>NC_034196.2:1946646-2546646 GCF_002021735.2 Oncorhynchus kisutch
TCATTGGTGACTGACCGTCTGGTGGCTGCGGTCACAGTAGCGCAGCCCGAAGTAGTCTGTCTCTGCCAGGTTCACATGGTTGAACACAAAGTCCAGCACCACCGACCCCTTAGTGGACTTCTGTGTAACACAAGAGGTTAGGAATTAGTGTCTCAGTCACATTCAAATGTGTTGCCAAGCAAAGCCATTCTCAAGTAGAGGTCAGTGTTTTTAATTGACAGAATATAAAATGGGTGACAGTCATATTATACTGTGGCTATTAATGCATTCTGAAGCAACATGTGAAGTATTCTGAAATACCATGGTGGACTTCTGTATCATTTTTTGAAGAATAAATAGTTTCAACAATATATGGCATACAGCGGTGGTCACCAACCGGTCGACCACGTTCGACTGGTCCATCTCCAAGGCATTCCTAGTCGGTCACCAAACATTTCTGTAAAAACCCCAACCATAAAGCCATGCGTTCCTATTTTTTTGGTTTCGTGCTGTTAGGGGTAGGTGCACTTGATTCCGCAGCCCTAGCGCCAGGAAGGCAAAATGTTCCCATACATAACCATTTAATGTGTCTGAAGGTCGAACTCCCAGAGAGAAAATCAAGTGCACGTATAGGCCTACCTTTGGCCAATCGGATAGCTCAGAATCCCATGTCTGCACAGTTTGCTCGCACTATAGACTGTAAAAACAATTTTAAAACCATGACTGTAGAGAGACTCAACGAATACAGCAAAAGTCTGCTGTTTTTATGTGTTTTAAGTTGTTATTCTGGCAACACTTTGTTCAACACCATCAGAAGCCACAAAGTGCGGGTTCTCCCAGCTTCCACAGGCGACAACCAGCACTGCAGCTGCAATGAAGAAGTTGAAGCAAAGTGTTCAGATCAGCTCGAGTTGTAATTATTAGCGGCTTCTGTCTTTTTTTAATATCAAGGGATATTTCACTTTCTCTGGTCATAGGAGAAACATGAATTGGTGCATGAGGCTACTAGCTGGAAGACTCGGTCCCCTTTTCTCAGCGGAGGGAAGGAGGGTGGAGTAACGATGAGTCGGGTGAGTCAGCCATCAGTCAAATTATTACCAGTGTGATCCTACATCTAAAAAACATCATTTTAAAACGGTCTGAGAAGAACCACATTGGCAATTCAAGCAGAGCCAATATGCAGTGATAATGTATTGGGCCTATAGCGTAATGCACAAACCTCATTGCTACAGAACTGTTTTTAATTGGTTAATGTTGCATAGGCTTACATATTTAAGTCCTGTTTAAAAAAGATCTGAGCGGTAGATCTTGGCTTGCATTTTTGACTCAAAGTGATCTTGACTCAGACCACTGGCATACAGCATAGCACATATTTTATTCACTTCAGGATGAGGACATATAGTCTCTCTTTTAGCTTGCCGTGTCTGGATTTAGAAATAACATGAAGGGACTCTATAAGAGAGCAGACATATGTCTCCAGGGAAATATGAAGAGATAAATTATTACTTTGCTATGCGGTGAAAACAGCCTTACACTGCAATTTTACGCACCTCACCTCTTATTACCATTTATCTGCTAAAAGAAACAAACTTAGGACTCTGATTTTAGTATGAACCAGACAAACCCTTGTTACAGTAGAATTTCCATAACACCTATCCCACTGTTACAAGATAATTGCTATAAATCTATATCTCCTTTGTAGGATGAAGAAAAATCCTTGACCACATCTTTAGCTCAGTCAGCACTTTTGCTTTTCCCTTGTAGATACAGCATCAATCCAAAACTGAGGATATAGTGTAAGTATATATTGCAATAGATAACCAAATCATTTAAATCAAACAAATCAATCCCAACTGGCCAAGCCTCAGCGAGGAGCAAAACCCAACCAAGCCCTCCTCTCTCACCTGCGTTCAGTTACATTCGGAGCTCCCGAGTGGCACAGCGGTCTAAGGTACTGCATCTCAGTGCAAGAGGCGTCACGACAGTCCCTGGTTTGAATCCAGGCTGCATCACATCCGGCCGTGATTGGGAGTCTCATAGGGTGGCACACAATTGGCCCAGCGTCATCCGGGTTTGGCCGGGGTAGGCCGTCATTGTAAATAATAATTTGTTCTTAACTGACTTGCCTAGTTAAAGAAAAAATACAACATTTTTTTTACCTTGAGGGCAATTTGACTACATCCCAAGAGAGGAAATGTATTTCTACTATGGAGGCATCGATGCCAGTAATGAAAGATGGAGGTTTACTCACAGTAAACATCATCTCAAGGTGAGTCAGAGGCTGAAACACATGACAAACACACTAACATTCCAACCCAACCAAGGGTTTCCTACCCTCCTCTTTTTCCATTTTCCTTTTCAAAGTCAACACACACATGCATGCATGTACACACACACACTCAGTTCCTTGGGGTATGATTGAGAGAGCATTTCGGGTGGATCATTCACAGACCAGCAGTGTGTTTACTTTGGGTTTGTGTGCGATTTGTTCTTTAGCAGGACACCAACATCCATCTTGGCTGGAGGACATCACTCTCTCTTTACCTAATTCTCTCTGTTTGCTCTTGACACAGAGAGGAGGAAATGGTGTGTGTGTGTGTTTCTCTCTGAGATACAGTGGAGAGGACTGCTCTTCTTAACCACAAAGCACATTTTTGATGAATCACGTGGTGTACACTGACAAACAGTCAGTATGATTTACGCCCCCAAAGGCATGAGCACACAGACCGGCTGGTTAGAGACCAAACGTGACTGCCTAGAGCAGACTATGCCATTTTCAGCAGTAGGTTTACAATCAGCAGTGTGGGAAAACCTAGTGAATCTATATGGGTTTTTAGAAGTCACGGCTTACACTCGTATTAAGAATTCAAGAAGTTAAGAGCAGGTTGAGAGCTTCAAGTTCCTTGGTGCCCACATCACCAACAAACTAACATGGTCCAAGCACACCATGACAGTCATGAAGTGGTCACAACAAAACCTATTCCCCCTCAGGAGACTGAAAAGGTTTGGCATGGGTCCTCAGATCCTCAAAAAGGTTCTACAGCTGCACCATCGAGAGCATTCTGACTGGTTGCATCACTGCCTGGTATGGCAACTATTCGACCTCTGACCGTAAGGCACTACAGAGGGTAGTGCGAACAGCCCACTACATCACTGTGGCCAAGCTTCCTGCCATCTAGGACCTCTATACCAGGCAGTGTCAGTCATAGACTGTTCTCCCTGCTACCACATGGCAAGCTGTACCAGAGCGCCAAGTCTAGGTCCAAGAGGCTTCTAAACAGCTTCTACCCCCAAGCCATAAGACTCCTGAACATCTAGTCAAATGGCTAGCCAGACTATTGGCAGTTCCCCCCTTACACCACTGCCACTCTCTGTTGTCATCTATGCATAGTCACTTTAATTAACTCTACCTGCATACTACCTCAACTAACCGGCACCCCCCCCCCCTCCCCCTGTATATCTTGTTATTTTTTACTGCTGCTCTTTAATTACTTGTTACTTTTATCTCTTATTTTTTGAAACTGCACTGTCGGTTAGGGGCTCGTAAGCAAGCATTTCACTGTACTGAATACTGTTGTATTTGGCGCATGTGACTAATAAAATTTGATTTGAAGTCCAAGAAGACCACATAGTATGTGATGAGTAGGTCCAAGTTCATTCCTAAGGCATCTGAAGTAGAGCACTTCCTCATGTTAACAGTTAATTACCTCCTCTGTGATTCAAGACTCATCTGCATGTTTTCATTATCTTCTCAATCTGCAGGTGCACTCCCAGTGAATCACAAGTGGGCTGCCTGTGTCTGACACAGGAGACAGGCTCTCTCGCTCTCGCTCTCTCTGATACCCTACTATATCTATTGCTCTCCTTCTCTCGCCCCACCTCTCCCTCTTTCAGAGATGTAAACTGGTGAGGGCCCAAAAAGGATAAATATTTTTTTGCTGAGAAACTACATTTTATTTTTTACACATCTACCAATCGATGCCCTTCTTTGTGAGGCATTGAAAACCCTTGCTGGTCATTGTGGTTGAATCTGTGTTTGAAATGCACTTCTTGATTGAGGGAACTTACAGATCATTGTGTGTGGGGTACAGAGTTGAGGTAGTTACTCAAAAATCATGTTAACCACTACTATTGAACATAGAATGGAGTCCATGCAACTTACTTGCTAATCACATTTCTACTCTTGAACTTATTTTGTCTTACCATAACATTCAGTATTCATTTCAGCTTTCATTTGTTTGATTCATTTAAAAAAATGTCTACAAACAAAATTCCACTTTGCCATTATGGAGTATTGTGTGTAGATCAGTGACACAACATCTCAATTGAATCAATTTAAAATTCAGGCTCTGAACACAACAAATGTGGGAAAAGTCAAGGGGTGTGAATACTTTAAGGCACTGTAACTAGGCTCTCAAAGAAAGGCCTTGTGATACACTGTGTGTAATTGTTTTCATAAATAATGACATTTTAGAGGCTAATAAGGCTGGTGGAACCGTTCATAGATATTTATAGGAAGAATCCTCCAAAGATAGAATCTTTCTTGATGTCTGCATACCCCAGCTCGCCATCATGGGCCCAGGGGCCGACTGGGACAAAAATTCATCCCTGGCATTTAGCCCACATCACCGTGCACTCACTGCACGCACCCCCCATAGTGCTCCTATTTTTTTAGCTCATGTTTAAGACAAACACAACAAATAAAAGCACCAAATTGTCTCTCTTGCCTCCCTGTTGTGCAGTCTGTCGCTGCATTTTCTCTGCCTGTCTGTCTTGTTCTCCTCTGCTGTCACTGTCTGTCATTCCTAAGTGCTATTACATACAGTATAGAGCCAACATATTAAGGAACTGGCAGTACATCTGTGTCTTTGTTTCCTTCCTAGCTCAAATGCACTCACCTATGAGCTGTCTGGTACCAGAAGACCATGGGTCCACACTACCTGTGCTGGGCCCAGCAACATCCTAGAGTAACACTTCATTTTACACTTCCATTTACAAACTGTTTGCTCACCATATATTATATCATTACTCCCATATTTTGCAAATGTTAGTAAGCTAGCTATTCACACATCACTGGTCAGCCAAATGCCCAATATAGACAATTATGACAACAGAAAAGTCCTAAAGAAAAGACTGACTCATGGGCAGCCAGCCGTATCCATAAAATATACAGTACCAGTCAAAAGTTGACACCTCAGTGTTTTTCATTAATAGTAGTGAAGACATAACAACTATGAAATAACACATATGGAATCATGTAGTAACCAAAAAAAGTGTTAAACAAATCAAAAAATATTTTATATTTGAGATTCTTCAAAGTAGCCACCCTTTGCCTTGATGACAGCTTTGCACTCGCTTGGCATGCTCTCAAATAGCTTCATGAGGTAGTCACCTGGAATGCAGGTGTGCCTTGTTAAAAGTTAATTTGTGTTATTTATTTCCTTAATGCGTTTGAGCCAATCAGTTGTGTTGTGACAAGGTAGGGTTAGTATATAGAAGATAGCCCTATTTTGTAAAATACCAAGTCCATATTATGGCAAGAACAGCTCAAAGAAATGACAGTCCATCATTACTTTAAGACATGAAGGTGTCACGGCCATTAAAAGAAGAGGACCAAGGTGCAGCGTGGTGAGAGTACATTTTCTCTTTATTGGAAAATGATGCCGAACAAAACAATAAACACTACAAAAACAAACAGTGAAGCTAAAGGCTATGTGCCCTAAACAAAGTCAACTTCCCACAACCACAGGTGGGAAAAAGGGCAGCCTAAGTATTGTTCTCAGAGACAACGATAGACAGCTGTCCCTGATTGAGAACCCTACCCGGCCAAAACATAGAACTACACAACATAGAACACCCACCCAACTCACACCCTGACCAAACCAAAATAGAGACATAAAAAGGTCAGGGTGTGACAGAAGGTCAGTCAATCCAGAAAATGTCAAGAACTTTGAAAGTTTCTCAAAGTGCAGTCGCAAAAAACCATCAAGTGCTATAATGAGACTGGCTTTCATGAGGACCGCCACAGGAAAGGAAGACCCAGAGTTACCTCTGCTACAGAGGATTAGTTCATTAGAGTTAACAGCCTCAGAAATTGCAGCCCAAATAAATGCATCACAGAGTTCAAGTAAAAGACAACATCAACTGTTCAGAGGAGATTACGTGAATCAGGCCTTCTTGGTCAAATTGCTGTAAAGAAACTAGAGGATTTTTCAACGCCGATACTGATTATTGGAGGACCAAAAAAAGCTGATACCGATTAACCGGATGATTTATTTATTTATTTATTTATTTATATATATATATATATATATATATATATATATATATATATATATATATATATATATATATATATATATTTGTAATAATGACAATTACAACAATACTGAATGAACACTTATTTTAATCTAATATAATACAATAAAATCTATTTAGTCAAATAAATAATGAAACATGCTCAATTTGGTTTAGATAATGCAACATCACAGTGTTGGAGAAGAAAGTACGAGTGCAATATGTGCCATGTAAAAAAGCTAACGTTTAAGTTCCTTGCACAGAACATATGAAAGCTGGTGGCTCAATATTCCCAGTTTTATGTTATAGATATTATAAGAATTATGATGCATCAACTATTTCTCTCTATACCATTTGTATTTCATATACCTTTGACTATTGGATGTTTTTATAGGCACTTTAGTACTTTAATAGCAGGAGTTGATAGGCTTGAAGTCATAAACAGCTGTGTTTCAAGCATTGCTAAGAGCTGCTGGCAAACGCAGTAAAGTTTGAATGCTTACGAGCCTGCTGCTGCCTACCACCGCTCAGTCAGACTGCTCTCTCAAATATCAAATCATAGACTTAATTATAATATAATAAACACAGAAATACGAGCCTTTGGTCATTAATATGGTCAAATCTGGAAACTACAATTTCGAAAAGAAAAACAGTTTATTCTTTCAGTGAAATACGGAACCGTTCCGTATTTTATCAACCCTAAGTCTAAATATTGCACAACCTTCAATGTTCTCATAATTATTTACAATTCTGGCAAATTAGTTCGCAATGAGCCAGGTGGCCCAAACTGTTGCATATACCCTAACTCTGCGTGCAATGAATGCAAGAGAAGTGACACAATTTCCCTAGTTAAAATTGCCTGCTAGCATGAATTTCTTTTAACTAAATATGCAGGTTTAAAAAAATATACTTCTGTGTATTGATTTTAAGAAAGGCTGCTGATGTTTATGGTTAGGTACATTCGTGCAACGATTGTACTTTTTTCGTGAATGCACTTTTGTTAAATCATCACCCGTTTGGCATAGTAGGCTGTGATTCGCTGATAAAGGCACCGTATTGATTATATGCAACGCAGGACAAGCTAGTTAACCTAGTAATATCATCAACCATGTGTAGTAGTGATTATGTGAAGATGGATTGTTTTTTATATGATAAGTTTAATGCTAGCTAGCAACTTACCGTGGCTCCTTGCTGTGTCTCCTGACCCCTCCTGTCTCAGCCTCCAGTATTTATGCTGCAGTAGTTTATGTGTAGGGGGGCTGGGGTCAGTTTGTTATATCTGGAGTACTTCTCCTGTCCTATTCAGTGTCCTGTGTGAATCTAAGTGTGCGTTCTCTAATTCTCTCTTTTTTTCTCTCTCTCGGAGGACCTGAGCCCTAGGACCATGCCCCAGGACTACCTGACATGATGACTCCTTGCTGTCCCCAGTCCATCTGACCGTGCTGCTGCTCCAGTTTCAACTGTTCTGCCTTATTATTATACGACCATGCTGGTCATTTATGAACATTAGAACATCTTGGCCATGTTCTGTTATAATCTCCACCCGGCACAGCCAGAAGAGGACTGGCCACCCCACATAGCCTGGTTCCTCTCTAGGTTTCTTCCTAGGTTTTGGCCTACACCTGCATTGCTTGCTGTTTGGGGTTTTAGGCTGGGTTTCTGTACAGCACTTTGAGATATCAGCTGATGTACGAAGGGCTATATAAATAAATTTGATTTGATTTGCTGCACTCGCGTAACAGGTGGTCAGCCTGCCACGCAGTTTCCTGGTGGAATGCAATGTAAATCGGCCATAATCGGCATCTAAAAAAATGCAGATTACCAATTGTTATGATAACTTGAAATCGGCCCTAATTAATCAGCCATGCCGATTAATCGGTCGACCTCTAAAAGAAACCACTACTAAAGGACACCAATAAGAAGACGACACTTGCTTGGGCCAAGAAACACATGCAATGGACGTGGTGGAAATATGTTTGTTGGTCTGATGAGTCAAAATTTTTGAGATTTTTGGTTCCAACCGCCGTGTCTTTGTGAGATGCAGAGTAGGTGAACGGATGATCTCTGCATGTGTGGTTCCCACCATGAAGCATGGAGGAGGAGGTGTGATGGTTTGGGGGTGCTTTGCTGGTTACACTGTCTGGGATTTATTTAGAATTCAAGGCAAACTTAACCAGCATGGCTACCACAGCATTCTGCAGCTACACGCCATCCCATCTGGTTTGCGCTTAGTGGGACTATTATTTCCCTGCATCCAGGTGGAGACCTACTACCAGCAGGAACATGGAACACTCCATGTCTGTAAGTCATGCATATTTAAAGAAAAAAAAGATATTTATAGCTAATACTCCAATCACATGAGGAGTGGAGAAGCCCTATGCCCCATAAACCTGTCTACTCCTGGAGTAACTCCCTGTCAGAGATACTGTGATTAGAGGGTTTTGCAGGAGGCCCTGGGAGGTCAGGGGTGAGGGTTTAGGTGTCAGGGGGAGTGAGAGCGAAGTTACAGAGTAAGGCTACTTTCAAACCAAAATGCATGAAACGCATGTCCAACGAGGCTGTTTGGTGGGGAAGAATGCTGTTTTTACGTTTTTAATTGGTTGATGGATCGTCTCGATGGATCCCCCACACCCAATTTGTCTGATTTGACCCTTATAGTCCTCAATAAACAATGTAAATGTTAACTCTTGCTTTTTCTTTCAAGAGCATTCGGTATCTTTATATATCTCTCTACAGGTGCAACAGAGACAGAATATTCCAAGGACCTCCAGAGCTTTCATATCAACTACATGTAAATCTCTCCAGAGCGCAGAGAAGTAAGCTCTGCTGGTGGTAATATACTTTATGCAAACCTCCTACACTATGGCGGTGTGATCATAAACCAGGTGATTCGAGCCCTGAATGCTAGTTGGCTGACAGATATGGTATATCAGACCGTATACCATGGGTATGACAAAACATTTATTTTTACTGCTCTAATTATGTTGGTAACCAGTTTATAATAGCAATAAGGCACCTCGGAGTTGTGGTATATGGCTAATATACCACGGTTAAGGGCTGTATCCAGGCACTCTGTGTTGAGTCGTGCATAAGAACAGCCCTTAGTCTCCCAGACCTTTATTAAAACTAATGTATCGTACCCCTATTCCCAGGTGAGTCGACTGGGAACTCGAGAGCAGCACAACAAAAACCTGCCACCCTGTTGTCAGCAAACAGTTCCCTGAGGAAGGATGCCACTCTCAAGGCTTCAAATTGTCAAATTTGAAATAAAGTTAGGTATAAACAACTTATTTTCATTTTTTGGAAGGTTACAAAAAAAATGTACTTATCCTGTTATTTTTACTAACTACTCTTGTGACTTGCAGATGTTCTCTATCAAGACAACACTTAGAGCATATGATTCAAAAAGGTTAATATCAATGAAAGTCTCCTATACATTTTCATTCATGTATATAAAGACATCACACAGGTGTGCGAACTAAATATACATCCCAGGCAAGACTGAAAAATAGGATAAAGGTTTAGACAGGCACCCCAAGTCTGATCTTTTTTCACTAATTGGTCATCTCTGAAAAATATCTGATGTAAAACAAAATGTATATGTGATTGGTCAAAAGACCAATTAGTGAAAAAAAGATCAGAACAGGGCTACTAGTCTAAACACAGGCAGGGCCAAGTTAATATAAGTCTGTTCTTGTGTTCGTAGCAGTTTGTATGAATTTAAGTAGTTACATAAATCAAATTATATTGGTCACATACACATGGATATCGAGTGTAGCAAAATGCTTGTGCTTCTAGTTCCGAAGCAATATCTAAGTAATCCAAAAATTCCACAACAACTACCTAATACACACAAATGTAAGTAAAGGAATGGAATAACAATATATATACACATACAAATATATGGATGAGCAATGACCGAGCAGCATAGGCAAGATGCAATAGATGGTATAAAATACAGTATATACTTATGAAACTTATCCTCTGGAGAGCCCTGTGGATATGGGCGGTACAGTTGCCGTACCAAGCAGTGATGCAGCCCGACAGGAAGGTTTCAATTGTGCAACTGTAGAAGTTTGTGAGGGTTTTAGGTGACAAGCCAAATTTCTTCAGCCTCCTGAGGTTTAAGAGGCGCTATTACGCCTTCTTCACTACACTGTCTGTGTGGTTGGACCATTTCAGTTTGTCTGTGATGTGTACACTGAGGAACTTAAAAATGTCCACCTTCTCCACTGCTGTCCTGTCGATGTGGATAGGCGGGCTGAGCACGCACCCTTGTGGGGTGTTGAGGATCAGCAAAGTGGAGATGTTGTTTCCCAGCTTCACCACCTGGGAGCGGCTTGTCAGGAAGTCCAGGACCTAATTGCACAGGGCGGGGTCGAGACCCAGGGCCTCAAGCTTAATGATGAGCTTGGAGGGTACTATGGTGTTGAATGCTGAGCTGTCAACAATGAACAGCATTCTTACATTGGTATTCCTCTTGTCCAGACAGGATATGGCAGTGTGCAGTGTGATGGCAATAGTATTGTCTGTGGACCTATTGGGGCAGTACGCAAATTGAAGTGGGTCCAGGGTGACAGGTAAGGTGGAGGTGATATGATCCTTGACTAGTCTCTCAAAGCACTTCATGATGAAGGAAGTTAATGCTAGTCATTTAGTTCAGTTACCTTTGCCTTCTTGGGTACAGGAACAATGGTGGCCATCTTGAAGCATGTGAGGACAGCAGACTGGGATAGGGAGAGATTTAATATATCCGTAAATACACCAGCCAGCTGGTCTGCGCATGCTCTGAGGCTAGGGATGCCACGTTTAACACTTTTAAACGTCTTACTCACGTCGGCCACAGAGAGCCCACAGTCCTTGGTAGCGGGCCGCATTAGTGGCACTGTATTATCCTCAAAGCGGGCAAAGAAGGTGTTTAGTTTGTCTGGAAGCAAGATGTCGGTGTCTGTGACGTGGCTGGTTTTCTTTTTATAGTCCGTGATTGTGTGTACATACATCATTGAATTGCTACTCCACTTTGTCTCTATACTGACATTTCACTTCTTTGATTGCCCTGTGGAGGGAATAACTACAGTGTTTGTATTCAGCCATATGCCCAGTAACCTTTCCATGGTTTAATAGGTTTACACTTTCAGTTTTGCGCGAATGCCGTCATCGATCCACAGTTTCTGCTTAGGGTAGGCGTTACGGATACAAGTATCCTGTGTGTGTATCCTGTGTGTTGGTTTCTTTTCTCTCCTTCTCCCCTCACAGGTGAAAATCATCACTCCCCAATCAGTCACCAATCATCAATCAGAAGACACACCTCCTCCTGTTTCCTACCCAATCACAGTTCCTTTCCCTTTCTTTCCCTGTCAGTTGTTTGCTGTGGAGCTCAATCTCTCTGTAAATGCCATGTCTGTAGATCTCTCGGTTTCACTCTCTTTATGTATTGAGATATCTTTTGTTTGAGCACCTCCATAGCACTTTGTCATCACCTGTGAGTATTGTTTTTGGTTATGGTGTTTGTTTGTTTGCTGGTGGGAAAAGGGGGAACCAAGACAAGTCGCCCATGGGCATACACTACCCGTAGGTAAACATTGTTAAATACACTAGTTAGAAATGGGCGGACCACCCACTGTATTTTTGGTTAGTTAGTTAGCTGTTGTTGAAATAGGCTAGTCTAGCTTAGGGGTGTTTTTGAATACTTATTGTTTCTTTCCTTGGGTCCAGCTCAGCCCCTTTTCCTGCTCCCCCCATTACCGTGTGTTTATTAATAAACCCTGAGTTTGACGGTAGATTTGAGTTGTCGTGGTTATTTCGTTCTCACTTTTACTTTGTCACTATTATAAATTGCATGAGTTATGTTACGGGTCTCGTTACCATCCCCCCCCTAGACTGTCGGGCCAAAAGGGATTCGTAACAGTAGGTTTTAATAGTCAGTGTGTACAACATCTCCTATGCACTTCCTTATAAACACACTCACCGAATCAGCGTATAAACCGATATTATTCTCTGAAGCTACCTGGAACATGTCCCTGCCCGCGTGATCATCACAATCTTGAAGCGTGGATTCCGATTGGTCAGAACATACAGTACATGTCAATTGCCTAGGAGACAGCAATAAGGAGACCCTTGCTGTAAAAGGGAAGGTACCATTGAAGGCCCCAGTATACACACAGGCAGCTTGAAGCAGTATGCATTGGTCTGATAGGGAGTTGACAAATTCAATATGTACCTTTCATCACCAAAGCCGTATTAGCATTTACTGCACGTTACTGAACAATCCAACCATTTCGTTAGTATCATTGATCCAAATGGGGAATTCACATACAATATCCAATTCATAAGCGTTGACTAATACGTCTAGGGTCATGTGGTGGTCTGGCAGCATGCTGCTTTCTAGTGATTTTACTCCCTCTTCATCTGAAATGCAATAATAAAAACATGAATAACAATAAGCCTAGTCAGTCAGTAACTTGGCTAACCAGGCTAATTGAACACCTGTGTAAATGTGCACATCAGCCAAACTATACCCAACCAATACAGCCTACGAGTCTAGTCGCAGTGAAATTTAGAGGGGCATTTTTCTTGCCAACTTTTTCAGTCACCGATTAATACATAGGCAGTGGAATTAAGTAGTTTGACAAAATGTATTTTAAAATATAGCTAGCAAATATAGCTATAGTTTAATTTTCTAGAAACCTAGCTAACATTAGCTACATGGCAGTAATGATGGTGGGAGTCAGCTAAGCTACCGTTCCCACAGTAGTTTCAATTTAGCTAGCTAAATGGCATTTATATAAACTATCAATCAGATGATTAACTAGCAAATATATTCATTTTCTCATATATATATATATATATATATAAAGCTAGCCAGTTGATGGTAAAGCTGGGGCGGCAGGTAGCCTAGTGGTTAGAGCATTGGGCCAGTAACTGAAAGGTCGAGCTGACAAGGTGAAAATCTGTCGTTCTGCCCCTAACCAAGGCAGTTAATCCACTGTTCCTAGGCCGTCATTGTAAATAAGAATTTGTTCTTACCCGACTTGCCTAGTTAAATTTGAAAAAGCTAGGATGAATGCCAGATAGCTAACCCAACAGCAACTGTCAATGCAATGGATGGTCTGTAGTTTGTCTGTCATGCCTTTTCAACCAAAAATCTATGTACACCGATAAGAGACAATTGCCTTCAAGGTGATTGTTTTGTTTTTCTTTACCACATCCTCTCGTGCATGTGGTTAGCTACTTCCTGATATTTGATTGATGGAACAATCCAGCCAATGGTTTGGCGGCTGTGGTTTTGGCAGAGGGAACTGATTGGTCAGGTGTAAAAGGTCTGCACCCAGAGAGCAAATCAAGATGTTACTTGCACATTTCCTCCTACAAATTTACAAATCGTTCTACAATGTGACAACAGTGACAGAACTCAGAGCGATCGCAGATTCAAAATCTGCAATTGTATTTTTTGAATAACAGCAGTCGTAAATGGACTTGCAATAATTCTGAAAAGAAATTGTTTGCAAATCTTATTGATTGTAATAAAATGTAAAGTTACAAGTTTGCGACCAATGTTTAAATCTTGATACTAGTTGATACTAGTTTGCAAAATTAATTTACACGCGAATCGTACTTGCAAACACAAAACTCAATTTGCAACCACGAAATGTAAAATGCAAACTCACATAGTTCTGTCATCAGTATAATCCCATATTGAACGAGGAGAGAGCGAGAGAGACATTTCAGCAGAAGGTAGCCTATAAAATAATGATAGACTAACTAAATAGCTCATTCAAAACATAACTAGCCATGCTACAAGCTATTAGCTAGTTAATTTGTATCTATAAGCATTAATGTCGTTGACTCATTGTTGCCTTTGCACCAGCAGTGTTGAGATATAAATCTGACACCATTATTTGAAAGCTGGGATTCCCCTCTATTAAACAGTAGGCTAGCCATGTAATTCTGACAATGCTAAAAATAGTCTAAAAATAGCCTAATTGACAAATAGCTTCCATGCTGTGCGTAGAGCTCCATTGAAACCATAGTTTAGCCTTATAAGGTTATAGATAAACATTTTTAATCCCTGCTTTAACACACCACATTGTAGCCTAAACAGCAGCTGCTCAGCAGGACCTTGATAGGCAGACTTGGGTGTGTTTTAAGTGTTGGATCAAAAACCTGCATACTCTGAAGCTCGTTCAGATGGAGGGTAGACCACATGTACAGTAGCCTAACAGTGCAGTTATTATACTTTGTGGGGGGGTTAAGTGCCTTGATCAAGGGCACAATGGCAAGAGATAGTACCCTTCATGGGATCAGAGACCAGTTGTCTTCTAGTGTCACTACCACATTTATGCTGTCTTTTTCAGGTAGGCTACATAGAGACGCCACCAATTATTGGTCATGGAAATTGTGTTCACGTTATGGAGAATTCATGGAAAAGTCATGAAATTCCATCTGCCAAAATGTGTACGAACTCTTAAACAGTGACAAATCTGAGGTCTCTATAGCATAATGTAATTTGGGAATTTCTGTGAAAAAAAGACAGCTCTTGCACCTCTTTCATCCCGAGTCAAGCATTGGGCACCGTAGGGATGCATTCTGTGTAAATGGATTTGACCATTCATGATTCACGTGGATGGCCTATTTTGAAATCAAAACGGTGAATATCGCCGAAAAGCACCAAGTTTGCTTCCCTGCAGTTTATCTGCCGCTCCCCCTACCTTCCCCCTCTTCACCAGCCTTTCTCCCCGCTCTTTCCTTTCTCTCTCCCCCTACCTTCCCCCTCTTCACCAGCCTTTCTCCCCTCTCTTTCCTTTCTCTCTCCCCCTACCTTCCTCTTCAGCCTTTCTCCCCTCTCTTTCCTTTCTCTCCCCCTACCTTCCCCCTCTTCACCAGCCTTTCTCCCCTCTTTCCTTTTCTCTCCCCCTACCTTCCCCCTCTTCACCAGCCTTTCTCCTCTCTTTCCTTTTCTCTCTCTCCCCCTACCTTCCCCTCTTCACCAGCCTTTCTCCCCTCTCTTTCCTTTCTCTCTCCCCCTACCTTCCTCTTCACCAGCCTTTCTCCCCTCTTTCCTTTCTCTCTCCCCCTACCTTCCCCCTCTTCACCAGCCTTTCTCCCCTCTCTTTCCTCTCTCTCCCCCTACCTTCCTCTTCACCAGCCTTTCTCCCCTCTCTTTCCTTTTCTCTCTCCCCCTACCTTCCCCCTCTTCACAGCCTTTCTCCCCTCTTTCCTTTCTCTCCCCCTACCTTCCCCCTCTTCACCAGCCTTTCTCCCCTCTCTTTCCTTTTCTCTCTCCCCCTACCTTCCCCCTCTTCACCAGCCTTTCTCCCCTCTCTTTCCTCTCTCTCCCCCTACCTTCCTCTTCACCAGCCTTTCGCCCCTCTTTCCTTTTCTCTCCCCCTACCTTCCCCCTCTTCACCAGCCTTTCTCCCCTCTCTTTCCTTTTCTCTCTCCCCCTACCTTCCCCCTCTTCACCAGCCTTTCTCCCCTCTTTCCTTTCTCTCTCCCCCTACCTTCCCCCTCTTCACCAGCCTTTCTCCCCTCTCTTTCCTTTTCTCTCTCCCCCTACCTTCCCCCTCTTCACCAGCCTTTCTCCCCTCTTTCCTTTCTCTCTCCCCCTACCTTCCCCCTCTTCACCAGCCTTTCTCCCCTCTTTCCTTTCTCTCTCCCCCTACCTTCCCCCTCTTCACCAGCCTTTCTCCCCTCTTTCCTTCTCTCTCCCCCTACCTTCCCCCTCTTCACCAGCCTTTCTCCCCTCTTTCCTTTCTCTCTCCCCCTACCTTCCTCTTCACCAGCCTTTCTCCCCTCTCTTTCCTTTTCTCTCTCTCCCCCTACCTTCCCCCTCTTCACCAGCCTTTCTCCCCTCTCTTTCCTTTTCTCTCCCTCCCCCTACCTTCCCCCTCTTCACCAGCCTTTCTCCCCTCTTTCCTTTCTCTCCCTCTACCTTCCCCCTCTTCACCAGCCTTTCTCCCCTCTTTCCTTTCTCTCTCCCCCTACCTTCCCCCTCTTCACCAGCCTTTCTCCCCTCTTTCCTTCTCTCCCCCTACCTTCCCCCTCTTCACCAGCCTTTCTCCCCTCTTTCCTTTCTCTCTCTCCCCCTACCTTCCCACTCTTCACCAGCCTTTCTCCCCTCTTTCCTTCTCTCCCCCTACCTTCCCCCTCTTCACCAGCCTTTCTCCCCTCTTTCCTTCTCGCCCCCTACCTTCCCCCTCTTCACCAGCCTTTCTCCCCTCTCTTTCCTTTTCTCTCTCCCCCTACCTTCCCCCTCTTCACCAGCCTTTCTCCCCTCTCTTTCCTTTCTCTCTCCCCCTACCTTCCTCTTCACCAGCCTTTCTCCCCTCTTTCCTTTCTCTCTCCCCCTACCTTCCTCTTCACCAGCCTTTCTCCCCTCTTTCCTTTTCTCTCCCCCTACCTTCCCCCTCTTCACCAGCCTTTCTCCCCTCTCTTTCCTTTCTCTCCCCCTACCTTCCTCTTCACCAGCCTTTCTCCCCTCTTTCCTTTTCTCTCCCCCTACCTTCCCCCTCTTCACCAGCCTTTCTCCCCTCTCTTTCCTTTCTCTCCCCCTACCTTCCCCCTCTTCACCAGCCTTTCTCCCCTCTTTCCTTTCTCTCTCCCCCTACCTTCCTCTTCACCAGCCTTTCTCCCCTCTCTTTCCTTTTCTCTCTCTCTCTCTCTCTCCCTCCCCCTCTCTCTTATTTAAAGCACATGATGCATACCAGCTAGACGGTTGTCTCACGAGTCACACCAGCTCTGTACTTCATTCTCTAAATGACTGTGTGATGGATGTGTGTGTTAGACATGCTCTGTAACTTTGGCAACTAGTAAGTATTTTTTAAGCCTTTGGGCTGGATGTGTCAATGTGTAGCTCATACATGCACAATCTATGACAAGAATTACTGTCTTACCTCAATAAGCCACGTAATCCCTAGTTTGAAAGCGACTGTTTACTGGATGCGGTGTGGCGCCATTTTTTGATGTCACATAATTGCCGTGCTCAACTTGTTTTCATTTCAAAGACTCCACATGTAGACTTCACTTGTCTCTCTGCACCTCATTTATCACAAGACATTATGAATACGACTGCTGTGATTTGACGTGCCATGAGTTCTGTGATTATGACCGCTTTTGACAACCGCATATCGTTTGTCTATGCTTCGCTGAATAAAACCTACGCTTATCAAGTCTACTATAATAATACAGTATATTGAGTCTGATTGCTTTGGATGAGAGAACTCCTCAATGTCTATGTGAGCACAGAATCTATTCTACCCCATGTTGCTTACAGAGTTTGCAGGATCATGGCGTGATCACAGCCACATATGTGTAGTGCTTATGTTCATTCATGACTCACAGGTATACCACAACCCACATTAACATAATTTTTGCACTCAGTTACCATTGCGTGATTAGCTGTGGAGAAGAAAGCATCTAACTCATTTTCAGACTGGCCTGGTAAATGGGGAATAATTGTGATCACTGCTGCTTTCTCTGGCCCTAAGTACCCAAAGGGGGAAAACCCACTGAGTGCGCTACAAATTGATCATCCATTTGAGTTCATTCTTACTGCAACGTTTTATCCTTGTTTGACATTCTACTTCTTGCTTGTTGACTTGACCTCTCTCTGACTGGTTTTGGAATCGCAGTGAAACACGCAACTATGCTTTCTGTGTTAGGATAAGCAGCCCCCAGCCGTCAGATATGGTAGAAGCGCTCAAGCAGTAACGATTCCAACTAACTCCAGAATCACAATTTCTGTTTTAAGACCAATGGCTATAACAAGGAAGTTAGTGTATGGCTGTTACAACTTACAACGCATCTTTCCCTTAGGAACTCAGTAGTACAGTACATATGGCCTCAGTGAATGTATGTAGAGTACATACTATGGAGGCCTACATACCTAAGTACATGGCTTCAGTACAGTATGCATGGTTGGTCTCGGTTTGTCTCAGCACTTTTAGGGATGAAGGCCCTAAAACTTGTCAAAGACTCTAGCCACCCAAGTCATAGATTGTTCTCTCTGGTACCGCACGGCAAGCGATACCGATGCACCAAGTCTGGAACGAACAGGAATGCTAAATGGTTAACCAAATAGCTACCTGGACTATCTGCATTGACCCATTTTGCAAGTCTTTTGGCTCATCACATAGGTTGCTGTTACTGTTTATTATCTATCCTGTTGCCTAGTCACTTTATTCCTAGTTATATGTACATATCTACCTCAATTACCTCGTACCCCTGCACATCGACTCGGTACTGGTACCCCGTGTACTTAGCAAAGTTACCGTTACTCATTTTGTACGTGTTTTTACGTTTTTTATACAATTTTTTTCACTCTACATTGTTGGGAAGGGCCTGTAAGTAAGCATTGCACTGTCTGTCTAAACTTGTTGTTTACAAAGGATGTGACTAATACAATTTGATTATGATTTCATTTGTCAGTGTCTCCCAGGGCAGAGCAACAGCCATTGTTATAGGGCTCCTCCTCATTACAGTAACTGAAAACCCTGACCCCCGGCAGGAAAGAACTGTGGTGTGACTGACTGTACTGTATGACATCATCCAGATGCCGACCAGACCAACACCCTCAGGTTCTGCAGTGGATCCAGTGCCAAGCAGCAGCTAGCACTGTCACGGAACAGACGCTGACATGTTTTCCCATAGGGGCCCCTACCGACCAACCCTCTCTCCCTCCCATACACACTCCCCTCCTTCCCCACCCTACTAACCTTCCCCTGTACACTCCATACCTTTCTTCCCAACACTTCCATAATTGCTCACTAGCCTTCCTCCCTGCATTACTCATCTATCTCCCCCACTGATAAGGTAGCTCTGGTGGTCAGGGTGGGATTGTTAAAATAACACTGACTAGGAAAAAGAGGAATGGAGAGAAAATATACAGGTAACTGCCAAAATAAAGGAAACACTTGATGAAATGAGGAATACAAAGTGTTTCTCTCCACTTTCTGGAGGACTGAGTTTTGAAATCAGTGGAATTAGAGTATGATAGCTAAGGAGATGGAGAAAATTCTGGAGCTTGGTTGCAAATACAGTGCCTTGCGAAAGTATTTCGGCCCCCTTGAACTTTGCGACCTTTTGCCACATTTCAGGCTTCAAACAAAGATATAAAACTGTATTTTTTTGTGAAGAATCAACAACAAGTGGGACACAATCATGAAGTGGAACGACATTTATTGGATATTTCAAACTTTTTTAACAAATCAAAAACTGAAAAATTGGGCGTGCAAAATGATTCAGCCCCCTTAAGTTAATACTTTGTAGCGCCACCTTTTGCTGCGATTACAGCTGTAAGTCGCTTGGGGTATGTCTATCAGTTCTGCACATCGAGAGACTGAAATTCTTTCCCATTCCTCCTTGCAAAACAGCTCGAGCTCAGTGAGGTTGGATGGAGAGCATTTGTGAACAGCAGTTTTCAGTTCTTTCCACAGATTCTCGATTGGATTCAGGTCTGGACTTTGACTTGGCCATTCTAACACCTGGATATGTTTATTTTTGAACCATTCCATTGTAGATTTTGCTTTATGTTTTGGATCATTGTCTTGTTGGAAGACAAATCTCCGTCCCAGTCTCAGGTCTTTTGCAGACTCCATCAGGTTCTCTTCCAGAATGGTCCTGTATTTGGCTCCATCCATCTTCCCATCAATTTTAACCATCTTCCCTGTCCCTCCTGAAGAAAAGCAGGCCCAAACCATGATGCTGCCACCACGTTTGACAGTGGGGATGGTGTGTTCAGGGTGATGAGCTGTGTTGCTTTTACGCCAAACATAACGTTTTGCATTGTTACCAAAAAGTTCAATTTTGGTTTCATCTGACCAGAGCACCTTCTTCCACATGTTTGGTGTGTCTCCCAGGTGGCTTGTGGCAAACTTTAAACAACACTTTTTATGGATATCTTTAAGAAATGGCTTTCTTCTTGCCACTCTTCCATAAAGGCCAGATTTGTGCAATATATGACTGATTGTTGTCCTATGGACAGAGTCTCCCACCTCAGCTGTAGATCTCTGCAGTTCATCCAGAGTGATCATGGGCCTCTTGATTGCATCTCTGATCAGTCTTCTCCTTGTATGAGCTGAAAGTTTAGAGGGACGGCCAGATTTTGGTAGATTTGCAGTGGTCTGATACTCCTTCCATTTCAATATTATCGCTTGCACAGTGCTCCTTGGGATGTTTAAAGCTTGGGAAATCTTTTTGTATCCAAATCCGGCTTTAAACTTCACAACAGTATCTCGGACCTGCCTGGTGTGTTCCTTGTTCTTCATGATGCTCTCTGCGCTTTTAACGGACCTCTGAGACTATCACAGTGCAGGTGCATTTATACGGAGACTTGATTACACACAGGTGGATTGTATTTATCATCATTAGTCATCATTAGTCATTTAGGTCAACATTGGATCATTCAGAGATCCTCACTGAACTTCTGGAGAGAGTTTGCTGCACTGAAAGTAAAGGGGCTGAATAATTTTGCACGCCCAATTTTTCAGTTTTTGATTTGTTAAAAAAGTTAGAAATATCCAATAAATGTCGTTCCACTTCATGATTGTGTCCCACTTGTTGTTGATTCTTCACAAAAAAATACAGTTTTATACCTTTATGTTTGAAGCCTGAAATGTGGCAAAAGGTCGCAAAGTTCAAGGGGGCCGAATACTTTCGCAAGGCACTGTATGCAGACGGGTTCAAAAAGAGTGTTGTAGAAGGCTGTTATATGGATCACCTTTCTCCGGATTACATCTTCAAACTAAGGGCAACCATGGCAACCTGTGACGGAGGGAGAAACGTCCGTCCATGTATACGGGTAAGATTGTCTAGCATTTTCAGATATTAAGCGTTTCTAATTTTATCAGAAGGTAGTTTTCATTTCAAGTTCAAGTGTACTGTTAGCTAGCTAACTAATATTAGCTGGCTGGCTCACTAGCTAACGTTACGTGTATGATCTGTGTAGTTATACTATTCATATCTCAGAGCCATTTGCATTGCTAGTTACAGGCTAATGTTAGCTAGTTAACATTAAACCTGGTTGGTTAGCTACTTGCAGATTCATGCAGGATAGTAATGTCATGAGTTGGGATTATGGTACATTATTTAGCTAGATGTCTAAACAAAAGATTCCACTAATGCAAGTAACCATTTCAATAGAATGATGTCATGGCGACAATTCTCGATAGACGTAGCTGGTAAATTCGCTCTGGCTATCTACTCCGATTTCAGAGCACTCTCGTCCAGGTGTGCCAGAGCGCAGAAATACTGCTGAATTTATGAACGCTCAACACCTGTTGAATATGGCCGCTGTCAGTAAACGTTGGCAAAAAAAGCATAATGAAATTGTTTCTAGCAGCACAGTTACAGTCACCGATGCTCTGAATAACATAAAAACAGCCTAATCAGCTCTGCTAGGGCAAGTACAATGGTCAGTGAGCTGTTATCTAATTTGTGTCTGGGAGTAGCTAGCAAGTTAGTCAGTTAGCTTGGGTGCTTGACTACTCCTTGGCCAGAGCGCCCAGTGTGCGCTCTGAACGACAATTTGACAATGCTCAGAGTTTACAAACGCCCAGAGCGCACTCTGAGCACACTCTGACACTCCAGATTAAATTTACGAACAGACCCGTAGTATAAACCAGCCTTTCGTCTTGAAATCTTTGGTTGTTTACCACATGGCCTCACATGTGAATCCTTAAAGAGATGGGTGGGGCAAAGGCTTAAGAGGGTGTGAACAATTCTGAATGGGTGTAGACAAAGAAGAGCTCGCCAGTAGGTACCAAAACATTCAAGAAGGGACATTTTCCCAAAAGTGAGGTTACAAGTTTATCAACTTTCAAATCAGAATTACTTTCCCATTGTTCCTCATGCAGTGTATGATATACAATTTTGTAGCTCTGAGTCTCTACTTTTATCCAATGTAAAAAACACAATTTCTAATTTCGCTACATATGACCGAATCGAGCCGGTGGGTCACATTTCTCTTCCTCATCTGACAACACTATTTATAACTGTATCACATACGCACATAAGACATACCTGTAGAGAGTTCACTTCCAGGTCAGAGAGATCATGTATTAGAGGTCAGAGTTTACAGAGTTCACAGCCAATTAAAGTGTGTGAAATGAGCCCAGCGTGAGTCATTATGCAGATGTGATGCAAATGTCCTCTAGAGGTGAGACTAAGAAATAAAGAGGTGTCAGACTCTGTGACCTGACCTGTCTCTACTCTCTAACGCCAGACCACTGGGTTGATAATGAGAGAAACTATATCACTGATCAGCCTTATGAACACAAACACATCCTTGTGCACAATAACGAGGTAAACAGCACTGTAAAAGGATCATATTCTGTAATTAATGTATTGCCCTAAAAACAATGATCCAGCACCCAACTGTTTTTGAAGTGTGACCTATGAGGGGAGCACATTGGCTATTATTTCATAATGAGAGAAATGCCTTCACCGGCCAGCCAACACACCCTTATGAAAACACACCATAGACCTATCAATCAACACTAATTGCAGGTATGTACAGGGAGGACACAAGCAATTACCAGTGTAATTTAAAGATCCAGATCTCATTAGCTGTATTGACAGTGTGTCTAAATAAAGGTTACATCCTAGGGAGAGAAAGAAAGAGAGATTGAGAGAGGTGAAGGCTAAATGTTGTTGATGCTGGAGGCAGTGTATGGATCAGGGCCATCAACTGAACACAGAATGATGGATTAGTCTCATTATGTCCTTATATGGCAGTACCTAGACAGAACATACGAATCAATACACCTGTCATATTCAGCTGGCATCTATTTAGACAGTAGACAGAGGTATGATATGACAAGTGACAGGCATGTTGATGGCCTTCAGAGGAGGAAGTATTATTTTAAAAGGGTGAGAATTGTGGGAGTGTGTGCGAACATACAGTATATGCAGTATGTGTCTAGTAAGTGTGTTACTCTCCTCTGGCTTGTGCCACCTATCCCCATGGTAACAGGGTCATCACATGATCATGGTCGGTCTGGCCATCTGCTGCTCTGCTCTGGGTATTTCTGGCTGTTGGGACGTGGTGGTGCTAAGCGCTACTGGTTAGGGCAGTGTGTGTGTGTGGTGGGGGGGGGGGGGCGTGTTGGTTCTAAGCGCTACTGGTTAGGGCAGTGTGTGTGTGTGTGTGGTGGGGGGGGGGGCGTGTTGGTTCTAAGCGCTACTGGTTAGGGCAGTGTGTATGTGTGTGGTGGGGGGGGGGCGTGTTGGTGCTAAGCGCTACTGGTTAGGGCAGTGTGTATGTGTGTGGTGGGGGAGGGGGGGCGTGTTGGTGCTAAGCGCTACTGGTTAGGGCAGTGTGTATTTTTTTATTTCACCTTTATATAACCAGGTAGGCTAGTTGAGAACAAGTTCTCATTTGCAACTGCGACCTGGCCAAGATAAAGCATAGCAGTGTGAGCAGACAACACAGAGTTACACATGGAGTAAACAATTAACAAGTCAATAACACAAAAGGAAGAAAAAAAGGGGAGTCTATATACAATGTGTGCAAAAGGCATGAGGAGGTAGGCGAATAATTACAATTTTGCAGATTAACACTGGAGTGATAAATGATCAGATGGTCATGTACAGGTAGAGATATTGGTGTGCAAAAGAGCAGAAAAGTAAATAAATAAAAACAGTATGGGGATGAGGTAGGTAAAAATGGGTGGGCTATTTGCCGATAGACTATGTACAGCTGCAGCGATCGGTTAGCTGCTCAGATAGCTGATGTTTGAAGTTGGTGAGGGAGATGAAAGTCTCCAACTTCAGCGATTTTTGCAATTCGTTCCAGTCACAGGCAGCAGAGAACTGGAACGAAAGGCGGCCAAATGAGGTGTTGGCTTTAGGGATGATCAGTGAGATACACCTGCTGGAGCGCGTGCTACGGATGGGTGTAGCCATCGTGACCAGTGAACTGAGATAAGGCGGAGCTTTACCTAGCATGGACTTGTAGATGACCTGGAGCCAGTGGGTCTGGCGACGAATATGTAGCGAGGGCCAGCCGACTAGAGCGTACAAGTCGCAGTGGTGGGTGGTATAAGGTGCTTTAGTGACAAAACGGATGGCACTGTGATAAACTGCATCCAGTTTGCTGAGTAGAGTGTTGGAAGCAATTTTGTAGATGACATCGCCGAAGTCGAGGATCGGTAGGATAGTCAGTTTTACTAGGGTAAGTTTGGCGGCGTGAGTGAAGGAGGCTTTGTTGCGGAATAGAAAGCCGACTCTAGATTTGATTTTAGATTGGAGATGTTTGATATGAGTCTGGAAGGAGAGTTTACAGTCTAGCCAGACACCTAGGTACTTATAGATGTCCACATATTCAAGGTTGGAACCATCCAGGGTGGTGATGCTGGTCAGGCGTGCGGGTGCAGGCAGCGAACGGTTGAAAAGCATGCATTTGGTTTTACTAGCATTTAAGAGCAGTTGGAGGCCACGGAAGGAGTGTTGTATGGCATTGAAGCTCGTTTGGAGGTTAGATAGCACAGTGTCCAAGGACGGGCTGGAAGTATATAAAATGGTGTCGTCTGCGTAGAGGTTGATCAGGGAATCGCCCGCAGCAAGAGCAACATCATTGATATATACAGAAAAAAAAGAGTCGGCCCGAGGATTGAACCCTGTGGCACCCCCATAGAGACTGCCAGAGGACCAGACACTTACAGACAGTATGTGTGTGTGGTGGGGGGGGGGCGTGTTGGTGCTAAGCACTACTGGTTAGGGCAGTGTGTATGTGTGTGTGGTGGGGGGGGGGGGCGTGTTGGTGCTAAGCGCTACTGGTTAGGGCAGTGTGTATGTGTGTGTGGTGGGGGGGGACGTGTTGGTGCTAAGCGCTACTGGTTAGGGCAGTGTGTATGTGTGTGTGGTGGGGGGGGGGGGTGTTGGTGCTAAGTGCTACTGGTTAGGGCAGTGTGTGTGTGTGTGTGTGTGTGGTGGGGGGGGGCATGTTGGTGCTAAGCGCTACTGGTTAGGGCAGTGTGTGTGTGTGTGGTGGGGGGGGGGGGGCGTGTTGGTGCTAAGCGCTGCTGGTTAGGGCAGTATGTGTGTGTGGTGGGGGGGTGGGGGGGCGTGTTGGTGCTAAGCGCTACTGGTTAGGGCAGTGTGTATGTGTGTGGTAGGGGGGGGCGTGTTGGTGCTAAGCGATACTGGTTAGGGCAGTGGAGATGGGGGGGGCGTAAGGGGACAGTTTTGGGCTGTAATGTGGAGGTTTGGATGAGAGGCCACTGACTCCTCTCCGACCAGGCACATCAACTCCGTGGGGGGATAAGAGGGGGAGGAGGGAGGTCGTGAGCAGATGTTCCCTTTTCCCACTGGGACCTCCACAGAGCCTTTGTAGAACCACTTTCCCTCAATTCTCTGTAAATGAGTGCCGCGTGCTCACTGCTCCGTGGCGAGGGAGTGAGAGGGAGACAGAGGCAGGGAAAAGGAGAGAGGGAGGACATATGGAGCCGTTACAGCACAACATGCTGCCTAGCTGGAAGGGTGTCTCTGTCTCTACACCAGGGGCTTGGATCTGAGTTGGTTACTCCTCCTTCTTCCTTTTTACAACAGCTCCATGTAAACATGTTTCATTGGAAGGGTGTCTCCTCTCCATAGCTCTGGAACAGTGACCTACTGCCTCCTTAGTTACTCGTCCTCCTCCTTCTTAGTTCCTATTTTTACCCGTCTTGTTGCCACTGAAAACCGTCTATATGCCTGTGCCATCCCATCCATCCAGGTCCTAAACTTACCAAGAAGCACCTCCAACAACACATAAAACCTCACGTTAATTATACTAAAAAAAGAATGACAATTTCTCTCACCCAGTTGCATACGGGCTATCTAGGTGAGCACTGATGCAATATATTTTGCGTGTCCATGCCGAGCGCACCTCTCCAGGGTGCTGTTGGAGAGATGCAGCGCTCCACCAATGGTCCTTCACAAAAAAATCTTCTAACATAAATCATGTCGCCTACAGCCTATGGTAGAACGAGTGTGTCCTTTTCTATACCCTATAGGCTGGAGATCAAATTTGTGACAATGTTATGATACAGACGTTTTTTACCTTATGCACGTTTCTCTTCAAATAGCTAAACCTAAATGGCGCCCAATCAAACACAAGAAGTGCTTCGATGTGAATATGACACGGCAACAAACACCATATCCGCAAAACAGAACAGGACAAAGTAAAAATGGACAATATGGAATTAAAAATCAGGCTACTCAGAACTGCTGTCCAGGAGTTTCACCCCGTGGGCTAAATTGTCATGATTATCAGTGGTTTCAAGTTTGTATCTGTCAACTTTTGAAGAGATGATTACAGTGACAAATTCAATACTTCTGCATTTTCCCGCAGTGTAAACACATTGATTCTCATTGCAAATAGGCTCAGGATAACTCCTGATGAAGTCGGGTAGCTGATATGCAGTGCTTACATAGACTAAATGATTAGTCACAGTAAAAAAAAAAGTCAATGCAACTACTTGTTTTACAAAACGGTAGGCCTACCACACGGATGAACATTGGTCAAATTCCAATGCAGGCCAACGTTGCCGGCTACACCCCAGTAAGCACCGGCCGTCACAAGTCTTTTGGGTGTATTATTTTGGCCCTGTCCTGACAAGACTTCTGTCCGGGGTCTTTTTTTGCTGCGGTCCGGACCTGCCTTGATTTCAACATCTAAACACCGGACCCAATCAGTTTTATTTGTCACAAGTACAGTGAAATGCTTAACGTTTTATTCTCAGTAATAAAAAATATTATCATAATAAAACACAAGAAATAAATGAGGAAATGATATACAGGGTCAGTGCCAAATTTACAATGTGCAGGGATACTGGATTATTGAGGTAGATATGTACATGTAGGCAGGGATTAGGAGGAAGTGACTGATAGCAGGATAAATAATAAACAGTATGGCAGCAGCATAAGTGGTGGGTAGGTGTGTGTGTAAGTGTGTGGGTGTTAATGAGTGTGTGTGTCAGTGTAGGCGTGACAGGGCTGTAAACAGGACTGAAAAGTGACTGGTAGCAGGAATATATAAATACTTATGGTAACATACTAATGGTAATTGATAAAACGGGTGGGTCTAATCGTTAATACTGATTGGTTAAAACCGCATTCCAGGCGGTGTCTATTCCACAAGTTACCACCGGCTAAATCTATGACGTTTAAAACACCCATTTACTTTGTTCCATCTGTCTGCGCAATCCACTGTCTTACCAGCCCAGCCAGGTAATTTATGAACGTGATCTCCACTATAAAATACATCTAGACATTATGTCACATTTCTGTCACAATGTGCAGGGATACTGGATTATTGAGGTAGATATGTACATGTAGGCAGGGATTAGGAGGAAGTGACTGATAGCAGGATAAATAATAAACAGTATGGCAGCAGCATAAGTGGTGGGTAGGTGTGTGTGTAAGTGTGTGGGTGTTAATGAGTGTGTGAGTCTGTGTGTGTGTGCCAGAGTGTCAGTGTAGGCGTGACCGGGCTGTAAACAGGACTGAAAAGTGAATTCCAGGCGGTGTCTATTCCACAAGTTACCACCGGCTAAATCTATGACGTTTAAAACACCCATTTACTTTGTTCCATCTGTCTGCGCAATCCACTGTCTTACCAGCCCAGCCAGGTAATTTATGAACGTGATCTCCACTATAAAATACATCTAGACATTGTCACATTTCTTTTAGACTAACATTTAGTTTTCAACAGCAGAGATTTGTATAAAAGTTGCTGTCTGTCTCTCCAACATTGTCAACCTTGTTTCAATATTCAAATTGGATCTCCAGCTGTCCCATGGTAATGAACGTGTTGGAAGTCAGGATGAGACAGGCAGGCAGCGTTTCTCAGACAGTCGAAATCATGAATCAGCTGGCATCATTTTTATGGATATATATATACAAAGAAATGTCCATTGAAAAAAGGTCAAAATGAAACAAACAGCTAGTATGCCGTCTTTCCAGCTTCAGTTAGAAGTGATTGTGTTCGCTGTCTGGCCTAACAACACCCGTGCCAATATATCCTCCAAATACTGGCTTCTCGGGCATTATCCCTTAAATATACACGTAAACAGGAGTAATTGTGACCAGTAGCAGAATAAATAGATAAGATACTAATGGTAATGACAATCAATAATCACTGAACTGCAGAGTAGAGGTAGTAATAAATACAATCAATATCATTTTTAGCTGCAGGGTAGGGGAGCAGACCAAACATAGATGTATAAATTTGGTTCAGATTTGGTCCGTTCTGGCTTTGATTTCAACGTCGACAGATGTCATGTCTGGTCTGGTCTGGTATTTGTAATACACTTGTAATTGGTTCAGATTTGGTCCGGACCGGCCTTGATTTCAACCAAATCTGAGCCAATCATAGACATCTAGTTTGAACAGCACAGTACATTAGCGTACAGTAGATCACAGTAGAGTACAGTAAAGTATAGTTCAGTACAGTAGAGTACAACTGTACAGCACAGAGTATAGTCCAGTATAATTGACCCTACTCAAGATGTCTTTTCAACTTTCATTCACAACCGAAAATTAACCTGATTTCATTGACTGGAAAATACGTATTTTCAAAGTAAGTCCGAAAATTTCATTCAGAACCTAAAATGAACCTAACTTTATACATCTTTTCAAAGTCATTTTTACTTACTGGGACTATTCTAGTTTCGGAGGACAAATAAACTTCTCGCCTAGAGCAGCAGAACAACGGCAAAGGACGGCAAATCAGCTTCCAAAATGTTTGTTTGTGATGCAAATGGGCGCGACAGTCAGATTCGGGAAGGCAGTCAGATCTGGCGCTGACACCGGGCCTGCATTCATCAGGTGCCAGAGCAGACCCCTCGACGTTGCCATGGTTACCCTGCTGTTTATAACAGTGGGCCTCTACCACAGATTATACCCGTTTCTAGGTTAGGTATGTTCTGTGAGGCCCAGATGGTTAAAGATGTTACCAAATTTGCTTAAACACGCAATTTTAAAACACCATTTAAACCATCTTGATTTATGGGTCTAGAGAAAGATGGGACCCACTGGTGTAGGGTATTCATCTACCAGACCAAGAACACGGACGCGTCTGAGAAATGGGAGCCCGTGCCCGAGGGTTCCAATTCAAACGGAATACTACAAAGGGCTAAACTGAGAGATCAGAGAATAGGCATTCAATAGGGCCGAAGGATAGCATAGTCATGTATATACAAACAAACCCACTAGACCAAGGAGGTCAAACTTATTTTGCCCCGGGGGCCACATTTGGTCTTCAGGTCTGGCGGTCCTCATAGAAAACGGGTTATATTTCCTTGCCGTCAAAATATTCAGAAAATAGTCCACTATCCATAGTTTAAAAAAAAGTTTGATGCTCCCTGACTGTCCAGTGATTATTAGCGAGCTGGACAGTCAAGAAACTGCATGAATATGGGTCCATTATCATTTCTACTCATTAGACCCCCCCGCCATATGTTTGACATCCCTGCACTAGACATTATTTATTTCACCTTTATTTAACCAGGTAGGCCAGTTGAGAACACACTCTCATTTACAACTGTGACTTGGCCAAGATAAAGCAAAGCAAAAACAACAACACAGAGTTACACAGACTGTTACGCAAAGAGACACCGTCTAGCCTAAATAATAACGGAACACCCACTGGCCATAAGAGCCTTGGACTCAAACACACAGAATGCACAAAGCTATACTCATTAGCTAAAAAACAAGCTCTGCAGAGGTTTGTAAAGCACAAGCCAAATACATACACCAAAGCGAGAGTACTAAAATAGCTGCATGCTGACTGCAGGGTAAAAAGCCATGCACATATTCTGTTTTAATAAGGAGTAACCTCGGGTTGCAGAGATTTCAGCTGCTCATGTATGTGATTTATGTATGTGATCACACATATATACACACAGAAACACACATAAATCCATGAGTGAATTGTCCTCACACCACTGAATAGATCGCAACAGAACAGAAGGAAACGGTCTCGAAGAGAACGAATGGAAAGTGACAAGTGTACTGTGGTCACATTGTGTAGTGTTCTGAATGCTGAGTCCTGCCTAGTGGTCACCAAGGAGATTAAGGGTCAAAGACAAGATTAGCATTAATGGACTTTTCATGATGATTATGATGATAACTACGACCCTAATCAGCAGGCAATACATGATAACAACTGACATTACAATTGTATGATCTGGGGAATTGGTGTGTGTAAAGTAGGTAAGTTGACAGGGGGTATATCATTGAGATGTTTTAGAAGCTATTACAGTGTTTCATGTGCACACTCTACGGTACAGTAGCACAGATAGGAGCTGAACACACACGCCCAACGACATCTCAGACCTTATGTAAGTGATTATTTTGATCTGAAGCACTAAACATTTTTTTGAAAATGAGGCCTCACAGCCAGATGAAGTTGATCTGTAAATCCCTTGAGAGCGAGAGAGAGGGGCGGGCAGGCAGCGTGGTTAAAAGCTTGCTGGTTGTTTTAATACCGTGTTCTGAACATTTCAATCAGGTGAAAAAAATGGAAGCAACCATTTGTAATACAGGGTATTTTATCATCTCTGACAAAGGAGAAAGAAACCACTTGCAGCATGTGGCCAGTGTTGATGACATCAGCAAAGATGGGTTAAGAGCATCAGTTTTTCATGTTAGTTATGAAATACCTATTAGATCATGCTCCATGGGGGAAAAGATAAAGTCTTTCTTAGGCCAGGAATAGCATACAGATTGGATCCTTTTGTGTGTCTGTGAGGAGTGTTTTGAATGGTATTTGCTGATCCATGACTAATATGAGGACAGGTTGTGCAGAAAACAACAACGTCCTCCTCTCTTGTCATATTTGACCCGTTCACGAACAACACATTAAACACTCCAAGGTTATGGCTAAATCAGCATGGAATTCCATTGTAAACCTTGGTGAAAACCCTGCAATGTGTGTAGGTGTTTAAATAAGGTATGTGTATAACAACAATATCATCGGAGTTGAGCCCTGTCAGAGAAGATATTACGCCACTCAGGGTGACTGAAGACAGGCAGCCATGAAGAGATTATTAAACTGTTCTTCTCCCATCCCCCTGAAATCCCACTATATCTCCTCTCTCTTTCTCTCCATAGCTCACACCCTCCTGCCTGGCTGCTTGGCTGACTGAGCAAGGACGTGCTCACTCACACCTAGGGTTGCAAACCAGCATTTTGGTATCTTTCAAGGATTTTATGTAATCTATCACAAGACATCTCGTGGCCCTTCTGGGTACTTCAGATTATCACAGGTGTCTGTAATTATCTCTGGCCCACTGTGTGAGCTTTATATGTCAAATATATGAAATAATTCAATAAGATGATTTCCCAATAGAATGACAACGTTTCAAACATGATCCTGAATATAGACCATCAACTTAGTGTTCAATATGAGGGTTTCAGCATTAAATATTTTTGTATACTTTTATTATGTCAATATGTATTTGTTGTCAATGTTTTGGTGTCAAACTGGTGGCAGTCAATAGTTGGATGAGTTGCAGAGGTAATTGAAAATAACACCATTGTTAATTGGATGCTTTTTTTCATTAATTAGGCCATTTTCTCTTGAACCATATGGTCTACCTACTAGTTATTCAAGTATAAATTACTAAAGTTACGATAAGATTGCCATAGATTTTCTGTTAATTACCGAAATTGCTGAAGTCGATGGTAGCTTTAGTAAATGATAAGTAGCTTTGCAACCCTACTCACACCTCAGTGCCACTGGTTCTCCCTACTACAGCTCCCCTCCCCCTGCCCTGTCGATATCTGTTGTTTAACAAGTCTCTGATAGGCTCAAAACGTATCAGGGTAAGCGATCAGATCAGACTATCTGCAGGCATCTGCTAATATTAAGTGATAATTTATGATTAGATTTTTATTAGGATCCCCATTAGAGTCAGCTATTCTTTCTGGGGTACGACACATAACAGAAATTGTAATCACACACAGCGTGCTGTTAATTCTCCTGTTGTAGTGAAAAGGAAATAGTGTGTGATTGTGACAAGCAAGTCTAGCAACTAGTTTCATTTTGTATAGCTCCTTTCAAAAAATATATGTCAGAGGGCTTGTGATAATTAAACTGAAGACGCAAGCGAAGGTGTTTGTGTGTGCGTGCAAGCACGCTCTTTTCCTCCAGGGCCGAGAGTCTATCGTTCATTATCACTTTCAACCAGCAGAAGTAAGTGGACACTGCTAGTGTCTAATAAGTTATCATATCTATTTGATGAGTGATGTGCTACTGACTCACAGTATCACAGCTGCACACCTCAAAGTAGTTTTTTTTCAATGTTGTTTTTTTGGATAGACTGATCATGTAAGCATGGTTTTTCATCATGTAACGGGATTTGTCCTCCTCTGACGAGGAGTATGAGAGATCGGACCAATATGCAGCGTGGTACGTGTTCGTCATGTTTTAATGAACAAAATCACTGAACACGAAAATACAAAATAACAAATTGAAAGACAGAAACAGTTCCGTGTGGAACACACAGACACAGAAAACAATCACCCACCAAACACTGGTGGGAAAAGGCTACCTAAATATGATTCTCAATCAGAGACAACTAATGACACCTGCCTCTGATTGAGAACCATACCAGGCCAAACACAAAATACAACATAGAAAAACACAGACTGCCCACCCCAACTCACGCCCTGACCATACTAAAACAGAGACAAAACAAAGGAACTAAGGTCAGAACATGACACATCAGGCCTATTGCCTACAAAGGATTGACTTAAATCTGCGAGAGCAACAGTGAGTATCCTACTAAATCAATAAACAGACCGATTCCATTTACTGGATCTACACTTACATGCCAGTCCCAGAGTTGAAAATCGGAGCATTCCAAATGAGACCATTACTGTTCCCTGCCCCATTAGCAGTACTGTGTTAGTAAATAATTCACAGCTGAGCCTGTGAATGTGTTTTTTACCAGCCTTAGGTGGTAATAGGTGGATCACTACTCAGTCCTAGTTACACAATGAGCTGCTACCTGGCCCTGGCTGCTCTGTCCAACAGGTAGGTCCTGTATGTGGCAAGACAGGATCCTTAAGAGCATTCAGGCTAATATACTGTATACTAATATTACAATACTGTTGTGAATGTGGACGATGTTCTCTCCTAAGAATGATTTTGCCTCGTAACAAACATTACACTACACCCACCTCAAAAATACTTCCATCGTGTAATGGAAGTGTGTGTTTTCATAGGCCACAGATGTGGGGTCTGTTACTCGTCTGTTACTCCCCCTTTGATCCAGATGGTGTAAGTGTTTTGTGTTTCCCTAGTGCTCTACCCTACTTTGAGGGCAAGCCCGGGGGACGTCTGTGCTTGTCTCCAACGGGAGAGAGAGAAAGGGGGGATATAGAGTTTGTGTGAGAGAGAGAGAGAGAGAGAGAGAGGAGGTGGGAGAGAGGGACGAGGTGATTAAAAGCAAAGGTACCAACACAAACCATTTTAGCAGTTGTCCCATACACTAGTGCCTCCCAGAGTCAAATATCTATTCAAGTTTGAATCCTTAATTGAAACAAAAACAAAGTGGACACCCCAGCTCTGTTTTGGTAAAAAGCTAAGAGATCGGCCTGGAGAAATTGAACCACTCTCAAATTCATAGACCGAGCTATGGATGCAAGGATTGATCATCCATGATATCAAAATTACATATTGAGGAAATACAGAGTTTGTTTACATTTACGTTGTTTACAAACAAGCTTATATTTTAGGTTCTGATGGGGGTATGACAGTTGATCTAAGTTCATGAGGCGTTTATAAGTTATATTCTTTAAGAATCAATGTAGCAATTAACGATTCTGGATGTAATATATGGCTCTGGTGCCTCCTAGCATTTCATGTTTATTGCTGTGGGATGTCAGCTAACAGAGGATCAAGCTTTTCACAGTTTCCGCCCACCTGCTACAGTAAATTACTGTATGGTGATAGAACCGAGTTAAATGTTTTAACAAATCACTTACAAATCGGTATGTCTTTAGCTAGGTGAATTCTATCAAGGGAAAAAACAAAAGAGGGACATGTGAATGTTGCATCCCCACACAAAACAGCCTGAGCTGAGTTAAAGTGGAGAGATAAGAAAGAAAGCCAATACTGATTGAATAGGCAGGCGTTAGTTTGATTTTTTTCTCTCTCTCTCTCTATTGACTCTTCGGTAGCAGATCCCAGAGGATCCATTAGTAGCCACCAGGTTCATTAGAAAGTAATGTTTCCATGGCAACCAGCTTTTGACTTTCACTTTCAGGAATTCACTGATTTGACATACCAATGTCATTTCTGAGGATATAAAGCTGAGGCATTTGTTATCGGGCGACACTGTCAACAAAATAGTTGACGTCTAAAAATAGGCTAATGTGATCTAATGTGCACCGAGCTCTAAAAACACAATGGAATTGACACATTCCGCACATGCAGGAATTTTTATGCATTTCTAATTTCACAATGGAAAAACTTTGCCTTGAGCCAAGCAAATCAACATGTCACACCGCTGCAGTGTTACCCTGATGTACCCTAACCCTCTCTCCTGGCATGAATCAGGAAGAACTTTATAGGTACACTGACATGAAATGCTGCCTATTCTGTGTGACAACCTTAGGGGGATGACCTGTTGTACAACAACAAAAAACACCATGTTCATTGTATTTATTGGAAGTTGGAGAACAAAGACATTCTGAATGACGACAAGGAAGGAAGCAGCTGCGGCTAACCGTTCCCAAAAAGCTGCCCTGTTTTCGTGAATTATTATCCAGAAAGCTAAAGAGGTCGGAGCATCTCTCTCAAGCCATGGCCAGAGAAAACAGATGTGGCCTTCAGGTTCAGCGGCCGCTGTCTTTGGGACTGCTCTGCTTTGTTGTGGTAGCAGTTCTGTACCTCACGATAAATCTAACACAGCCCCCGGGCCAAACTCAATGAAGCCTTTGTGTAAGCCTCAGTGCTGTTTAATACAGCATATAGCAAAGACTGGATCGGGCTTACAGGAGCCAAATGCATCTCTGCCCACCTAGGCCCCGCTTTTCAGACACAAATGTGCTCCCAGCAGCCAAGCATAAAAACTTTGACAAACGTGCAGCTGCGATACAGTTATACATAATATCAAAATATAACTGCAGGTGCAGCAGGAAGGCCTGTGAATGTAGGGAACTTCTGTTCACATTGTGAACCCTTTCCAGTCTCTTTTTTTTGTCATTTATTTACAGCTGAGCAGCATAAAGTAAACAGCCTAGATGGGAGATCTTGAGACGGGTGACAACATGCCAGAGTGACAGCTGGAGTGGTGTTGCGCAACACCTTGGGGACACGGGTATGGAGGTCAACTAAACAGCATTTCCCTCGCAGCTCTCTTGGGCTCTTTTTCTGAAGGGATTTTTATTTTATTTTTTTAAACCTGACTGACTGAGAGACAAAGTGCCTCCCTCCATGAGCGTCCCTCTGGAAAAATGTGTCACCCCAAACGCACACTTTATTCTGTCCCACATTCCATCTCTTTCTTTCGGGACCAAAGCCTTTGAACTCAAACCCTTTCATTGTCTTTGGTCTCTCACTCATGTGGTTTTCAGTCACAGTAGTGTCAGGGGCCAGGGAAATACAGGTGTATGTCATGCCACACTGCTGAACGTAAAGCTAAACTTCAACAGTAACAGAGAGCAACATGAATAGTGCCAGCTTCACTTCCAGAGTCCCTCTGTACTATGTTTAGTACACGTGTTTTTGTGTAATACGAAAAAAGGTTTGTGAGAACCAACTACAAAACTCAACTTTTGTTACAAATTCTTATGCTGGGATCAGATGAATCTTAGAGCCCAATAAATGATATAATAATATTCATAGAACCAAACCAGAGTTAAGCTCCACTGCGGTTGAGCTGGTGTTTTTAATCTAACCACTGACAATACCAGGATTATAATCCTACTCTGCTGGATCAGTACAGTCAGAAACCATTCTTTGAAAATCTCACCACAGCAGCTTTACTAACTTACCCTAGAGCCATAAAGGAGAAAGTACATATTACATGCATACTGTATAAAAACAACAACAATAATGCATAATACACAGCTGATACTGCACTATTCACCATGCATGGCTTCCAGAGAGCCCACCTGGACAGCCTCTCACATTAACAATTAAAAGAGGATGAGCAACCTGATCTCTCCAATGGACTAGTCACTAGTGGAGCACAGACAGGGAGAATAAAGCCAAGCCAAGAGGGATAGGGCGCCAGGGTATCATGTGGGGCCATCTTGAGGAGAGAGAAGGGGGGGGGGGGGGGGGTTGCAGAGAGTGGGTCTGAGTGGTGTGTGGTGGCATGGCAACTAAAAATCAGTCGCTTTCCACGAATAACCAGCAAAAAAACACCTACTACTGTAACAGGTGCCCAACGGTTAGGCCTTCTCTCCCATTTAAATGAAGGGCTTATCAAGATAGACCAACGGCTATGGACTGTGAAGGGTTTATATGCTGAAGGGTTTATAATTATTACATTATTATTACATTATAATAGGTGAGGCCAAGCAACCAGATGCAGTTCAGCCCCAGCAGTCATCAGGACATAATTCTCTGCCTCTGGCCCTTTGACACACAGACAGACCTGAGTTTCGTCTTCAGAGATTCTATCCAGCCCATAAACTAAACCCATATTCACTCCCAGTCTGATCTGCTCTGAGTTGGAATTATTTTTATGAAGCTAGTCAAGAGAAAATGGTACATAATACCAATAGCATCATAACAGTCATTGAATAGCAGTCATGGAGTGGTCGACCTCCCCCCCTGTAGAATGACAGACAGTGAGCTCTCCTAACAGACTTTCCTGAAACTGAAGTTGCATCGCAGTATTGTATCTATCATCATGAAGTCTTGGTTTACACTGTGCCCCAAGGTGAAGAAAGCCGAGAAGATACTTACAAATGATATTGATACATTCAAGTCTTTGTTTTCCACTTAGACAGAAAAAATGTAAGGCATGCTCTGGGTGTTTTCTTGATGCATTTTTTGGGGACTGTGTGTTGTGGTGGACTTGTAGATTTAACATACCATGTGTAATAAAAACATTATGAAGATATCCAAATGAGCATCGCTGAGAGAATCTGACCTAGTAGGCTGATAAGTCAAATACTGTACAGACCTGTAACAAAGTTAAACTAGAAAACTGGCACTGGTTGGTTGTCATCAAGTTTCAGGATTTCAACGGTGTCATTCTCATGCTTTTGTTTGGATGGAAATCCCCTAAAGCATCATTTCAGATTTAATTCACGACCAGAAATAAAGTCATTGAGACTATCAAAGGCACTTACATAGCGAAGATACTCACCATATTTCTTTACAGCCCTTGGGGCCTGTATTTTGTTTCACAGAGAGTTCACAGCAAATTACAGTAGAAGCCTGGGCTACTTTTTGGGCTCCTGGTCAGCTACCAATAGCCAAATGTATCCTCAAGAGACACCTTCATGGTCGGGTAACCTGTAGCTTTGGGCTTTCTGTTAATAAACGACACATTGTACTTGTTGATCCATTTAGAAATGAGTCAAAAACACAGATACCAGAATCCAACAACTGCATACTTCAGTCAAAGTAGAAGCACAGAGTCCTGACAAGCCTCACGCAGCGCAATGACAGACCGCTTATTAAAGGATGGCTACCTGTCAACCGCATAACCTGACAGACAGAGGAGCGCGTGGAAAGGGATCTTCTCTTACCTTTATTCCTTGTTGTTGAGTGGTTAACGTCAATTTGGTTTCATCCAACAGTAAAACTTCACAATAAAACTCCTCCTGGGGAGCACAGAAGCAACTCATGCCTTTCTTTTTACGGGAGGGGGGATAAAGCAACACTGCGCTGATTTAGCGGACTTCAATGATAAAATAATGGACTAATGCTGGTACTGAATAAAAGTCAAATTCATCATGTGGTTTTCTTCAATAAAACACTCCTTAGCCAGTCCTTGTATTGTCTATGATCTGCAAAAAAAGACAGAACCATTAAAATTATAGAATTATCAGAATACATTTCATTGAAACGAACCTTTCAAAATGAGGATTAAAGCAGCATTGAGGGCAATATACTTGTCACAATACTGTAAAAATGCTTAGAATAAAAATACATTGTAGTTTTATAAGGTTCCCAATAGGCTACACACCTTTGTGCTCTATCCAAAATAATTGCGAAACCTTGGCTTGCAGCTTATTCTTTCAACAAATCAGCCTCCATTAAATGTTGAGCTTTGAGTACAGTATGTGAAGCCTACTTCTTTATAAACCGTAGTTTATAGTTATTTCATTTTCATGAAAAACTGGATAACTCCCGGACCGCAAGGTTCCTTCCTTTAATCGTGTTCAATAAACACGAGTTATGCGCTCTTCACTGCCCTCCAGCTCCAATATTCATAGATATGCAAGAAAAATAGGAATTCCTTTCAGTGTGATCCGCTTTTTGATCTCCAAGTCTTTAATTTGTATTTGTTTTATATCTGGCAATCCTACTAAAAGTGAAGACAGAGGCTTAGCCTGCACCTGTCCCGTCGGCTTAGAAAAATGAGGCAAAATCTCGCCACTCTTCAGCATTGCAGACAGCCCGTTGCTAAGGAGCGGTGCCCATCTCTCACGACAAAGCTTCACCGACACAAAATGACTCCGCCTTTCTGGACTTTCCACCAATTGTAGCCATACCGACAATATACATTCATAGATGATACAATCATGCCACCTGTTGGAGATTTGCAAACTGGTCTCTCTGTCTCTGTATATCAAATCAAATGTTATTTGTCAAATACAACAGGTTTAGACCTTACCGTGAAATGCTTATTTACAAGCCCTTAACCAACAATGCAGCTGTAAGAAAATAGAGTTAAGAAAAAAAATACGAAAAAAACTAAAGTAAAATAAATAAATGAAGCAACACAATAAAATAACAATAATGAGGTTATTTTTCAGGGGTTACCCGGCATGGCCTTTCTCTGACACCGCCTAGTATATAGGTCCTGGATGGCAGGAACTTTGAGGATCTGGGGACCCATGGCAAATCTTTTCAGTCTCCAGAGAGGGAAAAGGTGTTGTTATGCCCTCTTCACGGTTGTCTTGGTGTGTTTGGACCATGATAGTTTGTTGGTGATGTGGACACCAAGGAACTTGAAACTCTCAACCCGCTCCACTACAGCCCCGTGGATGTGAATGGGGGCGTGTTCGGCCCTCCCTTTCCTGTAGTCGATAGTAGATTATCTCTTTTGTCTCACTCACGTTGAGGGAGGTTGTTGTCCTGGCACCACTCTGCCAGGTCTCTGACCTCCTCCCTATAGGCTGTTTCATCGTTGTTGGAATTTATGTAATGGACATAAAATAGTCCAAACTGGTTAAGGGAAATTAAAAACACAACTTGAAGCCTCCTTGAAGCCAATTACCTTCAGAAGTCACCTAATTAGTTAAATAAAGCCCACCTGTGTTCAATCTAAGTGTCACATGATCTGTCACATGATCTCAGTATATATACACACATGTTCTGAAAGGCCCCAGAGTCTGCAACACCACCAAGCAAGGGGCACCACCAAGCAAGGGGCACCATGAAGACCAAGGAGCTCTCCAAACAGGTCAGGGACAAAGTTGTGGAGAAGTACAGATCAGGGTTGGGTTATAAAAACATATCTGAAACTTTGAACATCCCACGGAGCACCATTAAATCCATTATTAAAAGAATTGAAAGAATATGGCACCACAACAAACCTGCCAAGAGGGCCACCCACCAAAGCTCACTGACCAGGCAATGAGGGCATTAATCAAAGGCAACAAAGAGACCAAAGATAACCCTGAAGGAGCTGCAAAGCTCCACAGCAGAGATTGGAGTATCTATCCATAGGACCACTTTAAGCCGTACACTCCACTGAGCTGGGCTTTACAGAAGAGAGGCCAGACAAAAATAATCAAACATGTTTGGTGTTCGCCAAAAGTCACTTGGGAGACTTTTCAAACATATGAAAGAAGGTACTCTGGTCTGATGATACTAAAATTGAGCTTTTTGGCCATCAAGGAAAACACTATGTCAGGTGCAAACCCAACACCTCTCATCACCCAGAGAATACCATCCCCACAGTGAAGCATGATGGTGGTAGCATCATGCTGTGGGGATATTCTTCCTCGACAGTGACTGGGAAACTGGTCAGAATTGAAGGATGGCGCTAAATACAGGGAAATTATTGAGGGAAACCTGTTTCAGTCTTCCAGAGATTTGAGACTGGGACGGCGGTTCACCTTCCAGCAGGACAATGACCCGAAGCATACTGCTAAAGCAACACTTGAGTGGTTTAAGGGGAAACATTTAAATGTCTTGGAATGGCCTAGTCAAAGCCCAGACCCCAATCCAATTGAGAATCTGTGGTATGACTTAAAGACTGCTGTACACCAGCGGAACCCATCCAACGTGAAGGAGCTGGAGCCGTTTTGCATTGAAGAATGGGCAAATATCCCAGTGGCTAGATTTGCCAAGCTTATAGAGACATACTCCAAGAGATTAATAGTTATGCATGCTCAAGTTCTGTTTTTTTGTCTTATTTCTTGTTTGTTTCACAATAAAACATATTTTGCATCTTCAAAGTGGTAGGCATGTTGTGTAAATCAAATGATACCATCCCCCCCAAAATCTATTTTAATTCCAGGTTGTAAGGCAACAAAATAGGAAGAATTCCAAGAGGGGTGAATACTTTCGCAGGCCACTGTACTTGAGGGAAACCTGTGTCATTCTTCCAAAGATTTGAGACTGGGACGAAGGTTCCCCTTCCAGCAGGACAATGACCTTTCATCTTACTGGACATAGCTGTTCTGTCCTGCTGATGCACAGAAAACCCAGCCAACTGTATATGATCCGCGGCGTCGTTCAGACACAACTTGGTGAAACACAAGATATTACAGTTTTTAATGTCCGGTTGGCAGGATAGTCTCAAACGGAACTCATTCAGTTTATTATCCAGTGATTACACATTGGCCAATAGAACGGATGGTAGAGGCAGGTTACCCAGTCGCCAACAAAATCTCACAAGCACCCTGATCTTCGTCCCCTGTATTTACTTATTTTCTTCATGCAAACATTATATCCTTCGCGGAAGACTTCTTCTCTGAGGTGAGTAATCGCTGTTCTGATATCCAGAAGCTCTTTTCGTTCATAAGAGACAGTAGCATCAACATTATGTACAAAATAAGTTACAAACAATGTGAAAAACACAAAAAATATCACAATTGGTTAGGAGTCCGTAAAACAGCAGCCATCCCCTCTGGTGTCATTCTCTCTCTCTCTCTCTCTGTGTTGGTTAGGAGTCCGTAAAACAGCAGCCATCCCCTCCGGTGTCTTTCTCTCTCTCTCTCTCTCTCTCTGTGTTGGTTAGGAGTCCGTAAAACAGCAGCCATCCCCTCTGGTGTCATTCTCTCTCTCTCTCTCTCTCTCTCTCTCTCTCTCTCTCTCTCTGTGTTGGTTAGGAGTCCGTAAAACAGCAGCCATCCCCTCTGGTGTCATTCTCTCTCTCTCTCTCTGTGTGTTGGTTAGGAGCCCGTAAAACAGCAGCCATCCCCTCTGGTGTCATTCTCTCTCTCTCTCTCTCTCTCTCTGTGTTGGTTAGGAGTCCGTAAAACAGCAGCCATCCCCTCTGGTGTCATTCTCTCTCTCTCTCTCTCTCTCTGTGTTGGTTAGGAGTCCGTAAAACAGCAGCCATCCCCTCTGGTGTCATTCTCTCTCTCTCTCTCTCTGTGTTGGTTAGGAGTCCGTAAAACAGCAGCCATCCCCTCTGGTGTCATTCTCTCTCTCTCTCTCTCTCTCTCTCTCTGTGTTGGTTAGGAGTCCGTAAAACAGCAGCCATCCCCTCTGGTGTCATTCTCTCTCTCTCTCTCTCTGTGTTGGTTAGGAGTCCGTAAAACAGCAGCCATCCCCTCTGGTGTCATTCTCTCTCTCTCTCTCTCTCTCTCTCTCTCTGTGTTGGTTAGGAGTCCGTAAAACAGCAGCCATCCCCTCTGGTGTCATTCTCTCTCTCTCTCTCTCTCTCTGTGTTGGTTAGGAGTCCGTAAAACAGCAGCCATCCCCTCCGGTGTCATTCTCTCTCTCTCTGTGTTGGTTAGGAGCCCGTAAAACAGCAGCCATCCCCTCCGGTGTCATTCTCTCTCTCTCTCTCTCTCTGTGTTGGTTAGGAGTCCGTAAAACAGCAGCCATCCCCTCCGGTGTCATTCTCTCTCTCTCTCTCTCTCTCTCTCTCTGTGTTGGTTAGGAGCCCGTAAAACAGCAGCCATCCCCTCCGGTGTCATTCTCTCTCTCTCTCTCTCTGTGTTGGTTAGGAGCCCGTAAAACAGCAGCCATCCCCTCCGGTGTCATTCTCTCTCTCTCTCTGTGTTGGTTAGGAGCCCGTAAAACAGCAGCCATCCCTTCCGGTGTCATTCTCTCTCTCTCTCTGTGTGTGTGGCCATTGGCAGGCTATATATAATGTAAAATGCCAAGCCACCACTGTAGGCTACAGTAAATTGCAGTGAGATAATATTGCAACTTTATTTTGAGTTTTTTAGTAGTCTTGCCATAGGCCTAAACTACACATTTTTTATTTTAGAGCAAGTGCTACCTTGATTTATCCTGACCTCTGGTGGTTGGTCTTTGCCAATGCCTGCGTAATAAAGAGAGTTAGCAAGCAGTTTTGCACAATGTCAAGAAATATGTAAGAGTAGGCTATTTCTTCATTGTCATTCAGTTGTTCTATTCACTGGGCTTATTGTCAATAAGTTATCCTTCTCATCCATTCATGATTCCATTTCAATATACTGTATGATCAGAGGGGTATACACAAACATGCAGGGATGAATATTTTCCTCTTTTTCAGATAAGGGTGTAGATGTGTAATATGTGTCAAAGATGGACTAATGTATGTCAAGTACTTCTGTGTGTAGTTGTTATAGCCTAATATGAATTGGCCTACTGTATTCATACTATAACAACACAGAAGTCCTTGACATGCAGAATACACAATTGAATAAAAGGTCATTGTTGTCACTTGCAGGTAAAATGTGTTAGGCAGGCCTACATGCTTTCAATGACTTTCGCTGAAAGTGGGTCAGTGGGCCTAGTGCCATATTTAAATCAAGTAGACTGGTAGGCCTAGGCTTCCCTTTTTTTCTGACCACACAGATATCAGATCGACAAGAAAAATGTAAACACTTTATATGTAACCAAAGTCAATCTCAGATGTTTTCTTTCTCACGGCCCGAGGGCGGGTACCCTTTGCGCGTCATCATCAAGCATGCGCGCATGCTGACAGTACAGACAACATGGCATAACGAAGGGAGCAAGCGTACGACGAAAAAAAGAAGCGGAGGAAGACACAAAATAAAAAGTTTACTTAAGAGTCTGAAGAGTGTGTAGCAACGTTTATAATGGACCCTCGTTTAAAGTTAGTTTCGCGGTTTCGATAGGGGACTTTTCACCCTGGAGCGCGTCTCTATAAACGTATTGGCGCAGAGAGGAGCGAATGTTGATACAGGTAAGACCATTTACCTAAGCTAAATGTTAGCTCGCTATTTTAGTTCATTAGTTGGCGAACAAGCTGCTAACATTACTCATTAGCTAGGAGGCAGCCTGTTGTTTTGACTGGAACAAAACTGCACATTAATCTGGCAACGCAACAAGTACCTCCGGTACGCCTTTTCAACCGAGTAGGACTCGAACTCTTTTAAACTATTTTGAGCATGGCTATGAAAAGGAGCTGGCATAAAAGTTCTCAGTTTAGTTTGCGTGCTAGCTTCTGATGTACAGTAGCCTACATTTAGCCCAGGCTACTGCTAGTTGTCAGGAACGCAGCAAAGAGGACTGCACTTTTCTTTTGGCAAGCTGCCCACACTTTGAAGCGCATTAAATTGATTGTTTAAATAACCGAGCAGCGTTCAGTGCAGTACATTATTTGAACGTTTCCAATTGAGTGTCACGAGTCTGTTACAAAGTTTGCCTTTTTTCGAAGAACTTGCTACAATGTTATGTTGCAATTTGCGACGCTTACTTTACGTTCCACAAACCTTGTCTGGCTTTCTACTTTGTATCCAGTAGGCAGGGAAACCCGTTTAGGTGATCAGCTGGGAGTGTTTGCCATTCAGGCTGCGGCTCGGCCATATTGTGCAAGTGTTTGTCACATGTGAATTGCATCAATATTGAATTTAAAGCTGGGTAAACACTACCTATTGATATTTGTACATGTTTGTGCCGCAGAAGGAAAACCGCACAGATAACCGTTATGAAATTACCACTATTTAAAAACCACATGGAAACTGGAGAGATTTTTACATCACTAGTTAGAGGGCAACCTGCAGAAAAATCTGATGCATTTTCATGCAGTGGTCACAAAAACGGTTGCACGTCCTGTTTTAAAAATGAACACCGCTCAAGAACCACACGGAATCTAGCAATAATGTGTATGTCACTGGTTAGAGGACAATATGTAGAAGACCGCTAGCTACATATTGAAGTGTTGCATTTTGATTCAAGTGTGTCCAAGGTTCTACACTAACTTTTGACACGTTTCAGTTGGTGGCACCAGCACACTTGGTCGCACCAATTTTTGTATATACTTAAAAATAATAATTGATGTTAACCTGGCCTGTGTCCCATAATGTGCCTGCATTTCATACTAAACCAGGCTAATAATGACTAGCATTCTTTTAAATAGGCATGCCATTGTGTTCTTACAGTGATTAGGGTTGGGCGGTATTCAGATTTTCACATTGTCATACCGTCCTCCTCGCACCCCAGGATTTACTGTACGACTGGTTTAGTACACAAGGCCCCCGCCCCCCAGAAATTATCATAAGTCAGAGCAAATTGCCATGGCGAAAATAAATGAATTGCAGAAACAGGCAATCCAGCTCATAAAGTTATACATGTATACACTGAATTAAAATATAAACATGTAAAGTGTTAGTCCCATGTTTCATGAGTTGAAATAAAATATTCTAAAAATGTTCCATATGCACAAAAAGCTTATTTAGCTCAAATTTTGAGCAGAAATTTGTTTGCAACCCTGTTAGTTTTGAATCTTTGCCAAGATCAAGAAACTGATTAAACAGCTTGATCATTTTACACGCAACTCTAAAATGTGCAATGCCACAGATGTCTCAAGTTGAGGGAGCGTGCAATTGGTATGTCCACCAGAGTTGTTGTCAAAAAATGCAATGTTAATTTCTCTACCATGAGCCACCTCCAACGTAATTTAGAGAATTTGGCAGTATGTCCAACCGGCCTCACAACCGCAGACCACTTGTAATGTGTGGGCAAGCGGTTTACTGATGTCAATGTTGGGAACAGAGTACCCCGTGGTGGAGTTATGGTATGATCAGGCATAAGCCTCAGATAATGAACACAATTGCATTTTATCGATGGCAATTTTAATGCACAGAGATACCGTGACAATCCTGAGGCCTATTGTCGTGCCATTCATGGGATGCTCTGGATGAATCGTTTACGACAGCGTGTACCAGTTCCAGACAATATCCACCAACGTATGTTTTAATATTTTTTTACGTAGGTTGTGAAATCAATAGATTAGGGCTATATTTAAATTCACTTATTTCCTTATCAACTGCATCTTTAAAGTTGTTGCATGTTGAATTTATATTTTTGTTCAGTGTAGGTAGGAGCTACTGAATGTCGTCATTTTTGTTGAGTTTGGACATTTCAAAAGCGGATATGAACGAGAGGCATTGTGCAAATGAAGCTTTGACATGCTTGTCTGAAGGAAGAGCATTACTGGCTCTCCAGCAGCATGTCTACACGCCGGGTCTGAAGTCACTAGGGCAACGGGCCTGCCTGCTTTTCTCAGAGAAGATGGGGGAGGATCATATGAGCCAGAGGCGAACCCCCCCCCCCCCCCCCCCCCCCAAAAAAAAAATCCCACAACAAAATCAAGTCAGTGGCAGCTGTACAAATAACTCAGCCAAAGGGCTTTGACTTTACAAACATGTTAGAAATTGAACACAATATGATGCCCTGTCACCTTATTCAGTTAGCCACTTACTTCGATAGCAGTGTTAAACCGGGTTAACATAGAGTTCTGGGGGTGGGAAAGAACACATAAATTGCTTTTGTAAATGCAGATATAAAATGCTTCTTGTTGTAATTTCAGCTTGGCTTCAACCAAATTTTGTGCTTCAGTTGCGCTTCTAAACTCGGATGAGAATTCACGAATGGGCGTTCTATCAGCAGACAGCGCTCTGACTGTTGTGTAGCTACTTTTCAATGTACTTTTCTAAGTGTAGCCAGCCTATTTTTCACCAGTAAAATGCTAGAAACTTTAAGCAAAACATTAGCAAATGTAGCTGGCTACGTTCTTTCTATGATAGGCCTAAACATTAGAAATATGAAGGGGCCATGCATCACTTTAGCAAAAAAGACCTTTTTCATTGTAAGTTAATTTACTCTGGCTGCTAGCCAAATAGCGTTGAGCTTCTGTTATCTGATATAACTGAAGCTATTTTTGGCCAAATGTGATACTCAAATGTATTTTCTGTGAAGGATAACTATAGTCGCATGTCACTGGTCACTCTATTGAAGCAAAAAAACACTGACTTTCAATATAAACTGAGACCCCAGTCAATACACAGCTGGACATGCTTTCTCTCGTTGTGCTATTTACAAACACGCGACTGGCTCATCTGTTCAGGGGAACTACTTAAGCTTCATAATGTGACAGTTAAAGCAGATTGCATTCTTCATTTCATCTCCCTAACACATTGCACAAGTTGACTGCAGGTGTTTACTTAAATAGCTACAAAATTTCAGAAATACTGTAGTTTCAATGGTAATGGGAAAACTATCCTGTGGCTACTTCTAAATCCTTGGTGTACTGCCCAAACCTAATTTGGATAGATTTACTGTAACAGCAAAAAAAAAAAAGAAGTTTAATTCAGATGCACACCAGCCAGCCAGTTTGGCGAGCAGTGTTTCTGTAGTGCAGCCACCTAGCACTGTTTGGTTAGCAGTGTTTCTGTAGTGCAGCCACCTAGCACTGCTGTTTGGTTAGCAGTGTTTCTGTAGTACAGCCACCTAGCACTGCTGTTTGGTTAGCAGTGTTTCTGTAGTGCAGCCACCTAGCACTGCTGTTTGGTTAGCAGTGTTTCTGTAGTGCAGCCACCTAGCACTGCTGTTTGGTTAGCAGTGTTTCTGTAGTGCAGCCACCTAGCACTGCTGTTTGGTTAGCAGTGTTTCTGTAGTGCAGCCACCTAGCACTGCTGTTTGGTTAGCAGTGTTTCTGTAGTGCAGCCACCTAGCACTGCTGTTTGGTTAGCAGTGTTTCTGTAGTGCAGCCACCTAGCACTGCTGTTTGGTTAGCAGTGTTTCTGTAGTGCAGCCACCTAGCACTGCTGTTTGGCGAGCAGTGTTTCTGTAGTGCAGCCACCTAGCACTGCTGTTTGGTTAGCAGTGTTTCTGTAGTGCAGCCACCTAGCACTGCTGTTTGGTTAGCAGTGTTTCTGTAGTGCAGCCACCTAGCACTGCTGTTTGGTTAGCAGTGTTTCTGTAGTGCAGCCACCTAGCACTGTTTGGCGAGCAGTGTTTCTGTAGTGCAGCCACCTAGCACTGCTGTTTGGTTAGCAGTGTTTCTGTAGTGCAGCCACCTAGCACTGTTTGGTTAGCAGTGTTTCTGTAGTGCAGCCACCTAGCACTGCTGTTTGGTTAGCAGTGTTTCTGTAGTACAGCCACCTAGCACTGCTGTTTGGTTAGCAGTGTTTCTGTAGTACAGCCACCTAGCACTGCTGTTTGGTTAGCAGTGTTTCTGTAGTGCAGCCACCTAGCACTGTTGTTTGGTTAGCAGTGTTTCTGTAGTACAGCCACCTAGCACTGCTGTTTGGTTAGCAGTGTTTCTGTAGTACAGCCACCTAGCACTGTTGTTTGGTTAGCAGTGTTTCTGTAGTGCAGCCACCTAGCACTGCTGTTTGGTTAGCAGTGTTTCTGTAGTGCAGCCACCTAGCACTGCTGTTTGGTTAGCAGTGTTTCTGTAGTGCAGCCACCTAGCACTGCTGTTTGGTTAGCAGTGTTTCTGTAGTGCAGCCACCTAGCACTGCTGTTTGGTTAGCAGTGTTTCTGTAGTACAGCCACCTAGCACTGTTGTTTGGTTAGCAGTGTTTCTGTAGTACAGCCACCTAGCACTGCTGTTTGGTTAGCAGTGTTTCTGTAGTGCAGCCACCTAGCACTGTTGTTTGGTTAGCAGTGTTTCTGTAGTGCACGTGATGGATTTTTCTAAACAAATGGCCACTGGATTGATGCAAATAATCATTATTCTGCAAGGTAGGCATAAGCTACTTGGTCGTTACCTTTTTAATTTCCTTTCCGTCTACTTGAAGACAGCATAACTATCATTAACATCGCTAATGGCTACACAAAATGGTAGACATACAAGCCCACAGGGCTTGACGTTTAGGTAAATTCACCAGTGACACACCGGGCCAACTGAAAGCTACTGGCCCGAATGGAGGGGAGAAAAACAACAATACTGGCCTGACAGGAAAGCAAATGATGCGTGCATAACTTCAATAACAGGAGTTTTTCTTTCATTTGCAGGATGAACAAGTAGCCTATACAGGGTTAATACAGACATTGTTGAGTCAAATTCAAGGACTTTCAAATAGTTTTTCAAGCACTCAATTGTAATTTAAGGACCAATGTTTTATATTGTATTGTTGTAATAGCCTAACGAGAAGAGAACTCCCCCAAAATGTATGCAAAAAAAATCTGCATCAACACTAAGAATAATGCTCTTTTTAATAGGCCTACCCAATGGCATTCACATTTTTACATTCGAAAATGTCAATGTGTGCGTTGCCTGACTAAATAGACAGCATGCTCCATACACAAACACACTCATGAAGTCCTGTCTGTGGTAGCAAGTCAGTCTCGTCATTTTAAAATGCTATTGTAACATTAAAGAAGGCGTCCTTTGTTATGCAACACTTTGTATTGAAAACCAAGTTGAAGGCAACATTTCAATATTGTTTTGCTCATAATATAACCTCACATGGGTCTTACCGCAACAAAATTTCAACTGCGAGAAACAAACTAAAGCACCCACATCTCTCAAGCAGATCAACCCACATCTCTCAAGCAGATCAACCCACATCTCTCAAGCAGATCAACCCACATCTCTCAAGCAGATCAGAAATGAAATGGCAGAATATTTATATTAGAGCAGTAGAATTTATAAATCGGCTACCATGACTTCAATGACTTTTCTAGAACCATAACTGAGTTTATAAATCGGCTACCATGACTTCAATGACTTTTCTAGAACCATAACTGAATTTATAAATCGGCTACCATGACTTCAATGACTTTTCTAGAACCATAACTGAATTTATAAATCGGCTACCATGACTTCAATGACTTTTCTAGAACCATAACTGAATTTATAAATCGGCTACCATGACTTCAATGACTTTTCTAGAACCATAACTGAATTGCGCGTTCCAAATATTCAACCAAGACTTGGAACTTTTTAGATACCTGGTTTGCATACCTATTCTTGCCTTAGCATTTACTGGTAGACGTCATAATTTGGAACATCTTTCCTACTCCTACCGGTGATTTGGTCTCCGGTAAGCTGCTCCACACAACATCCAGCTGTTTGAGAGCTGCACGATTTCTCTGCCTGACAGATTATCTGTTGCCCCCCCCCCTACTCAACTGGCAGACCGCGGACCAGATCCGGACCCTGAATGGGGTCAATAGGAACCGCGGGTCCTGACAACAAAAAATGAAATACTAAACTTTTTATGCGGGGGGGAACTTGGTCGGGCTTCAACCCCCGGTATCATATTAATCCTCAAATCCAAACATTTGTGGAATTGCAGGAAATTAACTTTAAATCTGCAATTTTCTCTGCCAACAAGAAGTGTGTGAACCGTTTGGGGTTGCATGAGTTGTGAGGTGGGGGTTTGTTACTAAGCCAATAAATGAATCCATCCAGACCTTTGCCACCTAGGACATTTTTGTGACTGTACCTTCAGAAAAGTACATGAGTACCCCTGATCTATAGGCTTTGTGCGCGTGTGGTAATCAACATAAAGAACAGTTTTGCTAATCCATCTTTTTATAGATTATAATGCCTAGATTAAAAATAGCATTATTACAAAATCCCACTGCCAAATGCGAGTCAAATGGTCGCAAATGTGACTGTTTTGGTCACAGTATCGAACCCTTGGGTTGCCAACGCAGTAAGTGGAACGCAACATTTTTTCTTAATCACTTCCATAGACTTCACACTGAAATAAATTGAAAAGGGGTGAGTGTTTGGTGTAGGTTAGTTTAAACTATTCAAAGGCCACACAGAAACTCGGAATAACCAGTACATGGTCGGTGAACTTTTTCAAGGCCTTTTGAATGGGGGATGTTGATTTTGGGAGGCATCTGAAATAGACCGCCTCGAATTATCTGTGCCATTTGAGAAAGAAAATGATCGCTGCATTCTAAGTCCTGTGACCCCCCCCCCCCCCCATGATAAGATCAACAGAACAAAACCAAGATATTGATCTTGGCGTCGTGTTGGCTATACACTGAAATTCGATGTGGTTGGAAAACATCAACTTGTGCATTTTTTTTGTTTTTATTTAACTAGGCAAGTCAGTTAAGAACAAATTCTTATTTACAATGATTGCTTACAAGGGAACAGTGGGTTAACTGCCTTGTTCAGGGGCAGAACGGCAGATTTTTACCTTATCAGCTCGAGGATTCGATCCAGCAACCTTTGGTTACTGGCCCAACGCTCCAACCACTAGGCTACCTGCTACCCCAATTTGTGTAACAACGTGTTAATTAGATATGGCAAAAATAATGCATCTTAATTTAAGATGATAGTAAATGATGCAAACTCACAATTTTTTCATTATTTGAACCATTTAGAGATGTAAAAGATGTTCCTAAGCACAATTTAACCAGGTGCTCTAGACTAAAGCGTCCATAGGATCTATGCAGCAGACTGAACAGTTGACATCCCTACCAGTAGCGCGCTTCCCATTCTCCATTCAAGTGCATAGGCAACTAGGCGTCATACACCACTTTGTAATGAGCCGGAGGCAGTATGCATTTTAAAAACATGCTTAGTTGTTTGAAACCTGCACATTTTATTGCATATTGAAGCATGTCTTAACTTGCTTCAAAGTAACCAAGCCAAAATCTAACCAAACCTGCAGGCAATTATTTTATAAAGACTTCCACATGCCATTGAAACCAGAAGCCTTTTTCTCTCATGTATTGTTGGTTTTCAAATCAACTTTCCTTCATTGTCTGGTAGCCAAAGGCACAATTCTAGTCATATTAGCAACCAATGCTTGTTGCATATTTAGATCTCCCCTCTTTATACATTTTCCCTCTAATTGCATTATGGGACCAAATGCCAGAGGTTGTTTTTTCCACGTAAACATTTGTATTGAAAGGCATTAAAAAATCTTAATGTGTTTTGTAAATGCAGATCTAAAATGCTCCTTATTGTAATTTCTACTCCACATCAAGACTCATTTTGGGCTTCAGTTGCACTTCTCCACTCAGATGAGAATTCAGCTGACCGTGTAGCTAATTGTGTAGCTAATTTTCTCTGGTAAAATACAAGATTAAGTTCAAGCAAAACATTTGATTAGGAAGTGTAGCTGCCTACGTTCTTTTGATGATAAACATTAGAATTGGCCACGCATAGTTCGGATCACACTTTATTTTAAGAATGTGAAATGTCAGAATAATAGTAGAGAGAATGATTTATTTCAGCTTTTATTTCTTTCATCACATTCCCAGTGGGTCATAAGTTTACATACACTCAATTAGTATTTGGTAGCATTGCCTTTAGTTTGTTTAACTTCGGTCTAATGTTTTGCGTATCCTTACACAAGCTTCCCACAATAAGTTGAGTGAATTTTGGCCCATTCCTCCTGACAGAGCTGGTGTAACTGAGTCAGGTTTGTAGGCCTCCTTGCTTGCACACGATTTTCAGTTCTGCCCACACATTTTCTATAGGATTGAGGTCAGGGCTTTGTGATGGCCACTGCAAAACCTTGACTTTGTTGTCCTTAAGCCATTTTGCCACAACTTTGTAAGAATGCTTTGGGTCATTGTCCATTTAGAAGACCCATTTTCGACCTTGAGATGTTGCTTCAATATATCCACAGAATGTTCCCCCACATGATGCCATCTATTTTGTGAAGTGCACCAGTCCCTCCTGCAGCAAAGCACCCCCACAACATGATGATGCCACCCCCGTGCTTCACAATTGGGATGGTATTCTTCGGCTTGTAAGCCTCTACTTTTTCCTCCCAAACATAACTATGGTCATTATGGCCAAACGGTTCTATTTTTTCCCCCCCATCATACTAGAGGACATTTCTCCCCAAATTATGATCTTTGTTATGTGCAGTTACAAACCGTAGTCTGGCTTTTTTATGGCAGTGTTGGAGCAGTGGCTTCTTCCTTGCTGAGCGGCCTTTCAGGTTATGTCTATATAGGACTTGTTTTACTGTGGATATAGATACTTTTGTACCGGTTTCCTCCAGCATCTTGACAAGGTCCTTTGCTGTTGTTCTGGGATTGATTTGTACTTTTCACACCAATGTACCTTCATCTCTAGGAGAAAGAACGCGTCTCCTTTCTGAGCAGGAATGACGGCTGCGTGGTCCCATGGTGTTTATACTTGCGTACTATTGTTTGAACAGATGAACGTGGTACCTTCAGGTGTTTGGAAATTGCCCCCAAGGATGAACCAGACTTGTGGAGGTATACGATTATTTTTCTGAGGTCTTGGCTGATTTCTTTTGATTTTCCCATGATGTCAAGCAGAGGCACTGCGTTTGAAGGTAGGCCTTGAAATACATCCACACGTACACCTCCAATGGACTCAGGCTAATTGACATCATTTATCAGAAGCTTCTAAAGCCATGACATCATTTTCTGAAATTTACCAAGCTGTTTAAAGGCACAGTCAACTTAATGTATGTAAACTTTTGACAAACTGGAATTGTGATAGTGAAAATCTGTCTGTAAACAATTGTTGGAAAAATGACTTGTCATGCACAAAATAGATGTCCTAACTGACTTGCCAAAACTATAGTTTGTTAACAAGAAATGTGTGGATTGTTTGAAAAACGAGTTTTAATGACGACAACCTAAGTGTATATAACCTTCGGACTTCAACTGTGTATAGTTGCATGCCCTTGATTGAGGTAAGTAAATATGGGCAGTTAATCTAACGAAGGTGGCGCTTGGGTTTAAAGTTTGGGGAAGGTCATTTTCACCATAAAATGCACCGTTATAATAAAGCATTCCATGTATCCTTGCATTTGCAGACTTACTTACGATGGCTTACCAATCAGAATGTTATGATTGGATAGTTGGAATTTACACTAATAATATAACTCAATCACTGTTTGCAAAAAAATACTTCAGTGCAGCGCGTAGTGGCTTAGAGTAGGCTATATCAGCCTGCATTACTTGCTATAGAGTAGGCTATATCAGCCTGCATTACTTGCTGTAGAGTAGTAGAGTAGGCTATATCAGCCTGCAGTACTTGCTATGGAGTAGTAGAGTAGGCTATATCAGCCTGCAGTACTTGCTATAGAGTAGTAGAGTAGGCTATATCAGCCTGCATTACTTGCTATGGAGTAGTAGAGTAGGCTATATCAGCCTGCATTACTTGCTATAGAGTAGTAGAGTAGGCTATATCAGCCTGCATTACTTGCTATAGAGTAGTAGAGTAGGCTATATCAGCCTGCATTACTTGCTGTAGAGTAGGCTATATCGGCCTGCATTACTTGCTGTAGAGTAGGCTATATCGGCCTGCATTACTTGCTGTAGAGTAGGCTATATCAGCCTGCATTACTTGCTATAGAGTAGTAGAGTAGGCTATATCAGCCTGCATTACTTGCTATAGAGTAGTAGAGTAGGCTATATCAGCCTGCATTACTTGCTGTAGAGTAGGCTATATCAGCCTGCATTACTTTCTGTAGAGTAGGCTATATCAGCCTGCATTACTTGCTATAGAGTAGGCTATATCAGCCTGCATTACTTGCTGTAGAGTAGGCTATATCAGCCTGCATTACTTGCTGTAGAGTAGGCTATATCAGCCTGCATTACTTGCTGTAGAGTAGGCTATATCAGCCTGCATTACTTGCTGTAGAGTAGGCTATATCAGCCTGCATTACTTGCTGTAGAGTAGGCTATATCAGCCTGCATTACTTGCTGTAGAGTAGGCTATATCAGCCTGCATTACTTGCTGTAGAGTAGGCTATATCAGCCTGCATTACTTGCTGTAGAGTAGTAGAGTAGGCTATATCAGCCTGCATTACTTGCTGTAGAGTAGTAGAGTAGGCTATATCAGCCTGCATTACTTGCTATAGAGTAGTAGAGTAGGCTATATCAGCCTGCATTACTTGCTATAGAGTAGTAGAGTAGGCTATATCAGCCTGCATTACTTGCTATAGAGTAGTAGAGTAGACTATATCAGCCTGCATTACTTGCTATAGAGTAGTAGAGTAGGCTATATCAGCCTGCATTACTTGCTATAGAGTAGTAGCGTAGGCTATATCAGCCTGCATTACTTGCTGTAGAGTAGGCTATATCAGCCTGCATTACTTGCTATAGAGTAGTAGAGTAGGCTATATCAGCCTGCATTACTTGCTATAGAGTAGTAGAGTAGACTATATCAGCCTGCATTACTTGCTATAGAGTAGTAGAGTAGGCTATATCAGCCTGCATTACTTGCTATAGAGTAGTAGAGTAGGCTATATCAGCCTGCATTACTTGCTATAGAGTAGTAGAGTAGGCTATATCAGCCTGCATTACTTGCTATAGAGTAGGCTATATCAGCCTGCATTACTTGCTGTAGAGTAGGCTATATCAGCCTGCATTACTTGCTGTAGAGTAGGCTATATCAGCCTGCATTACTTGCTATAGAGTAGGCTATATCAGCCTGCATTACTTGCTGTAGAGTAGGCTATATCAGCCTGCATTACTTGCTGTAGAGTAGGCTATATCAGCCTGCATTACTTGCTATAGAGTAGTAGAGTAGGCTATCAGCCTGCATTACTTGCTATAGAGTAGTAGAGTAGACTATATCAGCCTGCATTACTTGCTATAGAGTAGTAGAGTAGGCTATATCAGCCTGCATTACTTGCTATAGAGTAGTAGAGTAGGCTATATCAGCCTGCATTACTTGCTGTAGAGTAGGCTATATCAGCCTGCATTACTTGCTGTAGAGTAGGCTATATCAGCCTGCATTACTTGCTGTAGAGTAGGCTATATCAGCCTGCATTACTTGCTATAGAGTAGTAGAGTAGACTATATCAGCCTGCATTACTTGCTATAGAGTAGTAGAGTAGGCTATATCAGCCTGCATTACTTGCTATAGAGTAGTAGCGTAGGCTATATCAGCCTGCATTACTTGCTGTAGAGTAGGCTATATCAGCCTGCATTACTTGCTATAGAGTAGTAGAGTAGGCTATATCAGCCTGCATTACTTGCTATAGAGTAGTAGAGTAGACTATATCAGCCTGCATTACTTGCTATAGAGTAGTAGAGTAGGCTATATCAGCCTGCATTACTTGCTGTAGAGTAGGCTATATCAGCCTGCATTACTTGCTGTAGAGTAGGCTATATCAGCCTGCATTACTTGCTGTAGAGTAGGCTATATCAGCCTGCATTACTTGCTGTAGAGTAGGCTATATCAGCCTGCATTACTTGCTGTAGAGTAGTAGAGTAGGCTATATCAGCCTGCATTACTTGCTGTAGAGTAGTAGAGTAGGCTATATCAGCCTGCATTACTTGCTGTAGAGTAGTAGAGTAGGCTATATCAGCCTGCATTACTTGCTGTAGAGTAGTAGAGTAGGCTATATCAGCCTGCATTACTTGCTATAGAGTAGTAGAGTAGGCTATATCAGCCTGCATTACTTGCTGTAGAGTAGGCTATATCAGCCTGCATTACTTGCTGTAGAGTAGGCTATATCAGCCTGCATTACTTGCTGTAGAGTAGGCTATATCAGCCTGCATTACTTGCTGTAGAGTAGGCTATATCAGCCTGCATTACTTGCTGTAGAGTAGGCTATATCAGCCTGCATTACTTGCTGTAGAGTAGGCTATATCAGCCTGCATTACTTGCTGTAGAGTAGTAGAGTAGGCTATATCAGCCTGCATTACTTGCTATAGAGTAGTAGAGTAGGCTATATCAGCCTGCATTACTTGCTATAGAGTAGTAGAGTAGGCTATATCAGCCTGCATTACTTGCTATAGAGTAGTAGAGTAGGCTATATCAGCCTGCATTACTTGCTATAGAGTAGGCTATATCAGCCTGCATTACTTGCTGTAGAGTAGGCTATATCAGCCTGCATTACTTGCTGTAGAGTAGGCTATATCAGCCTGCATTACTTGCTGTAGAGTAGGCTATATCAGCCTGCATTACTTGCTGTAGAGTAGTAGAGTAGGCTATATCAGCCTGCATTACTTGCTATAGAGTAGTAGAGTAGGCTATATCAGCCTGCATTACTTGCTATAGAGTAGTAGAGTAGGCTATATCAGCCTGCATTACTTGCTGTAGAGTAGGCTATATCAGCCTGCATTACTTGCTGTAGAGTAGGCTATATCAGCCTGCATTACTTGCTATAGAGTAGTAGAGTAGACTATATCAGCCTGCATTACTTGCTATAGAGTAGTAGAGTAGGCTATATCAGCCTGCATTACTTGCTATAGAGTAGTAGCGTAGGCTATATCAGCCTGCATTACTTGCTGTAGAGTAGGCTATATCAGCCTGCATTACTTGCTATAGAGTAGTAGAGTAGGCTATATCAGCCTGCATTACTTGCTATAGAGTAGTAGAGTAGACTATATCAGCCTGCATTACTTGCTATAGAGTAGTAGAGTAGGCTATATCAGCCTGCATTACTTGCTATAGAGTAGTAGAGTAGGCTATATCAGCCTGCATTACTTGCTATAGAGTAGTAGAGTAGGCTATATCAGCCTGCATTACTTGCTATAGAGTAGGCTATATCAGCCTGCATTACTTGCTGTAGAGTAGGCTATATCAGCCTGCATTACTTGCTGTAGAGTAGGCTATATCAGCCTGCATTACTTGCTGTAGAGTAGGCTATATCAGCCTGCATTACTTGCTATAGAGTAGGCTATATCAGCCTGCATTACTTGCTGTAGAGTAGGCTATATCAGCCTGCATTACTTGCTATAGAGTAGTAGAGTAGGCTATCAGCCTGCATTACTTGCTATAGAGTAGTAGAGTAGACTATATCAGCCTGCATTACTTGCTATAGAGTAGTAGAGTAGGCTATATCAGCCTGCATTACTTGCTATAGAGTAGTAGAGTAGGCTATATCAGCCTGCATTACTTGCTGTAGAGTAGGCTATATCAGCCTGCATTACTTGCTGTAGAGTAGGCTATATCAGCCTGCATTACTTGCTGTAGAGTAGGCTATATCAGCCTGCATTACTTGCTATAGAGTAGTAGAGTAGACTATATCAGCCTGCATTACTTGCTATAGAGTAGTAGAGTAGGCTATATCAGCCTGCATTACTTGCTATAGAGTAGTAGCGTAGGCTATATCAGCCTGCATTACTTGCTGTAGAGTAGGCTATATCAGCCTGCATTACTTGCTATAGAGTAGTAGAGTAGGCTATATCAGCCTGCATTACTTGCTATAGAGTAGTAGAGTAGACTATATCAGCCTGCATTACTTGCTATAGAGTAGTAGAGTAGGCTATATCAGCCTGCATTACTTGCTGTAGAGTAGGCTATATCAGCCTGCATTACTTGCTGTAGAGTAGGCTATATCAGCCTGCATTACTTGCTGTAGAGTAGGCTATATCAGCCTGCATTACTTGCTGTAGAGTAGGCTATATCAGCCTGCATTACTTGCTGTAGAGTAGGCTATATCAGCCTGCATTACTTGCTGTAGAGTAGTAGAGTAGGCTATATCAGCCTGCATTACTTGCTGTAGAGTAGTAGAGTAGGCTATATCAGCCTGCATTACTTGCTATAGAGTAGTAGAGTAGGCTATATCAGCCTGCATTACTTGCTATAGAGTAGTAGAGTAGGCTATATCAGCCTGCATTACTTGCTGTAGAGTAGTAGAGTAGGCTATATCAGCCTGCATTACTTGCTGTAGAGTAGGCTATATCAGCCTGCATTACTTGCTGTAGAGTAGGCTATATCAGCCTGCATTACTTGCTGTAGAGTAGGCTATATCAGCCTGCATTACTTGCTGTAGAGTAGGCTATATCAGCCTGCATTACTTGCTGTAGAGTAGGCTATATCAGCCTGCATTACTTGCTGTAGAGTAGGCTATATCAGCCTGCATTACTTGCTGTAGAGTAGTAGAGTAGGCTATATCAGCCTGCATTACTTGCTATAGAGTAGTAGAGTAGGCTATATCAGCCTGCATTACTTGCTATAGAGTAGTAGAGTAGGCTATATCAGCCTGCATTACTTGCTATAGAGTAGTAGAGTAGGCTATATCAGCCTGCATTACTTGCTATAGAGTAGGCTATATCAGCCTGCATTACTTGCTGTAGAGTAGGCTATATCAGCCTGCATTACTTGCTGTAGAGTAGGCTATATCAGCCTGCATTACTTGCTGTAGAGTAGGCTATATCAGCCTGCATTACTTGCTGTAGAGTAGTAGAGTAGGCTATATCAGCCTGCATTACTTGCTATAGAGTAGTAGAGTAGGCTATATCAGCCTGCATTACTTGCTATAGAGTAGTAGAGTAGGCTATATCAGCCTGCATTACTTGCTGTAGAGTAGGCTATATCAGCCTGCATTACTTGCTGTAGAGTAGGCTATATCAGCCTGCATTACTTGCTATAGAGTAGTAGAGTAGGCTATATCAGCCTGCATTACTTGCTATAGAGTAGTAGAGTAGGCTATATCAGCCTGCATTACTTGCTATAGAGTAGGCTATATCAGCCTGCATTACTTGCTATAGAGTAGTAGAGTAGGCTATATCAGCCTGCATTACTTGCTGTAGAGTAGGCTATATCAGCCTGCATTACTTGCTGTAGAGTAGGCTATATCAGCCTGCATTACTTGCTGTAGAGTAGGCTATATCAGCCTGCATTACTTGCTGTAGAGTAGGCTATATCAGCCTGCATTACTTGCTGTAGAGTAGTAGAGTAGGCTATATCAGCCTGCATTACTTGCTATAGAGTAGTAGAGTAGGCTATATCAGCCTGCATTACTTGCTATAGAGTAGTAGAGTAGGCTATATCAGCCTGCATTACTTGCTATAGAGTAGTAGAGTAGGCTATATCAGCCTGCATTACTTGCTGTAGAGTAGGCTATATCAGCCTGCATTACTTGCTGTAGAGTAGGCTATATCAGCCTGCATTACTTGCTGTAGAGTAGGCTATATCAGCCTGCATTACTTGCTGTAGAGTAGGCTATATCAGCCTGCATTACTTGCTGTAGAGTAGGCTATATCAGCCTGCATTACTTGCTGTAGAGTAGGCTATATCAGCCTGCATTACTTGCTGTAGAGTAGGCTATATCAGCCTGCATTACTTGCTGTAGAGTAGGCTATATCAGCCTGCATTACTTGCTGTAGAGTAGGCTATATCAGCCTGCATTACTTGCTGTAGAGTAGGCTATATCAGCCTGCATTACTTGCTGTAGAGTAGGCTATATCAGCCTGCATTACTTGCTGTAGAGTAGGCTATATCAGCCTGCATTACTTGCTGTAGAGTAGGCTATATCAGCCTGCATTACTTGCTGTAGAGTAGGCTATATCAGCCTGCATTACTTGCTGTAGAGTAGGCTATATCAGCCTGCATTACTTGCTGTAGAGTAGGCTATATCAGCCTGCATTACTTGCTGTAGAGTAGGCTATATCAGCCTGCATTACTTGCTGTAGAGTAGGCTATATCAGCCTGCATTACTTGCTGTAGAGTAGGCTATATCAGCCTGCATTACTTGCTGTAGAGTAGGCTATATCAGCCTGCATTACTTGCTGTAGAGTAGGCTATATCAGCCTGCATTACTTGCTGTAGAGTAGGCTATATCAGCCTGCATTACTTGCTGTAGAGTAGGCTATATCAGCCTGCATTACTTGCTGTAGAGTAGGCTATATCAGCCTGCATTACTTGCTGTAGAGTAGGCTATATCAGCCTGCATTACTTGCTGTAGAGTAGGCTATATCAGCCTGCATTACTTGCTATAGAGTAGTAGAGTAGGCTATATCAGCCTGCATTACTTGCTATAGAGTAGTAGAGTAGGCTATATCAGCCTGCATTACTTGCTGTAGAGTAGGCTATATCAGCCTGCATTACTTGCTGTAGAGTAGGCTATATCAGCCTGCATTACTTGCTATAGAGTAGTAGAGTAGGCTATATCAGCCTGCATTACTTGCTATAGAGTAGGCTATATCAGCCTGCATTACTTGCTATAGAGTAGTAGAGTAGGCTATATCAGCCTGCATTACTTGCTGTAGAGTAGGCTATATCGGCCTGCATTACTTGCTGTAGAGTAGGCTATATCAGCCTGCATTACTTGCTGTAGAGTAGGCTATATCAGCCTGCATTACTTGCTGTAGAGTAGGCTATATCAGCCTGCATTACTTGCTGTAGAGTAGTAGAGTAGGCTATATCAGCCTGCATTACTTGCTGTAGAGTAGGCTATATCAGCCTGCATTACTTGCTGTAGAGTAGTAGAGTAGGCTATATCAGCCTGCATTACTTGCTGTAGAGTAGGCTATATCAGCCTGCATTACTTGCTGTAGAGTAGGCTATATCAGCCTGCATTACTTGCTGTAGAGTAGGCTATATCAGCCTGCATTACTTGCTGTAGAGTAGTAGAGTAGGCTATATCAGCCTGCATTACTTGCTGTAGAGTAGGCTATATCAGCCTGCATTACTTCTCTTTGCAGAGTATTTTTTTTATTTTTTGCACTTCATGCAATTCTACTACACTTCATGTGACTGGAGACATTTGCAGAATCTTTTTTAAATCAACAGAGATTACTCTGCTTACGCTGACAAATAGATCAATAAAAACCACGCCAGATCTGTATATTAGACCTACGAAAAGGGGGGGAGACAAATACAAGATGACGTCCATCTAACCTGGAGGAGGAAATTATTGTCCAAAAACAAATGTGACATTGACCCAATGATAAAGATGGTGAATATGCACACTCAGTGGGGATATGGCAGATTTTTCTCTGCTGGTACTCTTCGCTGAATTAAGTTGAAAATGTTGTTAACTTAAAGACAAATTGGAGTCTTTTGTCTTCTCTTTACAGCAACATCCATTTGTTTTCTGAACTGTTTTTCCAAGATTTGTATTTTTAAATATTGTGATATTCCTGGCTGGGTCTCTATAAATTTTAGCTGACAGTCGCAACTCAACGATCATCTATTTAGTATTTGCCACGGGCCCGTCCGACTCAGTTACGCAATTAAAAACAATCCACCGCAAACATATTTATTTTTTATTAATGATCCTCTGTGGCCAAAGCATGCTTTCTGGTGTAGTAGCCTATTTTGAATGATTTTTTATTTCTTTATAGACATGAGTAAGCTATCATTTTGGCAATTTAATTTACTTTAGGGAAAGCTTAGCTTCCCCTAGCCTTATTGACGCCCCGCATATGTATTCTAACATCTTCAAATTACTCATCGGAATTCGGTAAGAATGACTCATGCCGTTGCATGTTCTCTTAAGATAAATTTCCATAAACTAAATGTGATTTGTCATTCTGAAAACAGTGGGTGTACGCCCTAATCCGGTTCCACAACCAAAGCCTATGGGTCTGGTAAATTTCTTAAATGTCCGGTATATAAAATTGCTGCCGGTCAAATGTCCAGTGCCGCATTTTTCTAACGGAAACCATGCTACAGTGGCATAGTAGGAACATTTTATAGATTATGTAAACAAAGGAAGGAATGATGGAGGAAGATTTTAATACAGAAGTATTTGATTGCTCAAATTTGGCAGCTGACCATTGTGGTTGTAAACACCTTGTTGTACATTGAGGGCATTGCACTTCTAGGGTCAATATATTTTAAGTGTTGTTCTTCTGCTCCGTTGCCTCACTCGCTGTTCGACATCAAGCACTTCTTGCGTTGTGTAGCCCACTGTTTCCCAACAGAGTTCTTCGAAAACTCCCAGCTGGCCTTTTCCATATATTTGTTCAATTCGACCACAGGCACACCTGATTCATATTGACTAGTAGAATCAGGTGTGTTGGTAGTGGGAAAAGAACAAATGTAGAATGTTTGGAGGGCCCAATGAGTTGCAGTTCTCTGTGCAGCTGGTAACCTTGGTCACCTCAACAGCCTTCTGTTTGGCTTATTTTGGTGAACACAGACACAAGCTATTCAGGAGATAATGTTTATTGCATTAAGTTCTTTCCATTTTTATAGATGACTACTTTATATTATCATGACGTGTTTGAAACCCCCACCAGTGATGAGAAATGAAAGTGTTAGCATTGTTAAGCCGTGGGCTTGTATCTTGACGAATAGACTAATTTATAGAAATTACTTATGCACTTTGGTACCCCCACAATTGAGTTGACTGGGTGGGAGGACTTTCAGGGTTTTCTCTCTGAGATATCTTTAGCTTGATGTCTGGAATTGAACATTGTCAATGAAACATTTTTCCCACACACTTGGGAGAATGGATGTGTGAACATTTTTAGTAAAGGCAACAACACCACCACCAGTGAGAGGGGGGGTGGGCAGGCCAGCCAACAAGGGTTCTCTGGCTGCCAACGTCTGGCTTTCCCTGGCTCTTTCACAAACATTCATTTGCATGAAAAAACCTGCATTCAGTAACACTTTCCTTTTCCCATCTCTCTTTTCTCTTTCTGACGATACAGGGCATCCATTCAGATTGATAGAGGAGTGAGAGGGAGGTAGAAAGAACAGCAGAGTGCGCATTGAGGAGTAGCTATGATTTAACACTAACAAGAAGCTCATTCCGATGTTTTCATTTCCTGACTGTTTTTAATTGAGGTTGTTAAGAAATCTCTTCTAGAATGGTACTGTGAATCTAAGATGGAGGAGACAGGGAAGAATCTCAGCTGACTTTCAGGAAGGAAGCATTTAATATACCACACTAAAATAGCTCATGTCCTTTGGTGTAGTAGACTACTAGTACTATTTTCTGCTTGGTTGTAATATGAGCTCCTCCTGAAAAACGGACTCCAGAAACCAGTTCCTGCTGTGAAGGCTGGGACGTCCAGTGTTCTCTCTGTGCTCCTCCACTCACATGATGGGGATCTATTAAGTGGAGCATCGGGCTACTATTGTTATGTAAGTTAGATCTCATAGGGAAATGGGTTTTGAATTCCAGGCTAGCGACTACCTTCCTAACAGTCAGTCAAGACATTCACTCTCACTCACCCTACATCTTTGGGTATGGGACTATGTGAAGTATTTATTGAAAATGTATATCTACTCAGTTGTTATTTGTTCACATTTAGAAACAAGTGTTATGGTATAAATTCTGGTATTTTTAATAAAGGCCTACGGAATCTTGTTCAGATTGTGCTGGCGGAATCGTCACAATGTCGGTTGAAGGATGAGCGTCGCATGGAAAGTGACGCCACCTGTCGGAAGACAATGACTGAATCCGTTTCAGTGCTTACAGAGGACTCCCTAGAGTAGAATTGACCCTTAAGGTTTTATCTATAATTGACTCTTCCCTAAGCCCCGCCCCCTTGGTTACTGTTGCAACCTCAGACATTTTCCCGGGGAGCCCCATTCCCCATGCTAACTAGTGAAGACCCCCACAATCTCAAACTGTTTTTATTACACAATACAATTAAACAGACTATCCCTTGCTAATCAGGTGACTCTCGGCTATGTTGTGGTGGACTGTCAACAATTGCTTCACAGGATAATTACACTTTTAGTGTGGCTAACCACTGGATGGCTCTGAATGCACTGACAGCGTGCAGTCAAAGCTACTAACAGTCTTGTTCACATTGGCATTTTGAAGTGACTCAAATCAACAAAAACACTGCATATCCAATTAGAATCTGATGTTTTTCCTACAGTCTGAACATCCAAAGAGCACATCTCATCTGATATTTCAAGCCACATTTAAAAATGTAAATCGGATACAAATCTAATTCCAATTAGAATCTGATCTTTTTCCTACAGTCTGAACATCCAAAGAGCACATCTCATCTGATATTTCAAGCCACATTTAAAAATGTAAATCGGATACAAATCTAATTCCAATTAGAATCTGATCTTTTTCCTACAGTCTGAACATCCAAAGAGCACATCTCATCTGATATTTCAAGCCACATTTAAAAATGTAAATCGGATACAAATCTAATTCCTGGCATTGACTGGTTTTAACTGTCAAATCTGATTTATTTACCCTCAAGTTGTTTTTAGACTTATTTGGCATTGCTTGCTAGATTCTCTGGCAGTTTGACAAATGCAAGTGGTAGCAAACTTGCTTAAGTTACAAACACATTAGTGAATGTGCTAGCAAGTTAAGCAGCTACCTATCTAGCTAGTTGACCCCTGTGGATAGCCAAAAAGGAGTCATTTTTAAAGTTGGATCATCTTATACTTTGAGGCTTTAATGAAAGTGTTCTTACACTATGATTTCAAACATTCAAAGCAGCTGGGAGACTTCCATCGTGAGCATTGTCAGTCATCTTAGCTTACTAGACAACTTGAGTGCAAGGAATCATGAATGGCACTTGAACCATACAGATCTTTTGGGTTCAATATCATTACATTGTGTATTGTTGAAACTATGCATTAATGAATCAATTGTACAATCAATTTGACTTTGGTAAAAATTATTTAACTACATTAGCATAATGACTACTTTATTTTAATGCTAAATCTCTGTTGATTAAACTGGGTAAATCAAGATGTAGCCTAGGCCTATTCACAATACAGGTGAATGCATATTCAATAGGAGTGTGTGCATGCATTGGGTTATTGAGCTTGATTTGGCTGATTTCACGAGGCTACAGATTAATAAGTCCCTTCCATTTGGGAATTATTCCGTTGTTCAACATCATTTGCATAGAAAAAGCAATCTCTTATTTTCTAAAATTGCACACTGTCTCTTTAAGACCCATTACGTCATTCATAGTCAGTTTGAGGCTTGAGCAAAGATGATCTTGACTGGGAGAGATGTGAGGCGGGGGGAGATGAAGTGAATTAATAATGTTTTTGGTGACCTTCAGCTTTGTAATCAGAAATATTTTATGTTATGGTTTGCATATTATCACAAACAAGAGGGGTAGTGAATTTATGTTGGCTTCAACTGTAAGCTAGTAAGGAAAGTTAGCCTACAAAGCTGGAAGCTTCTTGCGTTGTAACGTTTTCTAGCCTGTACTGGACATTGTTTTGGGAACAGTAATTAAGTTTCAAATGTTATTCAAGTGTGTTAACTAACGTGCAGCGTAAGTGGTGATGCCACCCAGACTTCAGTGTGTTCAGTGGTTCCTCAGGACAGGCTAGAGCTAGCACTGAGTAAGTGGCGCAGGCACGGTGCTCTCGCGCTATAATGACACATTGGCTGCGCTGACAGACAGATTTGATCCTCGCTCAATCAGTAGACGACGTGAGACACGTTTTGACAGAAGTACACAAAGTGAAACAAATTCTAGTATCAAACAGTATCGAAAAAGTGTTGAAGTTTCAGTGTACCGCGCAACACTACGCCAAACATATTTTTGCTAAGAGCAGCTGATTAAACAAAGGTTAGCAATGTGTTGGCACAAATTAATGTCCAAGTAAAGTGAACTTGCCACACAGCGCAAGAAGCCTGTTTGCAGGTGCTTATGGTTTCTAAGATATTCCAGTGAGAGTAATTGTTTCCTACGAATGCAAGTTGCATAATATTAGGAGTACATTTTTATTCTTAAATAGTAGCCATGTCAGCAGTCTGAATGCACATTCGATTTGGTCACTTAAAACGGCAGTGTGAACAAAGCTCTAGTGCTCTCAAATTGTATCCTGATGTCGACAGTAGATTAGTTAAATTCATATATACACTGCTCAAACAAAAAAAGGGAACACTTAAACAACACTAACTCCAAGTCAATCACACTTCTGTGAAATCAAACTGTCCACTTAGGAAGCAACACTGATTGACAATAAATTTCACATGCTGTTGTGCAAATGGAATAGACAACAGGTGGAAATGATAGGCAATTAGCAAGACACCCCCAATAAAGGAGTGGTTCTGCAGGTGGTAACCACAGACCACTTCTCAGTTCCTATGCTTCCTGGCTGATGTTTTGGTCACTTTTGAATGCTGGCGGTGCTTTCACTCTAGTGGTAGCATGAGACGGAGTCTACAACCCAGAGGAGCACTGCCAGAGCCCTGCAAAATGACCTCCAACAGGCCACAAATGTGCATGTGTCTGCTCAAACGGTCAGAAACAGACTCCATGAAGGTGGTATGAGGGCCCGACGTCCACAGGTGGGGGTTGTGCTTACAGCCCAACACCATGCAGGATGTTTTTCATTTGCCAGAGAACACCAAGATTGGCGCCCTGTGCTCTTCACAGATGAAAGCAGGTTCACACTGAGCACATGTGACAGTCTGGAGACGCCGTGGAGAACGTTCTGCTGCCTGCAACATCCTCCAGCATGACCGGTTTGGCGGTGGGTCAGTCATGGTGTGGGGTGGCATTTCTTTGGGGGGCTGCACAGCCCTCCATGTGCTCGCCAGAGGTAGCTTGACTGCTATTTGGTACCAAGATGTGCTCCTCAGACCCCTTGTGAGACCATATGCTGGTGCGGTTGTCCCTGGGTTCCTCCTAATGCAAGACAATGCTAGACCTCATGTGGCTGGAGTGTGTTAGCAGTTCCTGCAAGAGGAAGGCATTCATGCTATGGACTGGCCCACCCGTTCCCCAGACCTGAATCCAATTGAGCACATCTGGGACATCATGTCTCGCTCCATCCACCAACGCCACGTTGCACCACAGACTGTCCAGGAGTTGGCGGATGCTTTAGTCCAGGTCTGGGAGGAGATCCCTCAGGAGACCAGCCACCACCTCATCAGGAGCATGCCCAGGCGTTGTAGGGAGGTCATACAGGCACGTGGAGGCCACACACACTACTGAGCTTCATTTTGACTTGTTTTAAGGACATTACATCAAATTTGGATCAGCCTGTAGTGTGGTCTTCCACTTTAATTTTGAGTGTGACTCCAAATCCAGACCTCCATGGGTTGATACATTTTTGATTTCCATTGATAATTTGTGTGATTTTGTTGTCAGCACATTCAACTATGTAAAGAAAAGTATTTAATAAGAATATTATATTCATTCAGATCTAGGATGTTATTTTAGTGTTCCCTTAATTTTTTTGAGCAGTGTATGTGTGTAATATATAAATATACACACACACACACACACACACACACACACACACACACACACACACACAGTTGAAGTTTACATACACTTAAGTTGGAGTCATTAAAACTCATTTTTCAACCACTCCACATTTCTTGTTAACAAACTATAGTTTTGGCAAGTCGTTTAGGACATCTACTTTCTGCATGACACAAGTAATCTTTCCAACAATTGTTACCAGACAGATTATTTCACTTATAATTCACTGTACCACAATTGCAGTAGGTCAGACGTTTACATACACTAAGTTGACTGTGCCTTTGAACAGCTTGGGAAGTTCCAGAAAATGATGTCATGGCTTTAGAAGCTTCTGATAGGCTAATAGACTCAAATTATGTCAATACCTGTGGATGTATTTCAAGGCCTACCTTCAAACTCAGTGCATTTTTGCTTGACATCATGGGAAAATCAAAAGAAATCAGCCAAGACATCAGAAAAATTATTGTAGACCTCCACAAGTCTGGTTCATCCTGGAGCAATTTCCAAACGCCTGAAGGTACCACGTCCATCTGCACAAACAATAGTATAAACACCATGGGACCACATAGCTGTCATATCGCTCAGGAAGGAGATGCATTCTGCAAATCCTAGAACAACAGCAATGGACCTTGTCAAGATGCTGGAGGAAACCGGTACAAAAGTATCTATATCCGCAGTAAAACGAGTCCTATATAGACATAACCTGAAAGGCCGCTCAGCAAGGAAGAAGCCACTACTCCAAAACCGCCATAAAAAAGCCAGACTATGATTTGCAACTGCACATGGGGACAAAGATCGTACTTTTTGGAGAAATTATCCTCTGGTCTGATGGGGAGAAAAATAGAACCGTTTGGCCATAATGACCATCGTTATGTTTGGAGGGAAAAGGGGAGGCTTACAAGCCGAAGAATACCATCCCAACTGTGATGCATGGGGGTGGCAGCATCATGTTGTGGGGGTGCTTTGCTGCAGGATGGACTGGCACACTTCACAAAATAGATGGCATCATGAGGGGGGGGGACATTATGTGGAGATATTGAAGCAACATCCCAAGACATCAGTCAGGAAGTTAAAGCTTGGTCACAAATGGGTCTTCCAAATGGACAGTGACCCCAAGCATACTTCCAAAGTTGTGGCAAAATGGCTTAAGGAAAACAAAGTCAAGGTATTGGACTGGCTATCACAAATCCCTGACCTCAATCCTATGGAACATTTGTGGGCATACCTGGAAAAGTGTGTGTGATCAAGGCCTACAAACCTGACTGTTGCACCAGCTCTGTCAGGAGGAATGGGCCAAAAAAGCTTGTGGAAGGCTAGCCAAAACATTAAAGGCAATGCTACCAAATACTAATTGAGTGTATGTAAACTTCTGACCCACTGGGAATGTGATGAATGAAATAAAAGCTGAAATAAATCATTCGCTCTACTATTATTCTGACATTTCACATTCTTAAAATAAAGTGGTGATACTTACTGACCTTAGATAGGGAATTATTACTAGGATTAAATGTCAGGAATTGTGAAATTTAGTTTAAATGTATTTGGCTAAGGTGTATGTAACCTGACTTGAACTGTGTGTATAAATAATTAATCTCGGCTTCCAATCACACATTTGGAGAAAACAACTAGTTATATTAGCGAGGTAACATTAGCATCGATTTCAATTTTGGCTGACCCAGCTAGTAAACAATGGGGCCAAAGAATAATTTCAGATTTGAAAAATACTCCAACAGGCTTTGCATTTCAGGAATTAGTTCCATGTACCCCTGGTGTACTGATCAATTATTTAACCATGGAAACCATGTTTTGATATGTCTGTTTTTGCCACTTGCCTAATTAGCTTCCTTGCATTTGGAACGTGAGCGTGTCTGAGGCTGGTCAGACCCGAGCCTGCTTAGTAACAGTTGTGATCGATTGCCCAAAATGAAAGGATTGGGTTTAACAAAGTGTCAAGTTATTTTCATTTTATTTAGTGTCTTTGGCTTTTCTATACATTCCTCCTTTTTGATGTAACTTTTTTTTTGGTGGGAGGGGACATTAGGCAATAAAACAAATCTGGGGAACTCTAGGCCAATTTGTTTAAATAGAAAGGATCTAATGAACATGAACACAATCCTGTCTGTCTTTAAGTTAACGGGATAATGTATAAACTAATAGTCCATCTCCTATTAGCTTACAGAGGGTTAACCCAATTGTGCAGGTTGTTAAATCATTGTTTGATTTTGGCCCTGTGTGTGTTTGCCCCATATTTGTGTTTGTCATTATTGATTCTCTGGGGGTTGGTTTTGTGCTGCTGTCATTGTGCATTGGTTCCCCCTGCTCCCCTCCTAACCTCCGCCCCGGTCGGTGGTGTGACCTTCAGGGCTCTCTGACCTGTCATCACACCCCGTCACCCAGCTCCCTCCCTGGTCTGCTGTCCTGTGCCTGGGGCTCCCACCAGCACCCTTCACAAAAAGAGCCCTAATTGAGTCGGCCAGGAGAAGCAGCTGTGCCACAGAGCTGGAAGCCAGCCAGCCAGCATCGGTCACTGCAGAACCAACCACGGAAACAGCAAAACAAGGTTGGCCCTGGTCTCGCTGCCAGGTGATTGGCTGTACCGGGTGATCATGTGACCGGGTGCTGGCTGGATGAGCTTTCAACGTCTGACACAGTTGGGGGAGATGGGATGGAGAATGTCACTGCTACCGAGATGGGGTAAGGTTTTCCTTTCTGTGTTTTTAAAGACCCCCTCTTCTTTTCCATGATAGACAAAAAATGGAGAGACGTTTTTTAAATTCTGTCTGTTAATGGGGATTAGGGGCAGGCAGGGAGCAGCTAGTGTGAATAGTGAGGCATAGCCACTAAGCCTTTTGTTTTGATGGTTGGTTGGTGGGAGAGGGAGGAAGAGGACTGTGGGGGATGTGCATTCATTGCATGCATCCTCTCTACTCTCACTTTATCATCACTGCAAGGGCTGTGTGAAAAGAAAAAAACCTGCATTGTGCTTGAGGAGGAAAGGAAAACAAGTAAAGTATTGGAAAAATGAGGTGAAGGAGAACCTGCTCTTGGCCAAATGCCCAAAATATCAGTGCTGCTGGTGTGTGCTGCTGGTGGTGTACTAAGATGGTGGAGGAGAAGAGTGGGCTGGTCCTTAGGATTCTGCTTGTTAGCCTAGCGACCGGTTTTGCTCAAACAAAGCAGACATGTCATTGTGGCTGTGTGATGCTGTCTTTCTCTGGTTGCTATGGGGTTGGTCTGTCAGTGGTTGTCTTAGTCTGTGTTGACTTCGTCATTGGTTAATCCCTGGTTGTATTGTGCTGTGTAGCGCTGGGTTAGTTGGGCCAAGTGTAGGCTAACGTCACTAAGTGGCTGCCTACTGTTTCTTTGTGGTGTCAAGGGAAGGGCATTTGACGCTCTGCAGCTGACTGCAGGGTTTTTCTGGTCTAGCTATCTGCTTAGGGGGTATCCACCATACAGTGTCACACACACAGAAAACCTTATCCATCCAGTGTAGTGCTACATTCCCTGCCGGTGTCAGGCGAAAGGGAAATGTGAGCGCCTGCCTGGTTGTTTTATCGTGTCAAGATGGAATCCTCATTTGGAGAGAGGAAGGCGTTAACACGGTGGGTAGGACGCAGAGAGAATTGGCTCTGAATTGGAAACCATTACTGATGGACCTACACAAGGTGGATCCTTTTCATTATTCATTTTAATGCACCAGCAAGCATCAACTGGTAAAATGTAGAATTTGCTCAATTTAAGCAGGAGATGCATTTTGAGAAGATTGATGCAATATTCATGAGGTAGTAAGAGGCAGTCCTCTTCTTCCTCAGCCCCCTCTGTTCTTTCATTTTCTCTTTCCCCCTTTGCTTCTCATTGCTCGCACCCCCTTTAAACCCTTTGTAGGCTAAATTTGACAGGTTTATATGGTAGTGCTATTAGCGGTTTGCTTTGTTCGATGTTGCTTTGTTTTCTCTAGTGATTTTACTGACAGTTTTTTAGTGGGTTGAATTCTGTGGGGGCATAGCTAAGTATGCAGAGGGAGTGGACATGGTAAGATTCTAGATTATTATTATTATTTTTTACATACAAGCTTTGTGTGTATTGTGCCGATGGGCATTAGTCATTGTATTGGTCTGTTGGATTATTCATCAAATAAATAGCAGTGTGTTTTCATCCATGGACTAACCTACTAAATGCACACTTGTTTTTCACCTAGAAGGGAATCAATGTAGCCTACTAGCCTAATTAAAATCTCAGAACATTAGCCTAATATCTGCAGGAAATAAATGACTAAACCTTGAGAGGCTATAACTGTGTACATTATGGGGCTGTGCGGAGAAGTAGGCGAATATGGAAATGGTGCGATGATGGAGATGCAGATGGCCCTAAATGATCATTCGATTTAGAAACTGATTTGGATGTTGATGTAATTGCAAATGCAATTATGGAACTGGAAAAGGAAAGGCAATAACTAGTTTTCATTTGCATGCTTTCAGTTGTGCAACTGACTAGTTATCTTCTAGTTTTAATGTTAATATGACACTGGGGCATAGTGAAACGATCGTCCCAGCATTGCAACCTCATGATCCCAGCCCCCTACAGAGTCAGCACTATACTGGCTGTTAGATTATGGTGATGATAAGCGCTCTCTCTCTCTTTTTATTTTTTATGGCGGAGGCTGGAATTGAATCTCCAAAATGGCCGCATATTGAACGACCTCGGTCTGCATCTGCAAACAGGGGAATGTATTGTCTCACCTGCAATTCTCCCCTGTATTGTAAATGCATGAAGTGGCAGTGTATCAATAAAAGAAGAAAAATGTCCTTCCACTGATCCAATTTTGGTGATGGTGGTGTTTTAGAAATGTGTTTTGGTTACCCCTGCGCATCAGCCAGTGCATTCACAGAATTCACTGGGTTGTTCTGGAATGTTGAATTTTAGACTTAAGTGGTTCTGGAATGCTCCTGAGTGTTCTTCTCTGCCCATCCTGTGTATCGGCTCCATCCTAGTGAGGGCAATATTGACATTTACAGACTCACTGCCCAATCAACCCAGTCTAATTGACTCACTGAATTCAGTTGGATCAGCATTGGAATTGCTTGTCTTGTCTAGAACTCTGTCAAACAAATCATTTTAGCCTTGGAAACCAGAACAATGTTGCAACCAAGGCCATGGTTCATAATTACTAACAGGGCACTGAAGGTGCTTTGATTAGTCATTGTCGACCTGTGGGTAATATAGGCAACTGTGTAGGCTAGTCAGTTAGCTCTACGCTGTATGCTTGCAGCTGAAGCCTTCTGCCACGCACAACTGGCAAAGGAAGAGATCCCAAAGGCTTACATGTAGGTCTGCATGCCAAGGCCATTGCTGATATCTAACATGTCACTGATTAATTTAGTAACAATAGAGTGATACATTTTTCCGCCTCGGTGATCTAGTTAATACCCGCCCGCTTGCTGCTTCCCTCCACCCTCTCTATAATGGATGATCTAAAAATACAAACTTTTCCTTAGCGAGACGAGCGAGTGCCTCTCTGTCGTGTTGAGTTGTCTTCACATGGCTGTGTGGCGCGCGAGTAATGGTGTTCCCTTAGCTGCCGAGCCCATCTTCTGTCTTCTAGATCTCGTCTTCTCAGCGGATTTCCGCAAGAGCGAGGTTAACACATTAATACGCCTGCCTTTTTAAACGTGGCCTAGTTGGAATGCACTGTGTGGTATGTGGTCTTTAGTCTCATACATCAAGTGTATAGCCTACATATTGGCCCTAAATTGCACAGAGATTTTGACGTCAGGGGACATGGCCTATGTTGTGTGGAATATCAATATCGTGTTGTAGAATGTGCTTAATCTGCTTATCGTTATGATATACGTTTTCTATTTAATTAGGTAGTACCGCTTATGGCCGTGTCTATTGAGAATGGAGTGGATGTCATGTCTGTGGTATTTGGCAATTAAGCACTTGACAGGTGGGATGGCACCGTTCTGCTCTGTCTGCTGCCCATCTCATCAGTGTCTGCCTGTGGATTGGGCTTCCACTGCAGTGAAGATTATCAGTTGAAATAATTTGACCATCCATTTTGTCTTTTGTATGCTCTTTTTATTCTTGTCTATGCAATATTGTTTCAGAAGACATTTAGCTAAAAGGTAGCCTAATAACAAACCTACTATAGTACAATTATGGTGAAAGCCAGAATTGTCATAATTAGGCCATCACTTTCATCAAGTTTCATTTGTTCAAAATCCTAGAAGGGGGAATGCAGTAAAGCAAAATCTACCCGGGTGTGAATTATTATTCACAAGTCTAGTGTTTTCCAATCTGTGTGTATGTTAGAATGGTTCTTATCCCAAAGCCGTAGCAGGCATTTACAATTCTGATTTTCTAGATCTGACCCTACTTTCTCAAATGTTTAATTGAATCTTGAGTGATGCCTTTTATTTTAATACAATCCACTGCTATCTTATTCTGAGCTACGTGCTTGGGCCCTTGAGCGACTGGCCCTGTCAAGGCTTGCCTAAGTCCTGCCTGTGTAGCAGAAAATAGCTTTAAATGATCATCTAGGCTAACCATTGCTGAACATGTATTTACCATGGAGCTATCAATGTAATTAATGGTGATGGGTTATTAAATACTTGATAAATTCACTATTTTCTCTTCTGAGATGGATATTAATTGACATGATCACTCCCTCACCTCTGACTGTAATGTCATTTTACACATTAATGAAAATGCCTATGGATTAATGGCGATTAGGCAACGTCCGTTTTATGGGCAGTTTGATAGGCGGAGCTGAAAACCTTAATGGTCGTAATGTGTCCTCGTCCTCTTAGGTCAAGAGGTAGTCCAAGATGGCTGCAGCATCTTATGATCAGCTGCTGAAGCAAGTGGAGATACTGAAGATGGAGAACTCCAACCTTCGACAAGAGCTTGAGGACAACTCAAACCACTTGACCAAACTGGAGACGGAAGCCTCTAATATGAAGGTAAAAGGCAGAAAACAGATGTTTGATTATTTACTAAGAACCCATGTTTGTTCGTTATGTGACACTGTAGCAAAACATTTTGCAATGTAAAATGCAAACAGACTCTATTGGATAAGTACAGATAGGCTCTCCCCGTTCCTTTTTCTAAGCTTTCCCTTCCGTTTCATGCCCACTGAACACAATCCAGCCTTTCCTCTAACCCAGGACCCTATCAAATTAAATGTTAATTACAAAGCAGCCTATTGCCTACCTGGCAGAATTATTCATTTTTTTCATCAATCCATTTCCCATTTTATTATTTTTTTGCAAACTCTGCAATTGCATGAGTGCAGCAGCAACACTGTCCTGATGCTCACTTGCATTAAAGGCTAACTGGACATAAAAACAACAAAATCTCAGAACTCAAACATGCTTTTTCTGCACAAACCACTGATCTGTCTTTCACGTCTATGACAATGCCCTTTTGTTTACAAATTTAGCCACAACCATGCATAATGCACATTTCTTAATAATTCCTTAATAATGACTAACTTCTTATAGCAGGCATTATAGAAAATGAACACAGGTCTCATAAACAATCTCAAGCACAAGCCCATGTGCTAGTGAGTAGCCAGCTGATCTTTATATTTCAAGTCTAGCCAGCTTGGCTCTATTTGCTTGCAAACAAGGTAGAACAGTTGTGGCTAAACTGCTGCTTGTGGTAATGCAAAGGACATTGCTTGGAAAACCTCTTCCTCTATTACGGTAAAATGCCTCAATGTTTTTCGGTGTCCATATGATGGATTATGTTGGACCAAACCGCAAATACCGAGTTGAAACTGCTTGTTAGAGAGGAAGACGTGACCTTTCATCTGTGTTGTTGAGAGTGGCAGGGGCTTGGTGTCTGGGAGGGGGAAGGTGCATACAGCACGGAAGGAGCGAAGGAGACGAGGCAAAAAAAGACATGAGAACAAGCGGACATAAAAGCTCAAAACGAATAAAAGAAAAACATTTGGAATATTGTTCAAAAACATACATTCTAATTAATTGATTTAATTTCATGTAATGCCCGGCCTTATTTACTTGCTGTCAGATCCTTGTTTTCTCCGTCCTTGTTTAATCAATTCCTCTGAAAGCTCATTGGAGGTCCAAGGAATCTCAGTTGATTCTCTCGTCCAATGCCCTTTAAGGTGTTTTGACCAAAAAATTGGTTACTGACACTTTCTCACACAACCTAAGTCTGTTCATGAGAGGAGCTGCCATCCTGAGCTAGGCTGCTGAATGTCTCTCTCTCGCTCACACACAGAGTGGTTGGATGTGCCAGCCTGCTTGGTTGTGTAACTGGATGATGTGACCTGGCAGGCTGAGGATACAAGAGGTGATCTAAGTCCCAGGGATTTTCTCTACTCACAGGAAGATTTTGGTTCTCAACAGTCTTTGCCAATGTCTTCTACCCCACAATGCGCCCCTGGGTAGTCACTGGTGCCACCTCACATTAGGGAGCACTACGCTCTTCCATGTAGCAGTGAATGTAGTCAGGAAACACACTCCAATATACTCCTCATAATGCATTTGTAAGAAAGAGGGACAGTCAAATGAAAACAAGAGAAGGAAAGTGGATGTGATAATGGTTTAGTTGCCCAAGTTGTACCAAGGGGATTTTTGTTTCTCAGGTAAAAACTCTAACCTTACTGGCCCTGTTTTTCCACACAACAATATTGAGCCTATTATAGGGCAGCTGCATGATAAGAATGGGGGATATACTCCCCATGGTCGTGTGTGTGTGTGTGTGTGTGTGTGTGTGTGGCCTGAAACACTTATCTTAATGTACTATATGAAGATACTATACTGTTCTGTGTATAGACCTACTAGTTTACAGACATTGTCTGGGCATTATGGAAATGTTGTCTAATGTAACAGTAACCCAATATGACCGCCCATTCACTACTGCCATATTTTCTTGGATGCAAACAGCCGGCAGTAGAAGATTACCCCATGCATTATTCATCCTAGCCAATTTACACGCTAGTAGCCTATATAATGAATCTAGCCACCCCAGTGCCTTTAGCAGGGAGGAGAGGGAGCTTATCAGGACCTTCTTTATCTTCCAGCTACCCCCACCCATTTTCTTTTCTTAGAATGCGTCCCAAATGGCACCCTATATGGTGCATTACTATGGGCCCTGGTCAAATGTAGTGCACTACGGTGCCTTCTGAAAAGTATTTTCAGATTTCCACATTTTGTTGTTACATCCTGAATTTAAAATGGATTAAATTGGGATTTTTGTGTCACTGGCCTGCATACAATACCCCATAATGTCAAAGTGAAATTATCTATGTTTTTAGACCATTTTTACAATTATCAAATCAAAATCAAATCAAATGTATTTGTCACATACACATGGTTAGCAGATAATTAATGTTAATGTGAGTGTAGCGAAATGCTTGTGCTTCTAGTTCCGACAATGCAGTAATAACCAACTAGTAATCTAACCTAACAATTCCAAAAACTACTACCTTATACACACAAGTGTAAAGGGATAAAGAATATGTAAATAAAGATATATGAATGAGTGATGGTACAGAATGGCATAGGCAAGATGGAGTAGATGGTATAGAGTAGTTGACGTTGCTCTTATATCCAGTAGTTCCTCCCGACTGTATGTAATGAAACTTAAGATTACCTGGGGTACCAATGTAAGAAATAACTCGTAAAAAAACAAAATACTGCAAAGCGAGGCGGCCATCTCTGTCGGCGCCGGAAGTACTATGTACAATTAATAAAACCTTTTAAAGCTGAAATATCTTGAGTCTAAGTATTCAACCCCCTTTGTTATGGCAAGACTAAATAAGTTCAGGAGTAAACATTTGCTCAAGTCCCATAAGTTGCATGGACTTTGAATTTCCCTTTGAGCATTCTGAAGTTATTGATCCAGCATCCAAAGTGTAATTAATTTCTCCTAGTCACTACAAAGATACAGGCGTCCTTCCTAACTCGGTTACCAGAGAGGAAAGAAACTGCTCAAGGATTTCACCATGAGGCTAATGGTGACTTTAAAACATTGTTGAATGGTGGGAGAAGACGGATCAGCAACATTGTAGTTACTCCACAATATTAACCTAATTGACAGTGAAAAGGAAGCCTGTTTGCAATAAGGCACTAAAGTAAAACTGCAAAAGATGTAAAGAAATGTCTGAATACAAAGTGTTATGTTTGGAGCTAACGCATCACTGTGTGCCGCTCATATTTTCAAGCATATTGTTGGCTGAATCATGTTATTTTGGTATTGTATTAGGATCCCCATTAGCTGTTGCAAAAGCAGCAGCTTCTCTTCCTGGGATCCACATGAAACATGACATAATACAGAATATTTATAGACCACAGCTCAAGGACACAACTACATCAAAAAAAGTAGCCTACATATCAATACATACACAAACAATATATGTCAAATAGGGGAGAGGTGTTGTGAGGTTTTGCTTGATCTGTTTTTTGAAACCAGGTTTGCGGTTCGCAATATGCAATATGCAATATGAGATGGAACAATAATGTCTCTAATACTGTACGCTTTCTTGAATTTGTTCCTGACCTGGGGACTGTGAAAAGACCCCCGAGTTCATGTTATGGGTATGCTTGTCATCGGCAAGGACTGGGGAGTTTTTAAAAATATTAATTCATTTTTATTTCATGCTGTTATAAAATGTGGAAGTCAACGGGTATGAATACTTTCTGGAGGCACTGTACATGGGGAATAGGGTGCCATTTGGGACTCAGCCTCAATGTGAATGAAAGAGATTTTGGCTGTGCAGCGATACCAACTAACCGGCCAGCCCCTCCATCTCTTTCTCACCCCAGAGGCAGGCAGCGCTCCCTGGGTTGGCTTCAGTATGCCAGTGCCTCCCTGGAGGACGGATGGTGCTATACCATGCATGCTAATGGGGAGATGACTGGCTATGGGGGCTCCCTACTCCCTTGCCCATGAAGTAGACTATCGTAAATAAGACATCTGTTTTATCCCCCCACTCCTTCCCCAACAATTAAAAAAAAAAACTTTCATTTGTCTTTTCCTGCTAGTACTGACTTTGCTGATTTAAAGTCTTTATGGTACTTACTGTGATTGTCTCACTTAGCTATTAAGATGAATGCACTAACTGTAAGTCGCTCTGGATAAGAGCGTCTGCTCAATGACTCAAATGTAAGTAAGGACAAGATTGTGTATCCTTTCCTGAATCCCAAATCAACCCCTAGCCTCTATCCTTTTGTGTTGATCTGACAGGATGGGAGTAGGCTGGTAGTGCCTATCTTGCCCTCTGATAGACTGTGGAATTGTTGCCATATTGCTTACACCAATCTAATCCTCTCTGATCTAATCAAATGCCTAGAGCATGCGGGCTAAGGGTTGATTTGTTATTCAGTCTGAGAGCTTACTGCTTTTGTAGAGTGTTTTTGCGATGTTGCCTTTCCATTTCCTTGTAATAAATGCGTGTACGGACTCAGCATGTAGGGACTTGCTTTGGTATATTTTTGGTACAAGCTTAGTCAGTCATTAGCTATTAGTCATTGCTAGGGAGAGTCTTGCAGTATGTGTCATCAGTCTTACTCGCAGTATCTGAGACTGTCTACACCCTTTCCAGTAGCTTTGGAGCTGGTTGGGGTTTGCCTCTCTATTTTGGGCATTTGAGTGAGGGTCTCTGTGCTTCCCTTAGCTGGGGAAAGTCTTCCTCTGTTACTTGTCCAACACTGATGAAACATCCTTTTATCTCAGTAGGTTTGGAGCTGAGTTTGGGGTTTGCCTCAGTCTCACTTTTGGGTGTGTGAGGCAGGGGGTCTGCCGGCTCTACCCTTAGCTAAGTGCTGAATGTGCCACTCTATCTATTAACAATTCACTCGATCAGGTCTGCGTAGTCGGTCTGCTCTTGAGCAAATGTAAAATACTGCTAACTCAGTGAATTTAGTAAGCCTAGGGCTATGCTACCTGCTACTCTGCAACCAGATATTTCACACTGAGGGGGAAAGTGGCTGGCGCACCCTTTTAGTGTAGCTGCAGATACAGTATCAGCCTGGGTTTGGCTTAGGGATTTAGTGTAGCTGCAGATACAGTATCAGCCTGGGTTTGGCTTAGGGATTTAGTGTAGCTGCAGATACAGTATCAGCCTGGGTTTGGCTTAGGGATTTAGTGTAGCTGCAGATACAGTATCAGCCTGGGTTTGGCTTAGGGATTTAGTGTAGCTGCAGATACAGTATCAGCCTGGGTTTGGCTTAGGGATTTAGTGTAGCTGCAGATACAGTATCAGCCTGGGTTTGGCTTAGGGATTTAGTGTAGCTGCAGATACAGTATCAGCCTGGGTTTGGCTTAGGGATTTAGTGTAGCTGCAGATACAGTATCAGCCTGGGTTTGGCTTAGGGATTTAGTGTAGCTGCAGATACAGTATCAGCCTGGGTTTGGCTTAGGGATTTAGTGTAGCTGCAGATACAGTATCAGCCTGGGTTTGGCTTAGGGATTTAGTGTAGCTGCAGATACAGTATCAGCCCGGGTTTGGCTTAGGGATTTAGTGTAGCTGCAGATACAGTATCAGCCCGGGTTTGGCTTAGGGATTTAGTGTAGCTGCAGATACAGTATCAGCCCGGGTTTGGCTTAGGGATTTAGTGTAGCTGCAGATACAGTATCAGCCCGGGTTTGGCTTAGGGATTTAGTGTAGCTGCAGATACAGTATCAGCCCGGGTTTGGCTTAGGGATTTAGTGTAGCTGCAGATACAGTATCAGCCCGGGTTTGGCTTAGGGATTTAGTGTAGCTGCAGATACAGTATCAGCCCGGGTTTGGCTTAGGGATTTAGTGTAGCTGCAGATACAGTATCAGCCCGGGTTTGGCTTAGGGATTTAGTGTAGCTGCAGATACAGTATCAGCCCGGGTTTGGCTTAGGGATTTAGTGTAGCTGCAGATACAGTATCAGCCCGGGTTTGGCTTAGGGATTTAGTGTAGCTGCAGATACAGTATCAGCCCGGGTTTGGCTTAGGGATTTAGTGTAGCTGCAGATACAGTATCAGCCCGGGTTTGGCTTAGGGATTTAGTGTAGCTGCAGATACAGTATCAGCCCGGGTTTGGCTTAGGGATTTAGTGTAGCTGCAGATACAGTATCAGCCCGGGTTTGGCTTAGGGATTTAGTGTAGCTGCAGATACAGTATCAGCCCGGGTTTGGCTTAGGGATTTAGTGTAGCTGCAGATACAGTATCAGCCCGGGTTTGGCTTAGGGATTTAGTGTAGCTGCAGATACAGTATCAGCCCGGGTTTGGCTTAGGGATTTAGTGTAGCTGCAGATACAGTATCAGCCCGGGTTTGGCTTAGGGATTTAGTGTAGCTGCAGATACAGTATCAGCCCGGGTTTGGCTTAGGGATTTAGTGTAGCTGCAGATACAGTATCAGCCCGGGTTTGGCTTAGGGATTTAGTGTAGCTGCAGATACAGTATCAGCCCGGGTTTGGCTTAGGGATTTAGTGTAGCTGCAGATACAGTATCAGCCCGGGTTTGGCTTAGGGATTTAGTGTAGCTGCAGATACAGTATCAGCCCGGGTTTGGCTTAGGGATTTAGTGTAGCTGCAGATACAGTATCAGCCCGGGTTTGGCTTAGGGATTTAGTGTAGCTGCAGATACAGTATCAGCCCGGGTTTGGCTTAGGGATTTAGTGTAGCTGCAGATACAGTATCAGCCCGGGTTTGGCTTAGGGATTTAGTGTAGCTGCAGATACAGTATCAGCCCGGGTTTGGCTTAGGGATTTAGTGTAGCTGCAGATACAGTATCAGCCCGGGTTTGGCTTAGGGATTTAGTGTAGCTGCAGATACAGTATCAGCCCGGGTTTGGCTTAGGGATTTAGTGTAGCTGCAGATACAGTATCAGCCCGGGTTTGGCTTAGGGATTTAGTGTAGCTGCAGATACAGTATCAGCCCGGGTTTGGCTTAGGGATTTAGTGTAGCTGCAGATACAGTATCAGCCCGGGTTTGGCTTAGGGATTTAGTGTAGCTGCAGATACAGTATCAGCCCGGGTTTGGCTTAGGGATTTAGTGTAGCTGCAGATACAGTATCAGCCCGGGTTTGGCTTAGGGATTTAGTGTAGCTGCAGATACAGTATCAGCCTGGGTTTGGCTTAGGGATTTAGTGTAGCTGCAGATACAGTATCAGCCTGGGTTTGGCTTAGGGATTTAGTGTAGCTGCAGATACAGTATCAGCCTGGGTTTGGCTTAGGGATTTAGTGTAGCTGCAGATACAGTATCAGCCTGGGTTTGGCTTAGGGATTTAGTGTAGCTGCAGATACAGTATCAGCCTGGGTTTGGCTTAGGGATTTAGTGTAGCTGCAGATACAGTATCAGCCTGGGTTTGGCTTAGGGATTTAGTGTAGCTGCAGATACAGTATCAGCCTGGGTTTGGCTTAGGGATTTAGTGTAGCTGCAGATACAGTATCAGCCTGGGTTTGGCTTAGGGATTTAGTGTAGCTGCAGATACAGTATCAGCCTGGGTTTGGCTTAGGGATTTAGTGTAGCTGCAGATACAGTATCAGCCTGGGTTTGGCTTAGGGATTTAGTGTAGCTGCAGATACAGTATCAGCCTGGGTTTGGCTTAGGGATTTAGTGTAGCTGCAGATACAGTATCAGCCTGGGTTTGGCTTAGGGATTTAGTGTAGCTGCAGATACAGTATCAGCCTGGGTTTGGCTTAGGGATTTAGTGTAGCTGCAGATACAGTATCAGCCTGGGTTTGGCTTAGGGATTTAGTGTAGCTGCAGATACAGTATCAGCCTGGGTTTGGCTTAGGGATTTAGTGTAGCTGCAGATACAGTATCAGCCTGGGTTTGGCTTAGGGATTTAGTGTAGCTGCAGATACAGTATCAGCCTGGGTTTGGCTTAGGGATTTAGTGTAGCTGCAGATACAGTATCAGCCTGGGTTTGGCTTAGGGATTTAGTGTAGCTGCAGATACAGTATCAGCCTGGGTTTGGCTTAGGGATTTAGTGTAGCTGCAGATACAGTATCAGCCTGGGTTTGGCTTAGGGATTTAGATAGCAAATAAGAAAACGCGTTAAACAAAAAGGGTAATGTTCAAGTTTAAATAATTGTCACGGTTGAGCTAGTGTCTCCGTTCCATGATCTAACCAGACATTGATGCTGTTAACGGTTAATGAGTCACATTTATTCATTGTGTAATGTGGATAGCAATGTCATCACCTGTAAAATATAATTTTTATGGTCGTTAGAACTCTTGTGATTCAGTTCAGTTTGTTCCTGTTGCAACTTCCAGTTTTTATTGTCCCCCACGATGAAATCAGGGAGGGGGCTGTGCATCTGTCTCCATCCGCTAGTATGTTTGTTTGTTTGTTTGTCACATACAATATCTCAGACAACACTGGCCCGATTTGGACTCGGTGAACGATGCTTCTTACCGTAGAGAACATTAGGGTGGTGGGATCAGCATAATTCAGACAACACTGGCCCGATTTGGACTCGGTGAACGATGCTTCTTACCGTAGAGAACATTAGGGTGGTGGGATCAGCATAATTCAGACAACACTGGCCCGATTTGGACTCGGTGAACGATGCTTCTTACCGTAGAGAACATTAGGGTGGTGGGATCAGCATAATTCAGACAACACTGGCCCGATTTGGACTCGGTGAACGATGCTTCTTACCGTAGAGAACATTAGGGTGGTGGGATCAGCATAATTCAGACAACACTGGCCCGATTTGGACTCGGTGAACGATGCTTCTTACCGTAGAGAACATTAGGGTGGTGGGATCAGCATAATTCAGACAACACTGGCCCGATTTGGACTCGGTGAACGATGCTTCTTACCGTAGAGAACTTTAGGGTGGTGGGATCAGCATAATTCAGACAACACTGGCCCGATTTGGACTCGGTGAACGATGCTTCTTACCGTAGAGAACATTAGGGTGGTGGGATCAGCATAATTCAGACAACACTGGCCCGATTTGGACTCGGTGAACGATGCTTCTTACCGTAGAGAACATTAGGGTGGTGGGATCAGCATAATTCCTGGGAGATATGTTTCTGTTGCTCCTCACTCTGGCAAGAAGAGAACACACCATCGTATTGACTGTAAAATGGAACCACTGGGCCAACGTCACAGTAATTCTTGGGAGATATGTTTCTGTTGCTCCTCACTCTGGCAAGAAGAGAACACACCATCGTATTGACTGTAAAATGGAACCACTGGGCCAACGTCACAGTAATTCTTGGGAGATATGTTTCTGTTGCTCCTCACTCTGGCAAGAAGAAAACACACCATCGTATTGACTGTAAAATGGAACCACTGGGCCAACGTCACAGTAATTCTTGGGAGATATGTTTCTGTTGCTCCTCACTCTGGCAAGAAGAAAACACACCATCGTATTGACTGTAAAATGGAACCACTGGGCCAACGTCACAGTAATTCTTGGGGGATATGTTTCTGTTGCTCCTCACTCTGGCAAGAAGAGAACACACCATCGTATTGACTGTAAAATGGAACCACTGGGCCAACGTCACAGTAATTCCTGGGAGATATGTTTCTGTTGCTCCTCACTCTGGCAAGAAGAGAACACACCATCGTATTGACTGTAAAATGGAACCACTGGGCCAACGTCACAGTAATTCCTGGGAGATATGTTTCTGTTGCTCCTCACTCTGGCAAGAAGAAAACACACCATCGTATTGACTGTAAAATGGAACCACTGGGCCAACGTCACAGTAATTCTTGGGAGATATGTTTCTGTTGCTCCTCACTCTGGCAAGAAGAAAACACACCATCGTATTGACTGTAAAATGGAACCACTGGGCCAACGTCACAGTAATTCTTGGGGGATATGTTTCTGTTGCTCCTCACTCTGGCAAGAAGAGAACACACCATCGTATTGACTGTAAAATGGAACCACTGGGCCAACGTCACAGTAATTCCTGGGAGATATGTTTCTGTTGCTCCTCACTCTGGCAAGAAGAGAACACACCATCGTATTGACTGTAAAATGGAACCACTGGGCCAACGTCACAGTAATTCTTGGGGCCACAGCGGCATTCATTGTTGACCTGTATTGTTCTTATTTCCTTCCTGGACTATATAGCGCCGTAGAGAGAGCAGGCTATTGCATCCTCCTTACTAAATAGGGTTTAACCTAATACTTAGCCTAGGCTGTAGTAAATTAAGTGTTTTGTTGGTTAACGGTAACCTAAGTAGGAAAATCACAATGACTGTAGTGCAAAGATTCTGCATATTTTAAATAGGGGGAAGGGTTATAATTTGCAACCAAGTGAGAAGTATTAGGCCTATCTTGTCGTAATATCGCCTCCATAGTATTCCTTACCGGGGAGAACCCCTGTTGAGATCATAACTAATTAGGTAATTCAAGGGGTGGATAATGTTTATGACTAATGGATGAGATTACAAACAGTATGCCTTTTCCCCTGTGGTAATCCAGTCTCATATTCATCAGAAACAGTATCCCCCCCCCCCTGGCATGTTTAGAGCACGCTTTTACACACACAGACACTGCTGCTTCTGAGGCGCTCCCTTCCCTCTGCACCTCAAAGAAGGCAGGATGTCTTTTAGTTTTTTTGTCTCTCCCTTACACGCATTGTATCTAATGAATGTGCCTCTCATTTCCTGTCCTCCAGCCATTTCGTCTCTCCTCAGGGCCCAGGGGCTTCAAAACGCACCCTATCCCCTTTTAGAGTGCACTCCTTTTGACCAGGGCCAATAGGGTTCTGGTCAAAAGTAGTGCACTATGTAGGGAATAAGGTGCCATTTGAAAAGTAGTCCCTATACAGTGCACTAAGGTTCCATTTGGGATGCAACCAGGCTCTCACAGCTGCAGAGAGACGAGAGCACACACACCACACTCTTCATCAAGGAGCACAGAGCAGGCTTCCTTTCTTTCCTACCCACCAAGCCAATTACACACAGCACAACGAGCTCCATTTTAGTTAGATAACTATGGTTACAAACACTCACACAATTTGAACGTTTATCTTATGCAGCCTACTTAACATAAACCCTAAACCTTTAGATAAGTACTACACTAAATATCTTCATTCATGTTATCCTGTATGTGGAAATGAGTTATGTGAAGTGAAATGTTGTTTTTGCTATATTTGATGTTCCTGGCAGAAAGTTTCTGAAGAAGTTGGCTGACTTAAAAATCCTTGTGACAACTAGTGGATCATTCCCAGTGACAACTGTCAGGCCAGGGCTTGCATCTCAAATAGCACCCTATTCCCTACGTAGTGTGCTATTTTTTTTTTTTTTTACCAGAACCAAATGGACCCTGGTCAAAAGTAGTGCACAATATAGGGAATAGGGTGCTCTGTGGGACACAACCCATGTTCAGGCAGCTCTGGGATCCAGATGGGGGAAGGAATAATTTCAGTTAGTGACAGTGTCCTGTCATGGCGTATCAAAGCGTCTGGCTTTGATTCTCTTCATGTCATGTTCTATCAAAGGAACAGTCATAATATGACACAGCAATATGACATCATCAAAGGTGTGTGTCTTCTAGGGCTGACCCCAATTAGTCGACTTGTCGATTGTTTGTTTGTTAGGCTGTTGGTTCAACCGAGATTGTTTTAGTCGAGCAGTAACACACACACACAGCGAACTAATCCATTGCGGAGGCCTAGACTGAAAGCCAATTTATGCTTGATTTGAAAATATGGTCAGGGGCTCCATCTGGAGGGTGTGACGCAATTGTGGAGGCTCCAGAGGCATGCAGAGGTCAACTTGAGCCCTGTACTGCATCGCTATGCACCTCCCAAATCTTTTAACAACGCAGAGGGCTCTGTATCGCTCCACATTGAAATGATTTGTTGACGGTAGGTGGGGGCAGTACATCCTTTATAAACACACTCACTTCCTTGATAACAGCTCTGCGACGCACAAGGAGTATGAATGCCCTGACTTCTGCTGAGGCCGTGTCACCGTTAATGCTGCATGGCCAATGCAGACGTCGGATGAATGAAAAGCTTTTGAACAAAACAGATCTCTCCATTTTTCTTTATTTAGCCAAGACATTTTGTCTATTAAGAAGTGATTTTTATTTGTTTAATAAATCCTAAAATGACTCTAAACAAATCTATGGTGATGTGGGTCTCTTAAGTATAGCAGTTAGGATACTTCACTCATTAGTCTCGTCTAAACCCGTGCTTCTACACCTGCATTGCTTGCTGTTTGGGGTTTTAGGCTGGGTTTCTGTACAGCACTTTGAGATATCAGCTGATGTACGAAGGGCTATATAAATACATTTGATTTGATTTTTGATTAAACCCACCATTCTCCACGTCCGCCTTCCCATATAGCAGTTAGGATACTTCACTCATTAGTCTCGTAGTGTAAACCCACCATTCTCCACGTCCGCCTTCCCATATAGCAGTTAGGATACTTCACTCATTAGTCTCGTAGTGTAAACCCACCATTCTCCACGTCCGCCTTCCCATGACAACATCGACGCTTGTTTTTTCCATATTGACATGGCCTAGCCGCTCTCTCCCATCAGCACACGTACTCTCCCTCCTCCACCTAGGCTCGCATGCCAACCAACAACCAAACCCCAGGGCCTTGTGGGAGCCCAGCTCAGATGAAACGAGAGCCTGATGAGATTGAGACACCCCGGTGTGCTGTGTTCGGACTCTGCAGACGGGTACTTTTACAGCATCGATTTCCGCTACTTGGAGTCTATAGAATGACCTTTTTTAAAAGCCTGTGTGTGTTTGAGGGAATACTGCAGCACTGATTACTCTGCAGGGATGCCCTCGTCATATTCTAGCCGGTCTCTCTGTTGGATTTATTTGTGTGCAAGAAGGGTTGGGTGGTATCCAGATTTTCTGTACCATACCGGGGTATACGATATTACCGGTAGTGCACAGAAGTGGCACCATTTCATTCCAAGCGTAAAGAAATAAACATTGACGTACAAAACACATTTAGGCAGCAGGGATCTTGATCCAGGATTGATGCTCTCTGCTGTAACCAAGAAGCCTAATCTTGTAAGCTAGTTTAATTTACTATCAATTACTAGCCACTTAGTTAGCAAGTTAGCTTGCCCTGAGCTGGAGTTAATTTATTTGGCACTGTGCTTTAGCCTTGTGCTTGCCTTGTATTAATGACTAGCCCATCGTCAACTTAATTTACTATCAATTACTTGATTGTTATTTAAGCCATAAGGCAGTGTGGTATATGGCCAATATACCACGGCTAAGGGCTGTTCTTATGCACGACATAATGCAGAGTACCTGGACAAAGCCCTTAGTCGTGCTATATTGGCCATATACCACAAGTCCCAAAGTGCTTGATTGCTATCATAAACTGGTTAACAATGTAATTGGAGCAGTAAAAATAAATGTTTTGTTGTCCCCGTGGTATACGGTCTGATATATCAGCCAATCAGCACTCTGTTTATAATTGTTTTTATAGGTTGATCTCTACTCTAAAAATACCTATCTGTATTTTCTTCTTGGCCTTTCATGTACAGTCAGCTGTATTCTATTCACGTTAGCAACAAAATGTTTGTCACCCCTGATGGTCTGGATAGTGGTTCTGCTAGGAACTGGTGACTCAGAATAGAATGAAGGGCTCTTTATCATATTATCCCAGCCTGATAATGCATTCGTTGTTTGATGCGTCGGGACATCTCACTCTCTCTAGAGAGAGAGCGAACGCATCACACAGCCCGGTGTGTTTTTTTGTTTTCTGCCATCGTTGAGCTACAAAAAAGCCCAGCCCTCCTGTCAGACCCTCTTTCGACTCGCTCCTCTACGCATGAGCTTGGGTCAGAGGTTAAGGGGTAGAGGTCAACGGACACTGACCCCTCCGGGTCATCTGTTGGGAGTAAACCTTTCAATGTAATGCAGCTGGATGGATGTGGCCTCTGTCTGCTCTCTGGCTAGAGACAACCAAGGTGGACGGAAAGCCCTGTTTCCTGAGGGGGAGCCGCATTGTCACCCGACATGTTGTCAGACATCGCTCCTCTACTCTGACCCTTTGATCTCACCGCAGGTCAGGAGACTACTCTTTCTCTTCCACTTAAAAAATGGCATATCCAAACTATAAACACCCATTCAACCTGGAAAGAAATGTGTAGTAACTTTTGACGAATGACCTGCAACACAAAATTGTAGTTAATACAAGGTCCAACCTGTCGGATGGACCTGCTCGTACCCAGCCTCTCGTACCCAACCTGTCGTATGGACCTGCTCGTACCCAGCCTCTCGTACCCAACCTGTCGTATGGACCTGCTCGTACCCAGCCTCTCGTACCCAACCTGTCGTATGGACTCGAGGCTCGTACCCAGCCTCTCGTACCCAACCTGTCGTATGGACCTGCTCGTACCCAGCCTCTCGTACCCAACCTGTCGTATGGACCTGCTCGTACCCAGCCTCTCGTACCCAACCTGTCGTATGGACCTGCTCGTACCCAGCCTCTCGTACCCAACCTGTCGTATGGACTCGAGGCTCGTACCCAGCCTCTCGTACCCAACCTGTCGTATGGACCTGCTCGTACCCAGCCTCTCGTACCCAACCTGTCGTATGGACCTGCTCGTACCCAGCCTCTCGTACCCAACCTGTCGTATGGACCTGCTCGTACCCAGCCTCTCGTACCCAACCTGTCGTATGGACTCGAGGCTCGTACCCAGCCTCTCGTACCCAACCTGTCGTATGGACTCGAGGCTCGTACCCAGCCTCTCGTACCCAACCTGTCGTATGGACCTGCTCGTACCCAGCCTCTCGTACCCAACCTGTCGTATGGACTCGAGGCTCGTACCCAACCTGTCGTATGGACCTGCTCGTACCCAGCCTCTCGTACCCAACCTGTCGTATGGACTCGAGGCTCGTACCCAGCCTCTCGTACCCAACCTGTCGTATGGACTCGAGGCTCGTACCCAGCCTCTCGTACCCAACCTGTCGTATGGACTCGAGGCTCGTACCCAGCCTCTCGTACCAAACCTGTCGTATGGACCTGCTCGTACCCAGCCTCTCGTACCCAACCTGTCGTACCCAACCTGTCGTATGGACTCGAGGCTCGTACCCAGCCTCTCGTACCCAACCTGTCGTATGGACTCGAGGCTCGTACCCAGCCTCTCGTACCCAACCTGTCGTATGGACCTGCTCGTACCCAGCCTCTCGTACCCAACCTGTCGTACCCAACCTGTCGTATGGACTCGAGGCTCGTACCCAACCTGTCGTATGGACCTGCTCGTACCCAGCCTCTCGTACCCAACCTGTCGTATGGACCTGCTCGTACTCAGCCTCTCGTACCCAACCTGTCGTATGGACCTGCTCGTACCCAGCCTCTCGTACCCAACCTGTCGTATGGACCTGCTCGTACCCAGCCTCTCGTACCCAACCTGTCGTATGGACCTGCTCGTACCCAGCCTCTCGTACCCAACCTGTCGTATGGACTCGAGGCTCGTACCCAGCCTCTCGTACCCAACCTGTCGTATGGACCTGCTCGTACCCAGCCTCTCGTACCCAACCTGTCGTATGGACCTGCTCGTACCCAGCCTCTCGTACCCAACCTGTCGTATGGACCTGCTCGTACCCAGCCTCTCGTACCCAACCTGTCGTATGGACTCGAGGCTCGTACCCAGCCTCTCGTACCCAACCTGTCGTATGGACCGGCTCGTACCCAGCCTCTCGTACCCAACCTGTCGTATGGACCTGCTCGTACCCAGCCTCTCGTACCCAACCTGTCGTATGGACCTGCTCGTACCCAACCTGTCGTACCCAACCTGTCGTATGGACTCGAGGCTCGTACCCAACCTGTCGTATGGACCTGCTCGTACCCAGCCTCTCGTACCCAACCTGTCGTATGGACCTGCTCGTACCCAGCCTCTCGTACCCAACCTGTCGTATGGACCTGCTCGTACCCAGCCTCTCGTACCCAACCTGTCGTATGGACCTGCTCGTACCCAGCCTCTCGTACCCAACCTGTCGGATGGACTCGGGGCTCGTACCCAGCCTCTCGTACCCAACCTGTCGTATGGACCTGCTCGTACCCAGCCTCTCGTACCCAACCTGTCGTATGGACTCGAGGCTCGTACCCAGCCTCTCGTACCCAACCTGTCGTATGGACCTGCTCGTACCCAGCCTCTCGTACCCAACCTGTCGGATGGACTCGAGGCTCGTACCCAGCCTCTCGTACCCAACCTGTCGTATGGACCTGCTCGTACCCAGCCTCTCGTACCCAACCTGTCGTATGGACTCGAGGCTCGTACCCAGCCTCTCGTACCCAACCTGTCGTATGGACCTGCTCGTACCCAGCCTCTCGTACCCAACCTGTCGTATGGACTCGAGGCTCGCACCCAGCCTCTCGTACCCAACTTGTCGTATGGACCTGCTCGTACCCAGCCTCTCGTACCCAACCTGTCGTATGGACTCGAGGCTCGTACCCAGCCTCTCGTACCCAACCTGTCGTATGGACCTGCTCGTACCCAGCCTCTCGTACCCAACCTGTCGTATGGACTCGAGGCTCGTACCCAGCCTCTCGTACCCAACCTGTCGTATGGACCTGCTCGTACCCAACCTGTCGTATGGACCTGCTCGTACCCAGCCTCTCGTACCCAACCTGTCGTATGCACTCGAGGCTCGTACCCAGCCTATCGTACCCAACCTGTCGTATGGACCTGCTCGTACCCAGCCTCTCGTACCCAACCTGTCGTATGCACTCGAGGCTCGTACCCAACCTCTCGTACCCAACCTGTCGTATGGACCTGCTCGTACCCAGCCTCTCGTACCCAACCTGTCGTATGGACTCGAGGCTCGTACCCAGCCTCTCGCTCGTTATGCTGTATGATTATAGTTTTAACGCTGGACTATTACTCTCCTCTAGAAGTCCTTTCACCGCTTATAGGTTCAGTAAGTCCTCCTGTAGCAAGGGAGTTTTCTACAGTAATGGACAGGACTTATGGACAGGACACGTACTCTAACAAACCCTGGCATAGAGCGTTTTAAATCTGTAGATCTTTGAGGTGTAGGCTACATTAGGTTCATGGTTCCATTTTAAAATTGGTCATTAGCCTATAGTGGATCGTTGTCCCTATACCGGGATGGTTGATGCTAACGTGCGCTAATGTGACTAGAATGACGTAAGTAACAGCAAACGTTCCAGGGCGTAGACATGTCTTATATGGGCAGAAAGCTTACATTCTTATCGAACTGCACTGTCCAATTTACAGTAGCTATTACAGTGAAAAAAGTACCATGCTATTGTTTGAGTGCACAACACCTTATCACGGCAACTGGTTTGATACATTCACCTCTGAAGGTAAATAATGTACTTGCGTTCAGTAATCTTGCTCTGATTTGTCATCCTGAGGCTCCCGGAGATAAATACATAGCATAGTTTTGTTTGACAAAATAAATGTATGTATTCAAATGTAGGAACTGGTTTCTACAGTTTGAACCCCTGCTTTCTCTGGCTCCACACCCACCCCGCCCGGCACATCTAGATTAGAGGTCAACTGATTTAAGATTTTTCAACACCGATAGCGGTTATTGGAGGACCAAAAAAAGCCGATACCAGTTAATCGGACGCTTTTTAAAAATGTATTTATTTGTAATAATTACAATTACAACTACTGAATTAACTTATTTTAACTTAATATAATACATCAATAAAATCAATTTAGCCTCGAGTAAATAATGAAACATGTTCAATTTGGTTTAAATAATGCAAAAACAAAGTGTTGGAGAAGAAATTATTCTTTCAGTGAAATATGGAACCGTTCCGTATTTTATCTAGCGGGTGGCATCCATAAGTCTAAATATTGCTGTTACATTGTACAACCTTCAATGTTATGTCATAATTATGTACAATTCTGGCAAATTAGTTACAGTCTTTGTTAGACATAAATGGACTTCACACAGTTCTCAACGCAATATACCCGGACTGCTTGCACGGAAGGAATGCAAGAGAAGTGACACAATTTCCCTAATTATCAGAAACTCATGTTAGCAGGCAATATTAACTAAATATGCAGGTTTAAAAAGATATACTTGTGTATTGATTTTAAAGAAAGGCATTGATATTTTAAATAAAGACGTAAAAAAATATATCAGCCTAATTGGTGTCCAAAACACAGATTTCCCGATTGTTATGAAAACTTGAAATCCATTCCGATGAATCGGTCGACCTCTAATCTAGATGTATGAAAGTTGGTGTATACGCTAATGACATTCCTGGGATTGAAATGCGTTATTTTTTAATTTTTTATTTCCATTAACATCAGTGTTTCCTTTCAAATGGTATCAAGAATATGCATATACTTGCTTCAGGTCCTGAGCTACAAAGGCACAAATTGAAAAGGGTCCAATCCTTAAGAGGTTTAATGGTGCTTTAAGTACTAAGTGTGCTGTTTTAGGCTAGGGTTTAGGCTACGTGCTTTAGAAAAAGCTTTTTATTTGTGGATATAGGCCTACAGCAAACAATATATTTCTTGTCGGCTACTGTATGTTTGTTAGCCTGTAATCTAATAAGACTAGAGACTGAGACGCACAACCATGCAGGGATCTGAAATGAAGGGAGATGATGTCCATAGGGGGGAAAACGGTGCTCAAAGTGACCTACAGGATGTTGACTAGAGTACACTGAGACCTATCAGTCAGGTCTCAGTGTACTCTAGTCTTCTGACTGATAGGTCTCAGTGTACTCTAGTCTTTTGACTGATAGGTCTCAGTGTACTCTAGTCTTCTATCAGTCAAAAGAGAAGCATCCTCCCTTCAGGTCAACGCCACTATGGCAGAACATGTTGACTAGAGTACACTGAGACCTATCAGTCAAAAGAGAAGCATCCTCCCTTCAGGTCAATGCCACTATGGCAGAACATGTTGACTACAGAGTACACTGAGACCTATCAGTCAAAAGAGAAGCATCCTCCCTTCAGGTCAACGCCACTATGGTATCGAATGTTGACTAGAGTACACTGAGACCTATCAGTCAAAAGAGAAGCATCCTCCCTTCAGGTCAACGCCACTATGGCATCTTATTTCTTATAAATCCATTAGTGGCATGCCTTCTAGGAGTGGTGACGGAGGGGCCGATCTACAATGTGGTTCTACTGTCGGTCATATAAGCCTACAAGATGTTTTTCTTTGTGATTGTGTGTTTATGAACAATACATTAAAACCCATTTTTGTTTCTTCTTTGTTTCAGGAGGTGCTGAAACACCTACAGGGAAGCATTGAAGAAGAGACTACCGATTCATCTGAACAAATCCATCTCCTAGAAAGACTGAAGAGTAAGCTTCTCAGCCAGAGCCAGACCAATTGTAGGCTTATGTAGGACGATTGTTGCACACACAAGGTGGCAGAATTAGCTCACTGAAACGCAAAGCTTCCATTAAATAACCTACATTTTATGTTCCTTCCTCCTGTAGAAATTAGCCTGGATCCTAACAGTTACCCAGGGGTGAAGCTAAGACCTAAGCTGCCCTCCATGCAGGGCTCAGGCTCTGGGCGGTCAGGGGACAGCAGCCCCAGTCCTAGCCATATGGGCTCCTTCCCCAGGAGAGGGGTGTCCAATGGGGGCCGAGACAGTGCTGGCTACCTGGAAGAGCTAGAGAAGGAGAGGTGAGCTTCTATGCTTGTATTATAACAAATTGCAATATTTGATTCACAGAATGTCTCGATCAGGTTCTAACTGATACCTTCCACATGCATATGATGTATTTTCTCATTTGTTTATACGTGTTAAGTAATGCATTCTTGGCTATACACTGTGATTTACTGCAACAATATTCATTGGTGGGCTGCACCATTGTTGGGTTGCATAGTGTATTCCCAGCATTAGTCACAGACAGGATGCATTTTTACTTTACTCTTATTCAGGACACCCTCCCTGTTTTATTCTAGTATTTCAATGCTGAATATGTATCTTTGAATTAGGTCTTTAATTTGGTGTTTAAATTCACTCTGATTTCTGTCAGTGTTTTGTATCTTGGATGTCAATAGGTGTGCTTGTCTCTGTCATGTCAGGTCTTTACTGATGGCGGAGCTGGAAAAAGAGGAGAAGGAGAAAGACTGGTATTACGCACAGCTGCAGAACCTCACCAAGAGGATCGACAGCCTGCCACTGACTGAGAATGTAAGTGTTTATTTGGGGTTTCTTCTTGTCAAAAGCGATACAGAAATTGTATGTATAATCTGATGAAGATGAGGCGATGGTCAATAGGTCTCCTCTCTGCATTAGATATGGGAAATCACTCCATTTCATCACATGACTGATGGTTGTTTTGTTGTTCCTGTTTTCTTTCGCAGCAATTCTCCCTGCAGACTGATATGACCCGTAGGCAACTGGAGTATGAGGCGAGGCAAATCAGAGCCGCCATGGAGGAACAGCTGGGAACCTGCCAGGATATGGAGAAGAGGGCACAGGTGAGGAGAGAGGGATGAGATGAATGGATACAGGTACAGAAAGGGCAGAATATGGGTTGAGTCAGTGAGGATACAAACGCAGGGAAAAAAGAATGGTCAGACAGGATACTGTAAGTGGGATAAAATGATTGAGATGGGTGGGAGCTGGACATTAGTAAATGGACTTAATGCAAGAACATTTGTCTCTGCCTCTTCATATGTTTTTAATTCAGTCAGTGTTACATCATTGAAATATTTCACCCTCTCTGAGTGATCACGTCCTCTAAATGTCCTGCTGTACTTCAGGTGAGGGTGGCTCGCATTCAGCAGATTGAGAAGGACATGCTGAAGCTCCGACAGCACTTACAGTCCCAGTCTGCAGAACCAGAGGTACGTCCTATACCAGCCTCAGACCTAATATACTAGAATGACATGCGTGGAGGACATGTTCTACAACCAGAGAAGGTGTCGCCAGAAACGAGAGGGACATAATATCTCGGTAATTACATTTAGGGCCAGATTCTTGGAACAAGATTAGGTTTAGTCCTGGGGGGGAAAAAGTAATTGAAAGGATGTTTTAGTCAAGGACATGCATAATCTGGGTTTGGTAAACCCAGCCCTAAATCTATTTACCATGAGATATTCTGTCCCCTGTTGTTTCTGGCAGCACTTTCTCTGTATTCTGGCTACTGCCTGGCCTGTGTGGACATCTCCATCTCTACATACATGCTGTGGTTACAGTTTGTTCAGCTTTTAGTCATGTAAAGAACCAAAAGCTGCTTACATCTGAGTCTCATACCATATCGGAGTCAGCCATCCCATTTGCTGATATCTATTTAATCCTCCATGTTGTACTGGTGATAGCGACCCGCTTCCCTATGCAATGAGTTCTGTAGTGTTTAGCCTATGCCCTACATCCCTGCATTACAGAGAAACAACTCATAGACATGGACTAGTGTACAATAATGCTTGGTTACTGATCCGATGTGTCTGTTAATCTATATTGAACACGCTGTCCTTTCATCCAATAATTTTGCAGTGTTCTGCAAATCTCCTAAACAAGAGCAGCATTTATTTACTGTGGCTCCGAAGAACACTACAATGCTGGAAGCCACTCTAGAATGTGGAGTTCCATCCAGTATCTGATTCTGGGGGGTGAAATCAACCATAGGCTTTCTCTTGTTCTCTCTCCCTGTGTTAAATATGAAAAAGAGCTATTTTCAATTTCATTTGAAGTCTGCAGCACTGAACACATTAGCTGACCTAGTGACTGAGCATGTGTGCAGTCAGTCAGTCAGTCAGTCAACCAGTGACCTACCTTCTGCTCACGTTGTATGCACAGCCAAGGAGAGGCAAGCCATAGTCTGTCTGTGCATGAATGAATGCAAGCCGATGCACTCATGCCTGCATGTGTTTATTTGGTGGCCCATGCAGTGTGTGCATTTATGTCTGTTGGTAATTGTTTGTGTAGTTGGTGTGTTCCCTCAGCCTGCATGTGTGCTGGCTCTCATGTGTCCCCTCTCTTCATGAGTGGATTAATCTCATTGGACACATTTAATTTCACTCCCCCTCTTTGACTAATCCTGCAGACTGAGCGACAGTTTGTAGGTCAGGGATGAGGAAGCCTGATGCTCCTGCAGCTGCTCTAGCTAGCCTAGTGTCTGAACACTCTCCCCCACTCCCCCTCTCCTACTGTCTTGCACGCTCTCTCACTCCCTCTCCTACTGTCTTGCACGCTCTCACTCCTCTCTCCTACTGTCTTGCACGCTCTGGTGACGGATTCTGTATCCTCTCTCTGTTGACTAGTTCCTCTCATCCCTCATTTAGCCTGCTACATTGATGGTTTGCTCCTCTCCTCTTGAGGTTTGACCCTTCTATCTGTCTTTCTTTCCCACCCACAGAGCAAGCACGACCAGGCTGGCCAGAGTGAAGGACCCCAGGCTTCAGGGGACAGTGGGGGGCCAAGTGCTGGGTGTTCTCAGGTAAGCCAATCTTTTACCTTCCATTCATACCTGATCAAAAATAATCAGCATTGTTTTATAGGATACAAGGAGATTTGTAGACTGATCCTGTACAGTCCAACTGCAATGTAGTCAATCTCAAACACAGATTGCTTGCAGGATTTGTGGTTAATGTTTGATGGATTCATTTGATTCTTTTACTCCTATTATGCTCCTGAAAATCTCTTCTGCCATTAGCCTGACTGGCAATGTTGGTTAGGGAAGTTCAGCTGAGCAATCGTGAGCTGCCTTTTTGGCTGTGCTTAGAGCCTCGACTTTCCTGTTATTTCTAATGATTTGTGTCTTCAGTGTAGGTTGTATCGCTGAGGCTTGAGGTTAAAGCCTTACTGCAGGGGTTCCCAAACCTTTTTGGCCCACGAGCCCATTTGGATATATGAAAATTATTGTGACTTCCAAGCATTTTCTCGATGTAATTAACAGCCAATGTTTACGTATTTCTTTGGGACAAAGGCAGTCATTCTAACACTATTTCTGATTGTATTCTCAGCTAACTAGGGCTGACCCCAATTAGTCAACTGGTCGATTGTTTGGTCTAGAGGCTGTAGGTCGACCAAGATTATTATTTTGTTGCGCAATAGCAAAACATGCCCATCTCAGTGAACTAATCCATCGCGGATGCCTAGACTAAAAGGCAATTTATGCTTGATCCGATTATGTGGTGGGGATCCATATTACTTTTTTTTTTTACCCTTTATTTAACTAGGCAAGTCAGTTAAGATAATTCTTATTTACAATGACGGCCTACCAAAAGGCAAAAGGCCTCCTGCTGGGATTAAAAATACAAAGAAACAAAGATATAGGACAAAACACACATCACGACAAGAGAGAACACAACACTACATAGAGACCTAAGACCACATCATAGCATGGCAGCAACACACAACACATCGTGGTAGAGAGAACACAACACTACATAGAGACCTAAGACCACATCATAGCATGGCAGCAACACATGACAACACATCGTGGTAGAGAGAACACAACACTACATAGAGACCTAAGACAACATCATAGCATGGCAGCAACACACAACACATCGTGGTAGAGAGAACACAACACTACATAGAGACCTAAGACCACATCATAGCATGGCAGCAACACACAACACATTGTGGTAGAGAGAACACAACACTACATAGAGACCTAAGACCACATCATAGCATGGCAGCAACACATGACAACACATCGTGGTAGAGAGAACACAACACTACATAGAGACCTAAGACAACATCATAGCATGGCAGCAACACATGACAACAACAAGAGAGAACACAACACTACATAGAGACCTAAGACAACATCATAGCATGGCAGCAACACATGACAACACATCGTGGTAGAGAGAACACAACACTACATAGAGACCTAAGACAACATCATAGCATGGCAGCAACACATGACAACACATCGTGGTAGAGAGAACACAACACTACATAGAGACCTAAGACAACATCATAGCATGGCAGCAACACATGACAACAACAAGAGAGAACACAACACTACATAGACCTAAGACGACATCATAGCATGGCAGCAACACATGACAACACATCGTGGTAGCAACACAACATGACAACAACATGGTAGCAACACAACATGGTGGCAGCACAACATGGTAGCAGCACAAAACAGGGTACAAACATTGTTGGGCACAGACAACAGCACAAAGGGCAAGAAGGTAGAGACAACAATATATCACGCAAAGCAGCCACAACTGTCAAAAAGTGTCCATGATTGAGGGGGTGACACAATTGCAGAGGCAAAATCGAGCTCCATGTTCCTCCCAAATGTTGTAACAATGCGGAGGACTCTGTAAAGCTCCGCATTGACATGATTGGTTGACGGTAGATGGGGGCGGTACATCCTGTATAAACACAAACTCACTTCCTTGACCACTTCCTTCACAACAGCGCTGCACTGCTCTGTGATGCACAAGGAGTATGAATGCCCTGACTTTTGCAGAGGCCGTGTCACCGTTAATGCTGCATGGCCAATGCAGACGTCAGATTGACCATGCGGTGCCCAGATGCACAATGCACTTCTCTCTCCAGGAATGTGCTCTCCTCAATTTGTGCATTGTTTCATAACGTCATTGTGTGAATTGTTTGATTTGGATTGTTAGCGTAGGCTATATCACTTCCACATATACTGTATCACCAGTAGTACATTAACCCTTAGTTTGTTTGGTTATGCTAATTTCTGTTAATGCATTCAATGTATTATAATTCCAGTCTTACCGTTCTTGTCTGAATTTTGATTAACCACATGACAATGATTTTGCGATATGAAGACGTTATTATAAATTAAATGAAACTGTTCCACAAATGTGCATATGAAAACCATAACTGGCACACAGATTGGTATAAATGGTGAGATAAATTGGCATTCCACAAGGTTGCCGACTCCTCGTGTAACCTATTACTGGCAACTTCTGGAGAGTAACGGCAGAATCTGCGAAAGCCAGCGGGAGGAGAATGGTTAGGTCAAGGTTTTTCTTTTCTTCCTCTAGATCTCTGGCTCACTCTTGAGTCATTTGTTTTATTTCATCAAACAGTAAGCTGAAAGCATCATACAACTCAATGCATATAGTTGATTTTATTGAAACACATACGGTGTGTCTATATATGGAAAAAAATACTTGTTTAAACATGCATTCACTCTTTATATGTAGCATAGGCTATGCTTCTGCAAATGTAGGTCTAACTGTCACAATAAAATAAAGTTACCGTGATGGGTCTACATACTGAAATGGGCTGTCGGTCACCACCCTGAGCGTCGATGATTCATCGTACTGTGACCAGAGTGAAGGCCATAGAGAATCCATATTTAGACATCGCATATCATTTACCAGTTCACTTCATGCTGTGTGTATAAATAATGTATTATAATTTACTGGTTTCTCACATTAATTTATCCCTGGAAAAGGGAGTGGTTTTGGGCAATAAATCTCGGGTAACCGGGTTACCGCCAATAAACCCAAATAGTGAACCGTGAATGCGTTGTCTGCGGCAGTCAGTCACATGACAGATTAGCTGTTGGATTTCACTTACTGGCACTTAGCTTAGATAGGATCACAGTCGACTGGATTTCGCTGATTTGGTCACTCATCTGTTGAATTGTTTTGAATTTCCCCTGCATGCTTGCTTTTAGTTCGTACAGTTTCCCAAATATGTCTGTTACATAGGTAAGGAGACACCTCTTTTTTAAAATTTTCATTACACAGAAATTCAACAAAGGCCATTGTGAATGACAACAGTTCCTCTCAATTAAAAACAAATCTTTATCCCCTCAATAACCACTTTGCCTCGGTGTGAAATAGAACATTGACATGCTCTGATCTCGTATCTCCACGTAGTTTTGCGAACAGGCGTGCGCGATGTTGTTTACAATTGATGTTACCTGCTGAGTTTCTGAGTTCTGCGCTCAGCTCTTTTGCAGCCAGTTGCTCTCTGCGTATCCATTATAGCCCAGTGGGTGTATCATACAATGCAGAGGGAGACACATTCACGTTTGAGTTCAGTCAGTTTACTCTTGATTGCTATCAATTCTTAGCATCAAGATGTACTTAGGTATCAAAAGTAAAAGTATAAACAATTTCAAATTCCCTATGTTAAAAGCAAACCAGATGGCACAATGTTTTTGACGGATAGCCAGGGGCACACTCCAACACTCATAATTTACAGTTGGGTTCGGTAATATTGTGTCGTAGCTCAGTTGAGTATTTAATACTGTTGCTTTGAGAATGTATGGGGCACGTTGTGCATGAACGGAGGTGTGAGGATTGGACGAGTGAGTTTTGTACGAGTTAACATATTTATCTGAAGTAAAGTTCAGTTGAATTGCTCAACAAGCCTCCTTGCATTTGTAACATTTACAAACAAAGCATTTCTGTTTAGTGAGTCCTCCAGATCAGAGGTAGTAGGGATGACCAGGGATGTTCTCTGTTTAGTGAGTCCTCCAGATCAGAGGCAGTAGGGATGACTAGGGATGTTCTCTGTTTAGTGAGTCCTCCAGATCAGAGGCAGTAGGGATGACCAGGGATGTTCTCTGTTTAGTGAGTCCTCCAGATCAGAGGCAGTAGGGATGACCAGGGATGTTTTCTGTTTAGTGAGTCCTCCAGATCAGAGGTAGTAGGGATGACCAGGGATGTTCTCTGTTTAGTGAGTCCTCCAGATCAGAGGCAGTAGGGATGACTAGGGATGTTCTCTGTTTAGTGAGTCCTCCAGATCAGAGGCAGTAGGGATGACCAGGGATGTTCTCTGTTTAGTGAGTCCTCCAGATCAGAGGCAATAGGGATGACTAGGGATGTTCTCTGTTTAGTGAGTCCTCCAGATCAGAGGCAGTAGGGATGACCAGGGATGTTCTCTGTTTAGTGAGTCCTCCAGATCAGAGGCAGTAGGGATGACCAGGGATGTTTTCTGTTTAGTGAGTCCTCCAGATCAGAGGTAGTAGGGATGACCAGGGATGTTTTCTGTTTAGTGAGTCCTCCAGATCAGAGGTAGTAGGGATGACCAGGGATGTTCTCTGTTTAGTGAGTCCTCCAGATCAGAGGTAGTAGGGATGACCAGGGATGTTCTCTGTTTAGTGAGTCCTCCAGATCAGAGGCAGTAGGGATGACCAGGGATGTTCTCTGTTTAGTGAGTCCTCCAGATCAGAGGCAGTAGGGATGACCAGGGATGTTCTCTGTTTAGTGAGTCCTCCAGATCAGAGGCAGTAGGGATGACCAGGGATGTTCTCTGTTTAGTGAGTCCTCCAGATCAGAGGCAGTAGGGATGACTAGGGATGTTCTCTGTTTAGTGAGTCCTCCAGATCAGAGGCAGTAGGGATGACCAGGGATGTTCTCTGTTTAGTGAGTCCTCCAGATCAGAGGCAGTAGGGATGACCAGGGATGTTCTCTGTTTAGTGAGTCCTCCAGATCAGAGGCAGTAGGGATGACCAGGGATGTTTTCTTGATAAAATGTTTTTCTTAATTTCTTTTAGGGTTCAAGCAGTCGCCTGGATCAGGATTCTGCCAGTGAAATAAATTTGGGTGTGGGTAGTTACTCTGTGCCCCGCCGACTGACCAGTCACCTGGGCACCAAGGTAACCAGAGATTCTAATACACCTCTGGTTGATATAGTTCTACTGTTACTATGAAACAGCCCCCGTTAACAATTAACCACATGAGATCTGCCTGCATGTCCAAACTGGAATTGTGAAATGTTATCTGTACTGAACAAAAATATAAACGCAACATGCAACAATTTCACATGAGTAAATCGGTCAATTGAAGTAAGTTCATTAGGCCCTATTCTATGGGTATCACATAACTTGGAATAAAAAATATGCGTCTGTTGGTCCCAGTTACCTTAAAAAAATGGGTCTCACAATGGGCCTCAGGATCTGATGGTATATTTGTGCATTGAAATTGCCATCTGTAAATTGCAATTGTGTTCTTTGTCTGTAACTTATGCCTGCCCATACCATAACCCCACTGCCATCATGGGAACTCTGTTCACAATTCGCAAAATGTCTCACCCACACAAAGTGTGGTCTGCGGTTGTGAGGCTAGTTGGATGTACTCCCAAATTCTCAAACGATTATGGTAGAGAAATTAACATTTAAATTATTTGGCAACCGCTCTGGTGGACATTCCGTAAGGTAGCATGCCAATTGTATGCTCCCTCAACTTGAGACATCTGTGGCATTGTGTTGTGACACAACTGCACATTTTAGTGGCCTTTTATTCCCAGCTCAAGGTGCATCTGTGTAATGACCATGCTGTTTAATCAGCTTCTTGATAAGCCACACCTGTCAGGTGGATGGATTATCTTGGCAAAGGATAAATGATCTCTAACAGGGATGTAAACAAATGTGTGCACAGAATTTGAGTGAAATGTGCTTTTTTGTGCACATGGAATATTTCTGGGGTCTTTTATTTCAGCTCATGGGACCAACACTTTACATGTTGCATTTATATTTTTGTCAGTGTAGTTTAGCAATTTCATAAAACCATCTCCTGCTGCGCTGCATAAAGGTTTTACATTTATTTTAACAGAAGTAGCCCACATAAATTAGATTGCATCCCAAGGGGTATAATGTTCTCAATTTCGATATGAATAACTTGTTTTGACCTATAAATGATCTGTGTGTCTTCTACAATATAGTTGTTCTCATGGTCGGCCTTCTTGCCCTACAGGTGGAGATGGTATATTCCCTTCTTTCAATGCTGGGGACCCATGATAAAGATGACATGTCTCGCACTCTGCTTGCCATGTCCAGCTCTCAGGACAGCTGCATCGCCATGCGTCAGTCTGGCTGCCTTCCCTTACTCATCCAGCTCCTCCACGGCAACGACAAGGTTTGAAATGTTACACTTTTTTTTATAGATAACTTTGATTTTGATCAAGTTATTTGTTTTACCATGAAGGATCACTTTGGAAATATGTGTAAATTCATGCTTTCACGTTACATCCTCTGGGATCAAATATCTTGTCGATGTATGTATCATTTTTTTTAACCCCAAATAACATTTGATTCTATTCAATTCAAGGACTCTGTGCTGCTGGGGAACTCACGGGGAAGCAAGGAGGCCCGGGCGAGAGCCAGCGCCGCCCTTCATAACATTATCCACTCCCAGCCTGATGATAAGAGGGGTCGCAGGGAGATCAGAGTGCTGCACCTCCTGGAGCAGATCAGGGTCTACTGTGAGACCTGCTGGGAGTGGCAGGAAAGCCATGAGAGAGGAGTGGACCAGGACAAGAACCCCAGTGAGGCTGTTTTTACTGTGTTGTATTGATTTTGTGTATCTAGTCTTGATGTGTTGGTGTATGTATTGCTGAATTTCAATGAAATAAAATATTGTGTCGTATAGATGAACTGTGTTGATTTGGTTAGTGAATGGACATTTGGACAGGTAATGGGTTTTTCTTACCAAATGGTGTGTTTGTGTGAACCCCAGTGCCCTCTCCCGTGGAGCATCAGATCTGCCCAGCGGTGTGTGTTCTTATGAAGCTGTCCTTTGACGAAGAGCACAGGCATGCTATGAATGAGCTCGGTAAGCATTCATCAAATGCACATAATTTTTTACTTTGAATAATTAACCAAGGTAATCACCTCCACTGCTTTCCAGGCAGTGATCTTTAAATATAAACACATTTGATGGATTTTATATTTCATACCATTATCATCACCAAGCAACCATAACAGAACAGAGCTACTTATTATGTTAGAGAAATAATTGATGTATTCATCACTGTAAATATGTAGGATCTTAATTAGGTGCGTTGCATAGGACATTATATAGTAGAACATTCATGGGGCAGACTAATTCAATGTATTGATTGGCATTTCTCCTGCTACGTGCGCTGTGTGTTTCCAGGGGGCCTGCAGGCTATAGGGGAGCTGCTCCAAGTGGATTGTGAAATCTATGGCCTCACCAGCGACCACTACAGCGTCACTCTGAGGAGATACGCTGGCATGGCCCTCACCAACCTCACCTTTGGGGATGTTGCCAATAAGGTGAGCTTATTCAGACTATGTAGCCTAATGTCAGATATAGATTGATTGTGTGTGGAATTGTTACAGAACATTTTGGGATGTCTACCTTGTGGCTGGTTCCTCAGGTCCAGATTAAGCCTATTCCTTGAGTAAAAAAAGAAAGAAGTTCATCTCCATTGAGCTTTTTAGTTTAGGAGTCAATCGGAGTCTGGGAAACCTTCCCACATGTGTGCTTACACCTGAGAGTAAGTGTATTCAATGATCATCTTGTTCTAGAAAGTATGACTTCAACTTAATAATAAGCATCTTTCTGTATCTTCAATCCTCAGGCAACACTGTGTTCCATGAAGGGGTGCATGAGGGCCATGGTGGCTCAGCTGAAGTCTGAGAGTGAGGATCTACAGCAGGTGATTGCCAGTGTGTTGAGGAACCTGTCCTGGCGTGCAGATGTGAACAGTAAGAAGACCCTCCGTGAGGTGGGCAGCGTCAGGGCTCTGATGGAGTGTGCCTTGGAGGTACAGAAGGTGAGACTCATCATGAATACACTTTCAATTACAGGTCACCTTGGTTACTTTGGTACGAATATATAATTAGGAGCACATAATGTATAAATATTTGAATGAAATGTCCAATAGGAATTTGATCAAGATATTTGCCTAAAGATGTATTCACGGGCTAATAGTTTGTCCTCTTTCCCTTTTTATAGGAGTCTACTCTGAAGAGTGTCCTCAGTGCCCTGTGGAACCTGTCAGCTCACTGCACTGAGAACAAAGCTGACATCTGTGCTGTTGAGGGGGCTTTGGCCTTCCTGGTTAGCACTCTGACGTACCGAAGCCAAACCAACACCCTTGCCATCATTGAAAGTGGAGGAGGCATCTTACGCAACGTGTCTAGTCTCATTGCTACAAATGAAGATCACAGGTGTGTTTTCTAAAATCAAAAGTGATTAACTGTAGGATTATGCTGTTAAATATTCAAATGATTTGATATTTTACTGTATCCCCTGTAGTAATTTTTACACTTGAAAGCTTACAAGACCATATATTTCTGTCTGTAGGCAAATCCTGAGAGAGAACAACTGTCTTCAGACACTCCTGCAGCACCTGAAGTCTCACAGCCTGACTATTGTGAGCAACGCGTGCGGCACGCTGTGGAACCTCTCTGCCCGCAATGCAAAGGACCAGGAGGCCTTGTGGGACATGGGTGCTGTGAGCATGCTGAAGAACCTCATCCACTCCAAGCACAAGATGATCGCCATGGGCAGCGCCGCAGCACTGAGGAACCTCATGGCCAACAGGCCCGCCAAATACAAGGACGCCAACATCATGTCGCCTGGTTCCAGCCTGCCCTCTCTTCACGTCAGGAAACAAAAAGCCTTGATCGAGGAACTGGACTCTCAGCACCTCTCTGAGACATTTGACAACATTGACAATTTAAGCCCCAAGGCGTCCCACAGGGGTAAACCAAGCAGGCACAAGCAGAATGTCTACAGTGATTACGATGGTGTTTCTAGATCGGACGGGTTTAGCCCCAACAGTGTGCCTGTGCGCCCCCCTTACGTGAACACACCAGTTCTGTCAAGCCCGTCACCCAGAGAGAACCCAAGGGGAAACATAGACAGTGTTAGGGCTGAGAGGGATCGAAGCCAGGACAGAGACAGACTGAGGGGTGCACCTGGGGGTTTCCCCCCAGATCATGACTCTAAGAGAATGCAGATGCCTGCCACAACAGCTGCTCAGATCGCCATGGTGATGGAGGAGGTGAAAAGCATTCACTTGCTGACTGGTCTGGATGATCGGTCACCAGAGAGCCCTAATCAAGACCCTCACCGTAACACTGCAGCACATGGTCATTCAAATGTATACCCCTACACTAAGCCCGATCAGTCGGGCAGACCTTGTCCAATGCCCAAGTTAGAATACAGGGCGTCAAACGACAGTCTCAACAGTGTCAACAGCACTGACGGCTATGGCAAAAGAGGACAGATGAAGCCATCTGTGGACTCTTACTCTGAGGATGATGAGGGGAAGTGTTGCGTCTATAGAAAATATCCTGCAGACCTCGCTCACAAGATCCACAATGCAAACCACATGGAAGATGATGATGGAGAAGTTGACACACCCATCAATTACAGCCTAAAGTATTCTGATGAGCAGCTGAACTCTGGACGGCAAAGTCCAAGCCAAAATGAAAGGTGGGCGAGGCCTAAGCACATGGAGGAGGAGATGAAACGGACAGATCAGAGGTCTGTGCGATCTCAAAGCCCAGGCTACCCCATGTACACAGAGGGCAACAGTGAGGGCGAGGAAAAACTCAAGTACAAGCCCAGGTTCGTGCAAACCGAAATGCCACAGGGATTCAGATCAAGGAACGCCAATCAACAAGATCAAAGCAATGCTGGCCCCACTCAAGGAATTAACAAAAATATGAATAACCAGACTATGTGCCAGTCTGTGGATGATTACAGTGATGACAAACCAACCAATTATAGTGAGCGATACTCAGAGGAAGAACAACAAGATGACCAGCCGACCAATTACAGCATGAAGTACAACGAGGAACATCACGGAGAACCCATTGATTACAGTCTGAAATACTCAGACTCCTCCTCCCAAAAATCCATGTTTAGTCATTCAAAGTCATCCTCCACTCAGAGCTCAGTGAAAGACAATCTGAGCCAAGATGGTTCCACATCATCCGTGTCATCCATAAAGAATGCAGGAAGACAAATGCAGCTACATCCCTCCTCGGCTCAAATGAGATTAGGGCCAACTCGGCCAGGCCAGAAGAACACAATATCCAAACCCCCTACCGTCAATCAAGAGACACTACAGACGTACTGTGTTGAGGACACACCCATCTGTTTCTCAAGGGGTAGCTCTCTGTCATCCTTGTCCTCAGAGGAGGACGAAATGGAGGGCTGCAAGAGGAACGTAAATGCTACTAGTAACTACCCAACTCTTCCCATCTCTGAGAAAGAGTCCACTGGTGGTCACACACAAGAACAACGCAGAACTGAGAGCCAGTCTGTGCAGTATGTCCGAATGAAGCCTCCAAGAAATAGTCAAGTTCATGGAGATGGATCCAGACATCACAAAGCTGTTGAGTTTTCATCTGGAGCCAAATCCCCATCAAAAAGTGGCGCCCAGACCCCCAAAAGCCCCCCAGAACAGTATGTGCAGGAGACACCCCTCATGTTCAGCAGATGCACATCTGTTAGCTCTCTCGACAGCTTTGAGAGCCATTCCATCGCTAGCTCTATACAGAGTGAATTGTGTAGCGGTATGCCGAGTGGAATCATTAGTCCAAGCGATCTGCCCGACAGCCCTGGTCAGACCATGCCTCCGAGTCGAAGCAAAACACCACCACCACCCCCACAAAATCAACATCCACCCCCAATGAAACACAAAAAGGTGCCACCTCCGCCGCCTCCGAGGGCGGATATAGCTCCAAGACATGCTGCGGTACACGCTGCTGTCCAGAAAGTCCAGGTGCTTCCGGATAATGACACCCTCCTACACTTTGCGACAGAGAGTACCCCAGAAGGATTCTCTTGTGCATCCAGCCTCAGTGCTTTAAGCTTAGATGAACCTTACATTCAGAAAGATGAGCTCAAGATCATGCCTCCTGTTCATGAAGACGACCAGGGAATTGAGGCTGAGCATGAGAATGATGACACTACAGAACCCCCAAGCCAAGGGAAGCGTGAGACGGAAAAAGACATTCTGGATGATTCAGATGATGACGATATAGAAATACTGGAGGCTTGCATAAACTCAGCCATGCCAACAAAGTCATCAAGAAAACTCAAAAAGCAATCCCCTTCCAACACTACTTCTAGAATACCACCACCTACTGCCCGTAAACCAAGCCAACTTCCTGTGTACAAATTACACCCATCACAAACCAGAGGACAACAGAAGACCGTGAACTTTGCCCATGGAGAGGACATGCCTAGGATTTACTGTGTAGAGGGAACCCCTATCAATTTCTCAACCGCCACATCTCTCAGCGACCTAACCATTGATTCACCCCCTAATGAGCTGGCCAATGCTGAATGCCGTCCTCCTCCTCGTGCAGAAATATCATCCAGTCAAAGAAGGGACACTATTCCAGAAGGTAAATGTACAGAGGAAAAAGATGCAGGTGTTACTTCTTCCTCCACACAAGCTGCCGGGACAGAAAATGAAGGGGATGATATTTTAGCAGAGTGTATCAGTTCAGCCATGCCAAAAGGTAAAATCCACAAATCCTTTAGAGTACAGAAAATGTTCGATCAACCACTGCATCCGTCAGCTTCTCCTGTTAGCCTAGTCCAGCAGGAGGTTGAAAAGAAGCCCACTTCCCCTGTTAAACCAATGCCACAGAGTAGTGAGTACAGAGCTAGGATGATTAAGAAACCCCAGCCTCCATTCAACTTTTCTTCATACCCTGATAAAAACAAAGAAACCAAAATGCAACAGACAAAAATGGCATCCAGAGATTTCACAGATAAGCCACCAAATGCGGAGAGGCCACGGCCAGGGTTTGCTTTTGACTCGCCACAGCATTACACACCAATAGAGGGTACACCCTATTGCTTCTCACGCAATGATTCACTGAGTTCATTGGACTTTGAGGATGAGGAACCTAACCTTGCCAAGGAAAAGGCAGAACTCAGAAAAGACAAAGACCAGAGAAAAGCTTCAACAAAAGACTGTGGAAAGCCATCGTTAAGAGCAAACAGGGCAAATCTACCACAGACTGCTCCAACAAAACCTCAGCAACAGAAGCAGGCAATATTTCCACAGAAATCCAAAGAAAACATGGGGCCAGTGCCAGATGAGAAGCAGAGGTTTTCCATTGAAGACACACCGATGTGTTTCTCTAGAAACTCATCTCTCAGCTCTTTAAGTGACATTGACCAAGAGAACAACAACAAAGACCTCCAGCCAAAAGAAGAAGAAGAAGAAGAAGAAGAAGAGGAGGATGTAACTCAGGTGGAAGCTCCTACAAGACCCCAAGCCTCTGGTTACGCACCAAAAGCCTTTCATGTTGAAGATACCCCTGTGTGTTTTTCAAGAAACAGTTCACTCAGCTCACTAAGCATCGACTCAGAAGATGACCTTCTACAAGAGTGCATCAGTTCAGCCATGCCAAAAAAGAAGAAACAGACAGCGAGAAATAAAGAGGGGAATGACCAAGGAGATGCCATTGAGGAGAGAGGTATGGATGGCATTTTAGCTGAGGAGCCAGAACTCACATTAGATCTCACTGATACACATAGTCCAGTTTCAGAACAAGCCTTATCGCCAGACTCTGAGTCCTTTGATTGGAAGGCCATCCAAGAGGGTGCCAATTCCATCGTCAGTAGTTTGCACCAGGCAGCTGCTAGCCTCTCTAGACAAGGCTCATCTGACTCTGACTCAATCCTCTCCCTCAAATCTGGAATATCCCTTGGGTCTCCCTTTCATTTACCCTTAAATTCAGAGGATAATAAATCTGCATCTGACAAAGGACGCCCACGGATATTAAAACCTGGTGAAAAGAGCACTTTAGAAGCAAAAAAGAAAGAAGAGGAGGCAGCAAAAGCTCTTAAAGGGGGCAAGAAAGTCTACAAAAGTCTCATAACAGGAAAACCACGTGCAATCACTGAGACCCCAGCCTCATTACAGCAGAGGCAGACGGCCCCTACTGTTCCAATCTCTCGTGGGAGGACAATGATCCATGTCCCTGGTGTTAGAAGCAGTTCTCCAAGCACTAGCCCAGTCCAAAAGAAGCCTCCAGCCCGCGGTCCAGCCTCAGTCTCAAAAACTCCCCCTACCCAAGGGCAGAGCTCCAGTAATTCAAACAGAAGCATTAAACCACCTGCTAAATCTGACCCTAGTCCCGCCAGGGATCAGCCTGGATCTCAATCAGGATCAAGTAAAGCTTCATCACGATCTGGATCCAGAGACTCCACACCATCCAGGCCAGCTCAGCAGTCCTTGACCACCAGACCCATGCAGTCACCTGGTCGCTCCTCTGTGTCACCTGGAAGAAATGGTCTGGGCTCCTCAAACAAATTATCCCAACTGCCTCGCACTGCTTCTCCAAGCACATCGTCAACCAAGTCTTCTGGTTCTGGCAGGATGTCCTACACCTCCCCTGGAAGACAGATGGGTCAGCAAACGCCACCCAAGCAGACTGGCTTGACTAGAAGCACTAGCGGAATCCCTAGGAGTGAATCTGCCTCAAAGAGCCTGAATCAGTGTGGAGTTACTGGCACATCTAAGAAGCAAGATTTGTCCAGGATGACATCCACAAAGTCTAGTGGAAGTGAGTCAGACCGGTCGGAGAAACCTGCCCTAGTTCGCCAGTCAACGTTCATCAAAGAGACCCCTAGTCCAACACTGAAGAGGAAATTGGAAGAGTCTGCCTCGTTTGAGTCTCTGTCGCCCTCCTCTACCAGCCAGTCTCAAACGCCTGTGTCAAGCCCGTCTTTGCCAGATATGTCGTTGACTCTGCCCTATCAAGGAAGTCAGGGAAGCAACTGGAAAAAGTCCCCTCAGAGTCAAAACTCTTCAGAAAATGAGGATGGGAAACCTGAAAGGGAAGGGAAACACGACATCTCCAGATCCCATTCAGAAAGCCCCTCCAGACTCCCTAATCTTAATAGGACAGGGACATGGAAGAGGGAGAAAAGTAAACACTCCTCCTCTCTTCCAAGGGTTGGCACCTGGAAGAGAACTGGCAGCTCCTCGTCCATCCTCTCTGCCTCCTCTGAGTCAAGTGAAAAGGATGAACGACAGCCACTGAGTCCAGCCCAAAGGTCCCCACACGGTAAAGATGGAAACCCTTTAAAAGGAACATGGAGGAAGATGAAGGACAGTGAAATATCTCAGTCAGAAGGCCACGATTCTTCCTCCATAGACTCTAACACCATGGCCATGGAGCACCAAATGAGCCCTGCAGTGTCCAAGACTGAGGATGTGTGGGTGAGGATTGAGGACTGTCCCATTAACAGTCCGAGGTCTGTAAAATCTCCAACAGCAAACACACCTCCAGTAATCGACAGTGTTCTAGTCAAAATGCCCTCTGTTGATCTCTTGTCAAGTGAAACCCATCCCAAACAGTCCAAAAATGAAAGTGTAAATGCTCGTAGGCTAGGTCCAGAGACTAATTTAAACTTGTTTAGGAGCAGTGAGAGTCTTGATAAGAAAGGGCCAGACCTCAAGCCTGCTCAGAGCATCATCCCAGAGGCCCATGAACTGCCTGTTGCTGAACGCACCCCTTTTAGCTCCTCCAACTCTAGCAAACACAGCTCACCTAGTGGTGCTGTGGCTGCCAGGGTCAGCCCTTTCAACTACACCCCTAGCCCCAGGAAGAGCAGTGCTGACAGTGCCACACCACCACGACCCTCACAGATACCCACGCCTGTCAGCGTCACCAACAGTGCAAAAAAGAGAGAATCTAAAGGAGAAAGTGCTGGAGAAAGTGGGTCCTACATTGTAACCTCAGTTTAAGTCCCTTGAGGCTAGACTACAAAGACACACAACCACGATCTAGGGGAAATGTCTTGAGCATACCTAGTGACCTCTGTTGTAAAGAATTATTCAAACACCAAGCAAAGATCATGGATTCATCAACTTTTGGTGTAAAAAAACTAACATGTAAATAATAGTGAGATACTAGAGGGTTATTGTAGTTGATGCCTAGCCTAATTGCTGGGCTCGTGTTTCTTTGCTGGTAGGAATGTGGCTGGGACACTTGGTTATCAGAGAACGAGAGAGAGGGAGACCTCTGAAGGATAATGTATGTGAATTTGTACTGTACAGATTTTAATTATGTATGTATTTAATTTAAACCCCTGTAAAGATCCTGAATCTTGTCTGACTTGACAAAGATAATCACTTAAAGTTGCCTATTTGGGTTGTTAAATCACTTAAAGATGGACTTTAATGCTACTCCATTTATTTTTTATTAAACCTAAGTTTCAGTCAAAGAAAATGAATTCTCACTTTTACTACTGCAAATGTATTACAAACTTCCCTTCCTTGCATGACCTGATGGTTCCTGAAGTAAAGATGAACATGTATGTGGTCACATGTGTTGGTAGCTGTAGTGTAACATTTTACACTATCTTTATGTGTGCTCTGAGAGTAAAGGGATTATCTGCAAGTTACCCTTTTCGATTGAGAAAATATTTACATTGGAAAATAGATTATATAAGAGTAGATAGATACATTGCTCTGCTGTTTAACTGTTATCAGGTGAGTTGGATGCTTTTTAACTATCTCAGAAGGACTGAATGAACACTTTGAACTAAATAAATTATTACTGTAGGTTTTTGGTGTTGGTATATAATTTTTTAAAGCTCATTTGACTTCCCCTGTAATCACTGTAATGCTAAAGCACATAAAATGACACTGTGTGAATGACTGTTTGTTTTATTTTCTCATGCAATAAAGTAGTGGTTGTATATTCAAAGGAAAAAATGACACTTACAAATTGTAAATCAAAATAATAAACGTTAACATTTCTGGTGCAAAACTAGTGTCCAGTGTTACTGAACAGTGGAAGGGTTGTGTGTATCAAGCTTGGATCATTTAGTATCAGACACCCAGCCTAAAACCCCAAACAGCAAGCAATGCAGGTGTAGAAGCACGGTGCTGAGGAAACACTCCCCAGAAAGAAACCTAGAGAGGAACCAGGCTGAGGGGTGGCCAGTCCTCTTCTGGCTGTGCCGGGTGGAGATTATAAACCTAGAGGAACCAGGCTATGAGGGGTGGCCAGTCCTCTTCTGGCTGTGCCGGGTGGAGATTATAAACCTAGAGGAACCAGGCTATGAGGGGTGGCCAGTCCTCTTCTGGCTGTGCCGGGTGGAGATTATAACAGAACATGGCCGAGATGTTCAAATGTTCGGCAGGGTCAAAAAATAATCTGTGGTTGTCGAGGGTGCAACAGGTCAGCACCTCAGGATTAAATTGCAGTTGGATTTTCATAGCCGTCCGGTGAACAAGTCCGTTGAAACTGGAGCAGCAGCACGGCCAGTTGGACTGGGGACAGCAAGGAGTCATCAGGCCAGGTTGTCCTGAGGCATGGTCCTAGGGCTCAGGTCCTCTGAGAGAATTAGTGCATACTTAAATTCACACAGGACACCGGATAAGACAGGAAGAAATACTCCAGATATAACAGACTGACCTAACCCCCTGACACAAACTACTGCAGCATAAATACTGGAGGCTGAGACAGGAGGGGTCGGGAGACACTGTGGCCCCATCCGACAATACCCCCGGACAGGGCCAAACATGCAGGATATAACCCCACCCACTCTGCCAAAGCACAGACCCCACACCACTAAAGGGATATCTTCAATCACCAATTTACCATTCTGAGACTAGGCAGAGTATAGCCCACAAAGATATCCGCCACGGCACAACCCAAGGAGCCCCTGTAATAGGGTTAGAGGCAGAGAATCCCAGTGGAGCGTGGGGAACCGGCCAGGCAGAGACAGCAAGGGCGGTTCGTTGCTCCAGAGCCTTTCCGTTCACCTTCCCACTCCTGGGCCAGACTACACTCAATCATATGACCCACTGAAGAGATAACTTTGAGATAAGGTTGAGATCGAGTCTGCGTCTCACATGGGTAGAAAGACCATTCCATAAAAATGGACCTTTATAGGAGAAAGCCCTGCCTCCAGCTGTTTGCTTAGAAATTCTAGGGACAGTTAGGAGGCCTGCGTCTTGTGACTGTAGCGTACGTGTAGGTATGTACGGCAGGACCAAATCGGAAAGATGGGTAGAAGCAAGCCCATGAAATGCTTAGTAGGTTAGCGGTAAAACCTTGAAATCCACCCTTGCCTTAACAGGAAGCTAGTGTAGAGAGGCTAGCACTGGAGTAATATGATTAAAATGTTTGGTTCTAGTCAAGGTTCTAGCAGTCGTGTTTAGCACTAACTTAAGTTTATTTAGTGCTTTATCCAGGTAGTCGGAAAGCAGAGCATTGCAGTAGTCTAACCTAGAAGTGACAAAAGCATGGATTCATTTTTCTGCATCATTTTTGGACAGAAAGTTTCAGATTTTTGCAGTGTTATGTAGATGGAAAAAAGCTGTCCTTGAAATGGTCTTGATATCTCCTTCAGTTTTATTTGAGACGACAGTACAACCAAGATGAATTGTCAGATTTAACAGAAGATCTCTTTGTTCCAGTGAATGATTATGAACACAAGTGTTCATATTGCAGCTATGGTTTTATATACAAGCAAAGGGGATATAACTATAGGCATTTATTCATGACACCAATACATACACATTTCGTGATAGTTGTATGTGTGTTACAATAACCTTCATCCGATCATAAGTGTCAAACTTTTTTATGCCCGATATCACACACTAACAAACTGAAAACGTGTACAATTAATTGGTGGGATAAGTCTCATCACTTTCATGTGTAACCCTTGTAGCTGTAGAATCGCGGCAAACTTGCTTCCTGTTTTCTATTCAGTCGCGTTCGTGTGGGTCAACCAAAAACACCCTTACGATTGGTTGACAAATAGTGCCTTCCACAATACAGGTGATTGCTGTTGGTAAGAAGTACTGCAGCGATTTAAAGCAGAGAGGAAGAGGATTTCCAAATCCGAGGAAAATCTGTGTCCCTCCAGCAGGTGGCATTTTTCGTTTCTCCCACCAAAGCATTGAGTTTTTGTGTGGTCAGTGTCGAATTTGGTCAACAAAAAAATGAATGTCTTATTTGATCGAATAGACGTTTCGTAATGCTTAAGTTGAGTATACTGATATAAGTAGGACAAGTGACATCCAGGTAACTTTGCAAAAAAACACTTTATACAGTAGTCGTCTGCATAATCATGTTGAGTCTAGTAACGTAGCATCCCATTGAATACCAGCGGTTGACGTCACCTCATAATGAGATGTATACACCAATCAAAAGAAAGGACAGGCTGGAGTTAGACAGCCAGTCATGCCGCGTTGTTGACAGCAAATTGTTAAGGTGGAGAGACGTTTTTTTTGTCGGTATATCCATAATCTTTCCCTAAAGGTAACTCCCATCAAAGAGCAGTGCTGACAGTGCCACACCACCACGACCCTCACAGATACCCACGCCTGTCAGCGTCACCAACAGTGCAAAAAAGAGAGAATCTAAAGGAGAAAGTGCTGGAGAAAGTGGGTCCTACATTGTAACCTCAGTTTAAGTCCCTTGAGGCTAGACTACAAAGACACACAACCACGATCTAGGGGAAATGTCTTGAGCATACCTAGTGACCTCTGTTGTAAAGAATTATTCAAACACCAAGCAAAGATCATGGATTCATCAACTTTTGGTGTAAAAAAACTAACATGTAAATAATAGTGAGATACTAGAGGGTTATTGTAGTTGATGCCTAGCCTAATTGCTGGGCTCGTGTTTCTTTGCTGGTAGGAATGTGGCTGGGACACTTGGTTATCAGAGAACGAGAGAGAGGGAGACCTCTGAAGGATAATGTATGTGAATTTGTACTGTACAGATTTTAATTATGTATGTATTTAATTTAAACCCCTGTAAAGATCCTGAATCTTGTCTGACTTGACAAAGATAATCACTTAAAGTTGCCTATTTGGGTTGTTAAATCACTTAAAGATGGACTTTAATGCTACTCCATTTATTTTTTATTAAACCTAAGTTTCAGTCAAAGAAAATGAATTCTCACTTTTACTACTGCAAATGTATTACAAACTTCCCTTCCTTGCATGACCTGATGGTTCCTGAAGTAAAGATGAACATGTATGTGGTCACATGTGTTGGTAGCTGTAGTGTAACATTTTACACTATCTTTATGTGTGCTCTGAGAGTAAAGGGATTATCTGCAAGTTACCCTTTTCGATTGAGAAAATATTTACATTGGAAAATAGATTATATAAGAGTAGATAGATACATTGCTCTGCTGTTTAACTGTTATCAGGTGAGTTGGATGCTTTTTAACTATCTCAGAAGGACTGAATGAACACTTTGAACTAAATAAATTATTACTGTAGGTTTTTGGTGTTGGTATATAATTTTTTAAAGCTCATTTGACTTCCCCTGTAATCACTGTAATGCTAAAGCACATAAAATGACACTGTGTGAATGACTGTTTGTTTTATTTTCTCATGCAATAAAGTAGTGGTTGTATATTCAAAGGAAAAAATGACACTTACAAATTGTAAATCAAAATAATAAACGTTAACATTTCTGGTGCAAAACTAGTGTCCAGTGTTACTGAACAGTGGAAGGGTTGTGTGTATCAAGCTTGGATCATTTAGTATCAGACACCCAGCCTAAAACCCCAAACAGCAAGCAATGCAGGTGTAGAAGCACGGTGCTGAGGAAACACTCCCCAGAAAGAAACCTAGAGAGGAACCAGGCTATGAGGGGTGGCCAGTCCTCTTCTGGCTGTGCCGGGTGGAGATTATAAACCTAGAGGAACCAGGCTATGAGGGGTGGCCAGTCCTCTTCTGGCTGTGCCGGGTGGAGATTATAACAGAACATGGCCGAGATGTTCAAATGTTCGGCAGGGTCAAAAAATAATCAGTGGTTGTCGAGGGTGCAACAGGTCAGCACCTCAGGATTAAATTTCAGTTGGATTTTCATAGCCGTCCGGTGAACAAGTCCGTTGAAACTGGAGCAGCAGCACGGCCAGTTGGACTGGGGACAGCAAGGAGTCATCAGGCCAGGTTGTCCTGAGGCATGGTCCTAGGGCTCAGGTCCTCTGAGAGAATTAGTGCATACTTAAATTCACACAGGACACCGGATAAGACAGGAAGAAATACTCCAGATATAACAGACTGACCTCACCCCCTGACACAAACTACTGCAGCATAAATACTGGAGGCTGAGACAGGAGGGGTCGGGAGACACTGTGGCCCCATCCGACAATACCCCCGGACAGGGCCAAACATGCAGGATATAACCCCACCCACTCTGCCAAAGCACAGACCCCACACCACTAAAGGGATATCTTCAATCACCAATTTACCATTCTGAGACTAGGCAGAGTATAGCCCACAAAGATATCCGCCACGGCACAACCCAAGGAGCCCCTGTAATAGGGTTAGAGGCAGAGAATCCCAGTGGAGCGTGGGGAACCGGCCAGGCAGAGACAGCAAGGGCGGTTCGTTGCTCCAGAGCCTTTCCGTTCACCTTCCCACTCCTGGGCCAGACTACACTCAATCATATGACCCACTGAAGAGATAACTTTGAGATAAGGTTGAGATCGAGTCTGCGTCTCACATGGGTAGAAAGACCATTCCATAAAAATTGACCTTTATAGGAGAAAGCCCTGCCTCCAGCTGTTTGCTTAGAAATTCTAGGGACAGTTAGGAGGCCTGCGTCTTGTGACTGTAGCGTACGTGTAGGTATGTACGGCAGGACCAAATCGGAAAGATGGGTAGAAGCAAGCCCATGAAATGCTTAGTAGGTTAGCGGTAAAACCTTGAAATCCGCCCTTGCCTTAACAGGAAGCTAGTGTAGAGAGGCTAGCACTGGAGTAATATGATTAAAATGTTTGGTTCTAGTCAAGGTTCTAGCAGTCGTGTTTAGCACTAACTTAAGTTTATTTAGTGCTTTATCCAGGTAGTCGGAAAGCAGAGCATTGCAGTAGTCTAACCTAGAAGTGACAAAAGCATGGATTCATTTTTCTGCATCATTTTTGGACAGAAAGTTTCAGATTTTTGCAGTGTTATGTAGATGGAAAAAAGCTGTCCTTGAAATGGTCTTGATATCTCCTTCAGTTTTATTTGAGACGACAGTACAACCAAGATGAATTGTCAGATTTAACAGAAGATCTCTTTGTTCCAGTGAATGATTATGAACACAAGTGTTCATATTGCAGCTATGGTTTGATATACAAGCAAAGGGGATATAACTATAGGCGTTTATTCATAACACCAATACATACACATTTCGTGATAGTTGTATGTGTGTTACAATAACCTTCATCCGATCATAAGTGTCAAACTTTTTTATGCCCGATATCACACACTAACAAACTGAAAACGTGTACAATTAATTGGTGGGATAAGTCTCATCACTTTCATGTGTAACCCTTGTAGCTGTAGAATCGCGGCAAACTTGCTTCCTGTTTTCTATTCAGTCGCGTTCGTGTGGGTCAACCAAAAACACCCTTACGATTGGTTGACAAATAGTGCCTTCCACAATACAGGTGATTGCTGTTGGTAAGAAGTACTGCAGCGATTTAAAGCAGAGAGGAAGAGGATTTCCAAATCCGAGGAAAATCTGTGTCCCTCCAGCAGGTGGCATTTTTCGTTTCTCCCACCAAAGCATTGAGTTTTTGTGTGGTCAGTGTCGAATTTGGTCAACAAAAAAATGAATGTCTTATTTGATCGAATAGACGTTTCGTAATGCTTAAGTTGAGTATACTGATATAAGTAGGACAAGTGACATCCAGGTAACTTTGCAAAAAAACACTTTATACAGTAGTCGTCTGCATAATCATGTTGAGTCTAGTAACGTAGCATCCCATTGAATACCAGCGGTTGACGTCACCTCATAATGAGATGTATACACCAATCAAAAGAAAGGACAGGCTGGAGTTAGACAGCCAGTCATGCCGCGTTGTTGACAGCAAATTGTTAAGGTGGAGAGACGTTTTTTTTGTCGGTATATCCATAATCTTTCCCTAAAGGTAACTCCCATCAAAAACGGCATGCCCTTTGATCACGTTTTTTAAATGTTTTATTAAAGCGAAATTGTCAAAAGTTTCCTGTCTGTTGAGTTTCAGATTTTAAGAAGATAAATGGAAGAATAAATGGAAGAAATGCGGGGTTTATGAATGTGAGGCTGTGTTGACCCTGGTAACGTTGATACAGCTATCACATACTATACCTTCTTTGCAGTTATCTTCAACCTAGCTTAATTTCCCGCTGAAAACCGGATGTGGGGACTCATTGTTTAGCCACGATAGTGGATTTTGCGCATCACCTTCAAAATAAAAGTCCCCCAAACAGATTGAAATGTTTTATTTATTTTACTAGGCAAGTCAGATACGAACCAACTCTTATTTTCAATGATGGCCCAGGAACAGTGGGTTAACTGCCTTGTTCAGCGGCAGAACGACAGTGTTTTACTCAGGGATTCAATCTTATTTTCAATGATGGCCCAGGAACAGTGGGTTAACTGCCTTGTTCAGCGGCAGAACGACACATTTTTACTCAGGGATTCAATCTTATTTTCAATGATGGCCCAGGAACAGTGGGTTAACTGCCTTGTTCAGCGGCAGAACGACAGATTTTTACTCAGGGATTCAATCTTATTTTCAATGATGGCCCAGGAACAGTGGGTTAACTGCCTTGTTCAGCGGCAGAACGACAGATTTTTACTCAGGGATTCAATCTTATTTTCAATGATGGCCCAGGAACAGTGGGTTAACTGCCTTGTTCAGCGGCAGAACGACAGATTTTTACTCAGGGATTCAATCTTATTTTCAATGATGGCCCAGGAACAGTGGGTTAACTGCCTTGTTCAGCGGCAGAACGACAGATTTTTACTCAGGGATTCAATCTTATTTTCAATGATGGCCCAGGAACAGTGGGTTAACTGCCTTGTTCAGCGGCAGAACGACACATTTTTACTCAGGGATTCAATCTTATTTTCAATGATGGCCCAGGAACAGTGGGTTAACTGCCTTGTTCAGCGGCAGAACGACACATTTTTACTCAGGGATTCAATCTTATTTTCAATGATGGCCCAGGAACAGTGGGTTAACTGCCTTGTTCAGCGGCAGAACGACACATTTTTACTCAGGGATTCAATCTTATTTTCAATGATGGCCCAGGAACAGTGGGTTAACTGCCTTGTTCAGCGGCAGAACGACAGAGTTTTACTCAGGGATTCAATCTTATTTTCAATGATGGCCCAGGAACAGTGGGTTAACTGCCTTGTTCAGCGGCAGAACGACACATTTTTACTCAGGGATTCAATCTTATTTTCAATGATGGCCCAGGAACAGTGGGTTAACTGCCTTGTTCAGCGGCAGAACGACAGATTTTTACTCAGGGATTCAATCTTATTTTCAATGATGGCCCAGGAACAGTGGGTTAACTGCCTTGTTCAGCGGCAGAACGACAGATTTTTACTCAGGGATTCAATCTTATTTTCAATGATGGCCCAGGAACAGTGGGTTAACTGCCTTGTTCAGCGGCAGAACGACAGATTTTTACTCAGGGATTCAATCTTATTTTCAATGATGGCCCAGGAACAGTGGGTTAACTGCCTTGTTCAGCGGCAGAACGACACATTTTTACTCAGGGATTCAATCTTATTTTCAATGATGGCCCAGGAACAGTGGGTTAACTGCCTTGTTCAGCGGCAGAACGACAGATTTTTACTCAGGGATTCAATCTTATTTTCAATGATGGCCCAGGAACAGTGGGTTAACTGCCTTGTTCAGCGGCAGAACGACACATTTTTACTCAGGGATTCAATCTTATTTTCAATGATGGCCCAGGAACAGTGGGTTAACTGCCTTGTTCAGCGGCAGAACGACACATTTTTACTCAGGGATTCAATCTTATTTTCAATGATGGCCCAGGAACAGTGGGTTAACTGCCTTGTTCAGCGGCAGAACGACACATTTCTACTCAGGGATTCAATCTTATTTTCAATGATGGCCCAGGAACAGTGGGTTAACTGCCTTGTTCAGCGGCAGAACGACACATTTCTACTCAGGGATTCAATCTTATTTTCAATGATGGCCCAGGAACAGTGGGTTAACTGCCTTGTTCAGCGGCAGAACGACAGATTTTTACTCAGGGATTCAATCTTATTTTCAATGATGGCCCAGGAACAGTGGGTTAACTGCCTTGTTCAGCGGCAGAACGACAGATTTTTACTCAGGGATTCAATCTTATTTTCAATGATGGCCCAGGAACAGTGGGTTAACTGCCTTGTTCAGCGGCAGAACGACAGATTTTTACTCAGGGATTAAATCTTATTTTCAATGATGGCCCAGGAACAGTGGGTTAACTGCCTTGTTCAGCGGCAGAACGACACATTTTTACTCAGGGATTCAATCTTATTTTCAATGATGGCCCAGGAACAGTGGGTTAACTGCCTTGTTCAGCGGCAGAACGACACATTTTTACTCAGGGATTCAATCTTATTTTCAATGATGGCCCAGGAACAGTGGGTTAACTGCCTTGTTCAGCGGCAGAACGACACATTTTTACTCAGGGATTCAATCTTATTTTCAATGATGGCCCAGGAACAGTGGGTTAACTGCCTTGTTCAGCGGCAGAACGACACATTTTTACTCAGGGATTCAATCTTATTTTCAATGATGGCCCAGGAACAGTGGGTTAACTGCCTTGTTCAGCGGCAGAACGACACATTTTTACTCAGGGATTCAATCTTATTTTCAATGATGGCCCAGGAACAGTGGGTTAACTGCCTTGTTCAGCGGCAGAACGACACATTTTTACTCAGGGATTCAATCTTATTTTCAATGATGGCCCAGGAACAGTGGGTTAACTGCCTTGTTCAGCGGCAGAACGACACATTTTTACTCAGGGATTCAATCTTATTTTCAATGATGGCCCAGGAACAGTGGGTTAACTGCCTTGTTCAGCGGCAGAACGACACATTTTTACTCAGGGATTCAATCTTATTTTCAATGATGGCCCAGGAACAGTGGGTTAACTGCCTTGTTCAGCGGCAGAACGACAGATTTTTACTCAGGGATTCAATCTTATTTTCAATGATGGCCCAGGAACAGTGGGTTAACTGCCTTGTTCAGCGGCAGAACGACAGATTTTTACTCAGGGATTCAATCTTATTTTCAATGATGGCCCAGGAACAGTGGGTTAACTGCCTTGTTCAGCGGCAGAACGACACATTTTTACTCAGGGATTCAATCTTATTTTCAATGATGGCCCAGGAACAGTGGGTTAACTGCCTTGTTCAGCGGCAGAACGACAGATTTTTACTCAGGGATTCAATCTTATTTTCAATGATGGCCCAGGAACAGTGGGTTAACTGCCTTGTTCAGCGGCAGAACGACAGATTTTTACTCAGGGATTCAATCTTATTTTCAATGATGGCCCAGGAACAGTGGGTTAACTGCCTTGTTCAGCGGCAGAACGACAGATTTTTACTCAGGGATTCAATCTTATTTTCAATGACGGCCCAGGAACAGTGGGTTAACTGCCTTGTTCAGCGGCAGAACGACACATTTTTACTCAGGGATTCAATCTTGCAACCTTTCGGTTACTAGTCCAACGCTTTAACCACTAAGGCTACCTGCCACCCCAAATTGTGGAATCATGCCCTTTTTGGACTAGATAATCATAAAGAAGGTCAGAATGTTGTTATATAAATTAAACAAAAGACAATAATTAGTTCATTTGAAACAACAACAAATAAATATCTGAAATCACACTGTGGATGTATTACACTTTAGAATTGCATGGAGACCTATGGATGTTGCACCAATGAAATTAGGCATCAGCTTACTTACTCAGTGACACTCACAGAACACAACTGTGTAGAGTACACACACATTATAGCGTCTTAGCTCTTATTGCAGGACTTTGACTGTGGGAATTCACCTTTCCAGTCAATCTATTGTGTGTATTGCACTGTGCAGCCTAACCTATGGATGTTGTACCCATGAAATGGGCCACGCATGCCTCCAACTCCAGCATCAAGTTTGCAGTAGTAGGCCTGATTACCAACAATGATGAGACAGCCTACAGGGAGGAGATGAGGGCCCTGGTAGTGTTGCCAGGAAATTAACCTCCCTCAATGTCAAATCAATGGGACCACAGTGGAGAAGGTGGAAAGCTTCAAGTTCCTCAGCGTACACATCACTGACAATCTGAAATGGTCCACCCACATAGACAGTGTTGTGAAGTCGCAACAGCGCCTCTTCAACCTCAGAAGGCTGAGTAAATTCGGCTTGGCCCCTAAGACCCTCACAAACTTTTACAGATGCACAATTGAGAGCACCCTGTCGGGCTGTATCACCACCTGGTACAGCAACTGCACCACCCTCAACTGCAGGGTTCTCCAAAGGGTGGTGCAGTCTGCCCAAGGCATCACCGGGGACAAACTACCTGCCCTCCATGACACCTACACCACCCGATGTCACAGGAAGGCCAAAAAGATCATCAAGGACAACAACCACCCGAGCCACGGCCTGTTCACCACACTATCATCCAGAAGGCGAGGCCAGTACAGGTGCATCAAAGCTGGGACCGAGAGACTGAGAAACAGCTTCTATCGCAAGGCCATCAGACTGTTAAATAGCCATCACTAGCCGGCTACCAACCGGTTACTCAATCCTGCACCTTAGAGGCTGCTGCCCTATATACATAGACATGGAATCACTGGCCACTTTAATAATGTTTACATACTGCTTTACTCATCTCATATGTATATACTGTATTCTACTGTATTTAGTCTGTGCCACTCCGACATTGCTCATCCTAATATTTATACATTTCTTAATTCCATTCTTTTAGTTTTAGATTTGTGTGTATTGTTGTGAATTGTTAGATACTACTCCAGTTGGAGTTTACTATACGTTGTTATTTTAATTCAACAAAAGACAATACTTTGTTAATTCGACACAAAAAAAAGTAGAAATATGTTGAAATCACACTGTGGATGTATTACACTAGAAATGCATTGGGGGCATAGTCCACAGGAGGATGGTGGCACCTTAATTGGGGAGAATGGTCTCATGGTAATGGCTGGAGTGGAATAAGTTGAATGGTATCAACCACATGGTTTCCATTCGTTTGATGCCATTCCATTAACTCAGTGCTGGCTATTATTATGAGCCATTCTCCCCAATTAAGGTGCCACCATCCCCCTGTGGACTGTGCCCCAATGCAATTCTGAAGTGTAATACATCCACAGAGCGATTTCAACTTTTTTTGTGTCAAATTAACAAAGTATTGTCTTTTGTTGAATTTATATAACAACATTCCGATCTTATTTATCGTTATCTAGTCCAAATATGGCTTGATTCCACAATTTGTATCCGTTTGAATCGCTTTCAATTAGGACCTTTTATTTTGAAGGCGAACCACACATTGCACTATTGTGGCTAGCTTTATACAGGTCCCAGCTAGGAAGCTAACGCGAACTCTGTGCTAGTGTGTTCTGAGAAAATGTCTCCACTAAGTGATAATCCAGCTGAAAAGGAAAGGTGGGTGATATTAGATTCATATCTCTTGTTTTCCCATGAAAAGTTGAGTTCAAGTCCTACCTGTGAACAGAAAAACAAGCGAAGACAGCCATATGTGTTAGCTAAAACTAGCCAGCGTGTCTACGAAAATCGGTAACTTAGGCAACTTTGAAGTCAGATGGCTAGCTATTTTCTTCGTTTCAAATGAAAATACGTTTTTAACTTGGAATAGTATCATTGTATTGTCGGTTGCAGTTGAGACGGCAGCAGTGTTTGCTAGCTAACATGTTCTAGACATCAAGTTATGAATAGCTAGTTAGCTAACATGTTCTTTCTGATTTCTTTTGCAGGTTTATCTGCATATACCCTTCCTATGTAAATAGTAAGAAGACCCTAGCAGAGGGGAGACGGATACCTGCTGAAAAGGTAAACCAAATCTGCAGCATTCTTCTAATTGATTTGTTTCAATAAATGGTGGACGACTTATTGCCGATCTATGTTGGTAAACGCATACAAACCACTATGGTCTACCTTTACCACACGTATACACCACTTAATACTGATTCATTATAGCCTATGTCCTCAAGAGTGTGTTGAGGGATATGGCTGACATCTTGGTTTTCCTCTGTACTCAACCAGGCAGTGGAGAATCCTACATGTGCTGAAATCCGTGACGTGTTGACAGCAGCAGGGGCAAATGTGCTTGTGGAGGTAATGAGACATTACATCAATAATGAGTTGCATAGCTACATATGGTGCTTTACATCGGAGGGGAATGCCCTATTCATTACCATTGTGTAGCTCCCACCTAAGTAATTCCACGACAGCCATTTTCCATTGTCAAACACGTCACCATAGGTTAGGGCTATTGCCTGATTATAAGTCTCTAATTGTTGTTCAATTAACCAACCACAGAACAAGATGTACTCTAGAGAGTGGAACAGAGACGTGACGTTCAGAGGAAGAGTACGTGTTCAGTTGAAGCAGGAGGATGGAACTCTCTGCTCAGACAAGTTTGCATCACGTGAGTGTTTGTGAAGGAGAGGAGCAACACCCTATGGCTCAAATTAGCCAAACTGGAAGAAATGCAGTCTGTTTTCACCATCAACTGGTCTCACAATGCACAGTTTGTGTGTGTGTGTGTGTGTGTGTGTGTGTGTGTGTGTGTGTGTGACCATTCAACCAAATATGAATGCTTTGCTTTCCTTCTGATTGTTCCTAAAGGTAAAGATGTGATGATCTACTGTGCTGAGATGATCCCCAAACTGAAGACCAGGACCCAGAAGGGTGCAGGGGCAGACTCTGGCTCCCAGCAAGGGGAGGGCAGCAAGAAAAGCAAGAAGAAGAGGAAGTAGAGGCCCTGCCCAGTCACACAAAGGTCCCCATATTACTGTTCAGTTTACTGTAAGAAACTAACTAAGGAAGGAAGTCTGTCCCAAGGAACTGGCAAGTGTCAAACAGAAAGAGTGAGAAAATGCGAATTTATGTGATGTAATTATTTGGCATTGGCCCATATGTACGACGCTATGGGATATGCCGTATGTGATTATGCCAACAGTCAAATGTAAACATTTATATTTTGTGAATTATGTATACATCAAAGTATTCTGTTTCAATTGCTTGAAGGGAAATAAAAGTCAAATAGACAATGATTGCTTCCACTTTTGTTCTGACAGTAAGAATCAATTGTATTACCTTTGTCAGGTTATTATGGAACTTTCTTAACTTTTACCCATCCCTTATTTGCATATATACATCTTTTTATATATATTTTTACAGATATTTCTTTCCTCATATGCGTCTATATAAATGACTTGAGGTCACACACACAAAGCAAGTCAAATGCTTTCATTTGTTTCAATTTATTTAGGCAGGTTTAAAAATATATAAACACAACTTGCAAAAATGTCATTGTATTTAATGAGTTCCAGTTCATATGAGGAAATCGGTCGATTGAAATAAATTAGGTTCTAATCTATGGATTTCACATGACTGGGAATACAGATATGCATCTGTTGGTCATTAAAAAAATAGGCCTCACAATGGGCCTTTATCTCGTCACTGTATTTTTGTGAGTTCAAATTACCATCAATAAAATGCAATTGTGTTTGTAGCTTATGCCTGCCAGTACCATAACCCCACTGCCATCATGAGGCACTCTATTCACAACACTTGCCCACATGTGGACAATGTATATACATGTGGACTGCAGATTTGAGGCCAGTTGGATGTACTGCCAAATTCTCTAAGGCGACTATGGAGAGGCGGCTTATGGTAAAGAGAAATTAACATTACATTCTCTGGAAACAGCTCTGGTGGACATTCCTGCAGTCAGCATGCCAATTGCACGCTCCCTCAACTTGAGACATCTGTGACATTGTGTTGTGTGACAAAACTGCACATTTTATAGTGGCCTTTTATTGTCCCAGCACAAGGTGTACCTGTGTAATGATCTTGCTGTTTGGTCAGCTTCTTGATATGCCACGCCTGTCGGGTGGTTGGATTATCTTGGCAAAGGAGAAATGCTCACAAACAGGGATGTCAACAAAATTGAAGAGAAATAACGTTTTTTGTTTGTGTGGAACATTTCTGGCATCTTTTATTTCAGCTCATGAAATATGTAAATGATATGAGATGCAATGTTTTCTTCAGTCAAAACCATAGACCTATGCAGTGTTTCTGCTTTCATTTGATTGCTTGCTCTAAGTTTGTGCAGAGTTGTCTCTACATGTGACTAGATTTCATTTTTGGTGAATTCTTGCGTTGCACCTGTTAAGTTTTTGACTTGAGTGGAAAATACTGCGATATTGTGGTAATATTTTAAGACAGTTGTTTTGCATATAAAATGTAAAGGCCTTATAAGACACAGGTTCTGCTAAATTCTATTGTATTGTGACAAGGAATGTGCGCTCCATTTTCTAATTATACAAACTATCAAACAACATTCTGAATGTATTGTAGATTGAACTGTTTTAATTATAATTCAGTTAATTTAGTCTCACATGGTATATAGACAGTATGACTGTGGACATCAATCTTTTTTTTTTACCTTTATTTAACCAGGTAGGCAAGTTGAGAACAAGTTCTCATTTACAATTGGGACCTGGCCAAGATAAAGCAAAGCAGTTCGACACATACAACAACACAGAGTTACACATGGAGTAAAACAAACATACTGTCAATAATACAGTAGAACAATAAGTCTATATACAATGAGAGCAAAAGAGGTGAGATAAGGGAGGTAAAGGCAAAAAAAAGGCCATGGTGGCAAAGTAAATACAATATAGCAAGTAAAACACTGGAATGGTTGATTTGCAGTGGAAGAATGTGCAAAGTAGAGATAGAAATAAAGGGGTGCAAAGGAGCAAAATAAATAAATACAGTAGGGGGAGAGGTAGTTGTTTGGGCTAAATTATAGGTGGGCTATGTACAGGTGCAGTAATCTGTGAGCTGCTCTGACAGCTGGTGCTTAAAGCTAGTGAGGGAGATAAGTGTTTCCAGTTTCAGAGATTTTTGTAGTTCGTTCCAGTCATTGGCAGCAGAGAACTGGAAGGAGAGGCCAAAGGAAGAATTGGTTTTGGGGGTGAACAGAGAGATATACCTACTGGAGTGCGTGCTACAGGTGGGTGCTGCTATGGTGACCAGCGAGCTGAGATAAGGGGGGCCTTTACCTAGCAGGGTCTTGTAGATGACCTGGAGCAAGTGGGTTTGGCGACGAGTATGAAGCGAGGTACAGCCAACGAAAGCATACAGGTCGCAGTGGTGGGTAGTATATGGAGCTTTGGTGACAAAACTGTGATAGACTGCATCCAATTTATTGAGTAGGGTATTGGAGGCTATTGTGTAAATGACATCGCCAAAGTCGAGGATTGGTAGGATGGTCAGTTTTACAAGGGTATGTTTGGCAGCATGAGTGAAGGATGCTTTGTTGCGAAATAGGAAGCCAATTCTAGATTGAACTTTGGATTGGAGATGTTTGATGTGAGTCTGGAAGGAGAGTTTACAGTCTAACCAGACACCTAGGTATTTGTACTTATCCACATATTCTAAGTCAGAGCCATCCAGAGTAGTGATGTTGGACAGGCGGGCAGGTGCAGGCAGCGATGGGTTGAAGAGCATGCATTTAGTTTTACTTGTATTTAAGAGCAATTGGAGACCACGGAAAGAGAGTTGTATGGCATTGAAGCTCGCCTGGAGAGTTGTTAACACAGTGTCCAAAGAAGGGCCAGAAGTATACAGAATGGTGTCGTCTGCGTAGAGGTGGATCAGAGACTCACCAGCAGCAAGAGCGACATCATTGATGTATACAGAGAAGAGAGTCGGTCCAAGAATTGAACCCTGTGGCACCCCCATAGAGACTGCCAGAGGCCCGGACAACAGACCCTCCGATTTGACACAATGAACTCTATCAGAGAAGTAGTTGGTGAACCAGGCGAGACAATAATTTGAGAAACCAAGGCTGTCGAGTCTGTCGAGTCATGAATGATTGTTAGTGAAATCACCCAATTTTTTGTGTGAAATTAAAAAATGAAATTAGAAAAGCAATGTATTGGCCTCCCGGGTGGCGCAGTGGTTAAGGGTGCTGTACTGCAGTGCCAGCTGCGCCACCAGAGACTCTGGGTTCGCGCCCAGGCTCTGTCGCAACCGGGAGGTCCGTGGTGCGACGCACAATTGGCCTAGCATCGTCCAGATTAGGGAGAGTTTGGCCGGTAGGGAAATCCTTGTCTCATCGCGCACCAGCGACTCCTGTGGCGGGCCAGGCGCAGTGCGCGCTGACCAAGGTTTCCAGGTGCACGGTGTTTCCTCCCAACACATTGGTGCGGCTGGCTTCTGGGTTGGATGGCGCTGTGTTAAGAAGCAGTGCGGCTTGGTTGGGTTGTGTATCGGAGGACGCATGACTTTCAGCCTTTGTCTCTCCCGAGCCCGTACAGGAGTTGTAGCGATGAGACAAGATAGTAGCTACTAAAACAATTGGATACCACGAAATTGGGGAGAAAACGTAAAACTCAACAACAACAAAAAAGAAAGAAAATGAATGTATTATGTATGTATGTATCAGTCAAAAGTTTGGACACCTACTCATTCAAGGATTTTTCTTTATTTTTGCTATTTTCTATATTGTAGAATAATAGTGAAGACATCAAAACTATGTAATAACCAAAAAAGTGTTAAACAAATCAAAATATATTTTATATTTGAGATTCGTCAAAGTAGCCATCCTTTGCCTTGATGACAGCTTTGCACACTCTTGGCATTCTCTCAACCAGCTTCCTGAGGTAGTCACCTGGAATGCATTTCAATGAACAAACATGCCTTGTTAAAAGTTCATTTGTGGAATTTATTTTCTTCTTAATGCGTTTGAGCCAATCAGTTGTGTTGTGACAAGGTAGGGGTGGTATACAGAAGTAGCCCTATTTGGTAAAAGACCAAGTCCATATTATGGCATCAACAGCTCAAATAAGCAAAGAGAAATTACAGCCCATCATTACTTTCAGACATGAAGGTCAGTCAATCCGGAAAATGTCAAGAACTTTAAAAGTTTCTTCAAGTGCAGGCGCAAAAACCATCAAGAGCTATGAAGAAACTGGCTCTCATGAGGACCGCCACAGGACAGAAAGACCCAGAGTTACCTCTGCTGCAGAGGATAAGTTCATTAGAGTTAACTGCCCCTCAGATTGCAGCCTAAATAAATGTTTCACAGAGTTCAAGTAACAGACACACCTCAACATCAACTGTTCAGAGGAGACTGCGTGAATCAGGCCTTCATGGTCGAATTGCTGCAAAGAAACCACTCCTAAAGGACACCAATATGAAGAAGAGACTTGCTTGAAGAGTATGGGGATTTACAATGGGACTTTCACAGAAGAGTATGGGGATTCCAATCGCACTTTCACAGAAGAGTATGGGGATTCCAATGGGACTTTCACAGAAGAGTATGGGGATTCCAATTGCACTTTCACAGAAGAGTATGGGGATTCCAATGGGACTTTCACAGAAGAGTATGGGGATTAACAATGGCACTTTCACAGAAGAGTATGGGGATTCCAATGGCACTTTCACAGAAGAGTATGGGGATTCCAATGGGACTTTCACAGAAGAGTATGGGGATTCCAATGGGACTTTCACAGAAGAGTATGGGGATTCCAATGGGACTTTCACAGAAGAGTAGGGGGAGTTTGACTTGTATTATGACCAATTCAATTAAACGTATTTCTCAGAACAAGGGCATCCATCCATACGGGTGGTGTCTATGGTCCTATACAGCATTACCTGTGTCCTCGGTATCCCAGGCAACAACTTTGTCATTTGGATAGCTAGAGTCAAGATGAAGAGAACAGTCAACACCATCTGGTTTGTTATCCTGGATGTGGCTGACCTGCTCTGCTGTGTCTCCATCCTTCCATCCCTTTCTCTATTACTGAAATCATACTGAACCACCACTGGAGAGGCTATGTGCAAGGTGTCTTCACTCTGGTCCTTATCAGTTTGGACCACTTTGCCCTGGTCATCCTGCCTTTCTGGGCCCAGAACCACCGGAGCCTCACCCTGGCCTGGCTGCTGTGTGGTCTGGCCTGGGTCCTGGCCCTGCCCCTCAGCCTCCTTTTACGATCTACAGAGGAATAGTATTCCTCGATTATATGAACACGTCACTGTGCACCCATCACCACCTACTAGACAAAACTGAGTGCAACCATCCGGCCATCACAGCTATCAAAGCCACCCACGTCACCAGGCTAGTGCTCGGCTTCCTCATCCCCTTGTTGGTCATCGCTGTCTGCTACCTGCTCAAATCCCAGAGGGCCATCTGGATCATATTGGGTGTTGTGGCTGTGTTCTCTATGTGCTGCCATATCACATCATTGGGCTGGTGATGCAGTATGGAGGGGAGGCCTCGGATGTCATGGCCCAGGCTCTGGCTTACAGCAACCCTCTTTCCGTATGTCTTTATTGGTCAGGACTTAAGAAAGAGGGTCAGGGTATCTCTTAGGAAAATATTTAGAAATTGTATTCAGCGAGGATGTGACCACATGTTCCTCTGTGTACTCTAAAGGACAGTCACAGCGGTTACAGTGCCTTCAGAAAGTATTCACACATCTTGATTTCTTCCACATGTTGTTGTGTTACAGCCTGAATTCAAAATGGATTAACTTGATATTGTTTGTCACTGACACACAATAACACATAATGGCAAAGTGGAATTATGTTTTTTGCAACTTTTACAAATGAAAGACCAAAAACAAGAACTGAAATGTCTTGTCAATAAGTATTCAACCCCTATGTTTTGGAAAGCCTAAATAAGTTCAGGAGTAAAAATGTGCTTAGAAGTCACATAGTAAGTTGCATGGACTCACTGTGTGTGCAATAATAGTTTTTAACATTATTTTTGAATGACTACCTCATCTCTGTACCCCACATATACAATTATCTGTAAGGTCCCTCAGTCGAGCAGTGAATTTCAAACACAGATTCAACCACAAAGACCAGGGAGTTTTTCCAATGCCTCGCAAAGAAGGGCACCTATTGGTAGAAAATCAGATATTGCATATCCCTTTGAGCATGGTGGAGTTATTACTTACACTTCGAATGGTGTATCAATACATCCAGTCACTACAAAGTTACAGGCATCCTTCCTAACTCAGTTACCGGAGAGGAAGGAAATCGCTCAGGGAACTTCACGATGTGGCCAATGGCGACTTTAAAAGGTTAATGGCTGTGATAGGAGAAAACTGAGGAAGGATCAACAACATTGTTGCTACTCCACAATACTAACCTGCATGACAGTGGAAAAAAGGAAGCCTTTACAGAATAAACATACTGCAAAACCGCAAAACTGCTTCTACAAAGTTTTGACTCAGGGGTGTGAATACTTATGTAAAGGAGATACTTCTGTATTTCATTATCAATAAATGAGCTTAAATGTCTAAAAACATGCATTCACTTTGTCAATATGGGGTATTGTGTGTAGATGGGTGAGAGAGAGAGAAATGAATTGAATCCATGTTGAATTCTGGCTGTAACACAACAGAACGTAGAATAAGTCAAGGGTCATTAATGCTTTCTGAAGGCCCTGTAGATGACCAGCAGGGTCAATAATAATCACTGTCGTTATAGAAGGTGCAACAGGTCAGCACCTCAGGAGTAAATGACTCTGTAATGCCATACTCCGTAATGTTATACTGTACCATCTCCCAATCTTGTACATTCGGTCCAATCATTTCTATTTTGATCAGAAGCTGTCTACTTGGTCATTGATCATGTATGATTGTACACTTCTCAATTATGGTCATGGTGATGATGTAGGATGTAGGATCATGGTGATGCTGAGGGATGTAGGATCATGGTGATGCTGAGGGATGTAGGATCATGGTGATGATGTAGGATGTAGGATCATGGTGATGATGTAGGATGTAGGATCATGGTGATGCTGTAGGATGTAGGATCATGGTGATGCTGAGGGATGTAGGATCATGGTGATGATGTAGGATGTAGGATCATGGTGATGCTGAGGGATGTAGGATCATGGTGATGATGTAGGATGTAGGATCATGGTGATGATGTAGGATGTAGGATCATGGTGATGATGTAGGATGTAGGATTATGGTGATGATGTAGGATGTAGGATCATGGTGATGATGTAGGATGTAGGATTATGGTGATGATGTAGGATCATGGTGATGATGTAGGATCATGGTGATGCTGTAGGATGTAGGATCATGGTGATGATGTAGGATATAGGATCATGGTGATGTTGAGGGATGTAGGATCATGGTGATGATGTAGGATCATGGTGATGATGTAGGATCATGGTGATGATGTAGGATCATGGTGATGCTGTAGGATGTAGGATCATGGTGATGATGTAGGATCATGGTGATGCTGTAGGATGTAGGATCATGGTGATGATGTAGGATCATGGTGATGCTGTAGGATGTAGGATCATGGTGATGATGAGGGATGTAGGATCATGGTGATGCTGAGGGATGTAGGATCATGGTGATGCTGAGGGATGTAGGATCATGGTGATGATGTAGGATGTAGGATCATGGTGATGCTGAGGGATGTAGGATCATGGTGATGCTGTAGGATGTAGGATCATGGTGATGCTGTAGGATGTAGGATCATGGTGATGCTGAGGGATGTAGGATCATGGTGATGCTGTAGGATGTAGGATCATGGTGATGATGTAGGATCATGGTGATGCTGTAGGATGTAGGATCATGGTGATGCTGTAGGATGTAGGATCATGGTGATGCTGTAGGATGTAGGATCATGGTGATGCTGAGGGATGTAGGATCATGGTGATGCTGTAGGATGTAGGATCATGGTGATGATGTAGGATGATGGATCATGGTGATGATGTAGGATGTAGGATCATGGTGATGCTGTAGGATGTAGGATCATGGTGATGCTGAGGGATGTAGGATCATGGTGATGCTGTAGGATGTAGGATCATGGTGATGCTGTAGGATGTAGGATCATGGTGATGCTGAGGGATGTAGGATCATGGTGATGCTGTAGGATGTAGGATCATGGTGATGCTGTAGGATGTAGGATCATGGTGATGATGTAGGATGATGGATCATGGTGATGATGTAGGATGTAGGATCATGGTGATGCTGTAGGATGTAGGATCATGGTGATGCTGAGGGATGTAGGATCATGGTGATGCTGTAGGATGTAGGATCATGGTGATGCTGAGGGATGTAGGATCATGGTGATGCTGTAGGATGTAGGATCATGGTGATGCGGTAGGATGTAGGATCATGGGGATGCGGTAGGATGTAGGATCATGGTGATGCTGTCGGACGTAGGATCATGGTGATGCGGTAGGATCATGGTGATACGGTAGGATGTAGGATCATGGTGATGCTGTAGGATGTTTTTTTTGGACATTTTTGTTCATCACATCAAACTGAAAAGAAGATGAAGCTAACAGCACTCCCTTTCACAGCTCGTCTTAACACCAAGACATAAGCAGACACCCTAAAACACATCGACATAGTGTCAATTCAAAGCACAATGCTAATATTTTGTTAAATTGATGACTGAAAGACTAACTTCTCCCCTCAGATAAAGGAACTACGCCTGCAGTGTAACCTGGCCGGAACACATCTCTCAGAAACCTCTGAAACTGTCCTCATGCATTTTTTTATTTTACTCAAATGAGTTCTTTACATTTCACATGCCTCAGAAGAGATGCTTTCCCCTCTCTTTTAATGTTGCAGATAAATTAAATTGGGACATTAACACATTTCTATGGTTTCTCTGAACTTTCCATACTTTTCTTTCTTAAAAAAAAAAACCATACCATATTCTGTCAATCTTCATCATGTTTCCTCCCTATCACGTTGTATATTCCTCCGACACAAAAATAAAATAATTACCCCACCTGTCACCACGACTGTCACTCTGATGTAGTCAGGTCTTCACATACTCCCCTACACTTATTTAACTGCACAACAGATGGTCGCCTCAAAACTACGACATGAGTGTTAATGACAAAGTCTGTACAGCATGGCTCTGCAACTAATCATTCGGCGACATCCCATCCATTTGACTTTCTGCCATACCGTCTCCCTCGCAAGAAGTAAACTTCACTTCAGTTACAGTATTTCCCCTCAATCTATAGTCGTAATGTCATCATCTGAAATGGAGAAGCTAGTCCGAGTTAACCCTACATCATTAGTCTGAGTACCAGTCTTTTTTTTAGCTAATAATCCACTCCTTGTCACTCCCGTCATTTGCCAAAGATTGTCTTTGGCAAATGACAGGAGTTGCAATGAGTGGAATGTAGTATTTGAACAAGAGATGGCAGCCAGGCTAATCTACGTGTCATGACCTCAGTCAGATGGCTTAGAATGATGTAGATTCTAGAATGTAGATTGGAGTAGTCATTGACTGGGTGTCTTGAAGGTCTGTTGGGACATCTTGGCCCTCCTGATGTGTTTCTCTTCGAAGCGCTCCAGCTGCTGGTTCCGAAGCTTCAGCCTCCTGAGCCACTCGTCCCGCAGCCTGTTGGAAGGGTGATGAACATGACCATTTTTAATTCATGGAGAATCAATCTGATAAAATAATTGACAGTGTGATACATGAAGGACTTGCAACGACAGCATAAACATGTCTGTAGAATACAACAACCGAAACCTATCATGGCTCTATGAAGTGCATAATGTTTACACCTCTCTTTTGGATTCAAATGTGTTTTTCTCTGCCTTTTTAATGTCCTGAGGCAGTGATCCTTTAACATGAAGACGACTTCAATAACTAACGCATTGATTTGCTAATGAACACCGTGTCACCTCCCCTGCCCTCCCTGTCACTCACAAACAAGATGCTACTCTGACACATGATCCTATTCAAACCTACAACGTGGCTGCCCACATGACACAGACTCCACATTTCACAATCACCCGTCGTAAAAACAATGCTGATCATATCTCTAGTGATCTGACAGGGGGTTCAAATACTATTTGAAATCATCTCAAGTACTTCATGGACCACCTACAGAGCCATTTTCTGTTAACCGTCAAATGTCATGCTCATCCCAACATCTAAAAGCTCTGTAGCAGGACGCTAATGTTGGGACCTTGACAATGGACCCTCGCAGTGAGTGAGTGATGATCAAGAGAACAAACCAGATTGTTGGCTATAACTATGTTCAACAAGTACAATAACCTTCTGGCTTTATTTAACTCTGTTTGAGATATTGTACCTCGCCTCTCTGCCTTGCTAGCTGCGATCTGCGATGTTGTAGACGATAACCATCTGATTGCGTGTTTGTCATTGCACAAGCTGCATTGGAAGTTGCATGTGATCCTATCCACTGCTAGGTAAATAAAGAGGTTTCTGATGACAAACTGTGCGTGCAACTTCTCATGGCATAGCTGGGAAATGGGTCTATAGAACGGTCCCAAAACGACAAACTTGGCACACCTGACTCTCCAGGTAGGCTATAGCAAATGCTCAAAGTATCTGAGAGATTTCAAATAGTAGATGAACCCAGGTCTGAACACAATTCACCAGTGACTCAGCATTAGGCCTAATGCTGGTAGTGGAGTAATGAGACAGTATTTCTTAACGTCTCTACCTTTCTTTCACTCATCCCTCTCTCCCTCCCTCCATCCACCCCTCCCTTGCAGCAATTACCTTTGCAGTCAGTTATTTCATTGTGTAACGAAGGGGATTTGTGGATCACACAGATACACATATTAATACAGGGAGGATCAGCCTCAAGGCCCATTGTGTTGTTCTGTGTGTGAACAATCTATATATTCATTACAGGTGGTGGAGGGTTAGGGCTTTAGAGGGCCCCTCCCAGCTGTTCCAAAGGAAACACATTCTGCTCACATTGATTAGTCACAGGACCAAAGAGGAAGGATTAGGGTGCATTTGCAACAATACGTTCTTAATCCCTACTGACCTGACTGCAGCGGCTGAGCACAGCATACTGCCGAAGGCCTGTCTCTCTGCCTGCCTGCCTACCTGGCTGCCTGCACATCTTCCTGCTTGCCTCCCTGCCTGTTTGCCTGCCAGTCTGTAGCTAGGCTCTGTAGTCTACCCGCCTCAGCCTGCAATCGATTAGAACTCATTTGCATGTCAGTTATGCTTCAAGGGCGCAAGGCGTGTTGTCTTGGTTACTGTCGGTTAAGTTCTGAGCAGCATCTCAAGAACAGATGCTCATTGTGAGGAGATTGGTTCCGATATTAGACTAGTTACTGTCCTGAGCAGAATTGAGTTATAGGCGACCAAACCAACAGGCTGTGTTGCAGTAAAGAAACACTGTGGAAAAGACAGAAACCAAAGCCAAAGCCTATTACTCAATGAGCCCTAGTGTAAGTAGGTTATGGTTGTGCATGGAGACAGAATTCCAATGGTCATTACTGTCTATAAAGTAGACTTTATTAAGACAAGAAAAACATGTATTTTCCTTTTCCTGAGGTATTCTTCATAACAGTGATGGTCTATAGTTGATAAGGCATATTGACAGAGATACTTACTTTGATAAGGCACTGCTCTTCATTCTGGATTCCTCACTCCCCATTATATCGCTGTGACTTTCGATTTTCTCCTCCCAGTATTTCTTTAGCTTGTGTTTATCATGGATCCGAGCCAAGCTCATTTTCTGAAAGAAAGTAAGGAGGGAAGATGTAATTTCAATTCAGGAGAACATTTTAGGCTCATAGCCCATATTATACTAACTCAGGCAAATTTTTATTGTTACAATTTTAATACCAGAATTGATATCTGTGTTAGTACAGGGAGTGTGTTCAAAATATTACCACTGTGCACTACCTGGTCTCTATTGATTTTATTACTCTTTAAAGGTGCCCCTGCTCCCACACAAACATAAACATAGAAAAACAGGACTTACTGCCAAGATTGGATCAGTGTCTCCCTGTGTCTGTCTGATGATGAGGGTCTGCGGTGCTGCTATCAGTCTGAAACAGTAGTCGTACAGAGGTGTTCAGTCTGTCCAAAAATGCACCTCAGTGACAGGATGCATGTTGGACACTCAATCACTCATACACACGCCATCTCTCTCTCTCTCTCTCTCTCTCGCTCTCCCATTCCCATTCCCATGGCTGTCTGTGTATTTCTGAAACAATGATCAGCCCCCCTGTTCCATTCCGTTCCACTCTGCCAGCGTCGGGACACATTGCTAACAGAGGCAAAAGGGAATTCCACAATTCCCACTCAGACAGTGGGTGTTATGCTTCACACACTCACAGTATGGTCCATCCGATGACACTGGGCTTAATACAAACCCAGCCCAGCGCCATAGGGCAAGCAGGTGCTTAACCAGGGCTTAGCCAGCCTCCACACCCCCAATGGCCTGAAGAGACGAAGGACAGAGGGACAGCTAATACCCAGGACTGCTGGGGCATGATTAGACATTTTAACTGCAAAAATATTAAATGCACACATCCAGAAACACCTGATTAATATGGCTGGGGGCAGTATTGAGTAGCTTGGATGAATAAGGTGCCCAGAGTAAACTGCCTGCTACTCAGTCCCAGTTGCTAATAGATGCATATGATTAGTATATTTGGATAGAAAACACTCTGAAGTTTCTAAAACTGTTTGAATGATGTCTGTGAGTATAACAGAACTCATATGGCAGGCAAAAAACAGAGAAAAAAATCCAACCAGGAAGTGGGAAATCTGAGGTTGGTCGTTTTTCAACTCATTCCCTATTGTATATACAGTGGGATATTGGTCATGTTGCACTTCGTACGGCTTTCAGTAGATGTCAACAGTCTCAAGAACCTTGTTGGAGGCTTCTACTGTGAAGTGGGGGCGAATGAGAGGGGAATGAGTCAGATCCTTGTTCGCGTGAGAGCGACCACGCGTTCCATTGCTTTTCTACAGACAAAGGAATTCTCCGTTTGGAAGATTATTCAAGATTTATGTTAAAAACATCCTAAAGATTAATTCTATACATCGTTTGACATGTTTCTACGGACTGTAAAATATTTCTTTTTACATTTCGCCTGCAACTAGTGAATGTGCTTCTTGAGTTTTGATTTGTTTACCAAACGCGCTAACAAAAGTAGCTATTTGGACATAAATGATGGACATTATCGAACAAAAAAACATTTATTGTGGAACTGGGATTCCTGGGAGTGCATTCTGATGAAGATCATCAAAGGTAAGTGAATATTTATAATGTTATTTCTGACTTCTGTTGACTGCACAATACGGCGGATATCTGTTTGGGTTGTTTGGTTCTGAGCTCCGTACTCAGATTATTGCATTGTTTGCTTTTTCCGTAAAGATTTTTTGAAACCTGACACAGTGGTTGCATTAAGGAGAAGTGTATCTAAAGTTCCATGTATAACACTTGTATGTTCATCAACATTTATAATGAGTATTTCTGTAAATTGATGTGGCTCTCTGCAAAATCACCGGATGTTTTGGAACTACTGAACATAACGCGCCAATGTAAACTCCAATGTAAATATAAATATGAACTTTATCGAACAAAACATACATGTATTGTGTAACATGAAGTCCTATGAGTGTCATCTGATGAAGATCATCAAAGGTTAGTGATTAATTCTATCCCTATTTCTGATTTGTTTGACTCCTCTCTTTGGCTGGAAAAATGGCTATATTTTTCTGTGACTTGGCTCTGACCTAAACATAATCATTTGTGGTGCTTTCGCTGTAAAACCTATTTGAAATCTGACACTGTGGTGGGATTAACAAGAAGTGTATCTTTAAAATGGTGTGAAATACTTGTATGTCTGAGGAATTTTAATTATGAGATTTCTATTGTTTTGAATTTGGCGCCCTGCACTTTCACTGGCTGTTGTCATATCGATCCCGTTAGCGGGATCTCAGCCATAAGAAGTGTTAACTGGCTCTCTCACCACCACCATAAATGTTATAGTACAGGCTACCCATTCACAGGGATGAGGCTGTCGTGGAGGCCACACAAAGGTTGGTTCTAAAATGTGCAGGCCTGCACTACTGAAATGTCAGTTTGGTGACTGTGCCTGCTCGAAGGGAAAGAAATTGAAAAAGCCTGTCTGCAGTTTTTATGGTGTCCAACACTTCCCATGTAGATGTAATTTAAACTGTCAATCACTACTTTCTCTGTGACACTGAATATGAAGTGACAGAATAACTCACGAACACAATATTAATGAAGATGACCTTGCACTTCTGCAAAGTCAAGATTTGGCATTTTGTTACCCGTTAATTTAGTTAAAAAGTGTCTTCCACAGATTGAGAGCTGCATTACTGTTGTTGGGTGAATTTGTCAGTTGTTATGGTTCTTTGAGAAAGGAGTGAGGGAAATACAGTATATGTATGTTGTTGATATCTCAGCTTCTGTTTTAATCAAAGATAACCAGCCCAGTATTCCCTCATAATATCTCATTCAGATTATGTGTAAATCGTAAACAGAGTTGTAAATGTAACCAGGGCTTATAGAATCGGCGGGACACTGTTTGTAACGGCATTCCTTCTCCTCTTCTGGCAACAAACACACACAAGGAAAACAAACACCCACAACTCAACAGTGAAACCCAGGCTACCTAAGTATGATTCTCAATCAGAGACAACTAACGACACCTGCCTCTGATTGAGAACCATACTAGGCTGAACTCAAAACCCCAACATAGAAAAACACACATAGACTGCCCACCCCAACTCACGCCCTGACCATACTAAATAAAGACAAAACAGAGGAAATGAGGGTCAGAACGTGACACTGTTTATCTTTCCAAAGGACAGATTAACACGGTCAGCACCTGACTGAGTCTACCTGGAGTGCCCGAAGGGCGGAGGTTTTCACATTTGGAACTATGCCATTGGTTCCATAGAGCCAAACAAGCTCAATCAAGCACCCTTTAAGGATGACAGTGGCCGTGGCACTGCTTGAGTGGGAACAGGTGAAGAAAAAATGTAGAATGTGCTCTTTTGGAGGGTTTCGTAATATGAAAATGTACTGCAAGGACTGCTTAAACATGGAATCCGCAGTATGGGGAAACACTGGCCGCCCCCACCACAGTATGGGGAAACAGCGGCACTGGCCGCCCCCACCACAGTATGGGGAAACAGCGGCACTGGCCGCCCCCACCACAGTATGGGGAAACAGCGGCACTGGCCGCCCCCACCACAGTATGGGGAAACAGCAGCACTGGCCGCCCCCACCACAGTATGGGGAAACAGCGGCACTGGCCGCCCCCACCACAGTATGGGGAAACAGCGGCACTGGCCGCCCCCACCACAGTTGTTATTGTTTTTGCTGCATAGCTGAGGAGCTTCGTGCAGCAAGGTAAAAAAAACATCTGTGGTACATATTGTGCTCTTCTATCGCCTGTGCAATGATGTTCGAGAGGAAAAAACAGTGTTCGTTGTTTGCAGTGACTTGTTTGTTGCTGTAATATCGCAAACGGACGTGAAGGATTCCAGCTTTAAGTGTTTGAAATATTTCTTGAACCCACCCGACCCAGGTCTGAGAGCAAATCCCCATCTCAAGTACTCAGCCGCAAAACCCTTCAATCCAAGTCTATAACCACACAACTAAACTCTTTCCCAGGCTCGATTGCTACTACATGGAGCGAGCCGACTGGTGGACAAGATTACCATACGGCCGTCATCTCAGGTGTTTGGTCACACCTTATTTGGGGAGGACGGGCTCGCGGTAATGGCTGGAGCGGAATTAGTGGAATGGTATCAAACACATGGTTTCTATGGTTTCCTTGAGTTTAATGCCATTCCATATGCTCCGTTCCAGACATTATTATGAGCCGTTCTCCCCTCAGCATCCTCCACTGACCACCATGTAACAGCAGCACAGGGTGTTAAGGATCTGGGTGTGCTGGGTGTGCCACCACAGGGCTCCTCTCTTTTCTCATGTTACGGTGTTTGGGTTAACAATGAGCGTTATCTGAGCCTGGCGGCCAGGACAGGGTAGTCAGCCATAAGGCATGACAAAACTGTGGTTTGTGGTTGGACGTGCCTGTGTTTTGGCTGGGCAGCTGCCCGTCTGGGCAGTGAGACACTGCGATGTGCGTGGGAGAGGCTGTCTGGTGTGTGTGTGTGCGATTAGTTGTTGTCTTTGTGTGTGTGAGGTCAAACAAGTGATTTAAACCTGGTCTTTATATTCTTATTATCATTACTAATCAATGCTAAGGTCTACGGGAAAGGGTGCAGAGTGGAGAGGTAGAATGAGGGATGCGTTGTAGAGGAGAAGGGTGCAGAGTGGAGAGGTAGAATGAGGGATGCGTTGTAGAGGAGAAGGGTGCAGAGTGGAGAGGTAGAATGAGGGATGCGTTGTAGAGCAGAAGGGTGCAGAGTGGAGAGGTAGAATGAGGGATGCGTTGTAGAGGAGAAGGGTGCAGAGTGGAGAGGTAGAATGAGGGATGTAGAGGAGAAGGGTGCAGAGTGGAGAGGTAGAATGAGGGATGCGTTGTAGAGGAGAAGGGTGCAGAGTGGAGAGGTAGAATGAGGGATGCGTTGTAGAGGAGAAGGGTGCAGAGTGGAGAGGTAGAATGAGGGATGCGTTGTAGAGCAGAAGGGTGCAGAGTGGAGAGGTAGAATGAGGGATGTAGAGGAGAAGGGTGCAGAGTGGAGAGGTAGAATGAGGGATGTAGAGCAGAAGGGTGCAGAGTGGAGAGGTAGAATGAGGGATGTAGAGGAGAAGGGTGCAGAGTGGAGAGGTAGAATGAGGGATGCGTTGTAGAGCAGAAGGGTGCAGAGTGGAGAGGTAGAATGAGGGATGTAGAGGAGAAGGGTGCAGAGTGGAGAGGTAGAATGAGGGATGCGTTGTAGAGGAGAAGGGTGCAGAGTGGAGAGGTAGAATGAGGGATGCGTTGTAGAGGAGAAGGGTGCAGAGTGGAGAGGTAGAATGAGGGTTGTAGAGGAGAAGGGTGCAGAGTGGAGAGGTAGAATGAGGGATGCGTTGTAGAGGAGAAGGGTGCAGAGTGGAGAGGTAGAATGAGGGATGCGTTGTAGAGGAGAAGGGTGCAGAGTGGAGAGGTAGAATGAGGGATGTAGAGGAGAAGGGTGCAGAGTGGAGAGGTAGAATGAGGGATGTAGAGGAGAAGGGTGCAGAGTGGAGAGGTAGAATGAGGGATGTAGAGGAGAAGGGTGCAGAGTGGAGAGGTAGAATGAGGGATGTAGAGGAGAAGGGTGCAGAGTGGAGAGGTAGAATGAGGGATGTAGAGCAGAAGGGTGCAGAGTGGAGAGGTAGAATGAGGGATGTAGAGGAGAAGGGTGCAGAGTGGAGAGGTAGAATGAGGGATGTAGAGGAGAAGGGTGCAGAGTGGAGAGGTAGAATGAGGGATGTAGAGGAGAAGGGTGCAGAGTGGAGAGGTAGAATGAGGGATGTAGAGGAGAAGGGTGCAGAGTGGAGAGGTAGAATGAGGGATGCGTTGTAGAGCAGAAGGGTGCAGAGTGGAGAGGTAGAATGAGGGATGTAGAGGAGAAGGGTGCAGAGTGGAGAGGTAGAATGAGGGATGTAGAGGAGAAGGGTGCAGAGTGGAGAGGTAGAATGAGGGATGTAGAGGAGAAGGGTGCAGAGTGGAGAGGTAGAATGAGGGATGTAGAGGAGAAGGGTGCAGAGTGGAGAGGTAGAATGAGGGATGCGTTGTAGAGCAGAAGGGTGCAGAGTGGAGAGGTAGAATGAGGGATGCGTTGTAGAGGAGAAGGGTGCAGAGTGGAGAGGTAGAATGAGGGATGTAGAGGAGAAGGGTGCAGAGTGGAGAGGTAGAATGAGGGATGTAGAGCAGAAGGGTGCAGAGTGGAGAGGTAGAATGAGGGATGCGTTGTAGAGGAGAAGGGTGCAGAGTGGAGAGGTAGAATGAGGGATGCGTTGTAGAGCAGAAGGGTGCAGAGTGGAGAGGTAGAATGAGGGATGCGTTGTAGAGCAGAAAGGTGCAGAGTGGAGAGGTAGAATGAGGGATGCGTTGTAGAGGAGAAGGGTGAAGAGTGGAGAGGTAGAATGAGGGATGCGTTGTAGAGCAGAAGGGTGCAGAGTGGAGAGGTAGAATGAGGGATGCGTTGTAGAGCAGAAGGGTGCAGAGTGGAGAGGTAGAATGAGGGATGTAGAGGAGAAGGGTGCAGAGTGGAGAGGTAGAATGAGGGATGTAGAGGAGAAGGGTGCAGAGTGGAGAGGTAGAATGAGGGATGCGTTGTAGAGGAGAAGGGTGCAGAGTGGAGAGGTAGAATGAGGGATGCGTTGTAGAGGAGAAGGGTGCAGAGTGGAGAGGTAGAATGAGGGATGCGTTGTAGAGGAGAAGGGTGCAGAGTGGAGAGGTAGAATGAGGGATGTAGAGCAGAAGGGTGCAGAGTGGAGAGGTAGAATGAGGGATGTAGAGCAGAAGGGTGCAGAGTGGAGAGGTAGAATGAGGGATGCGTTGTAGAGCAGAAGGGTGCAGAGTGGAGAGGTAGAATGAGGGATGCGTTGTAGAGCAGAAGGGTGCAGAGTGGAGAGGTAGAATGAGGGATGCGTTGTAGAGGAGAAGGGTGAAGAGTGGAGAGGTAGAATGAGGGATGCGTTGTAGAGCAGAAGGGTGCAGAGTGGAGAGGTAGAATGAGGGATGCGTTGTAGAGCAGAAGGGTGCAGAGTGGAGAGGTAGAATGAGGGATGTAGAGGAGAAGGGTGCAGAGTGGAGAGGTAGAATGAGGGATGTAGAGGAGAAGGGTGCAGAGTGGAGAGGTAGAATGAGGGATGCGTTGTAGAGGAGAAGGGTGCAGAGTGGAGAGGTAGAATGAGGGATGCGTTGTAGAGGAGAAGGGTGCAGAGTGGAGAGGTAGAATGAGGGATGCGTTGTAGAGCAGAAGGGTGCAGAGTGGAGAGGTAGAATGAGGGATGCGTTGTAGAGGAGAAGGGTGCAGAGTGGAGAGGTAGAATGAGGGATGCGTTGTAGAGGAGAAGGGTGCAGAGTGGAGAGGTAGAATGAGGGATGCGTTGTAGAGGAGAAGGGTGCAGAGTGGAGAGGTAGAATGAGGGATGCGTTGTAGAGCAGAAGAGGGTGCGTTGTAGGAGAAGGTGCAGAGTGGAGAGTAGAATGAGGGATGCGTTGTAGAGGAGAAGGGTGCAGAGTGGAGAGGTAGAATGAGGGATGCGTTGTAGAGGAGAAGGGTGCAGAGTGGAGAGGTAGAATGAGGGATGCGTTGTAGAGGCAGAAGGGTGCAGAGTGGAGAGGTAGAATGAGGGATGCGTTGTAGAGCAGAAGGGTGCAGAGTGGAGAGGTAGAATGAGGGATGCGTTGTAGAGCAGAAGGGTGCAGAGTGGAGAGGTAGAATGAGGGATGCGTTGTAGAGCAGAAGGGTGCAGAGTGGAGAGGTAGAATGAGGGATGCGTTGTAGAGGAGAAGGGTGCAGAGTGGAGAGGTAGAATGAGGGATGCGTTGTAGAGGAGAAGGGTGCAGAGTGGAGAGGTAGAATGAGGGATGCGTTGTAGAGGAGAAGGGTGCAGAGTGGAGAGGTAGAATGAGGGATGCGTTGTAGAGGCAGAAGGGTGCAGAGTGGAGAGGTAGAATGAGGGATGCGTTGTAGAGCAGAAGGGTGCAGAGTGGAGAGGTAGAATGAGGGATGCGTTGTAGAGCAGAAGGGTGCAGAGTGGAGAGGTAGAATGAGGGATGCGTTGTAGAGCAGAAGGGTGCAGAGTGGAGAGGTAGAATGAGGGATGCGTTGTAGAGCAGAGGGTGCAGAGTGGAGAGGTAGAATGAGGGATGCGTTGTAGAGCAGAAGGGTGCAGAGTGGAGAGGTAGAATGAGGGATGCGTTGTAGAGCAGAAGGGTGCAGAGTGGAGAGGTAGAATGAGGGATGCGTTGTAGAGGAGAAGGGTGCAGAGTGGAGAGGTAGAATGAGGGATGCGTTGTAGAGGAGAAGGGTGCAGAGTGGAGAGGTAGAATGAGGGATGCGTTGTAGAGGAGAAGGGTGCAGAGTGGAGAGGTAGAATGAGGGATGCGTTGTAGAGCAGAAGGGTGCAGAGTGGAGAGGTAGAATGAGGGATGCGTTGTAGAGCAGAAGGGTGCAGAGTGGAGAGGTAGAATGAGGGATGCGTTGTAGAGCAGAAGGGTGCAGAGTGGAGAGGTAGAATGAGGGATGCGTTGTAGAGCAGAAGGGTGCAGAGTGGAGAGGTAGAATGAGGGATGCGTTGTAGAGCAGAAGGGTGCAGAGTGGAGAGGTAGAATGAGGGATGTAGAGGAGAAGGGTGCAGAGTGGAGAGGTAGAATGAGGGATGTAGAGGAGAAGGGTGCAGAGTGGAGAGGTAGAATGAGGGATGTAGAGGAGAAGGGTGCAGAGTGGAGAGGTAGAATGAGGGATGTAGAGGAGAAGGGTGCAGAGTGGAGAGGTAGAATGACGGATGTAGAGGAGAAGGGTGCAGAGTGGAGAGGTAGAATGAGGGATGTAGAGGAGAAGGGTGCAGAGTGGAGAGGTAGAATGAGGGATGTAGAGGAGAAGGGTGCAGAGTGGAGAGGTAGAATGAGGGATGTAGAGCAGAAGGGTGCAGAGTGGAGAGGTAGAATGAGGGATGTAGAGCAGAAGGGTGCAGAGTGGAGAGGTAGAATGAGGGATGCGTTGTAGAGCAGAAGGGTGCAGAGTGGAGAGGTAGAATGAGGGATGTAGAGCAGAAGGGTGCAGAGTGGAGAGGTAGAATGAGGGATGTAGAGCAGAAGGGTGCAGAGTGGAGAGGTAGAATGAGGGATGTAGAGCAGAAGGGTGCAGAGTGGAGAGGTAGAATGAGGGATGTAGAGCAGAAGGGTGCAGAGTGGAGAGGTAGAATGAGGGATGTAGAGCAGAAGGGTGCAGAGTGGAGAGGTAGAATGAGGGATGTAGAGCAGAAGGGTGCAGAGTGGAGAGGTAGAATGAGGGATGCGTTGTAGAGCAGAAGGGTGCAGAGTGGAGAGGTAGAATGAGGGATGTAGAGCAGAAGGGTGAAGAGTGGAGAGGTAGAATGAGGGATGCGTTGTAGAGCAGAAGGGTGCAGAGTGGAGAGGTAGAATGAGGGATGTAGAGCAGAAGGGTGAAGAGTGGAGAGGTAGAATGAGGGATGCGTTGTAGAGCAGAAGGGTGCAGAGTGTAAATAAAGCTGAGCTTTACAACACATATAAAAATGTTTCAGGCACTGTGAAGATAACCTACAGTAAAGGACTGTTTCAGTGTGATGAATGTTTCAGGCACTGTGAAGATAACCTACAGTAAAGGACTGTTTCAGTGTGATGAATGTTTCAGGCACTGTGAAGATAACCTACAGTAAAGGACTGTTTCAGTGTGATGAATGTTTCAGGCACTGTGAAGATAACCTACAGTAAAGGACTGTTTCAGTGTGATGAATGTTTCAGGCACTGTGAAGATAACCTACAGTAAAGGACTGTTTCAGTGTGATGAATGTTTCAGGCACTGTGAAGATAACCTACAGTAAAGGACTGTTTCAGTGTGATGAATGTTTCAGGCACTGTGAAGATAACCTACAGTAAAGGACTGTTTCAGTGTGATGAATGTTTCAGGCACTGTGAAGATAACCTACAGTAAAGGACTGTTTCAGTGTGATGAATGTTTCAGGCACTGTGAAGATAACCTACAGTAAAGGACTGTTTCAGTGTGATGAATGTTTCAGGCACTGTGAAGATAACCTACAGTAAAGGACTGTTTCAGTGTGATGAATGTTTCAGGCACTGTGAAGATAACCTACAGTAAAGGACTGTTTCAGTGTGATGAATGTTTCAGGCACTGTGAAGATAACCTACAGTAAAGGACGGTTTCAGTGTGATGAATGTTTCAGGCACTGTGAAGATAACCTACAGTAAAGGACGGTTTCAGTGTGATGAATGTTTCAGGCACTGTGAAGATAACCTACAGTAAAGGACGGTTTCAGTGTGATGAATGTTTCAGGCACTGTGAAGATAACCTACAGTAAAGGACGGTTTCAGTGTGATGAATGTTTCAGGCACTGTGAAGATAACCTACAGTAAAGGACGGTTTCAGTGTGATGAATGTTTCAGGCACTGTGAAGATAACCTACAGTAAAGGACGGTTTCAGTGTGATGAATGTTTCAGGCACTGTGAAGATAACCTACAGTAAAGGACGGTTTCAGTGTGATGAATGTTTCAGGCACTGTGAAGATAACCTACAGTAAAGGACGGTTTCAGTGTGATGAATGTTTCAGGCACCGTGAAGATAACCTACAGTAAAGGACGGTTTCAGTGTGATGAATGTTTCAGGCACCGTGAAGATAACCTACAGTAAAGGACGGTTTCAGTGTGATGAATGTTTCAGGCACCGTGAAGATAACCTACAGTAAAGGACGGTTTCAGTGTGATGAATGTTTCAGGCACCGTGAAGATAACCTACAGTAAAGGACGGTTTCAGTGTGATGAATGTTTCAGGCACCGTGAAGATAACCTACAGTAAAGGACGGTTTCAGTGTGATGAATGTTTCAGGCACCGTGAAGATAACCTACAGTAAAGGACGGTTTCAGTGTGATGAATGTTTCAGGCACCGTGAAGATAACCTACAGTAAAGGACGGTTTCAGTGTGATGAATGTTTCAGGCACCGTGAAGATAACCTACAGTAAAGGACGGTTTCAGTGTGATGAATGTTTCAGGCACCGTGAAGATAACCTACAGTAAAGGACGGTTTCAGTGTGATGAATGTTTCAGGCACCGTGAAGATAACCTACAGTAAAGGACGGTTTCAGTGTGATGAATGTTTCAGGCACCGTGAAGATAACCTACAGTAAAGGACGGTTTCAGTGTGATGAATGTTTCAGGCACCGTGAAGATAACCTACAGTAAAGGACGGTTTCAGTGTGATGAATGTTTCAGGCACTGTGAAGATAACCTACAGTAAAGGACGGTTTCAGTGTGATGAATGTTTCAGGCACTGTGAAGATAACCTACAGTAAAGGACGGTTTCAGTGTGATGAATGTTTCAGGCACTGTGAAGATAACCTACAGTAAAGGACGGTTTCAGTGTGATGAATGTTTCAGGCACTGTGAAGATAACCTACAGTAAAGGACGGTTTCAGTGTGATGAATGTTTCAGGCACTGTGAAGATAACCTACAGTAAAGGACGGTTTCAGTGTGATGAATGTTTCAGGCACTGTGAAGATAACCTACAGTAAAGGACGGTTTCAGTGTGATGAATGTTTCAGGCACTGTGAAGATAACCTACAGTAAAGGACGGTTTCAGTGTGATGAATGTTTCAGGCACTGTGAAGATAACCTACAGTAAAGGACGGTTTCAGTGTGATGAATGTTTCAGGCACTGTGAAGATAACCTACAGTAAAGGACGGTTTCAGTGTGATGAATGTTTCAGGCACTGTGAAGATAACCTACAGTAAAGGACGGTTTCAGTGTGATGAATGTTTCAGGCACTGTGAAGATAACCTACAGTAAAGGACGGTTTCAGTGTGATGAATGTTTCAGGCACTGTGAAGATAACCTACAGTAAAGGACTGTTTCAGTGTGATGAATGTTTCAGGCACTGTGAAGATAACCTACAGTAAAGGACTGTTTCAGTGTGATGAATGTTTCAGGCACTGTGAAGATAACCTACAGTAAAGGACTGTTTCAGTGTGATGAATGTTTCAGGCACTGTGAAGATAACCTACAGTAAAGGACTGTTTCAGTGTGATGAATGTTTCAGGCACTGTGAAGATAACCTACAGTAAAGGACTGTTTCAGTGTGATGAATGTTTCAGGCACTGTGAAGATAACCTACAGTAAAGGACTGTTTCAGTGTGATGAATGTTTCAGGCACTGTGAAGATAACCTACAGTAAAGGACTGTTTCAGTGTGATGAATGTTTCAGGCACTGTGAAGATAACCTACAGTAAAGGACTGTTTCAGTGTGATGAATGTTTCAGGCACTGTGAAGATAACCTACAGTAAAGGACTGTTTCAGTGTGATGAATGTTTCAGGCACTGTGAAGATAACCTACAGTAAAGGACTGTTTCAGTGTGATGAATGTTTCAGGCACTGTGAAGATAACCTACAGTAAAGGACTGTTTCAGTGTGATGAATGTTTCAGGCACTGTGAAGATAACCTACAGTAAAGGACTGTTTCAGTGTGATGAATGTTTCAGGCACTGTGAAGATAACCTACAGTAAAGGACTGTTTCAGTGTGATGAATGTTTCAGGCACTGTGAAGATAACCTACAGTAAAGGACTGTTTCAGTGTGATGAATGTTTCAGGCACTGTGAAGATAACCTACAGTAAAGGACTGTTTCAGTGTGATGAATGTTTCAGGCACTGTGAAGATAACCTACAGTAAAGGACTGTTTCAGTGTGATGAATGTTTCAGGCACTGTGAAGATAACCTACAGTAAAGGACTGTTTCAGTGTGATGAATGTTTCAGGCACTGTGAAGATAACCTACAGTAAAGGACTGTTTCAGTGTGATGAATGTTTCAGGCACTGTGAAGATAACCTACAGTAAAGGACTGTTTCAGTGTGATGAATGTTTCAGGCACTGTGAAGATAACCTACAGTAAAGGACTGTTTCAGTGTGATGAATGTTTCAGGCACTGTGAAGATAACCTACAGTAAAGGACTGTTTCAGTGTGATGAATGTTTCAGGCACTGTGAAGATAACCTACAGTAAAGGACTGTTTCAGTGTGATGAATGTTTCAGGCACTGTGAAGATAACCTACAGTAAAGGACTGTTTCAGTGTGATGAATGTTTCAGGCACTGTGAAGATAACCTACAGTAAAGGACTGTTTCAGTGTGATGAATGTTTCAGGCACTGTGAAGATAACCTACAGTAAAGGACTGTTTCAGTGTGATGAATGTTTCAGGCACTGTGAAGATAACCTACAGTAAAGGACTGTTTCAGTGTGATGAATGTTTCAGGCACTGTGAAGATAACCTACAGTAAAGGACTGTTTCAGTGTGATGAATGTTTCAGGCACTGTGAAGATAACCTACAGTAAAGGACTGTTTCAGTGTGATGAATGTTTCAGGCACTGTGAAGATAACCTACAGTAAAGGACTGTTTCAGTGTGATGAATGTTTCAGGCACTGTGAAGATAACCTACAGTAAAGGACTGTTTCAGTGTGATGAATGTTTCAGGCACTGTGAAGATAACCTACAGTAAAGGACTGTTTCAGTGTGATGAATGTTTCAGGCACTGTGAAGATAACCTACAGTAAAGGACTGTTTCAGTGTGATGAATGTTTCAGGCACTGTGAAGATAACCTACAGTAAAGGACTGTTTCAGTGTGATGAATGTTTCAGGCACTGTGAAGATAACCTACAGTAAAGGACTGTTTCAGTGTGATGAATGTTTCAGGCACTGTGAAGATAACCTACAGTAAAGGACTGTTTCAGTGTGATGAATGTTTCAGGCACTGTGAAGATAACCTACAGTAAAGGACTGTTTCAGTGTGATGAATGTTTCAGGCACTGTGAAGATAACCTACAGTAAAGGACTGTTTCAGTGTGATGAATGTTTCAGGCACTGTGAAGATAACCTACAGTAAAGGACTGTTTCAGTGTGATGAATGTTTCAGGCACTGTGAAGATAACCTACAGTAAAGGACTGTTTCAGTGTGATGAATGTTTCAGGCACTGTGAAGATAACCTACAGTAAAGGACTGTTTCAGTGTGATGAATGTTTCAGGCACTGTGAAGATAACCTACAGTAAAGGACGGTTTCAGTGTGATGAATGTTTCAGGCACTGTGAAGATAACCTACAGTAAAGGACGGTTTCAGTGTGATGAATGTTTCAGGCACTGTGAAGATAACCTACAGTAAAGGACGGTTTCAGTGTGATGAATGTTTCAGGCACTGTGAAGATAACCTACAGTAAAGGACTGTTTCAGTGTGATGAATGTTTCAGGCACTGTGAAGATAACCTACAGTAAAGGACGGTTTCAGTGTGATGAATGTTTCAGGCACTGTGAAGATAACCTACAGTAAAGGACGGTTTCAGTGTGATGAATGTTTCAGGCACTGTGAAGATAACCTACAGTAAAGGACGGTTTCAGTGTGATGAATGTTTCAGGCACTGTGAAGATAACCTACAGTAAAGGACGGTTTCAGTGTGATGAATGTTTCAGGCACTGTGAAGATAACCTACAGTAAAGGACGGTTTCAGTGTGATGAATGTTTCAGGCACTGTGAAGATAACCTACAGTAAAGGACGGTTTCAGTGTGATGAATGTTTCAGGCACTGTGAAGATAACCTACAGTAAAGGACGGTTTCAGTGTGATGAATGTTTCAGGCACTGTGAAGATAACCTACAGTAAAGGACGGTTTCAGTGTGATGAATGTTTCAGGCACTGTGAAGATAACCTACAGTAAAGGACTGTTTCAGTGTGATGAATGTTTCAGGCACTGTGAAGATAACCTACAGTAAAGGACTGTTTCAGTGTGATGAATGTTTCAGGCACTGTGAAGATAACCTACAGTAAAGGACTGTTTCAGTGTGATGAATGTTTCAGGCACTGTGAAGATAACCTACAGTAAAGGACTGTTTCAGTGTGATGAATGTTTCAGGCACTGTGAAGATAACCTACAGTAAAGGACTGTTTCAGTGTGATGAATGTTTCAGGCACTGTGAAGATAACCTACAGTAAAGGACTGTTTCAGTGTGATGAATGTTTCAGGCACTGTGAAGATAACCTACAGTAAAGGACTGTTTCAGTGTGATGAATGTTTCAGGCACTGTGAAGATAACCTACAGTAAAGGACTGTTTCAGTGTGATGAATGTTTCAGGCACTGTGAAGATAACCTACAGTAAAGGACTGTTTCAGTGTGATGAATGTTTCAGGCACTGTGAAGATAACCTACAGTAAAGGACGGTTTCAGTGTGATGAATGTTTCAGGCACTGTGAAGATAACCTACAGTAAAGGACGGTTTCAGTGTGATGAATGTTTCAGGCACTGTGAAGATAACCTACAGTAAAGGACGGTTTCAGTGTGATGAATGTTTCAGGCACTGTGAAGATAACCTACAGTAAAGGACTGTTTCAGTGTGATGAATGTTTCAGGCACTGTGAAGATAACCTACAGTAAAGGACGGTTTCAGTGTGATGAATGTTTCAGGCACTGTGAAGATAACCTACAGTAAAGGACGGTTTCAGTGTGATGAATGTTTCAGGCACTGTGAAGATAACCTACAGTAAAGGACGGTTTCAGTGTGATGAATGTTTCAGGCACTGTGAAGATAACCTACAGTAAAGGACGGTTTCAGTGTGATGAATGTTTCAGGCACTGTGAAGATAACCTACAGTAAAGGACGGTTTCAGTGTGATGAATGTTTCAGGCACTGTGAAGATAACCTACAGTAAAGGACGGTTTCAGTGTGATGAATGTTTCAGGCACTGTGAAGATAACCTACAGTAAAGGACGGTTTCAGTGTGATGAATGTTTCAGGCACTGTGAAGATAACCTACAGTAAAGGACGGTTTCAGTGTGATGAATGTTTCAGGCACTGTGAAGATAACCTACAGTAAAGGACGGTTTCAGTGTGATGAATGTTTCAGGCACTGTGAAGATAACCTACAGTAAAGGACTGTTTCAGTGTGATGAATGTTTCAGGCACTGTGAAGATAACCTACAGTAAAGGACTGTTTCAGTGTGATGAATGTTTCAGGCACTGTGAAGATAACCTACAGTAAAGGACTGTTTCAGTGTGATGAATGTTTCAGGCACTGTGAAGATAACCTACAGTAAAGGACTGTTTCAGTGTGATGAATGTTTCAGGCACTGTGAAGATAACCTACAGTAAAGGACTGTTTCAGTGTGATGAATGTTTCAGGCACTGTGAAGATAACCTACAGTAAAGGACTGTTTCAGTGTGATGAATGTTTCAGGCACTGTGAAGATAACCTACAGTAAAGGACTGTTTCAGTGTGATGAATGTTTCAGGCACTGTGAAGATAACCTACAGTAAAGGACTGTTTCAGTGTGATGAATGTTTCAGGCACTGTGAAGATAACCTACAGTAAAGGACTGTTTCAGTGTGATGAATGTTTCAGGCACTGTGAAGATAACCTACAGTAAAGGACTGTTTCAGTGTGATGAATGTTTCAGGCACTGTGAAGATAACCTACAGTAAAGGACTGTTTCAGTGTGATGAATGTTTCAGGCACTGTGAAGATAACCTACAGTAAAGGACTGTTTCAGTGTGATGAATGTTTCATAATGCTGACTCAGAATGTAAGTGATTTTGTGATTGGACCCAGAGCCCTATAAGCTTGAACAACCATCTGGTATTCTCACAAGCTTACAATCAATTTAGTATTTACGAGGCTAAGAGCCCTGAGCTCAAGACAACAAACCAACAACTACAAGCAATAATGGCATAACCCCGAACATGCGCACACAAACACGTATGCGTGTACAGTACCAGTTTGGACACACCTACTCATTCAATGGTTTTTCTTTATTTTCTGCAATTTATTTTAATTTAAAATGACATTGAATCTTGCGTGTGTAGTAAGCATAAAGGAGAGAGCTGTTGTGTTAAAGTGCAACCTGAGGAACCACTTCCTCAGGTTTACAGGCTGTGAGAATTTCATTGCTACCCTTTATTTTTGTCACATGCACCGAATACAGCAGGTGTAGATAACTAGCTAGCAAGCAAGATGACGAAGAAACAATTGAATTCACTCTCCATAATCCCATAGCCATTTTTTGTTGCTAGCTAGCTAACGCTAGCTAAACCAACATCTTTCTTTCCTTTTTGTTGTCACTCCTGTTGGTTCCCCCATGTGGAGGTTTGTGCTCTCTGATTGGCTCAAAGCCACATTGTCGGCCACTGAAAGGCATTGCGAATCTACAAGTAGAAATGGAAGGTTAGTCGGTACCAAGTACATCTTTTGTTCGAGCAAGAAAAGGAACGGCCTCCTACTTTGATAAGTACCTATTGGCAGTCTATCACCAGTTAGATTCTCTGTTTCTTGTTTTAGACAGACAGAGACAGAGACACAGAGAGAGAGAGAGAGAGAGACAGAGAGACAGAGAGACAGAGAGAGAGAGAGAGAGAGAGAGAGAGAGAGAGAGAGAGAGAGAGAGAGAGAGAGAGAGAGTGAGTGAGAGAGAGAGAGAGAGAAAGAGAGGGCGCAAGAGAAAGAGCAGACCCAACCTGCCCCATCTGCCGCCCACTGGCCAAGCTCTCACACAAGGATGACATTGGACATTGCCCCGCCCTAATGAAGGGGGATGACAGCTCCCCAGGGATTTAACAGTCAGTCTTGTTAACGGGACATATTCCTCCATGATGATGAGGGGTATGAGGGGTCTCTAAGCCAGGCAGTGACTCTAAAAGGGGTCGGAGGAGGGAAGGAAATGCCATATGAGTAGTTTTTTGTCTATAAACAACATTTAATACAAACACTTACACACGCACATGTGCAAGCATGCACGCACACACACTCCACACACAAATACAAACACACACACCAAATCCATTAGCCTTCCTGTGATGACTTACCTAGTTAAATAAAGGTTCAATCAAACATTTGCCATAGAGGTGAAAGTGGGGTCGTATGTCACTCTGCAACAGGAAATAAACGGTGGATGACTTCATGGAAATTCCCATGGTGCAGTAGTGAAAGAATAGATATATATTTACCCCGTGATGGGCTGTCTGCTGGGCCGACAGGGCCAATGAGACAGGCTGATTATTAGAGGGCTGTAGGTCATGACCCTCGTTATTCCCTTTCACTGCTACTGTTTGTCAAATACTAACATACAGAGACCACACACACACAGACAAAGCCCTGTCTGGGCCCAAAGCTGCACAGAGATCACATCACATCACACCACTAACCAACAGAGAAAAGGCTTGCATAAAGGTCACTAGAGGAGATTCCTAGCAAACGACAAACATTTAGAGAATGTTCCCTTAAGAGTCTCATTAGGTCATTACCTAACTGTTTTCACAGGACTGTTCCAGTGACGTGCAAGGACTGTTTCCAAGAGACCATTCCCTTAAACCCTCAGAAAATTGGACATAGGAATTTTCTTGCAATGTTCCCATGAAACGTGCCAAGAACATTAATACCTTATATTCTGAGAGCATGGCAGCCATTTTCTGTATATTTTTGATGGGACTTTGATGGAATATTGTCCTCACCCTCAGAAAACTGGACACAGGAATGTTCTTTCAACATTCCAATGAAACGCATCTTGAACACTAATTGATGATATTCTGAGAACATGGCAACCACGGTCTGGGTAAGTTTTGTTTGACTTTAAAAAAAATCCTAACCTACATAGGTTCTCAGGAGCTTTTTGCTAACATACATAGAATATTTCCCTTACTAACAGAAAACTGGACACTCAAACATCTGGGGAACATTACAGGTAACATTACAAAAACATTCTCTTTCCCTAGAATTGTTAGCTGGGTTGACATAGAGAGAAAGAGGTATGGGAAGTATTGAGAGATTGCCGATTAGGATCGGCAGCAGTAGAGAGAGAGCGAGAGAGATATAGGGTGAGGGAGAGAAGGACAGTGTGTGTGTGTCTGCTGAGTGAAAGTGCCCTTGCGGTGAAAGTCAACACTGATGACAGGGCAGGATGCAACACTGATGACAGGGCAGGATGCAACACTGATGACAGGGCAGGATGCAACACTGATGACAGGGAAGGATGCAACACTGATGACAGGGCAGGATGCAACACTGATGACAGGGCAGGATGCAACACTGATGACAGGGCAGGATGCAACACTGATGACAGGGCAGGATGCCTGGAGGCTAAGGACTGATAATAGTTAGAATAAGATTGCCCTGATGGCTCCCTGTTTGGGCCAAGAGGGATTCATTCTGGATTTCTCCACTTTAATATCACACACACACACACACACACACACACACACACACACACACACACACACACACACACACACACACACACACACACACACACACACACACACACACACTAACATAACATTTCTCCACTTTAATATCACACACACACACATATACACACACACACACACACACACACACAGAAGAGTAACTGTGAGGCTACACTGAAGAGTAACAGTTAATCAGAGATAATGCAGTGAGCTGTCATTACATTAACATCATTAAAGTCAACTAAGTTGTTCAAATGGAATTTTAATAAAAATGGATTATCATAATATCGGCTGGGAAATTGCTTCATCTAATTACCCAAACCAATACTGCTAATCTGTGGAATTCTAACAATATAATTTCTCTAAATATCTGCAGTTGTCCATAATGGTCACTCTTCCCAGGCCTGTTAGACCCAGGGATGCAGTCCCAAAGGTACCTCCTCCGAGCAGGTAAAGGCACTATACTGTTCTCTCACCACAGGGGGGCAACATTGAGCTGTTAACTCTTCTTCCCCAAACAGCCTGTTTCCTGCCTCCTGTTTTAAAACTTGTGCTATAACCATAGAGAATGATAGAGGCCTCTAGTGGCCAAAAGGTCATTTTAGCATGGGCAGCGCCATTGACAACTTCCACCATGCTTCTGTCATTTTAAAGTAGTCTCAATGGCGCTGCCCATGCTGTTGAAGACACTGTAATGGCGCAGATGTAAAAATGACTCTTATATCTATCTCTATGGTTATAACTTGCATGTTGGTCAGGAGTTGTGATTTGGTCAACCATGACCATGACCTGAAGAGCTTCTTCCCTCGCACCACCTGGTCCACAGTGATCTGATTCTGATTGTGTGTCCCACTTGGATTTTGAGAGATGCTGTGCCCAACACAGATTTGTGACGATCAGGTGGAGTTAGGCGCATGGAAGAACTATGGTATTTGTCTGAAATACCAGGTTAAATTAAACCAAAATAAACAGTTTGTTCCATTTTCATATAATCATATTTGAATTGACAGTGAATCTAGTTCTCATTTGAAGTTTTACCACCATATATCAGACATGTTAATGTCAATCCTCATCCCAAGTCTCCCTTCCTTCCTTAACCTTGACTCTGGGGGCACGTTCAGCAGGAAGCAATGTTTTGTTACATTCAGAGAGAAATATGCTATGTAGAACAAACATGCCTCTCTGACATGTAGAATAAAGAATCGCTCTATTCATAGCATTTCTATCTGCAACGTTTCAAAACTCCTTTGCACTGAACATGGCCCTGGTGTTCTTTATGCATTTTCTACTGTTATTTCTGGTAAAAGTGATGATCTATAAAGTTATCCACCATAAAGATCTGCCACTTTCTCTCCCGTCTCAGAACGTTTCAAAACCAAGCGTGTTAAGCATAGCTCTCTCTCACATCCATCTGAAAGGAAGCAGAGCTCTGTGAGTAGAAGGGGGAATATTGTATACAGGATCAGTCAGTTCCATAGCTCTCTCTCACATCCATCTGAAAGGAAGCAGAGCTCTGTGAGTAAAAGGGGGAATATTGTATACAGGATCAGTCAGTTCCATAGCTCTCTCTCACATCCATCTGAAAGGAAGCAGAGCTCTGTGAGTAGAAGGGGGAATATTGTATAAAGGATCAGTCAGTTCCATAGCTCTCTCTCACATCCATCTGAAAGGAAGCAGAGCTCTGTGAGTAGAAGGGGGAATATTGTATACAGGATCAGTCAGTTCCATAGCTCTCTCTCACATCCATCTGAAAGGAAGCAGAGCTCTGTGAGTAGAAGGGGGAATATTGTATACAGGATCAGTCAGTTCCATAGCTCTCTCTCACATCCATCTGAAAGGAAGCAGAGCTCTGTGAGTAGAAGGGGGAATATTGTATACAGGATCAGTCAGTTCCATAGCTCTCTCTCACATCCATCTGAAAGGAAGCAGAGCTCTGTGAGTAGAAGGGGGAATATTGTATACAGGATCAGTCAGTTCCATAGCTCTCTCTCACATCCATCTGAAAGGAAGCAGAGCTCTGTGAGTAAAAGGGGGAATATTGTATACAGGATCAGTCAGTTCCATAGCTCTCTCTCACATCCATCTGAAAGGAAGCAGAGCTCTGTGAGTAAAAGGGGGAATATTGTATACAGGATCAGTCAGTTCCATAGCTCTCTCTCACATCCATCTGAAAGGAAGCAGAGCTCTGTGAGTAGAAGGGGGAATATTGTATACAGGATCAGTCAGTTCCATAGCTCTCTCTCACATCCATCTGAAAGGAAGCAGAGCTCTGTGAGTAAAAGGGGGAATATTGTATACAGGATCAGTCAGTTCCATAGCTCTCTCTCACATCCATCTGAAAGGAAGCAGAGCTCTGTGAGTAGAAGGGGGAATATTGTATACAGGATCAGTCAGTTCCATAGCTCTCTCTCACATCCATCTGAAAGGAAGCAGAGCTCTGTGAGTAGAAGGGGGAATATTGTATACAGGATCAGTCAGTTCCATAGCTCTCTCTCACATCCATCTGAAAGGAAGCAGAGCTCTGTGAGTAGAAGGGGGAATATTGTATACAGGATCAGTCAGTTCCATAGCTCTCTCTCACATCCATCTGAAAGGAAGCAGAGCTCTGTGAGTAGAAGGGGGAATATTGTATACAGGATCAGTCAGTTCCATAGCTCTCTCTCACATCCATCTGAAAGGAAGCAGAGCTCTGTGAGTAGAAGGGGGAATATTGTATACAGGATCAGTCAGTTCCAGTACCATATTTACAATGTGCAATGGTACTGGAGTGATAAGAGGTAGATATGTATAGGGGTAAGGTGACTAGGCAACAGGATATATGATAAACAGAGTAGCAGCAGCATATATGATCATTGTATGTGAGTGGGTGGGTGTAGAGTCAGCATAAAAGTATGTGCATATTACAGCATGTGTGTGTGTGTGTGTGTGTGTGTGTGTGTGTGTCGGAAATGTCAGTGTGCGTGAGTGTGTAGGGCACTGAGAGTGTGTATAGAGTCAAATCAAGGGTCAACTCAGAAAGTCAGTGTAGCGATTTTGTTAGCTATTTAGTTGGCTATTTAGCAATCTTATGGCTTGGGGATAGAAGCTGTTTACGAGCCTGTTGTCAGACTTGATGCACCGGTACCACTTGCCGTACAAGTGCGCGTTTCATGTCTATGCCTCAGGAGGCATACGTTCTAAGTCCCAATTGCAGCAAAACAAGATTCAAAAGCCATGATTATATGCCTACTTGACCACTATTAGTACGAGCTGTGCCAGACTTGACAGGTATTGTCTGCTAGGTGGCAGTATAACGTCTCCACAGGTGACTGGGTTTGTTCAGCCAAGCCACTGACTATCACGTCGGAATCATACATCAAACACTGCAAGTCTGAGTCTGTCTGTACCCTCATCTATCCTAGACATGACCGATGATAGACCATTTTTAGACAAACACTTGGCATGATGAAGTGATATAGCTTGGTCAGAATATAATGTGCGTTTTCATATCCTTTTTGATAGTGTGCCCCTTTCGTCTGAGACCATTCATCTGCTGTATGGAACTCTAGCAATGCTTTTTAGAATGTGAGTTAAGCCAATTGGTATTGTGACAAATGGCTTCACCTCAGTGTGTTACTGGCAGTGTGTGATGAATGCTGGGGTCCAGAAATGGAAGCTGGAAATGAAATACAGTAGTCGTCTACCTACCTGAATGTCCAGCCTGGTCTCATAGACTAGACGTAACATAGCCAAATTGGTATGATATGTTATGCTTGGTATGGTTACATCAGACATAAGGTTACTTGAGGCAATTAAGGCAAAAATGAATGGAGCGTGATTGGTCAGGGTGGATGGGTGGCCTTATAACGCGAACATCTAGCAACCCAAAGGTTGTGTTCGAATCACGGACAACTAATGGCTACGTACGTACTATAGTACGTTTGCAACTACGTATTCATTTTAAAATACTTTCCAACTACTTAGCATGTTAGCTAACCCTATCTCCAACTGCAACCCTTTAACCTAACTCGTAACTCTAACCTTAACCCTCAACTTAACCCCTAGCTAACATTAGTGTTAGCCACGTAGCTAATGTTAGCCACAACAAATTGGAATTTGTAACATACTGTATCATACTTTGGAATCTGTTGCAATGCGTAACATATCATACAAATTGTAATCCTTAACATATTGTATCATACAAAATGAAAGATGGACATCCTCAAATTAAAACATATCATACCGAACGTAACATATCATACTAATTTGAATGTCCCGGATTTTTCGTTTATATGTTACGTCTACCCCTGAGTCCAGGTTGGAATGTCCAGAAGACAAGAAGAGCTTTGTGCAACTGACCTGAGAGGACTTCACTGTGAGGTTCATTCCACACTGCATCAGCAATTGTAGGCAATGTCACTGTGCCATGGAACCTTACGCACATTGACAGAGCTAAAATCAAATATTTTACACCAGCGTCATATCTATGGGCAGTAGGGCAATAGGCTAAGTAACTGAGTGCGACTGTATACTGCTGTTGATGAGTTTAGAGACCCCTAACCTGAGCCATTAATAGAGTTTGATATTTCATTCTGATGGGTAATTTCCTATTTAACAGCCATGAAGGATGAAGGCTGAGCTGCAGGTTAGAAGAGAGGGGGAGTGTAATAATTGTCTTGGGGAGAATATCACAAGGAGATGGGAGTACAGGTTAGTGTGTCATTTAGTCAAATATCTTGTGGAATACAACTTACAGTAGGACCATAGTACACTGTCTATTAGTTGTCGTAACAGAACTGTTGTAATGCATTACTGCTGGGATCACAGATACTACAGGAAGGAGGGTGAGGGGGATTGGTGGGTCCATCAGGCACAGTGACGTGTTTGGGGAAGAGGAGCGTGTGTGTATGTGTGTGTCTGCGTGTGTGCGAACTGGAGGGGATTGGGATGCAGTGATCCATGGGCTTTGAGATTGAGTGTATTAATGATAACTGAACTATATTGACTCACTGGTGGACAGGGGAGCATGTGTGCCAATGTGTGTGTATAAGGGGGGCTTATTGACTACTTGGTTTGCAGCGTAGATGGATTTTAGAGGAAGAGAGAGAGTGGGTGGGGGGAGAGAGAGAGAGAGTGGGTGGGGGAGAGAGAGTGGGTGGGAGAGAGAGAGAGAGAGAGAGAGAGAGAGAGAGTGGGTGGGGGGGAGAGAGAGAGTAGAGAGAGAGAGATGAGAAAGGAGAGATGGAGAGAGAGAGGGTAGAGAGAGAGAGAGAAAAGAGAGAGATGGAGAGAGAGAGGGTAGAGAGGGTAGAGAGAGAGAGAGAGAGAAAGCGATATCGTAGGAAGTTAGTTCTCCACGGCAAACAGAGCCGAGGCATCCATGTGGCAGCCACATAGCTAATGGCTCGACCCAAAATAGTTCAATGACACAGTCACGCCTCTTGGTGGCATTGTGGAGTTACTCTCCTCTTGTAAACTGCTCTGTTACTCCTGGGGGTGACACTATATGCTGCAGTCACTGGTTGAGGTGCAGCAGCCTGGCAAACTTTACCAGACGTCTCCAGTTAGAGCAACCCACCGAACATCCTGTTAAATGTCTGTCCTAAACGACACGTACAGAGACACTATCTTTTTGGGGGCTGGGAAAAAAACCAAATACAACAACCTGTCACCTGACAAGAGTAAATATCTACAACGTCGCCCCAGGCAGGGCAGCCGGGTCACCTGGGATTACAAGTCAGTAGGACGTCGGGAGATGACGTTGAAACCGGCCACTAGGGGCAATAGTGAGCACTGTAGGTTTCTGTTTTGCTAGGGCGTTGTGGACTGGCATAAGCATCTGCCTCAAATTCCAAAGGAAACTGATATTTTTTGTTTTAAGCCTATCCCAAACCTTAACCGTAACCATTCAGAGTTAATGCCTAACCTTAACCATTTAGAGTTAATGCCTAACCTTAACCATTCAGAGTTAATGTCTAACCTTAACCATTTAGAGTTAATGCCTAACCTTAATCATTTAGAGTTAATGCCTAACCGTAACCATTCAGAGTTAATGCCTAACATTAATCATTTAGAGTTAATGCCTAACCGTAACCATTCAGAGTTAATGCCTAACCATAATCATTTAGAGTTAATGCCTAACCTTAATCATTTAGAGTTAATGCCTAACCATAATCATTTAGAGTTAATGCCTAACCTTAATCATTTAGAGTTAATGCCTAACCTAATTAGAGTTAATGCCTAACCTTAATCATTTAGAGTTAATGCCTAACCTTAATCATTTAGAGTTAATGCCTAACCTTAATCATTTAGAGTTAATGCCTAACCTTAATCATTTAGAGTTAATGCCTAACCTTAATCATTTAGAGTTAATGCCTAACCTTAATCATTCAGAGTTAATGCCTAACCTTAATCATTCAGAGTTAATGCCTAACCTTAACCATTCAGAGTTAATGCCTAACCTTAACCATTCAGAGTTAATGCCTAACCTTAATCATTTAGAGTTAATGCCTAACCTTAATCATTTAGAGTTAATGCCTAAACGTAACCCAAACCTTAAACATTCAGAGTTAATGCCTAAACGTAACCCAAACCTTAATCATTTAGAGTTAATGCCTAACCTTAACCATTCAGAGTTAATGCCTAACCTTAACCATTCAGAGTTAATGCCTAACCTTAACCATTCAGAGTTAATGCCTAACCTTAACCATTCAGAGTTAATGCCTAACCTTAATCATTTAGAGTTAATGCCTAACCTTAATCATTTAGAGTTAATGCCTAACCTTAATCATTTAGAGTTAATGCCTAACCTTAATCATTTAGAGTTAATGCCTAACCTTAACCATTCAGAGTTAATGCCTAAACTTAATCATTTAGAGTTAATGCCTAACCTTAATCATTTAGAGTTAATGCCTAACCTTAATAATTTAGAGTTAATGCCTAACCTTAATCATTTAGAGTTAATGCCTAACCTTAATCATTCAGAGTTAATGCCTAACCTTAACCATTCAGAGTTAATGACTAACCTTAATCATTTAGAGTTAATGCCTAAACGTAACCCAAACCTTAAACATTCAGAGTTAATGCCTAAACGTAACCCAAACCTTAATCATTTAGAGTTAATGCCTAAACGTAACCCAAACCTTAATCATTTAGAGTTAATGCCTAACCTTAACCATTCAGAGAACTACTTGGCACCACACGTCCCGCTAGGGCACCTCCCCCCACTGCTCAACTGACACAGTAGCACACAGAACGCAAAAAATATTCTTAGAAATATTTAACCTCCACACATTAACAAGTCCAATAGCTCAAATGAAAGATAAACACCTTGTTCATCTAGCCACCAAGTCAGATTTCTAAAATGTTTTACGGCGAAAACATAGCACATATTTATGTCAAACCACCACCAAAGATAGGCTAATTTACATAGCCATTTTGTAGAACAATAGATGCAATCACAAAAGCAGGATTAAAAGTAAAATAATTCACTAACCTTTTGAAAATCTTCATCAGATGACAGGAATAGGACATGTTATACAGTACATTTGTTTTTTTTCAATAATATGCTAATTATATCCATAAATCACGGTTTACATAGAAGGTCATGGCTAAAAAATGCTACAACAATGCCTGGAGAAATTATGGTAACTCTGCCAGATAACAGAAATACACATCATAAACGTTGACTAAATATACATGTTCTACATGTACTTAGAAAGATACACTTCTTCTTAATAAAACAGCTGTGGTACATTTATTTTTAACTTTACAGATTTCGTTCACTAGGCTATAATGTGAGTCGGCGCTCAGGAATTAGCATTTTGGCTCCTCCACAGAAACCCAAATTTAACACATAAATGTTCCCTTACCTTTGCTGTTCTTCCATCAGAAGACCTGGAAGGGTTTATACTTACCAAAAACAGCTTTAGTTTTGAAGTCTGTGTCTTTCGGTTATCAAACACGACATATTTCGGTTGAAATGCAGCCAAAAAGTAAAGTTAGTTCGCACCAAAACGTCGAAATTACATATTATATGTCGACTAAACTTGTCAAACTTGGTTCAGAACACAGCGTTAGCATGCTATATAGCTTCACCGCAATTCTCAGGACAAAGAGAAACACACGCATCGTTTAATCAATCTTGGAAGAAAGACAGAATGCGTGTGAGAGTAACCTGTTTGCTCGCGCGACCGAAAGGTTTCGGCCGTCATTACTCTCCTGAGCATGCGATTCACACAATGAGAAGCCCCATTGAAAGCGGACACCGCGCTGAAGGCATAGGAACTGTTCCCAGGACTGTAGGTGCTTGGGAAGGGTGGGGGCGATGACGTCAAAGTTGGGCCAACTTTTTGGATGACAAGAGAGAGTTTGGGAGAATGAGTGCCCTGAGAGTTCTGCTTTACTTACAGACATAATTTAAACGGTTTTAGAAGCTTTAGAGTGTTTTCTATTCAATAATATTTATTATATGCATATATTAGTAATTTTTTACAGATTTCTTTTCTCTTTACTATGGGCACGCATTTCACCAACGGGGGCAGTATTCTGCCCTAGCCTTAATTAATGCCTAACCTTAACCATTCAGAGTTAATGCCTAACCTTAATCATTTAGAGTTAATACCTAACCTTAATCATTTAGAGTTAATGCCTAACCTTAACCATTCAGAGTTAATGCCTAACCTTAACCATTCAGAGTTAATGCCTAACCTTAACCATTCAGAGTTAATGCCTAACCTTAACCATTCAGAGTTAATGCCTAACCTTAATCATTTAGAGTTAATGCCTAAACGTAACCCAAACCTTTAAAATTCAGAGTTAATGCCTAAACGTAACCCAAACCTTTAAAATTCAGAGTTAATGCCTAAACTTAACCCAAACCTTAAACATTCAGAGTTAATGCCTAAACTTAACCCAAACCTTTAAAATTCAGAGTTAATGCCTAAACGTAACCCAAACCTTAATCATTTAGAGTTAATGCCTAAACGTAACCCAAACCTTAATCATTCAGAGTTAATGCCTAAACGTAACCCAAACCTTAATCATTTAGAGTTAATGCCTAAACTTAACCCAAACCTTAAACATTCAGAGTTAATGCCTAAACTTAACCCAAACCTTAAACATTCAGAGTTAATGCCTAAACGTAACCTTAAACGTCTAATTCTAATTCTGACATGGGAGGTGGTAGGGCAGGGACCCTGTGTGTGTGTGTGTGTGTGCGTGCGCGTGCGCATGTGTGTGTGTGCGTGTGCGTGTGTGTGTGTGTGTGTGTGCGTGTGTCTAAATATCATGTCCCCCCCAGCCAGCCAGTCTGCAGTGGGTTCACAGAGAGAGGTCTGATTGATTCACCCCTGCCAAGCATTGAAATATTATATAATCATGATTGGCATTCACGCTCAATTAGTTTTATGGTGGTGTTGCCAATTAGTTTGATTACTGTGATGACCTTATATAAATTGTTCCTTCGGGCAGGCTGCGTTGCTACTGGTTGGTAAAACCTAAGTGGTCTAACAGTCTGGAACACACATCCCCATCAATCAACTTCATTACGACAGTACTGCATTCATACTTGTGTGTCTTATGTACTGTTCATGGATCAATCTGCATGATTTGTTATGGGGGGCGTGGGGATAAAGTTACCCCATTTATATTGTAATGTAAATGAGCCTCATGAGCCTCATATGTATATTCAAATAGAAATAGGTCACTTTATGCTCTGACTGTTCCTCTCCTTTTGGAATGTAATGTCTTGAGGTCCTAATTGATCTGCTGCTGTTCTTATCCTCAAGGGGCTTGTTATGACATCACGCACCTTTACACGACTCCTGCTCTCTATCAAAGTTGTGTACGTTTTTCTGCCTGCCTCCTCCATATTAATGGGCAGAGTTTTGTATGTGTGTGTGTGTGTGTGTTTGTGAGTGTGTGCGTGCGTGCGTGCGTGTGTGTGGGGGGGGGGGTGTATGTTCGTGCTTGCACGTGTGTGTATATTGTGCCCGTAACTCTGTGTGCATGCCTGCGAGCACGAGTTTGTGGTCTTGTCGGCATAAGTGTGTACGCCCGTATGTGTGTGTGCGTACGCGTGTTTGTGTGTGTCTCGGGAGGGGAGGGAGAGGGGAATGGATTAAAGCGTGGTGCATGAATAGATTTTTATGCATCAAAGTGTCTGCCGGCTGTCTCCACTCCAGAGGTCAGATCAATTTGTTACCGTGGTAACTGCAGAGAGGGTCTTGCTTTCAACCCAGCGCCTTGAGCAGGCTCAGTAGTCGCACGCCGCCTCGCGCCACGGAGTGCCGGTATTCTTTGCTTTGTTGGTGCAATTAGCTGGGTGACACTTGTGTGGGGTAAACCAAATGGCAGCGACAGCTTAGTGGAGGATCTATCAGGGCATCAACATACAGTCAAGCTGTGAAGTCCGCACGGGATACAGACATCACTATGGAGTCTCAGGGGGAGATGGATGGAGATGCTGCCACACTGTGATTGTTAGTAACTGAGCTGTTATTTGATTGAAATACGTTCTTTACCACTGGATTGTTCACAATGACGACAGCGGTGGCATTTGAAATAGTTAGCGCTTGTATCGTATCAGCGTGCTGTTTGCTGTGCTTTCAACTGTCGGCGGTTTACCTGTACATTCCTGTCATTTCTTTCATAGAAGCAAGATAAAAGTGGCCAACAGTCACAGGGTTATTCTTCCCTCGCTTTCCTCAACTGTCACTGTTGGAGCTCAATTGGACTAGACGACAGAGTGAATGGTCTAGAATGAGACCCATTGTGTCTAGAATAAGTCTGTCCCTCTTACAGCACTCACAGGTGAGAGTATACTGCTTCTTAGTCCTGGTTTCAATGAGAGTGACAGATGTGAATTTGGTTCGGGTCGCCCAAAAAGTGATATGTTGCAGCCTTGAGACAATTAAGACATGGATTGTGCATGTCAAAATCAAATCAAATCAAATTGTATTTGTCACATGCGCCGAATGCAACAGGTGTAGACCTTACCATGAAATGCTTACTTACAAGCCCTTAACCAACAATGCTGTTTTAAGAAAATAGAGTTGAGAAAATATTTACTAAATAAACTAAAGTTAAAAATGCAAAATACAACAAAAATGGGGTACCGGTTCCGGAGTCAATGTTCGGGGGAACGGGTTAGTCGAGGTAATGTGTACGTGTAGGTAGGGGTAAAGTGACTATGCATAGATAATAAACAGTGAGTAGCAGCAGTGTCAAAACAAGAGGGTGGGGGGTTGTAAAATGCAAATAGTCCGGGTGGCCATTTGATTAATTGTTCAGCAGTCTTATGGCTTAGGGGTAGAAGCTGTTAAGGAGCCTTTTGGACCTAGACTTGGCGCCCCAGTGATGTACTGGGCCGTACGCACAACCCTGTAGCGCCTTATGGTCGGATGCCGAGCAGTTGCCATACCAGGCGGTGATGCAACCATGCTCTCGATTGTGCCGCTGTAGAACTGTTTGATCAGGCCTCTGACCTCCTCCCTATAGGCTGTCTCATTGCTATCGGTGATCAGGCATACCACCGTTGTGTTGTCAGCAAACTGATTGATGGTGTTAGAGTCGTGCTTCGCAACACAGTCGTGGGTGAACAGGAAGTACAGGAGGGGACTAAGCACGCACCCCTGAGGTTCCACCGCGTTGAGGATCAGCGTGGCAGATGTGTTGTTGCCTACCCTTACCACCTGGGGGGCGGCCTGCCAGGAAGTCCAGGATCCAGTTGCAGAGGGAGGTGTTTGTTCCAATGGTCCTTAGCGTAGTGATGAGCTTTGAGGGCACTATGGTGTTGAACGCTGAGCAGTAGTCAATTAGCAGCATTCTTACACAGGTGTTCCATTTGTCCAGGTGGGAAATGGCAGAGTGGAGTGTGATTGAGATTGAGCCATCTGTGGATCTGCTGGGGCGGTATGCGAATTGGAGTGGGTCTAGTTCTGTTGCACATTTTGATCCTATAATGAGATGTTCCCTCTGGAACCCTAGCTGTGCCATGGGTTATTTCTTAAATATCACCCTATTCCCTATATGCTTCCTATCGGCCCAGGTCAAAAGCAGTGCACTACATAGGGAAGAGGGTTCCATTTGGGACCATGTTTCCTCCCAGTTGTATCCTGGCAATTCTCTGCCAGCTAATTGTAAGCTAATTTATGCTGCTTTGACATATGGATATGGATCGGAAGCTTTCACATTTTAATATCTGCTACTCTCTCTGTTTTTCTCTCATTCTCTCTTGGTCTTGACCCCCCCAACACCCCTCTCTCTCTCTCTCTCCCTCTCACTCTCTCTCTCTCTCTCTCTCTCTCACTCTCTCTCTATGCAGGAGCCACGATGTTAGCTTTTTAGAGCAAATAGTTATGCAGAAAGTTGTGAGTCATTTATTATTAAAAGCTTTTAAATCCCCAGCATCCCTCATTCTCATTACTCATCAGCAGGTAGACTGGCCAGGATTATTCACTCACTCACTCACTCACTCACTCACTCACTCACTCACTCACTCACTCACTCACTCACTCACTCACTCACTCACTCACTCACTCACTCACTCACTTTAATAATGGGACTACAAAGGATTAATAAACTGAACATTACTCATCAGCAGGTAGACTGGCCAGGATTATTTACTCACTCACTCACTCACTTTAATAATGGGACTACAAAGGATTAATAAACTGAACATTACTCATCAGCAGGTAGACTGGCCAGGATTATTTACTCACTCACTCACTCACTTTAATAATGGGACTACAAAGGATTAATAAACTGAACATTACTCATCAGCAGGTAGACTGGCCAGGATTATTTACTCACTCACTCACTCACTTTAATAATGGGACTACAAAGGATTAATAAACTGAACATTACTCATCAGCAGGTAGACTGGCCAGGATTATTTACTCACTCACTCACTCACTTTAATAATGGGACTACAAAGGATTAATAAACTGAACATTACTCATCAGCAGGTAGACTGGCCAGGATTATTTACTCACTCACTCACTCACTTTAATAATGGGACTACAAAGGATTAATAAACTGAACATTACTCATCAGCAGGTAGACTGGCCAGGATTATTCACTCACTCACTTTAATAATGGGACTACAAAGGATTAATAAACTGAACATTACTCATCAGCAGGTAGACTGGCCAGGATTATTCACTCACTCACTTTAATAATGGGACTACAAAGGATTAATAAACTGAACATTACTCATCAGCAGGTAGACTGGCCAGGATTATTTACTCACTCACTTTAATAATGGGACTACAAAGGATTAATAAACTGAACATTACTCATCAGCAGGTAGACTGGCCAGGATTATTTACTCACTCACTCACTCACTTTAATAATGGGACTACAAAGGATTAATAAACTGAACATTACTCATCAGCAGGTAGACTGGCCAGGATTATTTACTCACTCACTCACTCACTCACTCACTTTAATAATGGGACTACAAAGGATTAATAAACTGAACATTACTCATCAGCAGGTAGACTGGCCAGGATTATTTTACTATCATTGTCATCAGTAGAACATTCTCACCCAGTGTCTTCTTGTTTAGAGAATGTTTCACTTCTCCATCACTCTATTCTATTGTTCTGCTTTCACTCACTCACTCACTCACTCACTCACTCACTCACTCACTCACTCACTCACTCACTCACTCACTCACTCACTCACTCACTCACTCACTCACTCACTCACTCACTCACTCACTCACTCACTCACTTTAATAATGGGACTACAAAGGATTAATAAACTGAACATTAAGAAGGCACTCCATAAGAGTGCAATTATTTGCCAAAGATCTGAGCTTTCCTCTGAGGGTTTTATGTTTGTGGTAAAGAGTGATTCGGGGCCGACCTTTGCCTCCTAGCGGAGATGAGGCAGAGTGTCTTGGGTAAGAGGTGACCTTTGCAGAACAAATTGTAGCGTCTCAGCAGTGTGAGCTGAAAGCATTCGTGGGTGTCTGACGCCTTCCTCGGCTGAGGTGGGTGAGTGTGTGTCTGATGCTTGTGTGTGTGTGTGTTTGTGTGTCTGTGTGTGTATGTGTGTTTGTGTGTGTGTGTGTATGTGTGTGTATGTGTCCGTCGGTGTGTGTTTGTCTGAGGAGTGATTGTGTATGTATGTGCCCTCAGATCCTCAAAAAGGTCAACAGCTGCACCATTGAGAGCATTTTGACTGGCTGCATCACCGCTCTGTATGGCAACTGCTTGGCATCCGACTACAAGGTACCACAGAGGGTAGTGCATGCGGCCCAGTACATCACTGGGCCCCGAGCTCCATGCCATCCAGGCCGTCTATACCAGGCGGTGTCAGAGGAAGGCCCTAAAAATCAATTCATAGACTGTTCTCTCTGCTACCGCATGGCAAGCAGTACCAATGCAAGTCTGAAACCTGAACAGCTTCTACCCCAAGACATAAAACTGCTAAATAGTTAACCAAATAGCTACCCGGACTATCTGCATTGACCCTTTTCGCACTAACTCTTTTGACTCATCACATACGTTGTTTCTACTGTTTATTATCTATCCCGTTGCCTAGTCAGGCCCTCTGTTTCTCTGTCTATCCGTCTTTCTCTCTCTCTCCTTCCCTTCCTCTCTCTCACTTGAAGTTTACTTGGGGGTCCATACCGTGAAAAGAAAATGTTGATTCAACGTACAAAATGTACAACGCAACCAGATGCAATAGGATCGTGAGTTTGCTCAAACTGGCTGCTTTACAATTGTATGTCGAATCAAGTGTTGTTTTATTTTACTAGAGCGTGCCCGGTCCAGTGGTGGGTACTGGTTGTAGATGGTATTTTATGTGGCTGCAGGATGGGTAACATTTTACTGTGAGTCACACACAGCGCTAGGCTAGCATGGCGGGCTGGATGCGACCCAAAGCTGCCTCCAATGTGATACTGGGTCTAATGGGTAGTGTGGTGGCATGGTGTGGACTCATAGAGGGGCCTGAGACATGTCTCTAATTGCTCTCTGTGGAAAAACAGCCTCGTCAGACACACTAATGAGAGTCTAGGGAGTCAGATGCCTCTTGATGTCGGATGCCTCCCGAAGCACAAAGAACACATATTCTAATGTCTCCAAAAAGAACCAGAAAACACACTTATGTGAGAGGGGTTCATTCCCGGGACCCATTACGGGAGCTCTTACTGTGTCGATAATTGGAAGGTAGGTGTATGGAGCTGCTTTTCGTCAGATCCTGTAATCAGTCAAGTATGCATAGTCACTTTGGGGGGTACTACTCTACTCTTAACCGCTTGATTTGCATTTACTGCTATCCAGGAACTTCTTTGAGGCTTTTCACTTTTCATATTGTTTAGGCAAGCAATCAGACAGACACATTTGTTGTTAGAACACAGACGCTGAGGAGTTTCTTAGCGAGGAGGCACAGTACTCAATGTTTCAGATGCAGCAAACTCAAACTTCATGCCCCAATTATTATATTTGCTAGTAGAGAGACTTCCGCTGTTTTTTTCTCTCTTGTCTCATTTGAATTTTTGTCTGAATAGCGACGGCTTGACAGTGTTAATTGTGATTGAAGATACCGATTCTGCTCAAGGCTGATGTCAGACCGACGTTAGAAAGCAGACAATAAGACTAAGCTTTCAACTCCCGACATATAAAACAGAACTTTTCACTTGTCATCAATCAAATCACATTCTATCTGTATCTCTTTTGCAAAGCCCTATTTCTTGTACACTTCACAAAGGAACCAGGTCTGAAATCCTTAAAGCAAACCAAGGACCAGAGAGGACAGGCAGCGTCCTGTGAGGATAAACTCTGTTTGATATTTGTATGTTTTTAATGGTCAGACGATCAGTTGTCCGTTCAGGGACTGTCTGCACTTTTGTCAGTTGGTGGAAATGTAGTGTTTGGAAGATTCCAATGGCACCTGTAGTGCTTTTCAGAGTTGAACTAAGGAGAGATTTAAAACCATGACAGTGTTTGAGGTGAATAGGGAGGACTTTCAAAGAGGATGGGGCATTGTGTCATGTCTACAGTTCTAGACGACGGAGGGTACATTAGTCTGGCTTTTTGCCCTCTAGACCTCTGAGGCTAAAATCGTACATGTGTATTCTATTCTACCCATTCGGAGTACTCCATTTGAATGTTCCAAAGTCCATTCTTTTGGGGGGATTCTATTCTGACTGCTCTGATGCGGTCCATTTTATCCATATATTCAACTCTAAGTGTGCCGTCCATTCCAGTCAGGGTATTATGGCCTAACAGAGCTATCTAATCTTATTGTAGTTCTGAAGCTACAGACCTGGACTGCAGCCCAGACAGAGAGCTGGCTGGTTGGCGGTCGGACAAACAGTCTCTCTCTCTCCAGCCAGGAGATTTCATCCGTACCCATCGTCTCTGTGCCCAACCTCTCTCTCTCTCTCTCTCTCTCTCTTCCTCTCCTGATCAGTCAGCAACTTATCTGTCCCACACACCCGCCCAGCCTGCCTTCACTGTCTTTACAGGCCGAATAACCCCTCCTACTTACGTATAAAATAACTCCATCCAGATCCCTGGAGACCAGTGATAATAACACACGCGCAGGTAGATTTGTACAGTCGAGGACCAAAAGAAGTACTTTAGAAAACCATCCCGATCATATTCAGATACAAAACCCCGACTCATCAGTGAAGAGCATTTTTTGCCAGTCCTGTCTGGTCCAGCGATGGTGGGTTTGTGCCCATAGGCGACGTTGTTGCCGGTGCTGTCTGGTGAGGACCTGCGTTACAACAGGCCTACAAGCCCTCAGTCCAGCCTCCCTCAGCCAATTGCTGACAGTCTGAGCACTGATGGAGGGATTGTGCATTCCTGGTGTAACTCAGGCAGTTGTTGTTGCCATCCTGTAGCTGCCCCCCAGGTGTGATGTTCAGATGTATTGATCCTGTGCAGGTGTTGTTACACGTGGTCTGCCACTGAGAGGACAATCAGCTGTCTGGCCTGTCTCCCTGTAGCGCTGTCTTAGGCATCTCATAGTACCAACATTGCAATTTATTGCCCTGGCCACATCTGCAGTCCTCATGCCTCCTTGCAGTATGCCTAAGGCACGTTCACACGGATGAGCAGGGACCCTGGGCATCTTTCTTTTGGTGTTTTTCAGAGTCAGTAGAAAGGCTTCTTTAGTGTCCTAAGTTTTCATAACTGTGACTTTAATTGCCTACCATCTGTAAGCTGTTAGTGTCTTAACGACATGCATGGGAAACTGTGTTTAAGCCCTTTACAATGAAGATCTGTGAAGTTATTTGGATTTTTATGAATTATCTTTGAAAGACAGGATCCTGAAAAAGGGACATTTCTATTTTGCTGAGTTTAGCTATACTTCATTTTCTTTTCTTTGACTTACTTAGCTAGTGAATTCAGCTTCATACTTTAGCCTACTTAAGCACCTGGCTCAAGCAGAGAGGGATGCTATTATAGCTAGCTGTCTATAGCTATCCAACATGGGAACTCTTCCAAGTCAAGGTAAGCTTTTGGTTTTTTAAATGTATTGCCACTGGGACCCGCCGGTGTAACTGCTAAACTGCTTGCTGACTGTACACTGTACTGCATGATTGTAATGGGTTTACTAAAGCATTAGGTTTAGTAGCTATGTTGAATATGATGTTAGCTATTATGGTAAAAAACGATGTAGGCTGTGTGTAGTGGTTAGAGGTTATGATACAAAGGCTTGGCTTGGAAAGGTTTTTTCACCTTGTCACAGACAGCTGATGTGTTGTGCACTGAAATCCACAAGCGAAGGGAAAAGGTAGGGGAGACGTAAATGCTAGAAGGAATTATACAACAATCAAATGGATCATGCTGTTTGTATGTGGCTGCTATGAAAGTCAACTGTGTTTTCGTGTAATCAGGGATGTCATTTCTTCCACGTATTCTGTTGAAAAACGTTTCTTAAATGGAAGCAAACGGAACCAAACAGGGATAAACATACCTGAATTTGTCCAATAGAAGCTCTCGTTTGCAACTGTTGGACAAATGATTACACCCTTGACCAGCTAGATGCAGGCAAGACTGTGCATGGCGGTATTAAATCTGTCACCTTGATGACTCAAATTTCTCTCAACCTGTGCACCTACGTTGTAAACTTAAATTCATAGGCTAGGTTGTAGCAAACTAATGATGGGTATAGGGAACATGTTTGTATCATGTAGTAGCCTAAACGTATTGATGTTACATTGAGCTGGGTGAATGGAATATGAATGACAGCCATCCAATATGCTGTAATAGAAATAAGGTCATGCTCAAAAACAATAATTGTCCTCCCTAATCTTAAACGGCACCGACAGCCACTGGTACCAAATGCATATATGTGGTGTCTTGACAACCCCTCCAGAATAACAGTGGTTTTATTTGAATTGTATTTAACCTTTATTTAACTAGGCAAGTCAATTAAGAACAAATTGGTTAGTTCATGCATGCATGAATCTCATTGGGAAGCGTTTGATTAATCTTGGTTCCCACAACCATAGTTTATCAGTATTTTAGAGGTCATTTCTTATCTTGTAGGGCTCTACACTGAATCACAAGGGCGTATTGAGGAGAACTGGACTCTCTGTGACACTTCCATAACTCACAACCAGATTAGTTACCAGACCTCAGAAATCTGAAAAATATAAACATGGCGTTATTTTCTATGTACATTTACTCCAAGATGTTCTAAATACAGTCGGCTATATCCTTTGTACGTGAAGTCTTCATTTTTTATTGAGGAAGCTACATCCTGTTGTTTAGTGTAAACTTTACAATTATATTTTTATGTTGTAGGCAGGTTTCCAGAAGTGACAAGACATGTTAATCAGAGAAAAGGTGGCTGACCTCGGCAACAATACAACCCAATAAACACTGTGTGGAGGTAATATTATCGTGTTTTATTATGGCTTGTATAGAGGTAACATTATCATATGTGAGGGAGTTATCTTATTTCATCATGGGGTCATTGAATAAAATGATGAATGAGCATTTGATAGGGACCTTTAAACTGAATGTCAGACAGAAGTGCTTCTGTTTGCTTTTCCTTATTGGACAGGGAAATTGACAGGCTTTGGGATTCGACTGGCAAGTAAATGTCATTCATTGAATTGCCGCCTGTATTCAATGTAGAATGAAGTTCATTACAAAGTTAAACAATCTGCCTTGCCCTATCTATAAGTGTCAGCGTGCTTACATGTGTACTTTTACCTTGGTTGTATCAATGACAGGACAAGAAACAAACATTAATGTCCGTATCCAAAATCTGTCTTGCCTACTACTTATTTCAACTGCATACTGTGTACTAATCGTACTACATACTATTTAGAATGTTCTGGTTAGCAAAAGGATAGCATAGTATAAAACGTTCTATTTTCGCATTCCCAAAATGCCTACTATTTCAAATGCAAGTACAGGTTTTTGGACACGGCCATTATACAGGTAAACTATCTTTCTTGATAGTTTCAGTTCAGCTTGGATCTATTATCGAAGGACAAAGAAAGAAACGTTTGGCAATTCAACTGTATCAGGATAGATTAGAGTTAGATCTCTGCTCATTCTTTTCTCTCTTCTCTCTCCCTTTCTCTCTTTCCACCCCACACACTACATACACATACCAAGGCCTTTTTATGGTTCTAGAGAAGGTGTAAATGAGACTGCAGTGCATGTTTTCTTTTCCTCTCTAACTGTTTTAAACAGTGGAGGATCCTCAGAGGAATCTGTGTTTGAAATTCACTACTAATGGGCCTTACATATATAATTGTGTACAGAGATGAGGTAGTTATTAGAGCATCATGTTAAACTATGTTCTTGCACAAGGAGTGAGTCCATGCAACTTATGTGACTTTTTAAACATATTTTTATCTTTATCTTGTTTATCTTGCCATAACAACGTTGTTGAATACTTATTGACTCAAGACATTTCAGCATTTCATTTTTTATTAATTTGTAAACATTTCTAAAAACATTATTCCACTTTCCACTTTGACATTATTGTGTGTAGGCCAGTGACAAAACATCTACATTTAATCAATTTTCAATTTAGGATGAAAACACAACAAAACATGGAAAAAGGTAAGGGGTGTGAATACTTTCTGAAGGCACTGTATATACATTTTTCATTTTCCATCAAAACAAATTGGAATAAGCAAATGCTTTGATGTCTGGTCAAACAGATGGAAAAGGTGTATTAGAAAACATCTACCAGAAAATTTCTTAAAAGGTATTAGAAATACATCAAAACACAATAATGTTGAATGAAAGACAGCTGTCAACTAATATCAATACTTATATTTAGTTTTGGAGAAATTGTTCTGCCAAGTGTAAGTTTAAGAAACATTGTGCCTTCGAAATTCTGTTACCAAAAACCCACAAGATATTTTCTTATTTCTCTCCCAATGAAAGTTCACAGAAGTAAGAAGTACAGGTACTGTAGACTTATCAATTAGTTATAGTGTTTTTACTGATATAAATTTTGTTCATGAATTATTAAGTGATTATAACTCAAAATATCGTTACCAAATCATAGTAGTCACAAACCACAGTTGAGTTCTCAAGTTTGGACAACACAGTACAGCACAGGAAAGTACAGTAAAGGAAAAGTATAGTACAGTTGTAACGGTCGTCTGATCAAGAAAGATCGGACCAAAACGCAGCGTGGTAAGTGTTCATGATTTTTATTAACACTGAACACTAGAACAAAATAACAAAGTGAGAAACAAAACCGAAACAGTCCTGTCAGGTGCAGAACACTAAACAGAAAACAACTGCCTGCAAAACACAGGTGGGAAAAGGCTACCTAAGTATGGTTCCCAATCAGAGACAACGATAGACAGCTGTCCCTGATTGAGAACCATACCTGGCCAAACACAAAGAAATACAAAACATAGACAAATGAACATAGAATGCCCACCCAAATCACACCCTGACCAAACAAAAATAGAGACATAAAATAGAGACATAAACAGCTGTCTAAGGTCAGGGCGTGACAACAGTAGAGCACACTAGAATTGAGTACACTATAATGTACTGTATTGTACTGTAATCCACTGTACTGTAGGTGCCATTCTAATACCCTTTAAGACTTTCTGGTAGATGTTTTCTAAGACTCCTTTTCCATCTGTTTGTCCAGAAATCAAAGCCTTTGCTTATTGTTGAAAAATGTATTAACAATGTCTTCACAAAGTATCCACAACCCTTGACTTTTTCCTGATTTATTTGTGTTACAGCTGAATTAAAAAAATAAATTATTACATGAAGATTTTACACTGGCCTAAACACAATACCCCATAACGTCAAAGTGGAATTCAAATTGAGAAGCCGAAATGTCTGGAGTCAAGTACTCAACTCCTTAAGTTCAGGAGTGCAAATGCGCTTAAAAGTCACATAATAAGTTGCATGGACTCACTCTGTGTGCAATAATAGTGTTTAACATGATTTTTGAATGACTACCTCATCTCTGTACCCCACACATTCAATTTTCTTTAAGGTCCCTCAGTCGAGCAGTGAACAGATTCAACCGCAAAAACCAGGTTTTCCAATGCCTCGCAAACAAGAGCACCTATTTGTAGATGGGTAAAAAAAGAACCAGACATTGAATATCCCTTTGAGTATGGTGAAATTATGAATTACACTTTAAATGGTATAGTAATACACCCAGTCACTACAAAGATACAGGATTCCTTCCTAACTCAGTTTCCGGAAGAAGGAAACCGCTCAGGGATTTCATCAAGAATACACTTTTTTTTGTCTTGAATACAAACCATTATGTTTGGGTCAAATTCAAAACAACACATCACTGAGTACCACTCTTTATATTTTCAAGCATGGTGGTGCCATCATGTTATGGGTATGCTTGTCATTGGCAAGGACTAGGGAGTTTCTTAGGATAAAAAAAAGGGAATACAGCTATAAGCACAGGCAAAATCCTGGAAAACCTGGTTCAGTCTGCTTTCCAACAGACACTGGGAGACAAATTCATCTTTCAGCAGGAAAAATAACCTAAAACACAAGGCCAAATATACACTGGAGTTGCTTACCAAGATGACCTTGGGAGTGGCCTGAGTGGCCTACTTACAGTTTTTACTTGAAAATGGCTGTCTAGCAATGATCAACAATCAACTTATTAAAAGAGCTTGAAGAAATTAAAAAATAACAATGGGCAAGTATTGTACAATCCAGGTGTGCAAAGCTCTTAGAGACTGTCATGGAAATGATAATTAAAAAGAAGAGAGACTGCAGATTATTCAAAATAAGAACTTTTATTATAAGATTTGCAAATCTGGAGCTGGGTGCAACAGTGCATTGTTGATTAAGAGCCCCCCGAACCAGAGTTGGTTTGTCTATGTGGCAGTCTAGCAGGTGTGTGAGAGCATGGTGGGAACAAGTGATAACACCAGTTTTGATACTCCTTTCCAGCTGATATCTAGGTGATGCTGCTCAAGCCAGCCTCTGTTCTCCTCATATCTCCACAACGTGCCCTTGAAAGACACCAAGAAGGAACCGGATTGACCCAACTGGGGTCACCTTCAAACAGCCCTTTGTCTTTGTCCGTGTGACTAAGTTGAACAGAGGCAAAGTGGGAAAATACCAGCTTCTTCTTACAAAACCTTCAAACAGACAGTGGAAATGTACAGCTTTAAGCCTCATATAGCACACGTGCATAACACGTGTTTGTAATTTTTCACCATAAGACTTACCTCCCCAAAAATTCACAGCTGTTATCGCCGCCAAAGGTGCTTCTACAAAAGTATTGACTCAGGGGTGTGAATACTTTTGCGAATTCGATATTTCAATTTCAATAAGTATATTTCATTTTCAATTTCAATTTCAATTTCAATTTCAAATCAAATGTTATTTGTCACGTGCGCATAATACAACAGGTGAAATGCTGACTTTACAAGCCCTTAACCAACAATGCGGTTTTAAGAAAAATAAGTGTTAATAATTAAGAAAGTATTTACTAATATAAAGTGAAGTAAAAATAAAAAATATAAAATAAAGGCTATATACAGAGGGTACCAGTACAGAGTCAATATGCGGGGCACACGTTTGTCGAGGTAATATGTACATGTACGTAGCGGTAAAGCAACTATGCATAGATAATAAACAGAGACTTTGTTATTATGGGGTATTATTGTGTGTAGATGGGTGAGAATAAATACATATCTATTTAATCAATGTTGAATTCAGGCTGTAACACAACAAAATGTGGAATAAGTCAAGGGATATGAATACTTTCTGAATGCACTGTATGCACTGGTGAATCAAAGTAAAATGCATATTATGTTTACCTTTTTTGTTGTTGTCCCACTTTACCAACCATAGTAGTAGCTAGCTAAAATAAGACAGCATGGAGCAGCTATAGTGTGACACCATTTCGTTTCCGAAGCATGTGACAAATACAATTTGATTTGACACACACACGTGATACACGTGCAAGTGGTTGCAAGTTCAAACCCCCGAGCTGACAAGGTACAAATCTGTCGTTCTGCCCCTGAACCCACTGTTCCTAGGCAGTCATTGAAAATAAGAATTTGTTCTTAACTGACTTGCCTAGTAAAATAAAAATATGAAGCAGATCCTACAAAAGTAACACCCAAGCAGTGAGGATAGCATAGTAAGATATTCTACTCTGGAACCTCAGTGTGGATGATCCAAAACCACAGGAAACATTTTATGCTTGGCTGAACCTGAGGTGAAACATCAACCTTGATTTCGTCACATGCCTTGTTCTGCAGGCTAATGTAGCAGCCCCTTGCTATACAGCTGCTATCATTGAGTGAAGTTGAATGTCCTATAACGGACTGTACAGTGCCTTTTAACCCTTGTGTGGTTACTAAAAGAAAAATGATACAATTCATAGGTTTTTCAACCTGAGACTCATTGGCCTCATTTTCTGTGAAGAACATTTAAAATAAGACATTTTTATTGAGTGCATACTGTATTTTACACATTTATTTTACATACGTGGTATTCGGGTCCAATACATTATTTTGATACATTGTAAAAAAGAAAAAATAATCTGTATTTTCCCACACTCTACCCCAGCCAGTTACAAATTGGGGGAGGGACACAACAAATAAATAGCTTTACATGTACGGCTACTTACCACAAACAATCAGTATGGCAAAAATAATCTCTGCTCAGAGGGCCTTAGAAAATGATTTTGCAGAGAGAGAAGCTAGTGTGGAAGGAGCGTCTTCAGAGAGAGAAGCTAGTGTGGAAGGAGTATCTTCAGAGAGAGAAGCTAGTGTGGAAGGAGTGTCTTCAGAGAGAGAAGCTAGTGTGGAAGGAGTATCTTCAGAGAGAGAAGCTAGTGTGGAAGGAGTATCTTCAGAGAGAGAAGCTAGTGTGGAAGGAGTATCTTCAGAGAGATAAGCTAGTGTGGAAGGAGTATCTTCAGAGAGAGAAGCTAGTGTGGAAGGAGTATCTTCAGAGAGAGAAGCTAGTGTGGAAGGAGTATCTTCAGAGAGAGAAGCTAGTGTGGAAGGAGTATCTTCAGAGAGATAAGCTAGTGTGGAAGGAGTATCTTCAGAGAGAGAAGCTAGTGTGGAAGGAGTATCTTCAGAGAGAGAAGCTAGTGTGTGGAAGGAGTGTCCTCCACTTTGGAAGATGAAGAATTTTCCGAATATGAGGATCATGTCTCTGTCAATTCCGAGTCTGACAGTGAGTTGGAAGAAGAGGATGAGATTGACCCTCAGCCAGCCCCAGAACAGCAAGCAGCTCATCAGCAGCCTGCAGGAGGAGAAATATGGATGTAAAAAAAAATTGAAACTGAATGGTCCTCTTTCCCAAGGAATGAGCCACCCCACATGGCTGCTAATGTGATAAGGATGCAACCAGGGCCGACGAGAATGGCGGTTACTCATGAGCAGGACATAAAGTCTTATTTTGAACTGTTCATCCCAGATACCATCCCGGAAATGATTCTAGACTCCACTAATTTGGATGGAAGGCATGTTTTTGGAGATAGATGGACCAAACTTGTTTACATGCATACTTTGGGGTTCTTATTCTAGCTGGTGTTTTCAGAGCCAATGGGGAATCCACAGATTCCCTGTGGGATGCAGAAACTGGCAGAGAACTTTTCCGTGCAACAATGTCTCTCAAAAACTTCCACATAATTTCCAGGATTATCCGCTTCGATAATCAAGACACCAGACCAGCTCGGAGGCAGAGAGACAAGCTAGCTGCAATCAGGTCAGTGTTGGACAAGTGGGTGGACTGCCTTCCCCTGTTTTACAACCCTGGGCCCAATGTTACTGTTGATGACCAGCTTATGCCATTTGGGGGCTGCTGCCCCTTCAGGCAGTACATAGCGTCTATACCAGCAAAATATGGAATCAAGATCTGGGCTGCGGCCTCCGGGGTGGCGCAGTGGTTAAGGGCGCTGTACTGCAGCGCCAGCTGTACCATCAGAGTCCCTGGGTTCGCGCCCAGGCTCTGTCATAACCGGCCGCGACCGGGAGGCCCGTGGGGCGACGCACAATTGGCCTAGCGTCGTCCGGGTTAGGGAGGGCTTGGTCGGTAGGGATGTCCTTGTCTGATCGTGCACCAGCGACTCCTGTGGCGGTCCGGGCGCAGTGCGCGCTAACCAAGGTTGCCAGGTGCACGGTGTATCCTCTGACACATTGGTGCGGCTGGCTTCCGGGTTGGATGCGCGCTGTGTTAAGAAGCAGTGCGGCTGGTTGGGTTGTGTATCGGAGGACGCATGACTTTCGACCTTCGTCTCTCCCGAGCCCGTACGGGAGTTGTAGCGATGAGACAAGATAGTAGGTACTACAACAATTGGATACCACGAAATTGGGGAGAAAAAAGGGGTAAAAAAAAAGAAAAAATAAATATCTGGGCTGCCTGTGATGCTGCTTCATCATATTCGTGGAACTCGCAAGTATATGCAGGTAAGCCAGATGGAGGAGCCCCTGAGAAGGGATGCAGGTTGTCCTTGACGTGACACAGGGACTTTTTTTGCTTCACACAAGCTGGGATTGGAGCTCCTCAAGAGGAAGCTGACGATGGTAGGAAGAGTACGAAAAAACAAGCCAGATGTCCCATCTCAGATGTTGAATACACGCAACAAGTTTGCGTTCACGGCCAACATGTCCCTCGTGTCCTACGTGCCAAAGAAAGACACAAATGTGATACTCATGATTACGCTGCATGATTACAAGCTGGTGACTGGCTACAGCTGCAAAAGAAGAACCTTATGCTGGCCACCTGTGTTATTCTTCAACATCTTGGACATCTCGGCATACAACCAGTTTGTCATCTGGATAGTGTTGAACCAAACTACTGAGTTCTAAACCTGTGCTCAAAATATATCTTCAGAAACAAAAGGCACAGGGTGAAACCAAAGTGCAAAATATAAACTACTTAGGAAATAGTAGGAGAGATTCCTCTCAGGAAAACAAGTAACATTTGCAATAACTGACAAAGACAAATGGCAGAGGGTGTATATTTACAGTGATAGAGTAGGGATTGGAACCAGGTGTGTATAATGATGACAAGACAAATCCGGGGTTGATGAGTGGACATCCCGTGCTGGAAACCCAGCAGCGCTCTTCGGGACCGTACCCCTCCCAGTCGACCAGGTACTGGAGAAGCACCCCACGATGCAGTGAGTCCAACAGGCTGCAAACAGAGTAAGCCGGGGACCCCTCGATGTCCAAGGGAGGGGGAGGTGCGTTGTGGGGTCCAGAACCAGCCAAGGGATCAGCTGCCACCAGCCTGGGGAGAGATACATGAAATGAGGGTGAGATACGGTAATTGATGGGGAGCTGTAATCTGTACATCAACTCATTGACTTTCCTCAGGACTTCAAACTGTGGGCTCAGCTTCCCGCAGGGCAGGTGGAGGGGCATGTCCTTCCTAGAAAGCCAGACCCTGTCACCGAGGGTGAAAGACCAGGGCCACACTGAGGTGACGATAGGCCTGTGCCTTCTGCTGGAGGGTGATGCGCTGGAGACGGGTGTGTGCGGTGTTCCATACCTTCTTGGCACGCCGGAACCAATCGTCCACAGCAGGAGCCTGGATCTGACTCCAGAGTCAGCCCACTCCCCCGGCCAGGCCTGACAGTAACTACGAAGGTACCTACCCAGTTCCTGATTTACCCTTTCCACCTTCCCAATAGATTGGGGTACCCAGAGTTGAGGGTGACCGTGACCCCCAGTCGTTCCATGAAGGCCTTCCAGACACAGGAGGTGAACTGAGGACCATGGTCAGACACAATATCATCCGGGATTCTGTAATGCCGGAAGACGTGAGAGAAGAGAGACTCTGCGGTCTGCAGGGCCATAGAGAGACCAGGCAGAGGAATCAAATGACAGGCTTTGGAAAACCGGTCCACAATGGCCAGGATTGTGATGTGCCCCTCCGAGGGGGGAAGGTCTGTGACAAAGTCCACGGAGAGATGGGACCAAGGTTGTTGTGTAACTGGTGGAGTTTTCCACAGGGGAGGTGTCTAGGTGTCTTGCTCTGTGCACAGGTGGAGCAGGAAGAGCTGTAAACCCGGACGTCCTGGGCCAAGGTGGGCCACCAGTACTTGGCGGAGAGACAGTCGATAGTACGGGCTGTACCCGGGTGCCCTGACACAGGCGCTATGTGTGCCCAGGTGAGGAGTCGGTCGCGCACATCAGAGGGCACATAGATACACCCCTCGGGACAGTGGGCAGGTTAGGGCTACTGTCGCAGGGCTCGACAGATGTCCGCGTCCACATTCTACATGACAGGAGCCACAATGCAGGACAGGAGAATAATGGGCGTCACTTTCTCCCTCCGATCCTCTGTGTCATGCACCCGAGACAATGCATCGGCCTCAACGTTCTTTGATCCCAGCCAGTAGGAGAGGGTAAAGTCAAAGCTGGTGAAGAATAGGGCCCATCTGGCCTGACCCGGGTTCAACCTCTTTGCTGGTCGAATGTACTCCAAGTTCCTGTGGTCCGTCCAGATAGGGAGTGGGTGTTTAGCACCCTCCAGCCAGTGCCTCCATGCTTTCAGCGCCTTCTTGACGGCCAACAACTCACAATCCCTAACGTTGTTATTCCGCTCGGCAGGAGACCGTTTCCATGAGTAGAAGGCACATGGACGGAGTTTAGGCAGCGATCCAGTGCGTTGGGAGAGAACAGCCCCTACACCAACCTCGGAGGCATCCACCTCCACGATGAAGGGCAGAGACGGGTCAGGGTGAGCCAGAACAGGTGCATTAGTAAAACGTTCCTTGAGCGCACGGAAGGCTTTGTTGGCCTCCTCAATCCAGCACAGCTGTCGAGGACCTCCCTTCAGGGGAGGGTGAGAGGGGCCACCACTGTGCTGAAACCCCTAATGAAGCACCTGAAATAGTTTGCAAAACCAAGGAAGCGCTGCACATCCTTGATGTTGGATGGAACAGGCCACGACCGTACTGCACTGACCCTTTGCTCTTCCATCTCCAGTCCCGTGGTGGATATCTGATAGCCCAGGAAGGAGACTGCCTGCTGAAGGAAAAGGCACTTCTCCGCCTTGGCATGCAGGTGATGCCCTATCAGCCTCTCCAAAACGGACCTGACATGAGAGACATGTTGCTCGCGTGTAGTGGAGTACACCAATATGTCGTCTATCTACACCAATAAACAGCAACCCAACATGTCTCTAAACACCTCGTTAATGAATGTTAGAAACACCGAGGGTGCATTTGTCAGGCCGTAGGACATTACCATGTATTTGTAGTGTCCGGTGCTGGTGCTAAAAGGCGGTCTTCCATTAATCCCCTCTGACCTACACCAGGTTGTAGGCACTGCATAAAACAATTTAGTAAAGTACTTAGCACCGTGCATCTGTTCGATCACAGTGGGTATGAGAGGCAGAGGAACATTTAACGCTAACGGGATTGATATGACAACAGCCAGTGAAAGTGCAGGGCGCCAAACTCAAAACAACAGAAAATCTCATAATTAAAATTCCTCAAACATACAGTATGTGGACACCTGTTCGTCAAACATCTCATTGCAAAACCACGGAAACCCTCCAAACTTGTAATCTCCAGGATGATTTTTTCGATTACTGATGTGATGAACATGTCGAATGTTGAGGCGATGTCCTGGTCATGGGCAACTGCATGTCTTGTGGGCCCTGGGGTCATACTTTTGACATGTTGTGCTGCCATCCTGCCCTGGCTATCATATGGTGACAAGGACCATGTAATTTTGCTGTTCTTTGACAAAAATGTCTCTCTTTCAGCTTGGGTGATTTCCTCTTCACCATCTTCTTCTTCAGATACCTCCACCTCTTCTAAATCATTGTTCTCTTGTTCCTCCTGGACATCTGAAAAAAATCTGATTTACGACCTGTTGGACACTGAAACGTGCACTCATGTCTTCAGCAAAGAGAGAACTGGGGGGACTGTCATCTGCTGCACCTTTATAGCCTCTGACTGCATTCCCCATTAGCAAACAATTCCGTGTGTGTGTGTGGTTATTGTGGTGTGTAAATTATTTGTACCCTGGTGGTGTACAGCTTTCATGGTAATATGAACATAGGCGATGTTTCACTTTTTCTAATGTTGGGGTCACTCCAGGAAAAGTCATCAGATCTCTATTTATATTCACATTGATTTTGCTTGCAATACACAGAATTGGTAGTCTGAGTGAAAAACATTCTAGCTGATAATTATTTTCTTTCCTCGGGGAGAGAATAATAATTGTTTGATTCCATGGATTTATACTTGAATAGAGCTTAATATTCTTTCCATTCCACATCATATGATATCAAGCCAGTATTTTAATTAAAAGCTTAATTAAGAAGCTAGCTATCCATCGATACAACATTAGAAGATGACCATCTCTCTCAAGCACATTTCCAAAGTTCCTAAAACCTTTAATACATTTATTTGGATATACATTCCATAGATTTGCTGAATGTAGAACCTCCAAGCAAATAGACATGATTTGAAATCCATTGAACAGCTAGAGGAGGTTTGCAACAGGGCCAGCTATAAATCTCGGGTTTATTGCAAGGAAACATAATGAATGTTGTTGTAACGCCCTGACCTTAGAGCCTTTTTATTTCTCTATTTGGTTAGGTCGGGTGTGATTTGGTTGGGCATTCTAGTTTTTCTATTTCTTTGTTGGCCGGGTATGGTTCCCAATCAGAGGCAGCTGTCTATCGTTGTCTCTGATTGGGGATCAAACTTAGGCAGCCTTTTTTCCACCTTTAGTTTGTGGGATCTTGTTTGTGTGTAGTTGCTTTCTGCACTGCATGTAGCTTTATGTTCGTTTTTGTATTTTGTAGTTTTTTCGGTGTCATTTAAATAAAAGTAAAATGCACCTTGGTCCAACGCTGCACCTTGGTCCAACGCTGCACCTTGGTCCAACGCTGCACCTTGGTCCAACGCTGCACCTTGGTCCAACGCTGCACCTTGGTCCAACGCTGCACCTTGGTCCAACGCTGCACCTTGGTCCAACGCTGCACCTTGGTCCAACGCTGCACCTTGGTCCAATCCATCTCTAAACGAACGTGACAATTGTTGCTGTATGACAGCCTTTGTCATACAAAGTAATGTGCTTAACCCTTGTGTGGTGTTTTTTGTTATTCACCCAATATTTGTGGGTCTGATGGACCCAAAACATAGAGTTTTTAAAGCAATACAGACATATCAATTTACGTAAAAATACTTCATACGTAGATGTTGACTTATATCAATTACAAGCAATACAGACAGATTACATGGGTAATATTTGCCATTTACCTCTACTTGATCACATTTATCAATAAAAGCTCTATTGTTTTTTTATTAACTTCTTATGGCTGGGGGCTGTATTGAGTAGCTTGGATGAATAAGGTGCCCAGAGGTGCCCAGAGTAAACTGCCTGCTACTCAGTCCCAGAAGCTAAGATATGCATGTTATTATTTAGATAGATATGCATATTATAGTTAGATAGAAACTGTTTGAATGATGTCTGTGAGTATAACAGAACTCATATGGCAGGCAAAAACCAGAGAAAATATCCAACCAGGAAGTGGGAAATCTGAGGTTGGTTGTTTTTCAACTCATTCCCTATTGAAGAAACAGTGGGATATTGGTCATGTTGCACTTCCTAAGGCTTCCACTATATGTCAACCGTCTTTAGAAACTTGTTTGATGCTTCTACTGTGAAGTGCCCCCCCCCACTCTGGCAGAGGTCTGCCAGAGAGCTACAAACTGACCACACTCGTTCAAGTGAGAGCAAGCTCTGTTCCATTGCATTTCTACAGACAAAGGAATTCTCCGGTTGGAACATTATTGAAGATTTATATTAAAAACATCCTAAAGATTGATTCTATACTTCGTTTGACATGTTTCTACGGACTGTAACGGAACTTTTTGACTTTTCGTCTGCTTCTAGTGAACTCCCGTCATGAATTTTGATTCTGAACTAAAGGAGGTATTTGGACATTATTTGGACATTATCGAACAAAAGAACATTTATTGTACCGAACTGGGATTCCTGGGAGTGCATTCTGATGAAGATCATCAAAGGTAAGTTAATATTTATAATGTTATTTCTGACTTCTGTTGACTCCAACATGGCGGATATCTGTTTGGGTTGTTTTGGTCTCTGCGCGCCGTACTCAGATTATTGCATGGATTGTTTTTTCCGTAAAGTTTTTTTGAAATCTGACACAGCGGTTGCATTAAGGAGAAGTGTATCTAAAGTTCCATGTATAACACTTGTATTTTCATCAACATTTATGATCAGTATTTCTGTAAATTAATGTGACTCTGAAAAATCACTGGATGTTTTTGGAACTACTGAACATAACGCGCCAATGTATACTGAGATTTTTTTATATAAATATGCACTTTATCGAACAAAACATACATGTATTGTGTAACATGAAGTCCTATGAGTGTCATCTGATGACGATCATCAAAGGTTAGTGATTAATAACTATCTCTATTTCTGATTTTTGTGACTCCTCTCTTTGGCTGGAAAAATGGCTGTGTTTTTCTGTGACTTGGCTCTGACCTAACGTAATCATTTGTGGTGCTTTCACCGTGAAGCCTATTTGAAATCTGACACTGTGGTGGGATTAACAAGAAGTGTATCTTTAAAATGGTGTGAAATACTTGTACAGTGCCTTGCGAAAGTATTCGGCCCCCTTGAACTTTGCGACCTTTGGCCACATTTCAGGCTTCAAACATAAAGATATAAAACTGTATTTTTTTGTGAAGAATCAACAACAAGTGGGACACAATCATGAAGTGGAACGACATTTATTGGATATTTCAAACTTTTTTAACAAATCAAAAATGGAAAAATTGGGCGTGCAAAATTATTCAAAAAATAAAATAAAAAATTAAACGTGCACCCCTTGGGGTCCCGAGAACCGAGTTCGGGAAATACTGGCAGAGGCTATCTCATGCGCAAATGTATTTTGCCGCCAATGGATCACGGTGTATTAATGTGTCCATATGGCAAAGGCTCTTGTTTAATATGACATTTAACATTTCATCATTTCATTTCAGATTTCTATGAATAACCATGTGACAATACATTTGAGAAACGAAAAAGTTATTATTGAAATGAAACCACACCTATAAAATAATCACAACTAGCACACAGGAAGAAATGGTAGGATAAATTGTAAGCTTCCCCAAATTTGAAACTCACGGGCTGCCTATGGTCTTTATTATAACACCCATGAATAAGATTCTTGCACATGCAAGCGCGTACACACAGGAGGTCCTGTGGAAAAAACGGGCCCGTCTGTAGAAATCAAATGCCCGTCTAACTGATTCGTTCTGGCCCCGGCCCCGTCTCTTACACGTCAACTACTGGGACTGATCTTGCAACCTCTGTCTCCCAAACACATAATGACTGATAATGACTTTAGCCAGGTACGCCACTGAAAGCCCATTGGTTGCACGTGCTATGCCTTACATTATACCATCCAAACAGCGTGTTCGTAGGTCAAAGTCATTATTTTAGGTGAGTCATTGATAGGGATGCTTTCTAAAGGCTACATGGGGTTTTGGCTGAGGGTGTGAGACCTCTGTCTCTCTCTCTCTCTCTCTCTCTCTCTCTCTCTCTCTCTCTCTCTCTCTCTCTCTCTCTCTCTCTCTCTCTCTCTCTCTCTCTCTCTCTCTCTCTCTCTCTCTCTCTCTCTCTCTCTCTCTCTCTCTCTCTCTCTCTCTCTCTCTCTCTCACTCTCTCACTCTCTCTCTCACTTTCGCTCAGCTGAATAGTCCCCACAGAGCAGGGCTATACCTCGGCCTCCTAGGTGACCTTATCAACTCGCTCATATTATTATTTCTTATGAGTTTAGCTGTCATCAGCCCAAAAACACCCTTTCTCTCCAACAGAAAATAGACTATCAGGAATGAAGAGATAAATGGCAGGGAGTGGGGACTGTCTGCTCAGGAGCAGTGCAGAGAGGGAGAGAGGAAGATCGAGGGACTACAGCCACGTCTGAGATAAACAGCAGCCTTTTGAATGATTTCTCAGCCCACTCTTTTGACACTGCATCCTGAATGTGAAATGGTTTATGAATTATGCATTCGTTCTTACAACTCCATTAGGCTTTATATATTCAACTTTAAGCAAGACACCATGAAATTATGCAGTTTAATGTAGCTTTAAAGGAGCATTTATCATGTTCAGATCATGGTGCTATGGGCTTTTTATTTCCAGGTAGGGATTTTTTAGCAGGGAGAAAACACTCTAGGGACTCAGCAATGGATTCGAGCTAAATGGATCCACAAAAGGTCACAGAATTTTAAATTGTCACAATAATCCTTTTGAAGATGGTAATTGTGGGGTGCGAGTGTTATCAGTTTTGTACGATTATACACTCTTTGGCATGCTGCAGAAAATAAAAATGTAGACACACAGACACAACAGCTCAGGTGCCATTATATATTTGAGCGTAGAAAGTTGTATCTTGTTGTGGCATCTTTGGCATCTTTCTGTCCTGCAGAAGTCAGCAATTTAAAAAAAAGACGAATGAATGGCATAGCCTCGTACATTTTCACTGCTATTATAGTCGATCATATTGTCAATTTCAGAGGTAATTTACAACTGATTATGAAAAGCTTATGCTGTATACTGTATATTCATTGATATGAGAAATGATGCATCCATTTCGTAGGCAAACATTCATCTATAAACTTTGTCTATTCACAGTCAGTATTCAATAGCAAACCCATCCACAAACTAACACTAGCGGTATGTCCCCAGGTCTCCCTGGAAAACAGGGCAATTGTTACTGAGTGGACTATCTTGGCAAAACAGATAAAATAAATTGATCGCTATATGATATAATGATATATGATATAATCAATTCATGGTGCTCTTATTGATTTTATAATAAGCTGAGTGGAGTCAAAAACCACAATAACAAACCGCTAATAACTCTGGGTAATTAGAGAAAATTAGGCGCCCCCATGCAGCTCCAGATCCTGTTGGACACCGAGACATTAATCACCATTAGTCTTCTCTCACACACACACACACACACACACACACACACACACACACACACACACACACACACACACACACACACACACACACACACACACACACACACACACACACACACACCTAGCCTCTGTGGCCCCGCGCCTGTATCAACCCCTCACCTCTCATGTAACTATGTAATACCACGCAACACTGGAGCGTCATGATGAATATCATATCACGCAGAGCGTTATACACTGTCAGAGCTTCAGAATGTTACCAAGTAGGCCATAGACTGCCAAAATCTAGCTGTCATAAACTCACAGAATTATCCCGTTAGTTACAAAAGCCTGAAGGTTGGTTGCGTCTAAATATATGTGCTTTATGATGACTTATTTTTAGAGGCATAAATATGTGTGAAAAATTGCACAATTCATTAACCAATTTAAGCTTAATCCCCCTTCTTAGAATGATATTCTGTTGCACTGAAGAAGTGGTTTTCTAGTTTAAAGGAATGTTTTTCTCGTTTGTCTTGTTTATTTAACGCCCATGATTCTGTCCCAGATGATGGGTATTTCTTATTTTAGTACTATTTTCCTCTATACATATCCCTATGACTCAACTATCCTGCTGAGCCTGTATTGGGGGCAACACAATCAGAAAAGACTGCAGCCTAGCGCCTCGTACACACTCAGGTTGTACAACTGATATACAACACATTTGACAGAACTGTAGCAAATACAACAGATTTTTTTGTGATACAACAGAGAGTTTGTCTGCAGAAAAATGGTTAAACACCCATTGCGCGGTGTCTCGATCAACCATTATGTAAAAACATTTGTGCAGACATACTCTCCGCTGTCCTGAAAAAGTTGTGTCAAATGTGTTGTGCTTTAGTTGTGCAAATGGGCACAAGTATAGTAAGGTATAAGTAAAGCAGCAACAAAGGAGCTCAGACAGTTTTCTTGTCACACACACGCCCTCTCAAGGAGCTCAGACAGTTTTCTTGTCACACACACGCCCTCTCAAGGAGCTCAGACAGTTTTCTTGTCACACACACGCCCTCTCAAGGAGCTCAGACAGTATTCTTGTCACACACACGCCCTCTCAAGGAGCTCAGACAGTTTTCTTGTCACACACACGCCCTCTCAAGGAGCTCAGACAGTTTTCTTGTCACACACACGCCCTCTCAAGGAGCTCAGACAGTTTTCTTGTCACACACACGCCCTCTCAAGGAGCTCAGACAGTTTTCTTGTCACACACACGCCCTCTCAAGGAGCTCAGACAGTTTTCTTGTCACACACACGCCCTCTCAAGGAGCTCAGACAGTATTCTTGTCACACACACGCCCTCTCAAGGAGCTCAGACAGTTTTCTTGTCACACACACGCCCTCTCAAGGAGCTCAGACAGTTTTCTTGTCACACACACGCCCTCTCAAGGAGCTCAGACAGTTTTCTTGTCACACACACGCCCTCTCAAGGAGCTCAGACAGTTTTCTTGTCACACACACGCCCTCTCAAGGAGCTCAGACAGTTTTCTTGTCACACACACGCCCTCTCAAGGAGCTCAGACAGTTTTCTTGTCACACACACGCCCTCTCAAGGAGCTCAGACAGTTTTCTTGTCACACACACGCCCTCTCAAGGAGCTCAGACAGTTTTCTTGTCACACACACGCCCTCTCAAGGAGCTCAGACAGTTTTCTTGTCACACACACACCCTCTCAAGTGATCGTTGGCAGTTGGCAATAACGCAAGTAGTGGAGACAAATCAATTTGCTTGTGTTGCAGGAATTCTCAACTCTCTCCAGCAGCAATTCAAGACTGAGGAAGGGAAATACAAGAGTTGAGACCAAAAATGCAAGGCTGGTATAGATTAAACCCGGCTATCCTGTCTTTTGGTAATTTCTTGTAGTTAAATAGATTTTTTTCTCTGGGGATATACGAGAGATCACCATGATGTTACAACAGCAAGCAAATGTTGTTCTGGGTGGGGAAAGTTGCGTTCTGTGCATGGTTCTCCGCATAGTTTTGCTCTGTATTTACAAATCAGTAATCACATAATGCAGTTGATAGTACGTTAATAGTGATTTTACACAGTGGTGGAAAAAGTATCCAATTTTGATACCTCAGTAAAAGTATAGATACCTTAACAGAAAGTTACTCAAGTAAAAGTAAAATTCACCCAGTAAAATATTACTTGAGTAAAATGCATCATTATTTATTTCTTAATATACTGAAGTATCAAAAGTAAATGTAATTGCTAAAATATACTTAAATATCAAAAGTAAAACTATAAGTAATGTCAATATTCCTTATATGAAGCAAAGCAGATGGCACCATTTTCTTGTTTTTAAAATGTACGGGTAGCCAAGGGCACACTCCAACACTCAGACATCATTTACAAATTATGCATTTGTGTTTAGTGAGTCTGCCAGATCAGAGGCAATGGGGATGACCAGGGATGTTATCTTGGTAAGTGCATGAATTGGACCATTTTCCTGTCCTGCCAAGCATTCAAAATGTAACGAGTACTTTTGGATGTCAGGGAAAATGTCTGGAGTAAAAAGTACATTATTTTCTTTAGGAATGTAGTGAAGTAAAAGTAAAAGTTGTCAAAAAAAGTTAAGTACTGATACACAAAAAAACTACTTAAGTTGCACTTTACTTAAGTACTTTAAACCACAGCTTTTACACTAGGAAGCAGCATCGAATGATGAAACATAAGAAGCCATTCACTTTCAATGGAAGGAAAGCGAGAGAAGTGCAGTGGGTGGGGGACCGTTGAGCGATGTAAGCATGGGTGAAGGAGCTGAACAGGGAGGGACTAAAGTTGGGGTAAGCTGAACTTTATTCAAATATAGCGACACGAGTGAACAATCGAAGATCACCACTGGATTGGTTGACAAAGGCTGTTGATACGTAGCACTACCTAGCTTGCTTGAGGCACTACCTCCATTACCTGGCTATGTGAGGTTGTTTATTGTGTCCAAAAATGTTGGTTCACAATAAAAAATAAATATAAATATTTTAAACAGAGGTTGTTATTTGCTGTGTATAACATTAGCAAGCAGACAACTAGTCCAAACCTGGTAGCTAGATGGCTAGCTGTCACGCCCTGGTCTAAGTATTTTGTGTTTTTCTTCATGTATTGGGTCAGGCCAGGGTGTGGCATGGAGTTTTTTGTATTGTGGTGTGTTTTGTCTTGGGGTTTTGGTGTGTAGATATTTGGGATTGTAGCTAGTGGGGTTTTCTAGCAAAGTCTATGGCTGTCTGGAGTGATTCTCAATCAGAGGCAGGTGCTTATCGTTGTCTCTGATTGGGAACCATATTTAGGCAGCCATATTCTTTGAGTTTGTCGTGGGTGATTGTCCTATTTGTCTTGATGTCCTTGTATATGTTAGTTGACACAAGTATAGGCTGTTTTCGGTTTTCGTTTCGTTTATTTGTTTTTGTAGTGTTCGTGTTTAGTTCGTGTTTTACGTTTGTCTAATAAACATGGATCGCAATCGACACGCTGCAGTTTGGTCCGACTCTCCTTCATCACCACTAGAAAGCCGTAACACTAGCAGAGGAAAAAACTAAATGATGAAACAATGCAATGATTACATGTCGACATGTAGACTATGGTTTATGCCAACCAAGTAGCTAGCTAAAGTAGCCAGTACAGTTTATGATAACCTTGCTCAGCTCAGCAACTCATGTTTGGAACCAGCATTGGGTAAAGAAATATTTGTGTGCTGATGTAGAGACCAAATCTGCTTGTTCATTGAAAATGAGTGTTGTCTTCACTTGCTAACATTACATGACTGACATCTGAATTCATCTCATGTGTACTGGCAAGATAGCCAATGCAATGGCTGAGACATTGATATCTACAGTAACTAGCTATCTACCACCCACTGGCTGGCAGCTTGTGGTCATTCTGTGTTCAAACGAGATAGCTGAAAAATAACGAGAATATAACTGGAACTCTGGCATACTAACCAGCTAGTTAGATAGGTAGTTGAGGGCTACAGATGGGCCAGCTAACATTAGCTAGCTAGCTACTGTTTTTGCATACATGCATGCTGCACAATGCCGGTGAGTGTAGTTGAAAGTTAAAATACTGTGAGATAATTATCGCTATTTTCATAAATGGAACAAATTAGCTATACATCCAACATTGCAATTCGAACTAGCTGTCTGGCTATGTATTTAGACCAAAATTCATACAAATACATGGTTCTGGCTAGCATAGAGCACCACAGTGCTGGCTCTGTAATAGCCATAAAAAAAACACAGAAACACTTTTTAGAATCACTTCATACAAGGTCTGTGTTTCATAGGCTTTCCTTGATAACTGTATAACTCTCTATTGGACAAAGTGACTTTTACCAATATTCCCAGCTATATTTACTCTCAGATTCGAAAAAGCTTATCGGCATCAAAGTCAACATCATGCAAGACTACAAATTCCTGCAAGCTCCTACACATCATCTCTAGCTGACACCTTTGCTGTCAGATAGCTAGCAACTAGATATATTGAACATTTTCATTTACTGGTCCATACTTTAATATTTGTTGTTATGCATTTGGTCTTGTATCTTGTACAGAATACTATCCTAGTAGCAGTCAGATATTGACATTGTCCATGAATATTAGGCTAGTTATTTACAAAGAAGCACATTAGCTACCAACCTACCTATCTACCTACCTAGATAATATTAGCAACACAGCCTTATTTGACCAGATCCGTTTCTCCTTCAGCCGGTGGACGTCTTCATTTAATCTCACATCATTTCTGCCATCTAAATGAATGAGGTGAATTCTATTTCAGTTCATGATGTCAGAATGCACTGCTGCACTAAAGCGATTTAGAACTAACTTGTTGACATGTTCTGTTGTAGATTCAAAGCCAGATTAACTCATTGCAGAATGTATCCATAATCATGAATTAATAATTTATTTGACAAGAATGCGCCCAGTCACCCGTCAGTCACATAAAAAAATTGTAAACAATGCATACATATATTTTATACATAACATAACACATCTGTCTTAAAGTAAAGATGAAATTATTTAATTATCAATTCCACAAACCTGGGATATTGAAGAGCAACATATGAACTATTATTATTATTAATAATAATTATATTATAGATAGCTATTATTTTCTGCTTTTCCATTTTAGGAATTTGACCAGCACAAATAACACAATGTAAAACAACATATTGGGGTTTTTGGTTGGTGTGTTAGAAATGAAGAAACTAGATGCGTTAGGTAGGTTTAATATATAATACTATGTAAACTACCGCAGAATGAGAAACCTTAATCGAATAAAAACAAGGAAGCCATGCCTAAACGCAATATATCAATACCCTTCTTGTCAATTTAACAGGTCCATGTTGCTGCTGTCAATTGTGAGCAGCAACTTTACCACTGCATTCAGTCTGAGCCCCAGAATAAGCTGGAAGAAATGATTACACAGGTGAACACAGTACACAACAGTAGCAAAAACAGTACACAACAACACTTTTAAATGTGTTAATGAGTCTAAATGTTATCAAATCAAAACAAGTGAAGGAAGCAGCATAGGGAAAATGGGCTACATATACCAATAGTTTTCAATGATATTGAAATCAATTTGTTGTTCATTCAATTGAGCTATACTGTCTGTAATTTTTGCCTAAATATATTTGATATATTTATGTTTTATATGTATATATATTTATATGTAGCCTACATGTGTGCCACAATGTGTCAAATCTTGATTTAGTGCATTACAATAGGGTAACCATTATAATAAGTGGCCTCAATATTTGTAGCCATAGGTGACAATATTTCATAGGAGCTGATCCGTCATCAGTATTGTGTAATAATTATGTTAATGGCAGATTTGAAAGGGAGAACTCCGATCCGAGAGCAGCGACTCTGATCCGAGAGCAGCGTTGTCTTTCTTTCGATCCTATCAGTATCGAAACATGCCTCAATGACGCACTTAGCGAACCTTCTCTCTGCGTGGTGTTTTGGGAAATGCATGTTACATCTTCGGCCATTGTAGGAAAGATGCATCATTAAAACACTAGTAAGCACAAGTTCCATCGCTATCGGGAAACCGGGCCCAGTACAATACACATGAAGAGGAAGGTACCAACCAATACTACTCACCTGACAGACAGGTTCCATTGCTATCGGGAAACCGGGCCCAGTACAATACACATGAAGAGGAAGGTAAAGGCAGATACAGTACCAACCAATACTACTCACCTGACAGACAGGTAGTACTGCGTTGGCTGCAGTCTTCTGGGCCGCAGCTTCTCCCTTTTTCTTAGCAGCCACAGCCTTGACATCAGTCAACAAGTTCAAGTTCAACTTGAGAGTGGAGAATGCGTTATATATCAATACCGTCTAAATGAAAATAAGCAGGAGAATAGTGTTCCAGGTTGAAACAAGTCACCTAGTTACGAGGTGATAAGACTCAGGCACACCCATTGGTTCTGGAATAGAGATGGTTCAAATAAGGTTTGCAATTTAGCATCATTAACATGAAAGTAATTCTACCTCAAAAACAAAGGTGTGAATACCAATGAATTTAAAACCCATCACAGCAGGTTATCAGGAATCAAGGTAAGACCCAGATGCAGACCGTGTCGAAGTAACAATGTTTATTACAGCATTACGTTTAGTCACCAAAGCCCCTTATACCACCCACCACTGCAACCTTTATGCTCTAGTCGGCTGGCCCTCGCTACAGATTCGTGGCCAGACCCACTGGCTCCAGGTCATCTATAAGTGCAAGCTTTATCTCAGGTCACTGGTCACGATAACAACACCCATCCGTAGCACGCGCTCCAGCAGGTATATCTCACTGGTCACGATAACAACACCCACCCGTAGCACGCGCTCCAGCAGGTATATCTCACTGGTCACGATAACAACACCCACCTGTAGCATGCGCTCCAGCAGGTATATCTCACTGGTCACGATAACAACACCCACCCGTAGCATGCGCACCAGCAGGTATATCTCACTGGTCACGATAACAACACCCACCCGTAGCATGCGCACCAGCAGGTAAATCTCACTGGTCATCCCCAAAGCCAACACCTCATTTGGCCACCTTTCCATCCAGTTCTCTGGTGCCAATGACTGGAACGAATTGCAAAAATCGCTGAAGCTGGAGACTTATATTTCCCTGACTAACTTTAAACATCAGTTATCTGAGCAGCTAACCGATCGCTGGAGCTGTACATAGCCCATCTGAAAATAGCCCACCCAATCTACCTACCTCATCCCCATATTGTTTTTATTTACTTTTCTGCTCTTTTTCACACCAGTATTTCTACTTGCACATCATCATCTGCTCATCTATCACTCCAGTGTTAATTTGATCAATTGTAATTACTCCGCTTCTATGGCCTATTTATTGCCTTACCTCCTCACGCCATTTGCACACACTGTATATATATATATTTTCTATTGTGTTATTGACTGTACGCTGGTTAATTCCATGTGTAACTCTGTGTTGTTGTTTGTGTCGCAGGTCGCAGTTGTAAATGAGAACCTGTTCTCAACTGGCCTACCTGGTTAAATAAAGGTGAAATAATGTTTTCGATAAAAAACACTGAGCTAGGAACGCCCAACAGGTGCTCGGCTCTCCATTGAAGTGTTCTGGAGGAGGTAAGTGGGGCTCCCGAGAAGGTGGAGTGACTGATTAGACGGCGCTGCTAGCAGCTGAGTCGCTAAGGAGCTGTGGGGTTACCACCGTGGTAGGCGGCCTCCCAGACAACTCATGGAATTTCTCCAACAAACTGTCCAACGCCCGGACATGGTGTTCAGCCAACATTTGGACCCCCTCCACAAGGCCACGAAGAAATTCCTAATGCATACCGATGTTTGCTCCCTGATTGGAGATGGTGTTGCGCAGCTGACCCATGTCTGCTGGGTCAGTCATGGCCAGTTGATACTATCAGGAATCAAGGTAAGACCCAGATGCAGACCGTGTCGAAGTAACAATGTATATTACAGGGGCAAAGGCAGGCTCAGGGTCAGGGTCAGGCAGAGTGGTCAGGTGGGTGGGTACAGAGTCAGGACAGGCAATGGTCAAAAACCAGGAGGACGAGAAAAGAGACTGGGGAAAAGCCGCCGCTGACACAAAAACGCTGGTTGGATTGACAAACAAGACGAACTGGTAACAGACAATCAGAGAACACCAGTATAAATACACAGGGGATAATGGGGAAGATGGGTGACACCTGGAGGGGGGTGGAGACAATCACAAAGACAGGTGAAACAGATCAGGGTGTGACACAGGTAGGACTAAATAAGGTTGCATAACCTTGCCTACTAGCTTTACTAATAATCTGCTGTCCAGAGCAAACAGATCAATGTCTTCCTGCAGTAAAGTAAGCATACTGTTGACTCGAGAGGATGCTAATCAGTCCATGATACCTCTCAAAAAGCCAAACCAAAATAATATAGCTAGCTGGGGTAGCTACAAGTCAAGTAGTACTTGAAGTAGGCGATCTACCCCTCACCCACAGATGAAAAACAACATGATCAAAAACAGCTTCACCATCAAAGTTAGCTAGCTAGTTAACTATCAAGCTAGACTGTTGGTTTATATAAGCCAAACACAGCTAAACTTGTTTTCATGAATTTAGCATGCATTTAAATCACTAGACAAATAGCCATCTAGTCAGGCTAATGTTGCTAACTAGCTAACCATGTGCCAGCTAGATAACAGGTATTGTGTGAATTTAAAACTTGACCATGACAGTTTACAGAACTCTCAATTTAACCTATTTAGCCTATTTATTCATCACTACATTTAGCTAACATTAGATAATTAACCCAGAGATTCTTACCTTTGCCTCGATTTGGCAGTCTCCTCCAGGTCATCATGGCCCTGGTGAGTGACGTGAAGCTTGAGACAGGCATTTGTAGTTCTACATGATAGCCACATTAGCAGAAAATTAGCATGACTTTTTTTGTGGTAAATACATGTGAAATGATTGATAAAAGTCACCTTGTCAGAGAGAGATTTACACGTTTATCAAAATGTCACGCCAGGGTAAACCTACATGAAACATATCCCTTATTTGAAGTGTTTCTAAATTCCGCTATGGGACAAATTAATGGTGGAAAAACTATTGGAACCATTTCCATGTTTGACCACTAGGTTTTATGGGTATTATGATACTGCTGTACCCCATACAGGTCAGCTGCAAACTAGCGATCTAGCTACCAACCTACAGATGTAGGATCATAATTTGATCACTCTTTTGTTGCTGAGATATTTCCTGTACATAATTAAAAGCCAACTTTTTGCATATTTGACGTAAAAAAAGGCGCCTAAAGTTTGTCATTTCCATTCTTTGACATTGTTTGCCGCTAACATCATGAATAAATCATCACACACATTTTCAGAACATTATAACAACCCTTCTACACTAAAGCTAGTGACATATTAGACAACTGCAACCTGTGAAATGTTACGATCTTGTGGCTAGCAAGCAGCAACTAACAGCTCTAACAGATCTTGTGGCTAGCAAGCAGCCCATAGAAAGACATCCAGCGAATACATTTTCCTTGCTTGCTATCTACTCGAAATCGGCCAGCTAATCAAATGTATGTTTTAGTTATGAATTAACTAGTTAGATAATTATAGACCAAACATTTCCTTTTGGTGGTGGGGTGGTGGGAGTGGGAACTGAAAATAAATGTAGTCCTGCTTTGTGGCATTTCGCAAAGGCTCTATGTGATACTGATCGCACTATAAAAAATTTGTGGGTGTAGAAATGGTTGTCCTTGTTCGATGGAGCTATTGGATGAGCGGCACTGTGTTCCTATCAGTGGATTCATTGCTAATTAAACAAGCTGACACATGTTTTATGGTCTATGAAAAACACATGTATGGGGGTGCTTCGTGCTCTGGCACCATCAGGCACTAACAACCCAATCCTTTGGGCAAAACTGAAAGAACTGACCAGAACACAATGGCTTCAAGTGATTCCTCTCATCAACACGAATTCTAAGATGAAGGATATTTTTTTACTACATGGTGACATTCAACCATACATGTTTCAACCGGAAAATATTGAAGAGGATTCGAAAAACAGTTGGATTTAGCTAGAAGCTCAGTTACAGAGGGCAGATGACAAATACGGTTGCTAGCGAAGTAAGTTAATTTTCCTGCAAGCCACCTAGCTAGCTAACTTTACTTTATATTTTTCTGTTTCCTAACTTAGGTAGCTTGGTAGGTAGCTAAGTTCACTAAACAACTACAGGTAGCCATATCAAATCAAAGTTTATTTGTCACGTGCGCAGAATACAACAGGTGTAGACCTTACAGTGAAATGCTTACTTACAGGCTCTAACCAATGGTGCGAAAAAAGGTGTGTGTGTGTGTGTGTAAGTAAAGAAATAAAACAATAGTAAAAAGACATTTGAAAATAACAGTAGCAAGGCTACATACAGACACCTGTTAGTCAGGCTTATTGAGGTAGTATGTACATGTAGGTATCATTAAAGTGCATATATGATGAACAGAGAATAGCAGAAGCGTAAAAAGAGGGGTTGGCGGGTGGAGGGACACAATGCAGATAGCCCGGTTAGCTATCTGCATTGTGTCCCACCACCCGCCATACATGCATATCTATCGATTGTAAAACCTCTTCTCATTTTAGTCGTAGATACGGCCAACGTTAACTCACTCACTTTTGTACATCGCTCTGGTCCGTACAATTGACCTTATTTTAGCACACAAAAAATGTAATACTTCCAGATCAACTGTAATATCAATACCAATGTAAAGCACAATTTCTCCCCTTTCCAACTAAATCAATGATGAGACCTCCATGTCTACACGATTCAAGAAGGCAATGAGCTTCGTCAGGTCTTTTTTTTTTAAATGTCGGGTGGGGAAACTAAACCTATTGTGTGATAGTGAGGAGAGATGTCGGGTGGGGAAACTAAACCTATTGTGTGATAGTGAGGAGAGATGTCCTGTGGGGAAACGTCTTTTTTCACTCGATCTGTCCAACTTACAAGCTTATCGGCTCTAAAATGTAAATAAAACGCTATATTATATAATGTGTCATTACATACCTACTTTACTCTACATTACATACCTATTTGAAGGTTTGTGTCGAATTTGAATCGGGTTTTTAGGGCTAAACTAACTAAAGTGATCTTCAGAAGTAAACAGTGGCTTTTGAGAGTCATGATAGCTTGCAGTGATGATGCAAACAATGACTAGGTATCCCCCCCTACCCCCGTCACTGTCCATTTCTTGTTTTTAAACGGTGAGAGAAGTGCTACATCTAGTGGAGAACGGCTGTAAGACAGAATTAGTTGCTTTAAGCGTGCTGTACATTACGCCATGACACATCACGATGTGACGTACAGTGTAGGAGGGTCTGTTTTTTTCAACTTTTCTCCAATACTATAGAGCAATTACCATGTCAATCAACGCTTGAATAGAAACGTAGGTCACACCCCAGATTTTGATGTCAACACAGTCGCTACAGTCCCATTAGTTTTCTTTGCAGCCTCATTTGAATGTCGCAGTTGCACACATTTGTACTGAATGGGGTTAGCGTATGTTACTAAACAACAAGCTATAACGTTACAACCAGCCACCTAAATCTGCGTTTACCCGCAAATGTTAGCAAAGGTTAGCACACAACTGGAGTTGGCTAGCTTTGGTACTCCCAGTAATTGATACAAAAATGTTTAAGCTAAATCACATCATCTGTTATAACAATGTGTAGCTACAGTTCTCTGCCCTTTACCACACCTGAGACACACTGATGTTATGTTGTGTTTAGGATATTGGGGAGAAATGGCACTTCTCAATCATTATCATACACAACAATACATTTACTGTCTCTAAGCACGACCAAAACCGCCTTCTTCATCTGTAAACCTCCCCCAGCCCATTGACTTTGACAGATCATTCTTGTCAATAGTAGCAGGGGATTTTTGTAGGTTTTTGTGGATTTTTGCATTGTGTTTTGAGAATCTGCAGAGAGAAGAATGAGGTGGTTGATTCATTACTATTGTCTTCACTTTCTACCTTTCAGTGTCCCTTGCTCATTTTTGTCCCATAATCTTGTTGTGCTCCATAACCACACCGTGTGTCCCCTCCCTCATGCTCGTGTACTCCAAAATGCTGCCGCTTTGGGGGATTTTTCAGCAGGGCCTGTGGAAGGACTCCAGATAACCAGAGTTTTACGAAGAGGAAAGGGTAGACTAATTTGACTAAATGGTCTGGAAGATACTCTGTGGTCCTCAGGCTACATCTAACCCCCTGTAACCCCATAACACAAACCCAAACCCATATACAGATCCTGGATGGCAGGAAGCTTGGCCCCTGTGATGTACTGGGCTGTGTCTTCACAACTATCTTGGTGTGCTTGGACCATGTTAGTTTGTTGGTGATGTCGAATTCAAAGAACTTGAAACTCTCAACTTGCTCCACTACAGCCCTGTTGATGAGAATGAGGGTGTGCTCATTAAGTACATTACACGACTGCTTACTGTAAATTGAGCTATCTCAGCTTGTAAATATTTTTGCCAACGTACCTTCACCTTGTGCAGAGATTGGTGTTAGAAACACATGCTAGTGGAATCAGATTATGTACCACCTACAACAAAACACACAACAATAGACAATTTAACCCTTTGACTCGTACCAACACATCTGACATTCTACAGTGGTCCCTGGAGCCTACGCTCAAACCTGTGGGATTAGAACGCTTATTTAGAATGTCAATTTTCGATTGACGCAACAGTCAGTGTTTTGAGCTGGCAGCACTGTTTTTACTTCACAGAAACATTTTGCACAAACAGTCCTTAAAAACGTTATGTCCTGAATGTGACTGTTCATTTAAAAAAAATGAAATGTTCAGATATTCACAGAAGTGTTGACATCATAACACAATCATCCAAACCGGAAAATGTAGGCTGCATTAGTCCTAGCGCTAACTGAGGAAAGTTTGACCTAACACAAGCATTCGTATTTAGCTAACTCTTGGCTGACAGAAACCATCATATGAATTAGTCAATAAACAAAATAGCTATTTGCAATCCATCATATCACGGGTGGGCTCACCATTGATCAAAAAATGTTGTAAAACACTTTCAAGAAATTGAAAGTAATCCGATGATGCATAGTTTGTGCTCGCCGCCATGTATGTTTTTTCGGGTCAACCAAAGATAAGAAGAGTAGTCAAGATGAGTTTGGTCTGTTTGCAGTATGCATGTTGAAGGGGGTGTGTCGTCTACCATCATTCACTTTCCTTCATTCACTTCCGGAAGTTTACTCGAAAGATGAGTGAACCATCCCTCACCTCATTTTGTTATAACATCTTTGGTCTGACAGACGTTTACGTGACACCCAGAATGCATTCTATGATGTCAACAAACATGGCGCCACACATAGCTGGTAAATAGCTTAGCATTAGTGCATCATGATCAGTACAACCTTCCCAAAGATATTTTACACATATCATATGCGTCTGTTACAATCTATGCAAGAATCAGAATGTGTGATTTGTCACTCATACTTGAAACAGTAAATACATTATGCTCTGAACATACATACGGTGTTCTACAGTAGAAACGACATTACGATATACAGAAAATAAGGCACTTACTTTGATTGGAATGCACACGTCCAAAGTTATTATTTGTAAGGAAAACAACAATGAAGGTTATGCGAGAGCCAGACAGAAAATGTTCCAGGTGGAAAAGGTTTGTGCTAGACTGTGCAAATGTCTGCATACATGATCTGGGGAAACACTGGTCAGGTGTTTGGGCTCTAATTGAAAAGAGAAATTTGTCATAAATTGTCCGCAACAGTGAAATGGGCTACTTTTATGTCAAATAATGAGGAGGCGGGACAGACCTCAATTCAAACTGTTAGAAAATAAAACTTGTTAAAAACTCATTTCAAATTGACAAATATAGCCTATAGATAATTAGCAAGCAGCATGTGACTTGGTTTGAGGGCAGTGCGGGTTAACTGTCCTGTTGTTGGGGCGACCAGAGATATTTGGATAGCTTACGTTATCTAACGTTAGTCAAAGATAGAACGAACAGACAAATATGTTTACTCTGCTGAAAGTATAGCTACCAGTCTAGCAGTGATTACCATGGCATAGGGTAAAATGATTGACAGTGTGTATCCAAAAGATAGCTAGCTATATGATTTAGCTGATGGCTTTCAGAGTTCAATACAGAACTGCAATGTTAGCTAACATAGCTAATTTACATAGCTTGAAAACAATGGTATTGCATCACTTCTCAGCTGTCATCTAAATGGATTACCCATCTGTTCAGTCTGAAAATCCCTCTGGTAATATTTGGTCACCGTAAGCATCATTTTTGATAGCCACAAACCACTGTCAGCATTTGGGTAAATCTCTGGTAGGAAGAACGGTGGTAGAAATAACTCATTTCCGCGCTTGTTTGTAATTAGCATAGCCAGACAAAACACCACACGAGCATGAAGATAAACATTAGGTGAAAACTTTGCCTAGAGAAGTTCTGAGATTACTGTGTGTTGGTCGTTTAAAGTTAACAACGCCACGAACCAAGTTTGTAGGCACGCCCCAACTACCTAGCGGGTGGTATCTGCATTCGCTACGAATGCTGGACTTTGTGGTTCACTATGAGCAGACCAATACACAGGAAGTAGAAACTTTATAATTCTACCAGTGAAATTAAAATGCCCACGTTCTAGCTTATGGTTTGGGTAATGTTGATGTTTATGACAAAAACGTGATGTTGTTAATAATATAGTAATGACTATATGCCGTGGCAGAGATAGGGAGAGAATTCCCTGTAATAGATCATAGTCGGCCCAAAAAGATCAGACTACAGCAAATATGACCAACAAAACCAAACTAAATATGAACCATCTCTCATCAAGTCAACTTAAAATGTATATCTAATGCAACATTTACAAATGTGAAGATAAAGAAACAGAGAGCATGCACAACAGGATGTAAAATAAATGTGAAGGTGTTGACTCAGTGAAGATGTCTAGTGAAGGTGTCTTTCATCCAGCTCGGTACCCTGGTTCAGTGGAACAATTCTTGTTCAGGATCATGGTAGTATGATTCTGGTTCTGATTCTGGATAGCGGGACTCCTGTAAATAGTGAATGGACATTTAGATGTGGGATATGGGATAGTTTTCCAACCATAAAGTTGTAAAACATTCAGTGACTATGAATTTTTACAACTTGACTCTAGGGAGGATGGATTACAGCAACCTTGTACTTGGTCATAAGCATTTGAGACAAGTACACAGACACAGAGACAAAAACTGCAATTGGACAATATAAGAGTTTGCTTTATGCAGGGTGCATTGTTTATTATGACCCTGCAATTAAAAAGTTATTTGCACAGTATATGTCATCACTATGTAGGTGTAGGTTCATTTCAGACCATAATTTGGAATGAAAAGGTCTAGGCAGAAAAGGTCTAGCCCAGCCAGTGCATTTGGTGCACACCTTGTATGTAAGTGGCGGATGGCTGGCTTGTGTCTCTGACCTTTTCCGTTGTCTTGTGTTATCCACAACACCCTCTTGCAGGTACTACGTTCTTCACCTTCTCTGCATCCTACAGCAAGAGAAGTGGAGAGAAGAGAGGGGGGAAAAAGAAGGAGGGGTATTCAAATGTACAGGCTGTGTTGGGGTCATCATGCCTGTGCTGAAGGGCAAGTGGGCAGGCATCGCCACAGACACCTACAAGGGCTTTTTATGTTAAGTTAAACCACCTCTGCCACTACTTCTTGCAGTAATTGATTCACACATTGTTTCCATAAACCATGCCATAGACATTCCCTTCCTAAACCAGACTATATACTCTTGACTCTCTTGCTCAATTCAATTCAATGGGCTTTATTGTCATGGGAAACATATGTTTAAAGAGGTGAACATTACATTGCCAAAGCGGTGAAATGGATAAACCAAAAAAGTGAACAGTAAATATTACACCCTCAGAAGTTCAAAATAATAGAGACATTTCAAATGGTGTTATATCTATACATAGTGTTGTAACTATGTGCAAATAGTTAAAGTACAAAAAGGAAAAAAAGGACCCTGTCTTTCAAAGATAATTAGTAAAAATCAAAATAACTTCACAGACCTTCATTGTAACACTGTTTCCCATGCTTGTTCAATGAACCATAAACATTTAATGAACATGCACCTGTGGAACACTAACAGCTTACAGACGGTAGGCAATTAAGGTCACAGTTATGAAAACTTAGGACACTAAAGAGGCCTTTCTACTAACTCTGAAAGACACCAAAAGAAAGATACCCATACTGCAAGGAGGCATGAGGACTGCAGATGTTGCCAGGGCAATAAATTGCAATGTCCGTACTGTGAGACACCTAAGACAGCACTACAAGGAGACAGGACGGACAGCTGATCGTCCTTGCAGTGGCAGACCACGTGTAACAACACTTGCACAGGATCGGTACATCCAAACATCACACCTGCGGGACAGGTACAGGATGGCAACAACAACTGCCCGAGTTACACCAGGACTGCACAATCCCTCCATCAGTGCTCAAACTGTCCGCAATAGGCTGAGAGAGGCTGGACTGAGGGCTTGTAGGCCTGTTGTAACGCAGGTCCTCACCAGACATCACCGTCGCCTATGGGCACAAACCCACCATCGCTGGACCAGACAGGACTGGCAAAAAGTACTCTTCACTGACGAGTCACGGTTTTGTCTCCCCAGGGGTGATGGCAGATTCGTTCTGTGCGTGATATCCTGCAAGACAGGAATGTCAGTGTTTTGCCATTGCAAGTGAAGAGCCAAGATCTCAATCACAGCACGTCGGGGACCTGTTGGATCGGAGGGTGAGGGCTAGGTCCATTCCCCCCAGAAATGTCTGGGAACTTGCAGGTGCCTTGGTGGAAGAGTGGGGTAACATCTCACAGCAAGAACTGGCAAATATGGTGCAGTCCATTAGGAGGAGATGCACTGCAGTACTTAATGCAGCTGGTGGCCAGATACTGACTGTTACTTTTGATTTTGACCGCCCCCCCCTTTGGTCAGGGACACATTATTCCATTTCTGTTAGTCACATGTCTTATGAATTTTATGTTCATACAAATATTTACACATGTTAAGTTTGCTGAAAATAAACGCAGTTGACAGTGAAAGGACATTTATTTTGTTGCTGAGTTTATATGGGTTGTATTTACAATTCTTAACTGGTGTCCCTTTTCTTGTGGCAACAGGTCACAAATCTTGCTGCAGTGATTGCACACTGTGGTATTTCACCCAATAGATATGGGAGATTATCAAAATTAGATATGTTTTCGAATTCTTTGTGGCTCTGTCTAATCGGAGGGAAATATGTGTCTCTAATATGGTCATACATTTGGCAGGAGGTTAGGAGGTGCATCTCAGTTTCCACCTAATTTTGCAAATATATTCATTATAAATCCTACAATGTGATTTTCTGGATTTTGTTCCCTCATTTTGTCTGTCATAGTTGAAGTGTACCTATGATGAAAATTACAGGCCTCTCTCATCTTTTTAAGTGGGAGAACTTGCACAATTGGTGGCTGACTAAATACTTTTTTGCCCCACTGTACTTTGGTGCGAAATGTGAAAATCAATCCCAGAACAACAGCAAAGAAGTTAAAGCTTGGTCGCAAATTGGTCTTCCAAATGGACGATGACCCCAAGCATACTTCCAAAGTTGTGGCAAAATGGCTTAAGAACAACAAAGTCAAGGTATTGGAGTGGCCATCACAAAGCCCTGACCTCAATCCCATAGAAATGTTGTGGGCAGAACTGAAAAAGCATCTGCGAGCAAGGAGGCACACAAACCTGGTTTAGTTCACCAGCTGTCAGGAGGAATAGGCCAAAATTTACCCAATTTATTTTGGGAAGCTTTTGGAAGGCTACCTGAAATGTTTGACCCAAGTTAAACAATTTAAAGGCAATGCTACCAAATACGAATTGAGTGTATGTAAACTTCTGACCCACTGGGAATGTGATGAAAGAAATAAAAGCTGAAAGAAATCATTCTCTCTAACGGTTTTCTGTGGACGAAGGATCGTACCAAAGCGCAGCGTGGTTAGAGTTCAACATGTTTAATAAAGACCATAAACGTGAACACTACAAAATACCAAAACAACAAATGGGAAAAACCGAAACAGTCCTATCTGGTGCATAGACACAAAGATAGAAGACAGGAAACAACCACCCACAAAACCCAACACAAAACAGGCAACCTACATATGGTTCCCAATCAGAGACAATGACTAACACCTGCCTCTGATTGAGAACCATATCAGGCCAAACATAGAAATGGGAAAACTAGACACACAACATAGAATGCCCACTCAGCTCACGTCCTGACCAACACTAAGACAAAGAAAACACAAAAGAACTATGGTCAGAATGTGACACTCTTTACTATTATTCTGACATTTCACATTCTTAAAATAAAGTGGTGATCCTAACTGACCTAAGACAGGGACTTTTTTTTACGAGGATGACATTTCAGGAATTGTGAACAACTGAGTTTAAATGTATTTGGCTAATGTATATGTAAACTTCTGACTTCAACTGTACATAGTCAAAGCATTCCTTAATTTTGGTTCAGGCACAGTGGTCAGGTATTCTGCCACTGTGTACTCTCTGTTTAGGGCCAAATAGCATTCTAGTTTGCTCAGTGTTTTTGTTTATTCTTTCCAATGTGTCAAGTAATTCTCTTTTTGTTTTGTCATGATTTGGTTGGGTCTAATTAGGGTCTAGTTGCTGTGCTGGGGCTCTGTGGGGTCTGTTTGTGTTTGTGAACAGAGTCCCAGGACCAGTTGCTTAGGGGACTCTTCTCCAGGTTCATCTCTCTGTAGGTGATGGCTTTGTTGTGGAAGGTTTGGGAATCGCTTCCTTTTAAGTGGTTGTAGAATTTAACGGCTCTTTTCTGGATTTTGATCATCAGCGGGTATCGGCCTAATTCTGTTCTGTATACATTATTTGGTGTTTTAATTTGTACACAGAAGAAGTTTTTGCAGAATTCTGCATGCAGAATCTCAATTTGGAGTTTGTCCCATTTTGTGAATTATTGGTTGGTGAGTGGACCCCAGACCACACAACCATAAAGGGCAATGGGTTCTATAACTGATTCAGGTATTTTTTCCCAGATACTAGATGGTATGTCAAATTTTATGTTCCTTTGGATGGCATAGAAGGCCCTTTTTGCCACTATGAGTGGGGATTGCACCTAGTAAAGTAAACTGTCGAAATGGGCTATAATCTGTAGTAGGTAATGCCTTCTCAACATGGCTCCTCATGTTTAACTCTCTCTGTCACTCCAATATTGTTGCCTGATACCACTCTTGAACATTATGTGGTCATAATAGTAATCTCATCTTCTTTCACCAAAGAACGCAGTTCCCCCGAGCTTGCTGAAACTCTCCCGAAAGGCAGGTTTTCATTTTGAGCCCTGACCCATACAGAAAGATACTGTTGTTAGAATGCTGACTGTGATAAACATTCTTAGATTCCTAATTCCCGTCCCCATTCCGAATAAATGTATAATTGGTGACAATACAAAGATATTGAAGCACATTTGATTACTATGCATAAAAACATTTTATGTGTGGGGTTCCCATAGTTTAATCCAGTAAAAGTACATTCTGTAGTGCATCTTATGCTGCCTGTCACCCTGTCCTTTATGATGCCGTTATGTCACCTCACTACGGCTACTCAATGTCTTATAGGCCAATCATGCAAACATTTCATGCAAATTAACACTTCTTACGCATTACTTTTGTGCTAACGTAAAACTTCGGTTTGTAAAACTGTCAATTAATCATTCACTGGTGTGTCATCACTATTATTTCCATTCTGACATTACATGTATCCATTGCAGTGCCATTCTATACCATTGAAGTACAGTTCTAGGTCATTGCATATACCATACAGTGCTGTGCCATTCTATACCGTTGAAGTACAGTTCTAGGTCATTGCATATACCATACAGTGCTGTGCCATTCTATACCGTTGAAGTACAGTTCTAGGTCATTGCATATACCATACAGTGCTGTGCCATTCTATACCGTTGCAGTACAGTTCTAGGTCATTGCATATACCATACAGTGCAGTGCCATTCTATACCGTTGAAGTACAGTTCTAGGTCATTGCATATACCATACAGTGCTGTGGGAATGTATGCAGACCCCTCGACTTTTTCCACATTTGTTACATTACAGCCTTATTCTTATTCTTGCTTGAATAAATAAAACATCCTCAGCAATCTACACACAATACCCCATAATGACAAAGCGATAGGAGATTTTTCATTTTTTTTCTCCAAATGTATTAAAATTAAAAAACAGAAATACCTTATTTACATAAGTATTCAGACCCTTTGCTATGACACTCGAAATTCAGCTCAGGTACATCCTGTTTCCGTTAATCATCCTTGAGATGTTTATACAACTTGATTGGTGTCCACCTGTGGTAAATTCAATCTATTGGACATGATTTTGAAAGGTACGCACTTGTCTATATAAGGTCCCACAGTTGACCGTGCATGTCAGAGGAAAAAGCAAGCCATGAGGTCGAAGGAATTGTCCATAGAGCTCTGAGACAGGATTGTATCGAGGCACAGATTTGGGTAAGGGTACAAAAAAATGTCTGTGGCATTGAAGGTCCCCAAGAACAGAGTGGCCTCCATCATTCTTAAATGTAATACATTTGGAACCACCAAGACTCTTCCTAGAGCTGGCCGTCCAGCCAAATAGTCCCCCGAACTATTTGGCCTGAATGGCAAGTGTCACGTCTGGGGGAACCCTGGTACCATCCCTACATTGAAGCATTTTGGTGGCAGCATCATGCTGTGGGGTGTTTTTTAGTGGCAGGGACTTGGGGAACTAGTCAGGATCGAGGCAAAGATGAAAGGAGCTAAGTACAGAGAGATCCTTGATGAAAACCTGCTCCAGAGTGCTCAGGATCTCAGACTGGGGTGAAGGTTCACCTTCCAATAGGACAACAACACTAAGCCCACAGCCAAGACAACGCAGGAGTGGCTTTGGGACAAGTCTCTGAATGTCCTTGAGTGGCCCAGCCAGAGCCTGGAGTTGAACCCAATCAAAACATCTTTGGAGAGACCTGAAAATAGCTGTGCAGCAACGATCCCCATCCAAGCTGACAGATCTTGAGAGGATCTGCAGAGAAGAATGGGAGAGACTCCCCAATTACAGGTGTGCCAAGCTTGTAACGTCATACCCCAAAAGATTCACGGCTGTAATCGTTGCCAAGGTGTTTCAACAAAGTTCAGAGTAAAGGGTCTGCTATTCTACTATTTACTGTTTTTTTTATTTTTATAAATTAGCAAAAATGTGTTAAAACCTATTTTTGGTTTGTCACTATGGGGTTTTGTATGTAGATTGATGAGGGAAAAAACTATTTAATCCATTTTAGAATAAGGCTGTTATCGTAACAAAATGTGGAAAAAGTCATGGGGTCTGAATACTTTCCATAGGCACTTTATGTAGGTCATATGAACATCATCAACAACGATTCCGACAATTTCGAGCTGTATAGGACTGAGGCCAATACCGCTCTCTTCCCCAACCAGCTCTCCGGACTTCCAAAGACAAGGTTGTATGCACTCTCTCAAATACTGTTCTTTTCTCTTCCTCCTCAACTACCTCTCTGAGACCCAGGGCTGTTGGCCCATGGATTTGTTCCTTTGTCCACCACAGCCTTTAGCGGGGACACGACAGTCATAATTGGAGGCTGTTTTCCTTGCTTCTGGAAGATTAGAACTGCAGAGCTAGCTAGCTGGTAAATTAGTATTTTCCCAATACAAAGGCTTGCAATGCTTTAAGTTTCTCCTATTTGAATTAAATCAAGAAATGTGTTGTTACTATATGGCAGCGTTGTCTCTCTATCTCCTTTTCAGAAAGCTCTGTCACTGAGTTGTTCTCCCTACAGTTACCTTAGTTACCAGCTTTAGCTTGGCTTCTATACCTCTGGAGTGGAAAGCTCTGTCACTGAGTTGTTCTCCCTTAGTTACCTTAGTTACCAGCTTTAGCTTGGCTTCTATACCTCTGGAGTGGAAAGCTCTGTCACTGAGTTGTTCTCCCTTAGTTACCTTAGTTACCAGCTTTAGCTTGGCTTCTATACCTCTGGAGTGCAGCGTAGCAAATTGACGAGGAAGCATGGAGGGCGTTGCACATGCAAATAGCATGCATATGAGCACCAATCAAATGTTGTTCAAAGTTGCTCAAAATTTGAGCTAACCTCTCCCTTTTCCAAGCCAGAGTTTCCAGACCAGTGAGTCACAGCTTGCTGTGTAGTCACGTGGGTTGTGCGTCAACCAGGCTAGGTGAGGGCTAGTGTATAATGTATTTTCGTGGTGGCCATAACATATAAGTTCCTCTGGGAACTGTTACAGTGATAAGGAGACAAACCACTCGAACCCCAACTCAGACTCCAGGGCTGCATTTCATTTAAGAAAGATGCTCCCTTTATTCCTTTCCTCTGTCCTTGTTCACTCCTCTTTACAGATATGATAGGACTGGATATGTAAAAGCAATATGGTGGGAACTGGGTGGAGCTATATTCAGCTCTGTGAAGGAGGGTGAACGGAGGCAGAGGGGAGGGAACATATTCTTTGAATGAAATGCAGCCCGCCCAGATGTCACCTGCAGGATGATGCAGCAGTTTATCATGCCACTTGCTCTGATCCAATTAGGCACTGAATTAAGTCTCGGAATAACACTGTTTCTGAAGGTCTACCTTCTGCTGCACACATACCACGCTAAGCCTTAGTGAGATGTTAATTTACGAGGACAAATAATCAGAACTGTTTTATAATGTGTTTGTTATCACTCTGTTAAAGTAATTAGAAAAATATTATACAAGATAATACAGTAAGGGTCCATGAATTGCACTCAGACAAAGCTGTACCAGACAGGTGTGTGTGATTAAATAATGGGTACGTTTTGTTGTGACTCAAATCAAATCAAATTGCATTCGTCACATGCGCCGAATACAACAGGTGTAGGTAGACCTTACCATGAAATGCTTCCTGATGAGCCCTTAACCAACCATTCGTCACATGCGCCGAATACAACAGGTGTAGGTAGACCTTACCATGAAATGCTTCCTGATGAGCCCTTAACCAATCATTCGTCACATGCGCCGAATACCACAGGTGTAGGTAGACCTTACCATGAAATGCTTCCTGACGAGCCCTTAACCAACCATTCGTCACATGCGCCGAATACAACAGGTGTAGGTAGACCTTACCATGAAATGCTTCCTGATGAGCCCTTAACCAACCATTCGTCACATGCGCCGAATACAACAGGTGTAGGTAGACCTTACCATGAAATGCTTCCTGACGAGCCCTTAACCAACCATTCGTCACATGCGCCGAATACAACAGGTGTAGGTAGACCTTACCATGAAATGCTTCCTGACGAGCCCTTAACCAACCATTCGTCACATGCGCCGAATACAACAGGTGTAGGTAGACCTTACCATGAAATGCTTCCTGACGAGCCCTTAACCAACCATTCGTCACATGCACCGAATACAACAGGTGTAGGTAGACCTTACCATGAAATGCTTCCTGACGAGCCCTTAACCAACCATTCGTCACATGCGCCGAATACCACAGGTGTAGGTAGACCTTACCATGAAATGCTTCCTGACGAGCCCTTAACCATGCAGAGGAAAACAAAAGTAAGGAAGAAAAATGTGCTATATAAACTAAAGACAAATAGGAACACCAATAACGAGGCTACAGTATATACAGTTTCAAGGTAATGGTTCGGGGGTCATCTGTTGTTCACCCGAGCCCGCAATTGCTAATAATACATCCGCAACCGCCCGACTATATGTGATAAAGTCAAAAGCTGATGCCCGCACCCAACAATAACCCGCAAATATATAAAATGCACGGAGGCTACAGTCAAAGACGGCAGAATGATTTTTTTTGCATGATTTTGATATGTTTCTGCTTATAATTTCAAACATTTTCGTAGGATATTTGTTAGTCAACTTGTCTATAATTAGATACATGCAGCTTCTCTTTTATATGTTGACCTAGAAGACTAAATAGAAGACTTCGTCCACTCTTGCTCAACAAAATAATGGAATGGATAGATAGAATGAGTGCTTCAATCTAGCTCTGTCAACTTCTTTCACGGAGCAAAGATGTTTAGGGATTGGGGAGAAAATGCAACCAAGTCCAAAAAAACTGGAAATATTTTCAGTGCAAAATGACATCAGTTTGACCGGTTGTAAGGAAATGGAAATTTGTGAAAACAACTTTCTTATATATTTTATGTGGTTGAAATACTATCAGCTTGTATGATGCCGACAGCGTGTCAAGATGCAGAGACAAAGAAATCAGTTTCTCCACTCCTGTTCCCAAGTCCACATTTTGACTACATTTGGTATATAATTTTTTTCTGCAATAAATGCTTAATTCTTCAGGAATCATTATTAAGGCTATGTGAGAGGTTATAGACCTACAGTCAGTGTCCAGATTTTACCTTCCATTTAACCCATCTAAACAGAAGGCTACAGGTCCCTTTACGTGCCATAGGCCTATTTGAAGTCCCTTCTTGTGACTGTGGAATTTGATTTGCGCCTCACAATCATCACACATAGCACTGCTATAATCCTCTTTTACCAATTCACTTTCCCAAACATTACTTTTCTGGCCCTCCATTCTCTTTTTCAAATCTCCTTTTGTCTTATTGAATTAAACTTCGATTATATATTTTTTTACCTCCGTGGATTGACGTTAACTTCTTCTGCCTGTTCCCAAAAGCATTATTTGACGATTGATGTGTAGGCTATTTGGTACACATACAGTTGGCCTGAAATAAGAAAAGAAAAACCTAATTGTAGCAGATATACACTACAGGTCAAAACTTTTAGAACACCTACTCATTCAAGGGTTTTTATTTATTTGTACTATTTTCTACATTGTAGAATAATAGTGAAGTCATCAAAACTATGAAATAACACATATGGAATCATGTAGTAACCAAAACAGTGTTAAACAAATCAAAATATATTTTATATTTGAGATTCTTCAAATAGCCACCATTTGCCTTGATGACAGCTTTGCACACTCTTGGCATTTTCTCAATAGGGAGCCATTTGATTAACTGTTCAGCAGTCTTGGGGTGGAAGCTGTTGAGGACGCTTTTGGTCCCAGACTTGGTCCATTACCGCTTGCCATAAGTTAGCAGAGAGAACAATCTATGACTTGCGTGGCTGGAGTCTTTTAACAGTTTTTAGGGACTTCCTCTGACACCGCCTGGTATAGAGTTCCTGGATGGCAGGGTTGCTCTGCCACAGTGATGTACTGGGCCGTGTTCACTACCCTCTGTAGCGCCTTGCTGTCAGATGCCGAGCAGTTGCCATACCAAGCAGTGATGCAACCAGTCAGGGTGCTCTCAATAGTGCAGCTGTAGAACTGAGGACCAATGCCAAATATTTTCAGAATCCTGAGGGGGACTAGGCGTTGCCGTGCCCTCCTCACGACTGTGTTGGTGTGTTTGGGCCATGATAGTTCCTTAGTGATGTGGACATTAAGGAACTTGAAGCTCTAGACCTTCTCTTCTCTGACCTCCTTCCTAAGGATGTCTCATCATTGTCTGTGATCAGGCCTACCACCGCCGTGTCGTCTGCAAACTTTATGATGGCGTTGGAGTCGTGTTTGGCCACGCAGTCGTGGGTAAACAGCCCATGTAATTGGATGTGTATAATTTACATTTCCTCTCACATTAACAGCATGCCAGCCCTTAAAAAGTTTGAAATTTGGCTCCAATTTGAACCCCTGGATGATATATTAAAACGGCCTTGTTAAACAGGTAAGGGTTGTTTACCTCTTTTCTCCCAGATACTGGGAAAATGAGAGGCAGTCATTTGAATGATGTGTAAAGGTTCCTAAGGCTACATGATGATACTGTTTAAATTGGTCTGCAGCAGACTGTAACAGGAATTTAAATCAGAGGTGATTGAAGGCTTCAGTAGCCCCGGTAAGTAGTTTGGGGGTAGGGGTGCTGTAAGAGGGGGGGGGGGGGTGATAATGCAGAGAGAAAAAAAATAGCCTGTGCTGTCAATGTCTATATTGGTCCGCTAATACAGGACCAGTAAAGGCCCAAAGGCACCACCTTTGTGACTTAGTTTTATCAAAATGTACTTCAGTGTTTACCAGCATTTGTAACTTGAGTCAAAAAAGTATCTGTACAAAACAGCTAAATCTAATCTAAACAATACTTGTGGAATTAAAAAATACTTCCTTGATATAAGTTTTCCAGTTTCTTGAAATACTTTGCAAATGCAATACATTTTTACGTGAAAAGTGAAATGGTCTATTAATTTCTTTTCCACTTTTGTAGACTGTCATATCCAGAGCAATTTACAGCAGTGAGTGCATACATTTTCATATTTTTTTTTGTACTGGTCCCCTGTGGGAATCATACATTGCAAGTGCCATGCTCTACCAACTGAGCTACCAACTAAGCCACATCATATCAAACAAACCTCTTGATGCCTCAATGTACTCAATTACTGTATTGTGCATTGTTTTTCTCCACGGTGATGGAAAATCTACAGGTACAAACCTAGTGGCTACCCGTCATTCAGGGTAGGTGGGGCCAACCTGTTTTGATCCCCAACTTAGCTAAAGGTGCCTGTTTTTTTGTTATTTTGACATTCATATTTGTCACATATCAGTTTGCAAACAATGAATATAGATATTTTTTAAAGGAGTTATTAAAGGTGCATACAAACTTGGTCTCTTTTTTGCTTTCTTGAGTAAGGCAGCTCCCACATGCAGGTGTTTCAGCCTAGCTCAGTGTTTTCTGTGGTGGTGGGACAGCCAGTGGAAAATACAGAGTGTAGAGGTTGGTAATGTTCCCTAGTTGTGCCGTGATTGGCTCAGTGTTCTGTCATTCATGGGGACAATACGTCACTGCCAAATCTAAGGGTGGAGCTCAAAAATTCAAGCCCTTCGGGTGCTGCCATAGAGTAACATTAGAAGTGCCCATCCAAGAAGGCTCAAGGTCATTGGTCACAGATGAAATTAAGTCAAAACACATTAAACAGCAGCTTTGATTGGACTGATGTCAACATCATACTTCAAAATCTTAGCTAGCAAGCTAGCAGTCATCATCATTAATAAAGTTGACAATCTGCTGGCAAATCCTTTTTAATCTTTGTCATATGAAGATAAATAATCAAGAGAAATTATAGATAAAACGTATCGGGCTCATCGGCCATTGGACATAAATGTTAAACAACAAGTTGGAAATCGCAAATTCAACAATGAGTGGTTTGGAAGGACTCAGTGGCTAACTGCAAGCATTGCAAAGAAATCACTATCCTGCTATTCGGTGGAGTGGGTGTGTGGTCCCAAGTCTGGATTTAAGGGTCTATTTTCCAAGCTTAAAAGGATAAACATTCAACATTGGCAATGGTGTCAATCCAGCATGACTTCTGCCACGCTCAAAACAACAGGAAACTCAGAACTGGGAAATCTGATTTCAGTTCAAGACTCCTGGGAACTCGGAGATAAACGAGCTCGGACTGTAAAAATACGTTTTGAACGGTCATCCAACTGGGAATTCCAAGTCGGGACCTCGGGCCTCTTTCTAGAGCGCCGTCCTGAAGATCACTGACATCATGAATTGAAAGTTGGGACCTCGGGCCTCTTTCTAGAGCGCCGTCCTGAAGATCACTGACATCATGAATTGAAAGTTGGGACCTCGGGCCTCTTTCTAGAGCGCCGTCCTGAAGATCACTGACATCATGAATTGAAAGTTGGGACCTCGGGCCTCTTTCTAGAGCGCCGTCCTGAAGATCACTGACATCATGAATTGAAAGTTGGGACCTCGGGCCTCTTTCTAGAGCGCCGTCCTGAAGATCACTGACATCATGAATTGAAAGTTGGGACCTCGGGCCTCATTCTAGAGCGCCGTCCTGAAGATCACTGACAACATGATTCGACCTTGTTTTTTTCCCTAATTACCAGTTGTCTTGAAAGCACCATCAATCCAGAGTATGACAGACTTTGATGACAAAGTTTCATGACAAAATTTGCCCATGAATGACCGCTGCGCCACCTTCCTGTTCAAGTGAGCACAGCACAACAAGGTGAGTCCAAAAATGTATTGCATGCTGCATAAATAATGTAATATACTGTAGCTAAGAAAGTAATACTAAGTTGTGTAGTAAGCTATTAGTAGCCCATGTGCCTCACTCTAATAATTTGGTCCCGTTTCGCCTCCTAATTTCACCTTCCGTTCTGACTTGATGCTTCACATGTAGCCTATAGCCTGTTTTAGAGAAATGTCATCATTGAATATTGTCTGCTTATATGCCTCCTTTATGTTTCCTACAGTTCTGACTTGGTTTATAGGGAGAATACTTTAAGAACGGCCCATGTTCTGAATTCTGTCGCTGTTCATTTCAGAAGTGCTGAAGAAATAGTTATATTGACAACGTTAGTCCTAGCTCGCTCAGTAATATCTTCATCAACATTACGGATTGCCTCTTATCCGCTCATCGTCCACTTCGTCCACCATAGTTTGTACATCTCAGTTATCAGTAGAAACCACTCTTAATGTAAATGTACATTACTGTATTGTACAGGCTGGTCATCTAGGTTTCAGTGCCGATTTTAGCTTGTAAATCTTGGTGGGGCAAACTGAAAATATATATTTTTAGACGCAAGCCAGCAAACCCACTACACAACACAACACTAAACAATACATTAATTGCACTATAACGGTGACAAACGGTGCCCACAAACTGTTAGGGCCTACATAAAGCTGTCACAACCGCAGAGTCCCAACAGCAGTCCCAACACTTTATCACTGCTACACCTGGCTATCAGAGGAGCCTTGTTTGGTAGTGAAACAGTTCATTCAGCCTCATTTACTCATTCATTTACTGCCTTTTAAAAAACATGGCTGATATGGCTGACTTGCTTACTAAGTGTTTTGTAAGGATGATAAATGAATACTGCAAAAAGTGGTTGTTTTCCATGTTATTTGATCAAGAAAAATATTTTTATTTGATGTGGATGTTTTGTGTCTTTGACCATAACTTTGCTCCTTTTGATGTAAATGTTCGAGGACAGGGTTTTGTTCTTTCTGGATTCCATTAGAATGACAATTGCAGGGAGGAAAGGGCAACAACTATTCCAATTCCAATTATTGAGTCCTGCAAGACACTGTTCTGAATTATGTAACTCTACTTTTTTTTGCCAAAACAGAGATGCTGAAAACATTGGCCTGTGCTACAGACATGTGAAAAAAATATTGATTAAAAAATAAATATATATATATACATACTCTTTTATATATATATATATATATTTCAAATTTTGTCTTGTAGCAGCCAGTGTTCACAATCTATCATAGCTGTGAGATTTGAATCATTTTAAGGTGTACTGTCACCTGAAACTAATCTCCAGATAAATGGAGAGCGAACCCACTTTATGATGATATAAAAATGACTGAGGGCTTTATTTTCGGCTGCCGTTAAGTTGGCAATTTTGTCATCTTCTATCTGGCGCACAGGCATTTTCCAGGCCTAACTCCAGGTTTGGCAAGTTACCTGTCTTATATAAATTTGCTCGAATATGGTGGACATATTTGAGTTGTATCCGTAAAAACACGATTTAAAGTGCTAATTTCAGGCGGTGCTGATAGGGCTTTTTAAGACCAACCAAAAGCCGGTTTTAGAGGTAAACGCAGTTGGTTATGGCATACATTTGTTAAGTGTATTCAGCCGTGACGCACACTGCCCATACGCACATTATGTGCTTTTGGTGCCTGTATCCTTTCTATTTAGAAACATAAAAAACTCCCAGTTTTTTCCCATTTCGTTTTATTTGGTTAAAAACCAAGCATAGCCTGTCCTCCTCTCAATGAAGGCTTTCCCCCCCTGCCCAATGCAATCATGAAGTAGTCAAGACTGTCGATAAAGGGTTTGGCTCCTGAGACCACTTATAAGTAAATATTAATCACCAAATTTGTATTCAAATAAACATTTGAGAGGAGTTAAACATTGAGCTGATATTCCCTTTTTATCTATGGATTGTAGCCAGGCCCACATTATTTTAGGCATGCTTGTCCCGTTTTGGACGTGCGTAAACTCCCCTCCATGTTGTAGGCCACTTGTCCATGCCCATCATGAAACGAGAGATGAGAACTTCAGTGAATATCGGTGAACCTCCTATATAGAAGTTATCTGTAACCTGGACCACTTGTCCATGCCCATCATGAAACGAGAGATGAGAACTTCAGTGAATATCGGTGAACCTCCTATATAGAAGTTATCTGTAACCTGGACCACTTGTCCATGCCCATCATGAAACGAGAGATGAGAACTTCAGTGAATATCGGTGAACCTCCTATATAGAAGTTATCTGTAACCTGGACCACTTGTCCATGCCCATCATGAAACGAGAGATGAGAACTTCAGTGAATATCGGTGAACCTCCTATATAGAAGTTATCTGTAACCTGGACCACTTGTCCATGCCCATCATGAAACGAGAGATGAGAACTTCAGTGAATATCGGTGAACCTCCTATATAGAAGTTATCTGTAACCTGTACCAATTGTCCATGCCCATCATGGAACGAGAGATGAGAACTTCAGTGAATATCGGTGAACCTCCTATATAGAAGTTATCTGTAACCTGGACCACTTGCTTGTTTTCCGTTTCACATGTTCCAAACCCACACTCTCCCCTCAGGCCTTCTATAACGAAAGGCTGGTTCATCAGCAGTGTGTGCCTTTTTTTATCCTGGCAAATTTATGACATCATTACATTTTGACATGTATTTATTGTCGTTGTTTATTTTATTTTATGACAACCAATCTTAGTAGAATGATTCAACTTCCTGGTTGTATGGTTACAATGTCCATGGCATGCAATGCAATGCAACTTCTGGAGATATGTGAATGCGATCTGATCTGTTATATGTTCATAAAACACAGGCCTATTTGGGAGCAGTATAACGGTGAGTGGACATCCTCCCTGTCTCTTTATGTTGGGTCTTTGTCCAGTTATTTTGAAAAGTTTGGTGGTGCCATAAAACCCTCAAGTCTGCGTTGTTTTAATATTATATGCCCACGAGAGAAATTATGGAGAAATGATGGTGCTGTAAGTGTAAAATAGCTTGCTTAAAACAAGTTATTTCATTTTGGGGGGATTTGATGAGAATTATTAGTTGTATTTTTAGGCTTTATCAATAATGATTTTAATCTTGCTTATTGACAATGCATGTCCATGCTGAGCCATAATGCAATTTACAGTAGGCCTACTGTAAACCCTATATCAGTGAATGTTATTGAAGCCATGCAATTGCTTAAAACAAATGTGGACTGCAAATGTGAAACTTCACATGTGCAGGCCGTAAAATCAAAGGCACTCCTGAAAATATAAAGTTGTTTTTGACGAAAATGAAAACATGTCAGTTTGTTACTTTCCCAAGGTTGGAGTATTAACAGGTTTAGCTGCATAAGGCATTGGTTCAAATCTACTTTCTGCCTTTAGAATTTTTCACTACTCCCATTGACTTCCCAAACCCCTGTCTGGTCTGTCGAGTCTGCTTCGCAAAGCGTTCCCGGAGGTATGGCTATGTTGGTCTTCTGGGTTTGAAAATTGTGATATCACAGTCCTCTCATATCTGCTGCACCTGACTTTCCATGCTTACTTTGCCTCTTGTTTTTTCCCTGCATTTTGCTTTCTGTAGCCGATATCTACACTGTAGAACTTTTCCCTGTAAAGGTACCATATTATACTGGCATCAGAGTTGCCAGCTTAATACTGTAATTTTCCTTTACAGCAGAGATGCTGTCATATATATATTTTCTTTACTGTAAAATATATGACAGCATCTATACTGTAAAACTAAATTACAGTATTAAACTGGCAACTCTGATGCCAGTATAATGTGTGCTCCCACTCCGGCCTCTAGGTCACCAGGCTGCTTGTTATGGCGCATAATGACACTCACCTGGATTCCATCACCTCCTTAATTACCTACCCTTTATATGTCACTCCCTTTGGTTCCTTCCCCAGGCGTCATTGTTTCGGTTTCTGTTGCATGTCAAATAAAATAAAATGTTGTTAGTCACATGCGCCGAATAAATTGTCAAATCACATAAAATGTTATTAGTCACATGCGCCGAATAAATGGTCAAATCACATAAAATGTTTTTAGTCACATGCACCGAATCGACAGTGCAGTTTAAAAAAATAAGGATAACAATAAGAGTCAAATAACAAATCATTCAAGAGGAGCAGTAAAATATAGCAATATATTGGGGGGTGGCGGTGCAGAGTCAATATATTGGGGGGTGGCGGGGGGGGGGCACCGGTTAGTTGAGGTAGTATGTACATGTAGGTAGAGTTAATTGAAGTGACTATGCATAGATGACAACAGAGAGTGGCAATGGTGTGGAGAGGGGACGGGGACGGGGGGGTGGCAATGTGAATAGTCTCGGTAGCCATTTGACTAGATGTTCAGGAGTCTTATGGCTTGGGGGTAGAAGCTGTTTAGAAGCCTCCTGGACCTAGACTTGGAGATCCGGTACCGCTTGCCGTGTGGTAGCAGAGAGAACAGTCTATGACTGACACCGCCTGGTATAGAGGTCCTGGATTGCAGGAAGCTTGGCCCCAGTGATGTACTGGGCCATTCGCACTAACCTCTGTAGTGCCTTGCGGTCGGAGGTCGAGCAGTTGCCATACCAGGCATTGATGCAACCAGTGCAACCATGCTCTCAATGGTGCAGCTGTGAAACCTTTTGAGGATCTGAGGACCCATGCCAAATCTTTTCAGTCTCCTGAGGTGGAATAGGTTATGTCGTGCCCCCTTCACGACTGTCATGGTGTGCCTGGGCCATGTTAGTTTGTTGGTGATGTGGACGCAAAGGAACTTGAAGCTCTCAACCTGCTCCACTGCAGCCCTGTCGATGAGAATGGGTGCGTGCTCGGTTCTCTTTTTTCTGTAGTCCACAATCATCTCCTTTGTCTTGATCACGTTGAGGGAGAGGTTGTTGTCCTGGCAACACACGGCCAGGTCTCTGACCTTCTCCCTATAGGCTGTCTCGTTGTTGTCGGTGATCAGGCCTACCACTGCTGTGTCATCGGCAAATATAATGATGTGCGTTGTCTGTACGTTGTTCGTGTTTCTAGTTTTGTATTATGTTTCATTTATTGATTAAATGGTTCACTCCCTGAATTTGCTTCCCGACTCCCAGTGCACACGTTACCCATACCTGTCAATTATTATCTGGGTGATGTTTTTATAGGTCTCACTGCAGTATATTTACGAGCAATTTAGAGCAGACCAAAATGGCTTGTGTTATCTAGTTAGCTAGGTTAGCTAAGAAAACATGCGGTAATTCAACGTTGGCTAGCAATAAAGATACTTAAATTGTTTATAAGGTACCTAATCAGCAGCTGCTGAAAATATTCTTCCATTTCACAGCTGCTTCACGAAGATATTTACTAAAATAGTCGGAGTTTCATGTTTCTCACCCGACAGCATGAGGTTGGCACCTGAAACTGATCATTTGAATCTACAGTAGGCTATTACTGTGAAGGAATATGATATGTTAGTCATTTACAGTTAATAACAGTATTTTTCAGCATTAATGTATTCATTTACGGTATTTTACTGTGCATTCTACAGTGTTTTACTGTTGAAATGACAGAAGTCTTACATTGTAACCCACAGGATCCATCACCAGGGGAAAAACAGATGAGACTCCTCACTGCAGCAGGATGGCACAGATATCATTACCTTCTATAGCCCAGGAAATCAGTCTGCAGAGCGAGAGAGAGAGTGAGTGAGCGATATGAAAGCCATGGTACGGTACTGGTTCAGCAGAATCAGTAGTCAAATGTAGGCAGATGGAAGAATGGCCCGCCATATCAAGTCTCTGGCTGGCCCACTGCTTGGGAGGTTGTGTATGTGCATATATGTGTCTGCGTGTGTGTGTGAAATTGAGTGTGGGGGGGAGGGGGGAATAGTGTGTGTGTGTGCGACCATGTGTTTGAGGGTGATGTTTGTATATCACAGGTCTCCAGGCCTTTCCTTTTTGGATTTATAGCATATTTTATGGTGGCAGACAGACTATGTAAAACCCATGTACAGTAGATAGGTATTTTTATTTCCTCTATCCCTTTGAGTAATGCCAGAAATGCAAACACATGGCATTCTTTGTTGACAAGTGATTTAGAGGACCTCGTAACACATCACCAGTTCCATATAATGGCCGCATCTCTTTATGTATAAGTACAATTCCATGACCCTGTACATAATTTCTCATCTGTATTGGTAACCAAAGTTTAGGTGCCTGGATAGCTTGCCAATGGCGTTTCTCATATTTCATACCTTCTATATCTAAACAGATGTCATTCTCATGTGCATTACTCCTCACAAAATACCTAACACCAGTAATACAATCCACTATTCTTCTGAACAGTAATTGATTGACTTCAATTCATTGTTACACCTTCTGTGTAACACATTTCCATGAGAATGCCCATCCTCTGAGCAGTGGGAGAGGAGAGGTTAATGTACTCTGGTGATATGTAATAGGGTTGACATGCATTACATATCTGTACTACATTAAACACAAAAGTAAATGAGCGAACGCCATATGATCCCCACTCCCCCGATACAGTTAGTGTGAAGACTGACAGGTTGATAGCTGAGAGATGATTACTCTAAAATTATTCAGCATGTGACTCCTCAGCTACAGTAATCAGGTTCAATGTGTTGCTCATTGACAGCACTTGCCTTTCCTTTTCTGCATTGCACTTTTATAAATGTATTTATTTAGCAACCTTAGCCCTTGTTATTCAAAGTGTAGACTACAGATCAGTGTTCCATTAGTAAAATACAGTATTGTGTAGGAGACATACCAAGAAGCAATTTAACAGTTGCGTGATCAATTCTATCTAGCACTCTAAAATTACATGTTACACACTGTGTGTATGCTTTGTTTTGCATTCTCACTCATTGTCAACTGATGGGTTCTGACTTCTAAACTTTAAATATGCTTAATCAAGTAACTAAGGGATATAGGGGAATGAATGGACAGATGTCCTCGATAGCTGTGAAAAATAATCTACACTTGAACCATGCTGCTACCCCAGATTATATTCATCCTGGTCTCATAGACTAGACGTAACATAGTAAAAATATATCCGGGACACTCAACTTAATATAATATGTTACATTTGGTATGGTTACATAAGACAGAAGGTTACTTAAACTAAAGTAAGGTGGTTGGTTGGGGTGGATAGGTGTTCATATAAAGCTAACATATGTAACCCAAATGTTGTGTGTTTGAATCTCATCACGGACAAATTTAGCATTTGCTTTCCACATGAACCCCTACATTCCCACAGACCCTCATTAACATTAAGCCATTCTGGAGTGGAGTTGACCGATAGGCCAGCAAAGCAAGGGAAGGGTCAGCTGCTTTCTTGAGGAGGTTCTTCACCGTCTGAATGGTGCGTTCCGCCTCTCCGTTGCTTTGTGGGAACTTTGGACTGCTGGTGACCCTGCAGTGAAGTTGGAAAGGGGTCTTCCGGTGAACTGAGGCCCATTGAATGTAAACAGGACCTCAGGTACCCCATGGCAGGCGAAGATGGACTTCAGATGAACTACGACGTCTGCAGACTTTCTTAGTGACATGTTTGTGAATTCCACATACCTTGAGAAGTAGTCCACCACTAGCAGGTAGGTGGTGCATTTCAGAGTGAACAAGTCCACTCCCAGTCTTTGCCAGGGTCTCTCAGAAAGTTGTGATGGTATGAGTGGTTCAGTATGGTTTGTGCGCTCTTTGATGCATGTCGTTAAGCACAAGTTTCGTTCAGTTGTTGGCTGAGTCCAGGCCACCACACAGCCTGTTGTGCACGTTCTCTGCACTTGACCACACTTTAATGACCCTTGTGCAGCTTACTTAGGATGTCATTTCGTAAAGCTGATGGAATGACAAGTCTTGTTCCTTTCAACAGAAGACCTTCGTACTCTGTGAGAAAAGCGCGTTCTGCCCAGTACAGTTTTAGCGTTCCTTTACATCCGCTGAACTCCTGACACATTTCCATGTCTTTTGAGAACACACTGTTGGCTTTGAGTTGTTCCCTCAGATTGTCTATATAGGAAACACTCAGTGGTTCCATGATGGCATCCACATATATATTTGTGGTCTCCATGAGCTCATTTTCTGCAGCAGTAGCTATGGCTTTCCTGGCGCACGTGACAGCGATCCACAGGATCTTTCCAGGGACATGAGCAATCGTGTAGGAATTTCTCATAAGTCTCATCCTGAAGCATTGGATTTGTGGGGGAAGGGTGTCCAAGGGTTGGTTCCCCAGAAGGCTCACGAGCGGTTTGTGATCAGTTTCCAGCTGAAAGTGTTGACCAATGAGAAAGTCTCTAAATCTTTCACATGCCCATGTGAAAGATTTCCACTTGAGAATATCTCTGCTCTGTCGGTGTGAGAGACCGGGAAGAAGAGGCAACAGGTCGCCAATCCTCGCTTTTCTTCTGCAGCTGTCAGGTTTGTGGGTGTAGCTGGTGTATAAAGTCAGGCGCAGGAGAGCAGAGATGAGTGAAACAACGCACTTTACTCGACAGCACAAAATAAACTATTTACAAAGTGCAAAAAGAACGGTTGCCACACAGCATGGGTGATAAACAGCACCCGGTACAAACCAGCTGGAACATACCAGAGAGAGAATAAAGTAGATGTCACGGGTCAAAATTTTGATTGATGACCCTATGTGAACCTATGTGAACTCTATGTGAACCCTATGTAGTGATGACGTGTGCATGTCTTCTGGTCAGGCAAGCCTGGTTAGGTGGGGGCTATGGGGTGAGTAAGGGTCCATTTGACAGGCCGTTAATGATTGATGACCCAAGCCTGATTTATGACCCTATGTAATGATTTATGACCCTATGTCATGTAGAAGGGTGCATGCCCTGGGTTGAGTAAGTGACCATGTGTCAGGTCAACCTGTTACTGTTTCTCACGGTTTGGGTTGGTTAAGGCCCCTTATAAAGCCGCTGAACAATACCTGTTTAAGAGTGCACAAGATCTTAAGAATAACCATGGAATTTGGGATCGGTCCCAAAGCAGTGATGACTGTAACAACTGAAACAGGCCTTCGGGTTGCCCATAGAGCAAGGGCAAAGTATCAACCAGCAATATATGATGCGCCAAAAAAACGTTTTTTAAATGTGTATAGAACCCAAATACCGCCAGCAAATGCTCTGACAGATCAAGTGTTGATGTCTAATGGCCAGCAGTGGGGGTATCGGTTTGATTACCTGGCCTGTAGAGTGACCCTCTATACGGTAGATGAAGGAGAAGAATATACAGACCAGACTGTAGGCTTGGAATATGGTGTTGAAGACTGGTCGGTTTTTCGCAAGGTTGTGTGTCCTGAACTGAGCCTTATCACCAAGGGGTATAGTGTGTTCACGGGCCACGAGACCCGTTGGGAAGGTACCCCGGACTCCTCAGGACAAATATTTCACAGGGTGAAAATACAAAGAAAGAATGGCCGACCGTGCGGCAGCGTGGAGTTCTATATCGGCACCGAGGCAATCCGAAACCACAACCTTAGGGGTGGTGGCCTGACTGGGCTTACCCGACTGCGTCTGCTTATTCCTTTTAAGAGTTGGGATGTACTGGAATTGAAAATGTTGCAACCGTTGGATGCTCTCTTTGTACAGAGCCAACAGCGTCAGAGCCTTGTTCATTTAAAGAAGTGCATAATATATACGAATCGTAAAGATTACGATGCAAAAGAGCCTCAAGAAGATACAGCGTCAGAAGAAAACTAAGTAAGCGGATGCTTTAACCCCGCCCCCCCAGATACCCAAGGGCCTTGTTCTACAATAAAAAGAAAAAAAGCAGCCAGTTCTTCATTTCAGCATACACCATGGATCTCCAGACCATCTACGAGGAAGCCACTACGTCATGGGGGCCCGACACTAAAGACTCTATGCCACGAAGCCCTACACTCTACGCACCCCTGGCAAGACCCGTGACACCCCCGACATTTACCCAGCCTGAGGATGTGTTTGATGGGGTGGCCAGTACTATTTTTGTGGATACAATCAAGGCCTCTGTAGCTACACTTTTAAACGTGGTGATTGGCGAATATATACGAGAAAAATGCATCGGCTGTGAGATCAATCATCCCAGCCAGCGTCGTCATCCTTGCCTCTACGACCCTCCTAGATACTACTTTTTCAATCATTTTGAGGAGCTGGTGAAAAGACTGTGGTCCTGCCGTTTTATACCAGCGCTGGTCATCGCCCTGGAGTCTATGGGTATTGCGCCGTCTATCCCTAGAGTTTACGGGGTAACCGAAGCCTTCCTACATGAACTGAAGGAGGCCATCTTCATCCATGAGAAACTCAAAGAAATCCGACACACCCTGGTGGACGACAACAAATACAGGGAAGCTGTGGTGGCTGATGTGATGCTTTTCTGGCTCAATAAATCCCAAGAGACCGAGTGACATTTTGTTTATTTAGAGCTATGGGTAACTATGTGTCTACGATGTTTGAGCGAATAAATACATTTTTTCTTTTGAGAGACCTTACAAATGTTATGCATCAGATTATTGAAAATAAAGTGAACAATGTAAAGTTCTACACAACCCACAATACAGGGGTTATTGTAGAGCGTGTGTTAAAAATGGAGCAAATCATGAAACATGTCCGACATACGGGCGAGAGTTTACAATGGTCACATATGGTATCAAGGCTTGTTGAGGATTCTGAAGAACTAGAAATAACTTTGGCTAAGATTTTACATTATTTGTTTGAACCACCCTTTAATGTGAATGTGTATCATATTTGTTGTTTATATACTTATATATCAGACGTGTGTGTTTTAAAAATTCAGCGAAACAAACCTGTAAATCTAAACAATATATACAGGGTGTTGCATGCTGTGATTGTTGAGAAAACGGGGACTTGTATCTTGCAACAAATCCTGAATTGTCTGTATACGTAATAATTGTTGCATTCTTAAAATAAAAATTCACAAACTGAAATGTTGTCGTTATATGAAAGTGGCTCATTACAGTTATTGTACCTCAGAGAGGCAAGAAGGATGGCTGAGCAGCTGTTGAAAAACATATATTATAATCCCTCTAACCCCGGGTCTTATGGGGGTAAAGAGCGTTTACAGAGAGCTATAGTCGAAGAAACAGGTAGTCTGTTAAGCGATGCTAAAGTGAATGAATGGTTATCAGAGCAAGATGCCTACACTCTACATAAACCTGTAAGAAAACATTTTCCAAGAAATAGAGTTTTTTCTACGCATCCATTATCCCAATTTCAGGCGGATCTATGTGACATGCAGTCCCTTGCCGATAAAAATGATGGAAATCCCTACATGCTAACGGTTATAGATATTTTCTCTAAATTAGCCTATGTAAGGGTGTTAAAAAATAAGAGCGGGGCAGAGGTGACCAGGGCCTTTGAATCGATCTTGAAGGCAGGAGGCGCCCCCAAGAAAGTGCAGACGGATGGCGGAAAAGAATTTTTTAATAAAACATTTCAGAAGCTAATGAATAAGTATAATATAGTACATTTTGCTACAGGCTCTGATTTGAAAGCTTCGGTTGTGGAACGCTTTAATAGGACTTTGAAAGAGCGGATGTGGCGCTATTTTACAGCTCACAACACCAACCGATATACAGACATAGTTCAGGATTTAGTAAACGGGTACAACCACAGCTACCATAAGACTATACGTATGAAGCCCTCGGAGGTCTCTTCGGAAAACTCTTTTCAAGTCTTTAAAAATATGTATGGTTTGTTCCCACTTCGCCGTAAGAAAAAAATGACTTTTAAATTCCTAGTGGGTGACTTGGTGCGTATATCAAAGTTGAGGGGTGTTTTCGACAAAAAATACGAACAAGGCTTTAGCTCGGAGTTGTTTACCGTTACCGAATGTCTGCCACGCATTCCGCCGGTCTACAAATTAAAAGATTATGACGGGGATCTTATAGAGGGATCTTTTTATGAGAAGGAATTACAGAAGGTCCAGTTGGGTAAAGACAAAGTCTTTCACGTGGACGAGATTCTAGATCAGAAGAGAGAAAAGGGTAAAAAATGGTTGCTGGTCCGCTGGAAAAACTGGCCTCAAAAGTTCAACAGTTGGGTATTGGAGCAGGATGTGGTGGAGGCAACGGGGGTTAATTTAAACCCCTAGTCATGATAACTAGCGCATCATTCGCGTGTACACAGTTGGGCATCATGGAACACAGCGGCTTCTACCTGACTCTCCCCAGTAATGCGTCGGCACAGATATATCGTAATAATCAGAGTTCGAAGTATACAACCAATTTTCCAAAGCCTATAGAGTTATCAGAGGCTTGGGAAGTAGGTCTCAGCGAGATTACATACCCCCATAGTTGGTATAATATCAAAGCTAAGGACCGTGATTTTTATTGCAAAAGGTTCTCGGAACCTGCGAAACTTATTAAGCTTAAAAAAGGTTTCTATAGAACCGTCGACAGGATCGTCTCAGAGTTGAATGAACACCTAACCCTGAACAAGATGGAAATATTCCTATTCTACAATCCAATCCATAAAAGGATACAAATCTCAGGGCCTGCTAACGGAGGTATAAAGACCAGCGGTAATTTATCCTACATGTTGGGGATGGGTCCCAATAAATGGACGTATGTGAACGATAAATTATTCCCATTCCCTGCGGATATACATGCAGGCTTTTACAACATATTTGTCTATACCGACATCATAACCTATCAAAGGGTCGGAGACAGCTGTGTGCCCCTCCTGCGAACAGTTCATATAGACGGCAAGGATGGGGACATCGTCACTGTCAATTATGACAAGCCGCACTACGTACATGTCAGCAAGAACTATATTGAAAACATTCTGGTTGAGCTTAAAACGGATCAGAACGAAAACATTGAATTTACTTATGGTAAAACGATTGTAAAACTCCACTTTAGACCCACCAAAACCTCTCTACATATATAATAGCTGTATTATATTTATAAACATAATACAAATAAAAGTGTTATGGAGCACCATCAGCTCGACCCTAACCGTTATGTTTCATACTATGTGGATCAAGTGGGTAATGGACTACCAGGATATCATGGAGCGCCGACAATGTATGGTTCGGGGATAGGAGGTATATTCCGTAACCTCTTCAGGATGGTTTTACCGTTTATGAAGAGAGGCTTCAGCATAGCCAAACCACATTTAAAATCAGCGGCTAAAAATATAGTAAGTGAGGTTGTAGCCAATGCTATGACCCGAAGGGCGTCACCAGAGGTGGAGCATCAAGAAGGCTCGGGGCTTATGATATTGTCTCGAAGGCCAAAAAAGAGACCCCCTGGTTTAAGGCGTAGACCTGCACCTAAAAAGCGGCGGTTAACTGTTAAAAGAACCTCAGTAAGTCAAAGACGGGGTAAAGTGAGGAGGTCTGTACCAAAACAGGCTAAAAGAATACTAGGAAGTATTTTCTAAAAGAATAAGTGACATGGCTCTTTTACATCGAATGTCCTCTGAAGCTATAAAGACAGAACTTGATCTTTTCACGGCACCGTTAACGCAGCATTCAATAGATAGATCCAGTTATGTGGAGATAGCCCCTCTCTCTGCTATTACCGATAACGGGCCTATCGAATTTTTCATACCAGGCCATGGTGACAACTATCTGGACCTCAACAACACCTTGGTGCATTTACGTCTAAAAGTGACCAAAAGAGATGGGTCTAATATTGCAGACGATGCCAAAGTGAGTCTCATTAATTACCCCTTGGCCACCATTTTCTCCCAAGTTGATGTGACTTTGGGTGAACGCCTAATCAGTCAAAGCAGCGCTACATACCCTTATAGAGCCATCATGGAGTGTTTACTAAACTACTCCGAAGACACTCTCAAAACCCAATTTAGCGCCGGGCTGTTTAGCAAGGATACTGCAGGAGCCTCTATGGAATCGACAGACCCTTCCACCGGTGCAAACAAAGGACTAGCGGCACGAGCTCGCTACTGCGCCGAATCTCGAGAGTTTCATTTGCTAGGCCCTATACACTCTGACATTTTCTTTCAAGAACGGTTACTCTTAAATTCGGTTGATTTAAGATTAAAATTAACCAGGGCCAAGGATGATTTTTGCCTGATGTCTCCCCAAGACGGGGATTTTAGTTTGAAAGTGTTGGGGGCAACCCTTTTTATTAAAAAAGTATCTGTATCTCCGGCCGTGCGCCTGGGTCACTCACATGCTTTGATGAAAGGAAATGCCCTTTACCCTCTCCAAAGAATTACCATGAAAACCTTTAGCATACCTGTGGGCAGTAGAATCTGCAGTCAAGAAAACCTATTTCTAGGCCCTTTACCTAGATATGTGGTTATAGGTCTGGTTGATCACGCCTCTAATACGGGCAGTTTAGATAAAAACCCCTTTAATTTTCAGCACTTCAATGCAGAGTATGTAGCGCTCTGTCAGGACGGACGTCAGGTTCCGGCGAAGGCTTTCCAACCACAATTTAATAACAACATATCTGTGCGAGAATTTTACAATCTATTCCTGGCTACAGGGCGACATCTAAAAGATCTCTCTTTACCTATTGACAGAAATGATTTTGCAGAGGGTTACACATTGTATGCTTTCAATTTATCACCTGATGATGACACCTCAGGAAATCTGTCTGTGGTGTCCCAAGGTAACCTCAGGCTGGAAATGCGTTTCCGTACACCTTTAGCCTGTACAGTTAGCATGATTGTTTACGCATGCTCTGATTCAATCTTGGAAGTGAATGCCCGAAGACAGGTCTTAGTGGATTATTATTAAGGACCTTTGAACAAAGACATGAATACCCAAGAGTTGGACGGGCTCATGAGCCGCTTGATTGGAAAACAATTTTGTGGAGTGTTGGCTTGTGATGAATTACCTATGGAGATATGGTCTGAGAGGCCTGCAATGTTTATTGTCAATACCCATCCTAAACACATGCCTGGTGAACATTGGCTAGCTATGACATTAGAACAGGAAGGTGGACGAAAAATCTCAACTTTTTTTGATTCCTATGGCTTTCCCCCCGGTTTTTCACATTTCCCTAAATCTATTAAAGATTTTTTGACCCTAAACGGTACAAAGATCTACTACAACATCAAACAAGTGCAAGATAACCTTTCCACTACATGCGGTCACCACTGTGTATTTTACCTGTGCCAAAGAGCCCGGGGAGTTTCTTTTGAAGATGTTATGTCTCTTTATAAGGATGATTTAAGAAGTAATGATAACCTTGTATCTTGTTTTGTTAGAAAATATCAAAAGTGTTCAAATGTGTGTCCTTTAAGAACGCGTAATCAAGGCGTATGCTCACGTCATATGTTTCAAGAATGCCACAAATGTTAACTTGCTTATTTTTCAAATAAAAAATTTATTGAATTTAATCATAGTCATTCAAAAGTCATTTTCAAAAGTCTAACCACGCCGAGAGATCGGGTTTAGGAAAAGGTCCTGAGACGTTCATGGGAGTAAATGAGTTAGCATCATCGCTTTCATATGGGGCCGGTGTCGTTGGGGCATCTTTAGGGGTGCTGTATCTCGTTGAAGGCTTTTGTTTTAAAGCTTGAATCTGTTGACGAAGCTTATGGTTGGGTACACCGGAGAGGGGGATGTTGAGGATTGCCAGGGCCTTAAGAAACTGACGCCAGCCGGGAGGCCTTCGGTCATCAGCAACCTTGTGGGCAGCCGTGGTACTTTTAAGCAAGTCCTGCATATGGGACCCCCTAACCACAGAGCCCTGAAGGATAAACTCTCCAGAGTCGTTCCAAGCAGCTATCCCCTTTGAGTCTTTTATCTTGTTCATAATGTATTTAACATTCTTCCTGTTACGTAAAGGCACATGTGTCAGTAGGTCATGCATAACTTTATCTTCAAATGGCATTTGAGCTTCACCCGACATATTATCTCCACTAGGTAAGATCGACGGTACAGGCCTTACAGGGGCATGGCTATCGTTAGGTTCGACATCTGTTAAAGGTTCCGGTAGGGAAAGGGTTAAATGGTTAGTCTCTCTCTCCCCTTGCTTTACCCGAGTCAAATACCTTTGCATTAGGTTTGTGTATTTTTGAATCTTATCATAGGGGTTCAATCCTTTTCGGTTCAAAACATCCTTCATGGCCGTATCCAAATCATTTTCCGCTGTTTGTCTGATATCTTCAGGACCCTGCATTTGTTTTTTAAGTCTATCCAACTCTTGTTGAGGCACCAAGTACATTTTAGTGGCCATCACACCCACGTGTTCAACCACCACGTCTGGCCGCAATAAGGCTGGTGATGAAGGGCACGGCTATACTGAGTAAAGGTAGAAGAAAACCCCCAGACTGTTGTATACTATGTCTTTTCTTTTGAAGACTGGCCCTTTTATTGGCAAAGAGTTTGATCGCTGTCTTTTGTCTCCTTAATTTTTTCAATTGGTTCAGGGTGAGTGGAATGCGTCCTTTGAGAAGATTCAAAGCAATCTCACATAGGGCTAATATGAGATCTGAAGAACAGCGACCCAAGATGGCCTTCCGTTCTTTAGCTGTAGAACCTACTAGCCTTCTCAAGAGGGGGAGGTTTCTTTTTAAACGCAGAGACATAGCGTTTACTTTTTAGGAAGGTATGCAGCAGGCCTCTCCCCCGGAAACAGCCCTGTACGTAGCCTAAGGTGTTCTGGAGTATTTGCTTTTAAATCCACGATTAAATAAGAAAATGGCTCTTTGGTAGCGTCCTCATAGCTCTCCATAAAGTATGATTTCCGTCCAGGGTACATCTGCTGAGCTAGAGTGCTAATTTGCAGTTTGTCTCTAGGATTTTTAAACAATACCATGTAGTTGGCATTCAAGCTAATGGTCCGACTATTTTTACCTTGGTGAAACACATTCTGGACCAAGTAAAGCACGGACAGGTTTCTATGATGAGTATATTGGGTAAAAGCTCGTGCAATTTCAGGGTGTTCGCTACCAGCAAATAGCATATCGTCCAAAACCAGCAGATTATTTACATGTGGGGGGAGAAGTTCATCATCAGACAGAGAATCGGGTATTCCTTCAACAAACTTGATTTTTATTGTCTTCAATAATTCATCATACAGAGGTTGGTAACATGAATAACACCATACAATATTGTCAGGCTTTTGAGATAACACATGTTCAGAATTCTCTAAAATACTTTTTACAAAAAAAGTTTTGCCACTGTTTGAAGGGCCTGCAATTAATGCTGAAAAAGGCAATTGTAGCCGGGGGTCAAAACCCTCGACAGCAGTCATAATATCTTAAGCTTTAAGACACACTGGGGCTTGTAGCATAAGTCAGTAGCCAAAGGGCAATGTGGTACCGTCAGGCAATAGCTGTCTCTTGTCATAGACTACCCTGAATCTTTTAGTGAGTGGTGCGTTTCTTAGATGGAACCCCTTTTTATCCCTCACTATTTTGTTGTAGGAGCTCAAAATCTCCAAGTCACTATTCTTGTCCTTTACGAACCCCTCGACCAAGCGCGTGATTGATTCCAAGTTTACACGCGGTGCATTTTCATAGTTTTGAGTCACGCCTTTGGCTTTCAACACCACGTGATTGGCTTTAGTCCTAAAAGCATAGCTTTTTGGACCACATGAGGACCATTCTGTAATATGGTCACCCTCTTCGAGTTCACTCGTTAAACCCCCAAGATAGTTGCTAAGTGGGGGGGTCCAATCCCCCGGTTTGCTTACATAGACCACAGAGTCTGTGTCGTGGTAAAGAACCCGCCTCTGAAGCTGTTCCATGAGGGTGTACAGTTCAAGGCGGCCATAGGCTGTGGTAAATGCTGCAAGAAACACATTTACATTACCCGGGGGTAGAACCCACTTTTGGTGGCGCCTCCATTGCACCAAGGCAATGTCTTGACTCAAGAAGGAAAAATGTGAAATTTCGTATTGGTCCGAAAAAACAAATTCCAAAAATTCTTCGGGGTCTTTAATGATCGAAGTTGTTAGCATATTGCATCTCTGCGCTAATTTCCCCCAAAGGGAGTTCAAGTACAATTTCGACACATTTCTTTTGGTTTTGTTGACCTCTATTCTGTCAGGGTCAAGAAGTATGCCTTCTCTGTCATGGTAGTCTTGAATGTACTGGTCTTTACTTTCTTGATCTGTGACCGATGCAGGATAGCCTGAAGCCATCTGCTTGCATCTCAAGAAGGTTTTGATGTACTCTTTAAAAAGTGTGTCTGATTTCCTGGAAAAGTTCCACACTTCAAAGATTTTGGCCACACGATACCCCTTCTCTAAAGCCTTAGAGAATTCTACAGTGACCCATACACCGGTCAGGGCTCTTTCTTGATCTGTGTGATCACAGGGGTTTTCCTGGTTGTGGTTTTCACAGCATGTGCGACAAAGGGGAAAGAAAAGTTTTCCTTTAGGACCCTTGTAAGGCAACACAGGTATAAACAGCCCCCTAGGAGGGTAGACAGTCGCTTTGATTAAACCAAAATAATTTTGGGGTTCGTCAAAGTCGCTGTGAATAATTTCAGGATGCCCTATAGGATAGAATGAGGAACTCATTACATGAGGATATAGGGATGTAAAATCTACATAGCCTATTGTCTCGTCGGGTTGAGCTACATAACGCAATGTCAAAGCATTGGTCCGGCCTCCAAACAAGGCCTGTCGCGGTTCCAGGGGCTCTGGAGGGTCATAATGGGTAAGGAAGGCCTTAACACTAGGATCTGCCTTTTTGAGGGCTGTCCATTCGTGCTCCCACAAAACCACAACTTTTAACCCGTAAGTAGCCTTTAAAGAATTCAGTTTGTCTTGAAACTCTTGGTACATTTCCCCAAAAGTCTTTTGGGTTAGGACACACAAGGTGTGGGGGACAAAGCATAATTTACAACCGTGGAAGAAACAACCGTTGTACTCATACACTGTCTCAACCCCGTCAATCTGTGTGTATCCATCTACATGGTAAGGCCCAAAAGCCTTCTCCCCCCGATTCAAAGCATGTTGGATAAAAATATCTTTATCCTGGGCCAAGTACTCCAACCATTGAATGGAACCACTAGAGTAGGCCTTGAATTGGCGTCGGTAGTTGTCTGGCGATGGGATAGCTATAGATTCAGGAGTTAGATAGTGTGTACGATAGGTTTTCATGCACGCTGATGCAATAGTTGTACAGCTCCAGGGGTCAATGCCCGCATCTTTGATTACCTCTTCTCTGAATCTGAGGCATCCTTCACGAAGTATAACAACGTCATTGTCACAGTATGATTCCATCTCTTTATGGAAATCAAAAGTGCCATGTCTTACGGTCTCGTACCATGTCATGAATCTCTCACGCTCTTTGGGAGACATTTGATCACACCCGTACATTTCGGGGGCTGGATAAGATCCTATATAATGTAGATTCTCCTCAGATGTGAAGAAATGAGGGAAATAGCCTTTGACAGAGTTTTCAAAACCCAAGGCCTCTGGCATTTGAGCCAATCTCATGGGTAAGAAGCTTAAGCTGTCAATGTATCTCTGTTTGAAGGCGGGGTCAACAAAGCATAATATTTTACTCCCTTGAGCTATGACACTGGGTGCCACGCCTTGCTGTATCAAAGGGTTCAGAAGCAGATAGGAGTCATAGGCCCTAGCATTGTGAGCTATAAACGTGAAGTTTCTGTACTGGGCTTTTCTAAAATGTTTTAGAAAGAGCCGGGCACAATTGGGTCCCTCGGCCGACCATTTTTCACCCTTGAAAGTCATGGTTGACACAAAAATAGGCAAATGAACCCCTGATTGCTGATTTGTCTCAAAATCATAAACACATATTTCTCTGTATGTTCATCTTCAGCCAAGGGCTGAATGTAACACTCATGTGTTACTTCTTGAACCGCTTCCGCGTCTCTGCTTTTCAAAGGACCTTTACAGATTGGGCAGTGTATAATTCCACAAACATGAGGTTTAGGGCTATCTATTTTAAGGTTGTAATTGCAATGACATTTTGGACATTTCTTGTTAATGTCACAACTGCTTACAGATTTACATGCCTTGGGATGCCATGTTTCAGTTTTGTGTTTTTCGTAACAGTAGGCCGAACGACATGTGCGGTGACAATCCGCACAGGGGGTCAAGTTTAGCGGCTGCATAGGGCAATGTTTATCCAGACATACTGAACAGTTGTAACGGCACGAGTGCCCCCCCATGCGTGTGTAGCCGGTATGACAGGCTGGACAGACATATGGCGCGCCTAAAAAGGCTGTGATGTTAGTTACGGCATAGTAATGCTCATTTTGCACATAAAAGTACATAGTCTTAGGATGTGGTTCGGGTATATTTTGGAACTTGAGGAGAGCGTCATTAGCCCTACTGTGGTACAAAACCACAATCTTGATGTTCAGAAAGTTTTCAAATTTGACTATGTCTGAGAAAGCCACAGCATCCTGTATACCGAGACCCACCGCAGTTTGTAGCTCTCGAGCTTTATGTAACGCGGCTTGATCAGTACATCCTGGGCTGAGTAAGTGGGCCAAACCTATGGCAAAACATAGCTTATTACCTGGATTGTGAACGTTTATGAGATAGGCCCTTTTATTGCTTATGATTTCGGACTGCATTAAACTCTCGAGCTTTCGTCTCTGACCCCCGCCCCCTTGTGGTTGGCGTACTAATTGTACTACAAGTTCGAGGGTCCTATCTGCTAGCACGTTTAAATTTGACTGAACAAGGCGTTCTAGCAGTTTAACAAATTGTTCAAGCTCTGCTTCACCATTCTGTAAAATAAGCGATACCTTGCTCTGTAGACTGTCTCCACAAATTTCCAACTGTAAGAGATCCCTAGGTTCGCTATAATCTCTAATCCTCGCTAACAGTTCATTCAAAGTGTCCATAAGCATTACGTAAAACACAGCATATTCCCGAATCTGACCCCCCCATGCGAAATTGAAAAACTGGCGAACCTCAATATTGTTGAATTTATTTCGACGCAAAACATGTACACTTCGATCAAGACCTCCCCCCTCCAGATTTGCTAGGCAATTGTCCAACTGTTCAAAAACATCGTATTGGGTTTCAGACTCTTCGGACATTGGTGTTAAAGGCTGATTTATAGGTGTCTGGGGTGCCGAATTAAACCTAGCGCTCTCGTTCTGTACACTGATCTCAAGACCGCCCCCCTCCAGATTTGCTAGACATTTGTCCAACTGTTCAAAAACATCATATTGACTTTCAGACTCTTCGGACAATGTTGTTAAAGGCTGTCTTAGAGGTGTCTGTGGGGCCGAATTAAACCTAGGGCTCGCGTTAAGCTGGGTAATTAGAGATATGATGGTTTCGGGAATCTGTGTTAACATGTTTTCCTCGGAAGGCCCTGACTCATTCATACGTGTAATAATGTCTATGAGTTCGGAGGGAATCTGGGATAATAGATTTTCATCTATTGTCATTATGTCAATTACCCCCGAATCATTCATATGGTTAACTATATCTTGGAGCTCTGTAGGGATCCTGGCTAAGAGGGTTTCAATTGTCTCACTTTGGTCTATAGGGGGCGCCATCTGTCTAATTAAGGATGTGTGTGTGTGTGTGTGTTTACATGTGTGTTTTTTAACGGCGGTATTTGCTTGTTTTAGCCCTAATGTTTTTTAACATACGGGGTAGCTCGCTACGCCAGAATGACACATCCTGATTGTATTGATGCTCGAGTAGAATACACATGCGCCTCTGGAGTAGAGCCTTTCGTGATTTTAAACCCAGGGTAAACGCTTTGAAAAAACGTTCTTGGTCTATTTCAGAATCTGCTGTTTCCCCCACAGAATTGGCCGATTCAAGAAGGTTGGCAGCTTCACAGAACATCAAATCGTCTACCTCAGAAATGTCATTTAAATCTTTGACATCATCAGGTTTCGCTGGTGTCTTTGGAGCCTCCTCGGGGATGCTTGTCTGGGCATCCTCCGATGTTTGTGCGTTGTGTTCATAAGCCGGTGAGGAGTCTGAAATAAAAATAATACATACACAAATAGGTTATTAACCCTAAAATATGTTAAAAATGCCAAATACATTTCAGATATAAGCCTATATATTAACAATACATTAATTAAATACCTCGGCTTTTTTGACGAGGGCTGTTCTGAAGAAGCTCTGAAACCAGGGGCTGATGTCTTTGTTCAACCTGTATTACAGCATCTGCAGGTTCGGTAGATGGTGAGCCTGAAAAAAAAAAAAAAAAAAAAAAAAACAGCATTAGGCCTTGTTTTAACATATTCCGGCATAAAAAAATATATAAATATTAAAATAATAATATATATAAATAATAATATATAATTGATTCATACCTAGTCCTTGGAACGACGTCTCGTGAATATCGGCCAAGTAGAATTGTTCGGGTGAAGCGGAACTGTGGATCTGAGCACTAATTATCCTTTGGTGTTTAGAAATATGGGGGACAACGTTGTCCTGGCCAAGGGGAGTTGACCTGCCGTTTAAAGTCTCTGTTCGCTGCTTTTGTGTAAATACATCCTGGGAGTAGGGCAGAATTGTCTCGTAGTCATATGCTTCGCAGAAACCGTTCAGGCTCCATATGGCATCGTTTAACCTTCTAGGCTTTAGGTCCTCTGTAAACATATAAAATAACTTTTAATATAAGATGCCCACACTTTTTGTTTTTAAGGTATAAATATTTTTATGTATGGAATTCTTGGAGCTTACTTACGTTGACAATTCAGGGCAGGCGTTTGTTTGTCGGCACTTTGTTTCGGAGCCCCATTGGATGGTTCGAGCTCAGTTATACCTCGGAGTATCTGCGTGAATGCTTCAGAATCTATAAAACATTCGACAATATTAAAGCTATAATCACTTTAGCTAATATTGCCTTGTTATACGGTAAGCATACTGATCCTAATGATTGTTTAATATTTCTATAACATCCCACGCTTTTCAAACAATTCCCCAACAACAACCAAATCTAATAAAGATTTATTTCAAGAACTCACCTTGCGATAGATCCATTAGACTGTTTTCCCCGATTATCTTTTTTAACGCTTCAGTCCGATAACGATTCTTGGAGTTTCTGGAGGTGCTGTTTGCATCGGAACTAAAACGCTGCTAACATTGCCCATGGTTTCTAGCGCTTTTGTACCCTACGACCTAGAGAAAAACCCCTGAATGATTTTTTTACATAGCATTTGGGGTTTGTCGTTTTTTTTCGGGCTATACCCCCGCCCATGGTATATTTGACACATTTCAAACACATGGTATTGGGTGTGTCTAAACATTAGGATCCTTTTGGAGCTTCTAAAATCTCCGGGGTGCTAGCACCTAGATGCATGGGGTGGGTTGTTCTCGACATCGCTGGGATGAATGACTTTTTAGCCCACCTAAAAAAATAGTTTTATGAAAGGCCTTTAAGATTAGGAGTCGTAAGACACAATATTATTGTTGGGGGGTAGGCATCTGTTTTGCAGGCTAGTGTAAACCTTGGTTTCAAACGACCCACCAGGCATGCAAGGGTATTTTTTTAACAAACAACCCGCCCCCCTTTTTCTGTTTTTGAAACACACACACACACACACACACACACACACACACACACACACACACACAGCCACTACAGAAAACTCCCTCACGCACATGCGCGCGCACATGGCTTTTTCCGCAAGATTTTTCTCAGGGACAGACTGCGCTAAGAGTGAACAAACGCGAGAGTTCATAACGTGGTGAGATTCTGATTTTAAAACCATTTATTTCATTCAAAATATTTAGTACATACATTTTATATCGTTACATTCTTAAGGTATTTTACGATGCCTTTCTTACAGATCCTGGGAGCTTATGCAACCAACCGCCATTGTCCGTGTCGAGTTCACCCTCAAAAGGCAAGGCTCTCTTGCTATGTCCATCAACACATGGTAAGTTTTCACTCCAGGGGTAGATCCTCCGTCGGGCCTTTTGGTCTTGACTCTGTCTCAAGGAAAGCCTCGCCCAGCGCTTTAACTGTTCCCCATTTTGGAAGAGAATGTCCAGCTTATTCATAAGTGTTATGAAAATTGGATAATCCACCCATTTAAAACTAAACACAGGAATAAAAAAGTTTACATGTTTGCGTGCTCTGGAAGCTACCGGAGAATTGACAGACTTTGTAGCATTAGCCTTATCATAAAGGTCACAGGCTAAAATTGTCACTTTGTTGTCAGGGCTATAGTCCATTGAAGCAATTCTTAGAGCCTTGAGATCACTGCGGCCGCAGACCTGTTCTTCCAACGCATATCCTGGCACATTTGTAACACTTAGGACCTGTTCAATTTTACAAAGAGCCAGCCTGATGTTTAGCCATTCTCTCATCCCCAGAGCCGGGGGAAAACTCCCAGGTTTTGCAGGATAAAGGGGTTTGGGTCCACGGTCTGTGAATATCTTTACCGTAGAATCCTCCGGGTGGAATATGTAAGACATGTGGCCCTCACTCGTACCCAAAAATCCTTTAAAACATTCTGGAGCTTCACACAGAACTTCTTCAAGGCTTTGGTCACTGGGTTCATGACAAGCCGAGCATAACATCCCTAAAATTGGCATAGGTGTCATTTTTGTTTAATATTCAGGGGGGTTATCATGTACAGTCTTAAACAGGTATTGTTCAGCGGCTTTATAAGGGGCCTTAACCAACCCAAACCGTGAGAAACAGTAACAGGTTGACCTGACACATGGTCCCTTACTCAACCCAGGGCATGCACCCTTCTACATGACATAGGGTCATAAATCATTACATAGGGTCATAAATCAGGCTTGGGTCATCAATCATTAACGGCCTGTCAAATGGACCCTTACTCACCCCATAGCCCCCACCTAACCAGGCTTGCCTGACCAGAAGACATGCACACGTCATCACTACATAGGGTTCACATAGAGTTCACATAGGTTCACATAGGGTCATCAATCAAAATTTTGACCCGTGACATCTACTTTATTCTCTCTCATACCAACCTGAACAAATAACAATCACACACAAAGACATGGGGGAAATAGAGGGTTAAATACATGACCAGTGATTGGGAAATGAAAACCAGGTGTGTGGGAAAAACGAGACAAAACAAATGGAAAATGACAAATGGATCGGCGATGGCTAGAAGACCGGTGACGTCGACCGCCGAACACCACCCGAACAAGGAGCGGCATAAACTTTGGCCGAAGTCGTGACAGCAGCAGCACACCTCCTAGCCCATATGAAGAAGCATCGGCGGACACCTTGAACTCTTGTTAGGGTCATACAGGACTCGCACAGGTGTGCTTCAGCTCTTTGAAGGCTCTGACTTGATCGGTCCCCCAGTACCAGTGGTTTTTCTTTGAGAGTAGGTTTCTGAGAGGTTTGTCCTTTTCTGCTAACTGAGGGATGCACTTTCCCAGTTGGTTCACCATTCCTAGAAAATTCCATAGCTTGCTGATGTTGGATGGCTCCACCATTTCCTTGACAGCATTCATCTTTGTTGGGTCAGGCTGTACTCCTTTGCCTGAGATAATGTGGTCCAGGAACTTTACTTCCTTCTTTGACAGGTCACATTTGTCCATGTTAAATGTTAAGCCTGCTTTTTCCATGTTCTGCAATGTAGGATGAAGTCTTGCATCATGCTCCTCCTGAGTTTGGCCCCAGACCAACACATCATCCATGTAACAGACCACACCTTCCAGGCCTTCAGTGACCTCTGTCATCATTCTGTTCTGGAAGTGTTCGAAGTGCTGAAGCGATGCCAAAAGGCAGATGGTTGAAGTAATAATGTCCGAAAGGTGTGATGAATGTTGTTAGTTTAACTTGCTCCTCGACTGGCGGGATCTGCCAGAAGCCCATGTTCGCATCAAGCTAGCTGAAGATCTTCGAACAGACCCTTAGTGAGCCATGGGTCTGTTCGACAGTAGGAAGCATGTATTTTTTTCTACACACGGACTCATTGAGACTGGTGATCGACACATATCCGCACGTCCCCATTCTTCTTTAAGACAACCAACATCCTGGCTCACCAGTCCGTGGGCTCCTCCACTCTGGAGACAACCTTGAACCCTAGGTCTTTCTTGACTTTTGGCAACAATGTCAGAGGAATCCGTCGTGGAGTATGGAGTGAGTAGGGCTCTGCACCGGGTCTCAGCTTGATGGTATATGGTTGTTGTAATATGCCAAGACCGCTGAACAGCTTGGGATAGCTTTCTTTCAGTGTCTGTAAATCAATTCTGTCAAGCAACTAGCTCAACCTTTGTGATAGCTGGTCTGCCTAGTAAAGCTGTGTGTAGATCTCTGATGACATACACGTCCTCCAGTGTCTCCTTTTCTTTCTTTCATGGAACCACATTTGTGACGCCGATCACATCCAGCTGCGCTTTTCCTAGTCCTAGCAGAGTTTTTTTTTTTTTGCAGAGCTGGCTTGCAAAAATGGTGATTAAACACATTGTCTGGGATATTAGTCACATTGGCCCCAGTGTCTATTTTGAATTTCACATTCTCTCCATCACTTGAATGTCAATCACCAATGGGTCACCTCATGCTGTTATTGTTCCTAGGAATATGCTATCATCCCCTTCTTGAACCACGTTTACGGCTCTTGATGACACACACACACGTTGGTAATGTCCTTTTTTCCACAGGAGTGACACACTACTTCATTAGCTGCACACCACGCTCTTGAATGTGCAGGGATTTTGCCACAGTTCCGACACTTTGACTGCTTTTTGTCATTAGCATTAACATTTTCATGGCTAGCTTTCTGACGCTGGAATTTCTGTTCCCACTGGCTGCCTTTCACCATAACTCTATCCACTGAGCATGTCTCTTTCGTTGTTAGTGTCACCTCGCAGGCAACATTGCTGGTTTTTCACTTCTTCAGTTTGCCTTGCCATCTCAATGGCTCTCTCTAGCGTGAGATCTTTATCTAGTTGTATACCCAATGACTAGCCTGTCTCTAGCCCATGTGCTACATTTAGCATACAGCCGCCGGAGCCTTTTGATTTTTCTAAACCTCAAGAATGGACCAGATGGATTAGGAGGTTCGAGCTCTTTCGTCAGGCGAGTAATCTTTACACATCTACGGAGGAGAACCAGGTAAACACTATTGTGTACTGTATGGGCAACAAAGCAGATTACATTTTGAGGGGTCTAAACCTAAACAGACTCGTGCAAAAACAGTATGCACAAATAAAATACGGATTTCATGCATTCTTTATTGTGAAAAAGAACGTGATCATTGAGAGAGCCATCTTTACAGTTCGGATACAGGGGGAAAATGAAACAGCGATTATTTTGTCACAGCCTTATATGCCCTAGCAGAGTATTGCAATGATAGACTTTTGCATGATAAACTAATTTGGGCCTGTATGCATGAGGATCTGTGCCCTTCCCGCTGCACGGGCAGCTGGCCTCTTTCCACTCCTGTCGGTGGCTGCTGCGCATCTCCCGCGACGTCTTCCATGCTGATTTGCCTCCTCGATTTTCTCCTAACACTTTTCAACCAGTAAGCTAAACTGTGTTCGTAAATACACTTGTACTAGTTCACTTCTGACACCGTGTTGTGTAATCAAACTTGTCTGTACATGAGTAAAATAACTACTAACGGTATATCTTTATGAAGGCACCTTAATTGCTAACTTGACGTTGCTTCACATTACGAGCCACGTGAGAAAGCAATGCTTTCCACATGAACCCCTACATTCCCACAGACCCTCATTAGGATATGGCCAATTAGGATGCAATATGCAAATAACACCACAACCCTAGTCCCTAGCCTAGCTAATGTTAGCCGCCTAGCTAACCTGTCAGGGACAGGTTGAAAATGTCAGTGAAGACACTTGCCAGTTGGTCAGCGCATGCTTGGAGTACACGTCCTGGTATTCCGTCGGCCCTGCGGCCTTGTGAATGTTGACCTATTTTTAAGGTCTTACTCCACATCGGCTACGGAGAGCATGATCACACAGTAGTATAGACCAGCTGATGCTCTCAGCATGCTTCAGTGTTGCATGCCTCAAAGCGAGCATAGAAGTAATTTAGCTCGTATAATAGGCTCGTGTCACTGGGTAGCTTGCAGCTGTTGCCTGTAATCCATGGCTTCTGGTTGGGGTATGTACGTACAGTCACTATGGGGACAACGTCATCGATGCACCTATTGATGAAGCCAGTGACTGATGTGGTGTACTCCTCAATTCCATCGGAAGAATCCATACATATTCCAGTCTGTGTTAGCAAAACAGTCCTGTAACTTAGCATCTGGGCTCCCGACTGGCGCAGCGGCATAGTGATCTAAGGCACTGCATCTCAGTGCTTGAGGCGTCACTACAGACACCCTGGTTCGATTCCAGGCTGTAATCACAACCGGCCGTGATTGAGTCCCATAGGGCGGCGCACATTACCGCATCATCCGGGTTTGGCGGTGTAGGCCATCATTGTAAATAAGAATTGGTAGCTGGCTGTCTCTACTGTCTCTATATAACAGTAAGGGGGGTGGTGGGTAGCTGACTGTCTCTATATAACAGTAAGGGGGTGTTGTAGGTAGTCTGACTGTCTCTACTGTCTCTATATAACAGTAGGGTGTGTGGTAGGTAGCTGACTGTCTCTACTGTCTCTATATAACAGTAAGGGGTTGTGGTGGGTAGCTGACTGTCTCTACTGTCTCTATATAACAGTAAGGGGGTGGTGGGTAGCTGACTGTCCCTCTATAACAGTAAGGGGGTGTGGTAGGTAGGTAGTTGAGTCCTATACTGTCCCTCTATAACAATAAGGGGGTTGGTTGGTAGGTAGCTGACTGTCCCTCTATAACAATAAGGGGTGTGGTAGTTAGGTAGTCTGACTGTCCCTCTATAACATAAGGGGTGTGGTGGGTAGGTAGCTGACTGTCCCTCTATAACAATAAGGGGGTGTGGTAGTTAGGTAGCTGACGTGTCCCTCTATACCAATAAGGGGTGTGGTAGTTAGGTAAGCTGACTGTGTCCTCTATAACAATAAGGGGGTGTGGTGGGTAGGTAGCTGACTGTCTCTATATAACAGTAAGGGTGTGGTAGGTAGCTGACTGTCTCTATATAACAGTAAGGGGGGGTGGGTAGCTGACTGTCTCTACTGTCTCTATATAACAGTAAGGGGTGTGGTAGGTAGCTGACTGTCTCTACTGTCTCTATATAACAGTAAGGGGGGGTGGTAGGTAGGTGACTGTCCCTCTATAACAGTAAGGGGGTGGTGGGAGCTGACTGTCCCTCTATAACAGTAAGGGGTGTGGTAGGTAGCTGAAAGTCTCTATATAACAGTAAGGGGTGTGGTGGGTAGGTGACTGTCTCTACAGTCTCTATATACAGTAAGGGGGGTGGGTAGGTAGCTGACTGTCTCTACTGTCCCTCTATAACAGTAAGGGGGTGTAGGTAGCTGACTGTCTCTACTGTCCCTCTATAAAACAGTAAGGGGGTGGTAGGTGGCTGACTGTCTCTACTGTCCTCTATAACAGTAAGGGGGTGTGGTAGGTAGCTGACTGTCCCTCTATAACAATAAGGGGTGTGGTGGGTAGCTGACTGTCCCTCTATAAACATAAGGGGTGTGGTGTGGTAGCTGACGTCTCTATATAACAGTAAGGGGGTGTGGTGGTAGCTGGCTGTCTCTACTGTCTCTATATAACAGTAAGGGTGTGGTAGGTAGGTAGCTGACTGTCTCTACTGTCCCTCATTAACAATAAGGGGTGGGTAGGATCCTGACTGTCCCTCTCTATAACAATAAGGGGGTGTGGTAGGTAGCTGATTCTCTACTGTCCCTCTATAACAGTAAGGGGGGGGGGGGGGGGGGGGTAGGTAGCTGACTGTCTCTACTGTCCCCTCTATAACAGTAAGGGGGGGGGTGGGTAGGTAGCTGACTGTCCTCTACTGTCCCTCTATAACAGTAAGGGGGTGTGGTAGGTAGGGTAGCTGACTGTCCCTCTATAACAGTAAGGGAGTGGTAGGTAGGTAGCTGACTGTCCCTCTATAACAGTAAGGGGGTGTGGTAGTTAGGAAGCTGAGTGTCTCTACTGTCCCTCTATAACAATAAGGGGGTGTGGTAGTTAGGAAGCTGAGTGTCTATACTGTCCCTCTATAACAATAAGGGGAGGTGGTGGGTAGGTGACTGTCCCTCTATAACAGTAAGGGGGTGGGTAGGTAGCTGACTGTCTCCTACTGTCCCTCTATAACAGTAAGGGGGTGGTGGGTAGCTGACTGTCTCTACTGTCTCTATATAACAGTAAGGGGGTGGGGTAGCTGACTGTCCCTCTAAACAGTAAGGGGGTGGTGGTAGCTGACTGTCCCTCTATAACAGTAAGGGGTGTGGTAGGTAGCTGACTGTCTCTATATTAACATAGGGGGTGTGGTGGGTAGCTGGCTGTCTCTACTGTCTCTAATAACAGTAAGGGGTGTGGGTAGCTGACTGTCCCTCTATAACAATAACGGGGTGTGGTAGGTGACTGTCCCTATATAACAATAAGGGGGTGTGTGGTAGGTAGGTGACTGTCTCTACTGTCCCTCTATAACAGTAAGGGGTGGTAGGTAGGTAGCTGACTGTCTCTACTGTCCCTCTATAACAATAAGGGGTGGTAGGTAGCTGACTGTCCCCTCTATAACAATAAGGGGGTGTGGTGGGTATAGTAGCTGACTGTCCCTCTATAACAGTAAGGGGGTGTGGTAGGTAGCTGACTGTCTCTACTGTCCCTCTATAACAATAAGGGGGTGTGTAGTTAGGTAGCTGAGTGTCTATACTGTCCCTCTATACAATAAGGGGGTGTGGTAGGTAGCTGACTGTCTCTACTGTCTCTATATAACAGTACGGGGTGTGGGTAGCTGACTGTCCCTCTATAACAGTAAAGGGGTGTGGGTAGCTGACTGTCCCTCTATAACAGTAAGGGGGTGTGGTAGGTAGCTGATGTCTCTATATAACAGTAAGGGGGTGTGGTGGGTAGCTGGCTGTCTCTACTGTCTCTATATACAGTAAGGGGTGGTGGGTAGGTAGGTGACTGTCCCTCTATAACAGTAAGGGGGTGTGGTAGGTAGCTGACTGTCCCTCTATAACAGTAAGGGGGTGGTGGGTAGCTGACTGTCTCTACTGTCCCTCTATAACAATAAGGGGGTGTGTGGTGGGTAGGTAGCTGACTGTCCCCTCTATAACAATAAGGGGGTGTGGTCGGTAGGTAGCTGACTGTCCCTCTATAACAATAAGGGGGTTTGGTATGTGGGTAGCTGAGTGTCTCTACTGTCCCTCTAATAACAGTAAGGGGGTGTGGTGGGTAGGGTAGCTGACTGTCCCTCTATAACAAGAAGGGGGTGTGGTATGTGGGTAGCTGAGTGTCTCTACTGTCCCTCTATAACAGTAAGGGTGTGGTAGGTAGCTGACTGTCTCTACTGGTCCTCTATAACAGTAAGGGGGTGGTAGGTAGTTCTGACTGTCCCTCTATACCAATAAGGGGGTGTGGTGGTAGCTGACTGTCTCTACTGTCCCTCTATAACAGTAAGGGGGGGGGGGGGGGGGGAGTGTAGCTGACTGTGTCTCTACGTCCCTCTATAACAGTAAGGTGGTGTGGTAGGTAGCTGACTGTCTCTACTGTCCCTCTATAACAATAAGGGGGTGTGGTAGTTAGGTAGCTGAGTGTCTCTACTGTCCCTCTATAACCTAATGGGTGTGGTAGGTAGGTAGCTGACTGTCCCACTATAACAGTAAGGGTGTGGTAGGTAGGTAGCTGAGTCTCTACTGTCCCTCTATACCAATAAGGGGTGTGGTAGTTAGGTGCTGAGTGTCTCTACTGTCCCTCTATAACAGTAAGGGGTGGTGGGTAGGTAGCTGACTGTCCCTCTATAACAACAAGGGGGTGTGGTAGGTAGCTGACTGTCTCTACTGTCCCTCTATAACAGTAAGGGGGGGGGGGGGGGGGAGTGGTAGCTGCTGACTGTCTCTACTGTCCCTCTATAACAGTAAGGGGGGGGGTGGTAGGTAGCTGACTGTCTCTACTGTCCCTCTATAACAGTAAGGGGGGTGTGGTAGGTAGGTAGCTGACTGTCCTCTATAACAGTAAGGGAGTGGTGTAGGTAGGTAGGTAGCTGACTGTCCCCTCTATAACAGTAAGGGGGTGTGGTAGGTAGCTGACTGTCCCTCTATAACAGTTAGGGGGTGGTAGGTAGGTAGCTGACTGTCCCTCTATAACAGTAAGGGGTGTGGTAGGTAGCTGACTGTCTCTACTGTCCCTCTATAACAGTAAGGGGTGGTGGGTAGCTGACTGTCCCTCTATAACAGTAAGGGTGTGGTAGGTAGCTGACTGTCCCCTCTATAACAGTAACGGGGTGTGGTAGGTAAGCTGACTGTCTCTACTGTCCCTCTATAACAGTAAGGGGGTGTGGTGGGTAGGTAGCTGACTGTCTCTACTGTCCCTCTATAACAGTAAGGGTGTGGTAGGTAGCTGACTGTCTCTACTGGTCCTCTATAACAGTAAGGGGGTGGTAGGTAGGTAGCTGACTGTCCTCTATAACAGTAAGGGGTGTGGTAGGTAGCTGACTGTCTCTATATAACAGTAAGGGGGTGTGGTGGGTAGCTGGCTGTCTCTACTGTCTCTATATAACAGTAAGGGGGTGGTGGGTAGCTGACTGTCCCTCTATAACAATAACGGGGTGTGGTAGGTGACTGTCCCTATATAACAATAAGGGGGTGTGGTAGGTAGGTGACTGTCTCTAACTGTCCCTCTATAACAGTAAGGGGGGGTAGGTAGGTAGCTGACTGTCTCTACTGTCCCTCTATAACAATAAGGGGTGGTAGGTAGCTGACTGTCCCTCTATAACAATAAGGGGGTGTGGTGGGTAGGTAGCTGACTGTCCCTCTATAACAGTAAGGGGGTGTGGTAGGAGCTGACTGTCTCTACTGTCCCTCTCTATAACAATAAGGGGGTGTGGTAGTTAGGTAGCTGAGTGTCTATACTGTCCCTCTATAACAATAAGGGGTGTGGTAGGTAGCTGACTGTCTCTACTGTCTCTATATAACAGTAAGGGGGTGGTGGGGTAGCTACTGACTGTCCCTCTATAACAGTAAAGGGTGGTGGTAGCTGACTGTCCCTCTATAACAGTAAGGGGGGTGTGGTAGGTACTGATTGTCTCTATATAACAGTAAGGGGGTGTGTGGGTAGCTGGCTGTCTCTACTGTCTCTATATAACAGTAAGGGGTGGGGTGGGTAGGTAGGTGACTGTCCCTCTATAACAGTAAGGGGTGTGGTAGGTAGCTGACTGTCCCTCTATAACAGTAAGGTGGTGGTGGGTAGCTGACTGTCTCTACTGTCCCTCTATAACAATAAGGGGGTGTGGTGGGTAGGTAGCTGACTGTCCCTCTATAACAATAAGGGGTGTGGTCGGTAGGTAGCTGACTGTCCCTCTATAACAATAAGGGGGTGTGGTATGTGGGTAGCTGAGTGTCTCTACTGTCCCTCTATAACAGTAAGGGGGTTGTGGTGGGTAGGTAGCTGACTGTCCCTCTATAACAATAAGGGGGTGTGGTATGTGGGTAGCTGAGTGTCTCTACTGTCCCTCTATAACAGTAAGGGTGTGGTAGTAGCTAGCTGACTGTCTCTACTGGTCCTCTATAACAGTAAGGGGGTGGTAGGTAGGTAGCTGACTGTCCCTCTATAACAATAAGGGGGTGTGGTAGGTAGCTGACTGTCTCTACTGTCCCTCTATAACAGTAAGGGGGGGGGGGTAGGTAGCTGACTGTCTCTACTGTCCCTCTATAACAGTAAGGGGGTGTGGTAGGTAGCTGACTGTCCTCTACTGTCCCTCTATAAAATAAGGGGGTGTGGTAGTTAGGTAGCTGAGTGTCTCTACTGTCCCTCTATAACCGTAATGGGTTGTTTGTAGGTAGCTGACTGTCCCACTATAACAGTAAGGGTGTGGTAGGTAGGTAGCTATTCTCTACTGTCCCTCTATAACAATAAGGGGGTGTGGTAGTTAGGTAGCTGAGTGTCTCTACTGTCCCTCTATAACAGTAAGGGGTGGTGGGTAGGTAGCTGACTGTCCTCTCTATACCAACAAGGGGGTGTGGGTAGGTAGCTGACTGTCTCTACTGTCCCTCTATAACAGTAAGGGGGGGGGGGGGGGGGGGGTTTTGCCTGATGTCTCCCCAAGACGGGGATTTTAGTTTGAAAGTGTTGGGGGCAACCCTTTTTATTAAAAAGTATCTGTATCTCCGGCCGTGCGCCTGGGTCACTCACATGCTTTGATGAAAGGAAATGCCCTTTACCCTCTCCAAAGAATTACCATGAAAACCTTTAGCATACCTGTGGGCAGTAGAATCTGCAGTCAAGAAAACCTATTTCTAGGCCCTTTACCTAGATATGTGGTTATAGGTCTGGTTGATCACGCCTCTAATACGGGCAGTTTAGATAAAAACCCCTTTAATTTTCAGCACTTCAATGCAGAGTATGTAGCGCTCTGTCAGGACGGACGTCAGGTTCCGGCGAAGGCTTTCCAACCACAATTTAATAACAACATATCTGTGCGAGAATTTTACAATCTATTCCTGGCTACAGGGCGACATCTAAAAGATCTCTCTTTACCTATTGACAGAAATGATTTTGCAGAGGGTTACACATTGTATGCTTTCAATTTATCACCTGATGATGACACCTCAGGAAATCTGTCTGTGGTGTCCCAAGGTAACCTCAGGCTGGAAATGCGTTTCCGTACACCTTTAGCCTGTACAGTTAGCATGATTGTTTACGCATGCTCTGATTCAATCTTGGAAGTGAATGCCCGAAGACAGGTCTTAGTGGATTATTATTAAGGACCTTTGAACAAAGACATGAATACCCAAGAGTTGGACGGGCTCATGAGCCGCTTGATTGGAAAACAATTTTGTGGAGTGTTGGCTTGTGATGAATTACCTATGGAGATATGGTCTGAGAGGCCTGCAATGTTTATTGTCAATACCCATCCTAAACACATGCCTGGTGAACATTGGCTAGCTATGACATTAGAACAGGAAGGTGGACGAAAAATCTCAACTTTTTTTGATTCCTATGGCTTTCCCCCCGGTTTTTCACATTTCCCTAATCTATTAAAGATTTTTTGACCCTAAACGGTACAAAGATCTACTACAACATCAAACAAGTGCAAGATAACCTTTCCACTACATGCGGTCACCACTGTGTATTTTACCTGTGCCAAAGAGCCCGGGGAGTTTCTTTTGAAGATGTTATGTCTCTTTATAAGGATGATTTAAGAAGTAATGATAACCTTGTATCTTGTTTTGTTAGAAAATATCAAAAGTGTTCAAATGTGTGTCCTTTAAGAACGCGTAATCAAGGCGTATGCTCACGTCATATGTTTCAAGAATGCCACAAATGTTAACTTGCTTATTTTTCAAATAAAAAATTTATTGAATTTAATCATAGTCATTCAAAAGTCATTTTCAAAAGTCTAACCACGCCGAGAGATCGGGTTTAGGAAAAGGTCCTGAGACGTTCATGGGAGTAAATGAGTTAGCATCATCGCTTTCATATGGGGCCGGTGTCGTTGGGGCATCTTTAGGGGTGCTGTATCTCGTTGAAGGCTTTTGTTTTAAAGCTTGAATCTGTTGACGAAGCTTATGGTTGGGTACACCGGAGAGGGGGATGTTGAGGATTGCCAGGGCCTTAAGAAACTGACGCCAGCCGGGAGGCCTTCGGTCATCAGCAACCTTGTGGGCAGCCGTGGTACTTTTAAGCAAGTCCTGCATATGGGACCCCCTAACCACAGAGCCCTGAAGGATAAACTCTCCAGAGTCGTTCCAAGCAGCTATCCCCTTTGAGTCTTTTATCTTGTTCATAATGTATTTAACATTCTTCCTGTTACGTAAAGGCACATGTGTCAGTAGGTCATGCATAACTTTATCTTCAAATGGCATTTGAGCTTCACCCGACATATTATCTCCACTAGGTAAGATCGACGGTACAGGCCTTACAGGGGCATGGCTATCGTTAGGTTCGACATCTGTTAAAGGTTCCGGTAGGGAAAGGGTTAAATGGTTAGTCTCTCTCTCCCCTTGCTTTACCCGAGTCAAATACCTTTGCATTAGGTTTGTGTATTTTTGAATCTTATCATAGGGGTTCAATCCTTTTCGGTTCAAAACATCCTTCATGGCCGTATCCAAATCATTTTCCGCTGTTTGTCTGATATCTTCAGGACCCTGCATTTGTTTTTTAAGTCTATCCAACTCTTGTTGAGGCACCAAGTACATTTTAGTGGCCATCACACCCACGTGTTCAACCACCACGTCTGGCCGCAATAAGGCTGGTGATGAAGGGCACGGCTATACTGAGTAAAGGTAGAAGAAAACCCCCAGACTGTTGTATACTATGTCTTTTCTTTTGAAGACTGGCCCTTTTATTGGCAAAGAGTTTGATCGCTGTCTTTTGTCTCCTTAATTTTTTCAATTGGTTCAGGGTGAGTGGAATGCGTCCTTTGAGAAGATTCAAAGCAATCTCACATAGGGCTAATATGAGATCTGAAGAACAGCGACCCAAGATGGCCTTCCGTTCTTTAGCTGTAGAACCTACTAGCCTTCTCAAGAGGGGGAGGTTTCTTTTTAAACGCAGAGACATAGCGTTTACTTTTTAGGAAGGTATGCAGCAGGCCTCTCCCCCGGAAACAGCCCTGTACGTAGCCTAAGGTGTTCTGGAGTATTTGCTTTTAAATCCACGATTAAATAAGAAAATGGCTCTTTGGTAGCGTCCTCATAGCTCTCCATAAAGTATGATTTCCGTCCAGGGTACATCTGCTGAGCTAGAGTGCTAATTTGCAGTTTGTCTCTAGGATTTTTAAACAATACCATGTAGTTGGCATTCAAGCTAATGGTCCGACTATTTTTACCTTGGTGAAACACATTCTGGACCAAGTAAAGCACGGACAGGTTTCTATGATGAGTATATTGGGTAAAAGCTCGTGCAATTTCAGGGTGTTCGCTACCAGCAAATAGCATATCGTCCAAAACCAGCAGATTATTTACATGTGGGGGGAGAAGTTCATCATCAGACAGAGAATCGGGTATTCCTTCAACAAACTTGATTTTTATTGTCTTCAATAATTCATCATACAGAGGTTGGTAACATGAATAACACCATACAATATTGTCAGGCTTTTGAGATAACACATGTTCAGAATTCTCTAAAATACTTTTTACAAAAAAAGTTTTGCCACTGTTTGAAGGGCCTGCAATTAATGCTGAAAAAGGCAATTGTAGCCGGGGGTCAAAACCCTCGACAGCAGTCATAATATCTTAAGCTTTAAGACACACTGGGGCTTGTAGCATAAGTCAGTAGCCAAAGGGCAATGTGGTACCGTCAGGCAATAGCTGTCTCTTGTCATAGACTACCCTGAATCTTTTAGTGAGTGGTGCGTTTCTTAGATGGAACCCCTTTTTATCCCTCACTATTTTGTTGTAGGAGCTCAAAATCTCCAAGTCACTATTCTTGTCCTTTACGAACCCCTCGACCAAGCGCGTGATTGATTCCAAGTTTACACGCGGTGCATTTTCATAGTTTTGAGTCACGCCTTTGGCTTTCAACACCACGTGATTGGCTTTAGTCCTAAAAGCATAGCTTTTTGGACCACATGAGGACCATTCTGTAATATGGTCACCCTCTTCGAGTTCACTCGTTAAACCCCCAAGATAGTTGCTAAGTGGGGGGGTCCAATCCCCCGGTTTGCTTACATAGACCACAGAGTCTGTGTCGTGGTAAAGAACCCGCCTCTGAAGCTGTTCCATGAGGGTGTACAGTTCAAGGCGGCCATAGGCTGTGGTAAATGCTGCAAGAAACACATTTACATTACCCGGGGGTAGAACCCACTTTTGGTGGCGCCTCCATTGCACCAAGGCAATGTCTTGACTCAAGAAGGAAAAATGTGAAATTTCGTATTGGTCCGAAAAAACAAATTCCAAAAATTCTTCGGGGTCTTTAATGATCGAAGTTGTTAGCATATTGCATCTCTGCGCTAATTTCCCCCAAAGGGAGTTCAAGTACAATTTCGACACATTTCTTTTGGTTTTGTTGACCTCTATTCTGTCAGGGTCAAGAAGTATGCCTTCTCTGTCATGGTAGTCTTGAATGTACTGGTCTTTACTTTCTTGATCTGTGACCGATGCAGGATAGCCTGAAGCCATCTGCTTGCATCTCAAGAAGGTTTTGATGTACTCTTTAAAAAGTGTGTCTGATTTCCTGGAAAAGTTCCACACTTCAAAGATTTTGGCCACACGATACCCCTTCTCTAAAGCCTTAGAGAATTCTACAGTGACCCATACACCGGTCAGGGCTCTTTCTTGATCTGTGTGATCACAGGGGTTTTCCTGGTTGTGGTTTTCACAGCATGTGCGACAAAGGGGAAAGAAAAGTTTTCCTTTAGGACCCTTGTAAGGCAACACAGGTATAAACAGCCCCCTAGGAGGGTAGACAGTCGCTTTGATTAAACCAAAATAATTTTGGGGTTCGTCAAAGTCGCTGTGAATAATTTCAGGATGCCCTATAGGATAGAATGAGGAACTCATTACATGAGGATATAGGGATGTAAAATCTACATAGCCTATTGTCTCGTCGGGTTGAGCTACATAACGCAATGTCAAAGCATTGGTCCGGCCTCCAAACAAGGCCTGTCGCGGTTCCAGGGGCTCTGGAGGGTCATAATGGGTAAGGAAGGCCTTAACACTAGGATCTGCCTTTTTGAGGGCTGTCCATTCGTGCTCCCACAAAACCACAACTTTTAACCCGTAAGTAGCCTTTAAAGAATTCAGTTTGTCTTGAAACTCTTGGTACATTTCCCCAAAAGTCTTTTGGGTTAGGACACACAAGGTGTGGGGGACAAAGCATAATTTACAACCGTGGAAGAAACAACCGTTGTACTCATACACTGTCTCAACCCCGTCAATCTGTGTGTATCCATCTACATGGTAAGGCCCAAAAGCCTTCTCCCCCCGATTCAAAGCATGTTGGATAAAAATATCTTTATCCTGGGCCAAGTACTCCAACCATTGAATGGAACCACTAGAGTAGGCCTTGAATTGGCGTCGGTAGTTGTCTGGCGATGGGATAGCTATAGATTCAGGAGTTAGATAGTGTGTACGATAGGTTTTCATGCACGCTGATGCAATAGTTGTACAGCTCCAGGGGTCAATGCCCGCATCTTTGATTACCTCTTCTCTGAATCTGAGGCATCCTTCACGAAGTATAACAACGTCATTGTCACAGTATGATTCCATCTCTTTATGGAAATCAAAAGTGCCATGTCTTACGGTCTCGTACCATGTCATGAATCTCTCACGCTCTTTGGGAGACATTTGATCACACCCGTACATTTCGGGGGCTGGATAAGATCCTATATAATGTAGATTCTCCTCAGATGTGAAGAAATGAGGGAAATAGCCTTTGACAGAGTTTTCAAAACCCAAGGCCTCTGGCATTTGAGCCAATCTCATGGGTAAGAAGCTTAAGCTGTCAATGTATCTCTGTTTGAAGGCGGGGTCAACAAAGCATAATATTTTACTCCCTTGAGCTATGACACTGGGTGCCACGCCTTGCTGTATCAAAGGGTTCAGAAGCAGATAGGAGTCATAGGCCCTAGCATTGTGAGCTATAAACGTGAAGTTTCTGTACTGGGCTTTTCTAAAATGTTTTAGAAAGAGCCGTGCACAATTGGGTCCCTCGGCCGACCATTTTTCACCCTTGAAAGTCATGGTTGACACAAAAATAGGCAAATGAACCCCTGATTGCTGATTTGTCTCAAAATCATTAAACACATATTTCTCGTATGTTCATCTTCAGCCAAGGGCTGAATGTAACACTCATGTGTTACTTCTTGAACCGCTTCCGCGTCTCTGCTTTTCAAAGGACCTTTACAGATTGGGCAGTGTATAATTCCACAAACATGAGGTTTAGGGCTATCTATTTTAAGGTTGTAATTGCAATGACATTTTGGACATTTCTTGTTAATGTCACAACTGCTTACAGATTTACATGCCTTGGGATGCCATGTTTCAGTTTTGTGTTTTTCGTAACAGTAGGCCGAACGACATGTGCGGTGACAATCCGCACAGGGGGTCAAGTTTAGCGGCTGCATAGGGCAATGTTTATCCAGACATACTGAACAGTTGTAACGGCACGAGTGCCCCCCCATGCGTGTGTAGCCGGTATGACAGGCTGGACAGACATATGGCGCGCCTAAAAAGGCTGTGATGTTAGTTACGGCATAGTAATGCTCATTTTGCACATAAAAGTACATAGTCTTAGGATGTGGTTCGGGTATATTTTGGAACTTGAGGAGAGCGTCATTAGCCCTACTGTGGTACAAAACCACAATCTTGATGTTCAGAAAGTTTTCAAATTTGACTATGTCTGAGAAAGCCACAGCATCCTGTATACCGAGACCCACCGCAGTTTGTAGCTCTCGAGCTTTATGTAACGCGGCTTGATCAGTACATCCTGGGCTGAGTAAGTGGGCCAAACCTATGGCAAAACATAGCTTATTACCTGGATTGTGAACGTTTATGAGATAGGCCCTTTTATTGCTTATGATTTCGGACTGCATTAAACTCTCGAGCTTTCGTCTCTGACCCCCGCCCCCTTGTGGTTGGCGTACTAATTGTACTACAAGTTCGAGGGTCCTATCTGCTAGCACGTTTAAATTTGACTGAACAAGGCGTTCTAGCAGTTTAACAAATTGTTCAAGCTCTGCTTCACCATTCTGTAAAATAAGCGATACCTTGCTCTGTAGACTGTCTCCACAAATTTCCAACTGTAAGAGATCCCTAGGTTCGCTATAATCTCTAATCCTCGCTAACAGTTCATTCAAAGTGTCCATAAGCATTACGTAAAACACAGCATATTCCCGAATCTGACCCCCCCATGCGAAATTGAAAAACTGGCGAACCTCAATATTGTTGAATTTATTTCGACGCAAAACATGTACACTTCGATCAAGACCTCCCCCCTCCAGATTTGCTAGGCAATTGTCCAACTGTTCAAAAACATCGTATTGGGTTTCAGACTCTTCGGACATTGGTGTTAAAGGCTGATTTATAGGTGTCTGGGGTGCCGAATTAAACCTAGCGCTCTCGTTCTGTACACTGATCTCAAGACCGCCCCCCTCCAGATTTGCTAGACATTTGTCCAACTGTTCAAAAACATCATATTGACTTTCAGACTCTTCGGACAATGTTGTTAAAGGCTGTCTTAGAGGTGTCTGTGGGGCCGAATTAAACCTAGGGCTCGCGTTAAGCTGGGTAATTAGAGATATGATGGTTTCGGGAATCTGTGTTAACATGTTTTCCTCGGAAGGCCCTGACTCATTCATACGTGTAATAATGTCTATGAGTTCGGAGGGAATCTGGGATAATAGATTTTCATCTATTGTCATTATGTCAATTACCCCCGAATCATTCATATGGTTAACTATATCTTGGAGCTCTGTAGGGATCCTGGCTAAGAGGGTTTCAATTGTCTCACTTTGGTCTATAGGGGGCGCCATCTGTCTAATTAAGGATGTGTGTGTGTGTGTGTGTTTACATGTGTGTTTTTTAACGGCGGTATTTGCTTGTTTTAGCCCTAATGTTTTTTAACATACGGGGTAGCTCGCTACGCCAGAATGACACATCCTGATTGTATTGATGCTCGAGTAGAATACACATGCGCCTCTGGAGTAGAGCCTTTCGTGATTTTAAACCCAGGGTAAACGCTTTGAAAAAACGTTCTTGGTCTATTTCAGAATCTGCTGTTTCCCCCACAGAATTGGCCGATTCAAGAAGGTTGGCAGCTTCACAGAACATCAAATCGTCTACCTCAGAAATGTCATTTAAATCTTTGACATCATCAGGTTTCGCTGGTGTCTTTGGAGCCTCCTCGGGGATGCTTGTCTGGGCATCCTCCGATGTTTGTGCGTTGTGTTGATAAGCCGGTGAGGAGTCTGAAATAAAAATAATACATACACAAATAGGTTATTAACCCTAAAATATGTTAAAAATGCCAAATACATTTCAGATATAAGCCTATATATTAACAATACATTAATTAAATACCTCGGCTTTTTTGACGAGGGCTGTTCTGAAGAAGCTCTGAAACCAGGGGCTGATGTCTTTGTTCAACCTGTATTACAGCATCTGCAGGTTCGGTAGATGGTGAGCCTGAAAAAAAAAAAAAAAAAAAAAAAAACAGCATTAGGCCTTGTTTTAACATATTCCGGCATAAAAAAAATATATAAATATTAAAATAATAATATATATAAATAATAATATATAATTGATTCATACCTAGTCCTTGGAACGACGTCTCGTGAATATCGGCCAAGTAGAATTGTTCGGGTGAAGCGGAACTGTGGATCTGAGCACTAATTATCCTTTGGTGTTTAGAAATATGGGGGACAACGTTGTCCTGGCCAAGGGGAGTTGACCTGCCGTTTAAAGTCTCTGTTCGCTGCTTTTGTGTAAATACATCCTGGGAGTAGGGCAGAATTGTCTCGTAGTCATATGCTTCGCAGAAACCGTTCAGGCTCCATATGGCATCGTTTAACCTTCTAGGCTTTAGGTCCTCTGTAAACATATAAAATAACTTTTAATATAAGATGCCCACACTTTTTGTTTTTAAGGTATAAATATTTTTATGTATGGAATTCTTGGAGCTTACTTACGTTGACAATTCAGGGCAGGCGTTTGTTTGTCGGCACTTTGTTTCGGAGCCCCATTGGATGGTTCGAGCTCAGTTATACCTCGGAGTATCTGCGTGAATGCTTCAGAATCTATAAAACATTCGACAATATTAAAGCTATAATCACTTTAGCTAATATTGCCTTGTTATACGGTAAGCATACTGATCCTAATGATTGTTTAATATTTCTATAACATCCCACGCTTTTCAAACAATTCCCCACAACAACCAAATCTAATAAAGATTTATTTCAAGAACTCACCTTGCGATAGATCCATTAGACTGTTTTCCCCGATTATCTTTTTTAACGCTTCAGTCCGATAACGATTCTTGGAGTTTCTGGAGGTGCTGTTTGCATCGGAACTAAAACGCTGCTAACATTGCCCATGGTTTCTAGCGCTTTTGTACCCTACGACCTAGAGAAAAACCCCTGAATGATTTTTTTACATAGCATTTGGGGTTTGTCGTTTTTTTTCGGGCTATACCCCCGCCCATGGTATATTTGACACATTTCAAACACATGGTATTGGGTGTGTCTAAACATTAGGATCCTTTTGGAGCTTCTAAAATCTCCGGGGTGCTAGCACCTAGATGCATGGGGTGGGGTGTTCTCGACATCGCTGGGATGAATGACTTTTTAGCCCACCTAAAAAAATAGTTTTATGAAAGGCCTTTAAGATTAGGAGTCGTAAGACACAATATTATTGTTGGGGGGTAGGCATCTGTTTTGCAGGCTAGTGTAAACCTTGGTTTCAAACGACCCACCAGGCATGCAAGGGTATTTTTTTAACAAACAACCCGCCCCCCCTTTTTCTGTTTTTGAAACACACACACACACACACACACACACACACACACACACACACACACACACAGCCACTACAGAAAACTCCCTCACGCACATACGCGCGCACATGGCTTTTTCCGCAAGATTTTTCTCAGGGACAGACTGCGCTAAGAGTGAACAAACGCGAGAGTTCATAACGTGGTGAGATTCTGATTTTAAAACCATTTATTTCATTCAAAATATTTAGTACATACATTTTATATCGTTACATTCTTAAGGTATTTTACGATGCCTTTCTTACAGATCCTGGGAGCTTATGCAACCAACAGCCATTGTCCGTGTCGAGTTCACCCTCAAAAGGCAAGGCTCTCTTGCTAGGTCCATCAACACATGGTAAGTTTTCACTCCAGGGGTAGATCCTCCGTCGGGCCTTTTGGTCTTGACTCTGTCTCAAGGAAAGCCTCGCCCAGCGCTTTAACTGTTCCCCATTTTGGAAGAGAATGTCCAGCTTATTCATAAGTGTTATGAAAATTGGATAATCCCCCCATTTAAAACTAAACACAGGAATAAAAAAGTTTACATGTTTGCGTGCTCTGGAAGCTACCGGAGAATTGACAGACTTTGTAGCATTAGCCTTATCATAAAGGTCACAGGCTAAAATTGTCACTTTGTTGTCAGGGCTATAGTCCATTGAAGCAATTCTTAGAGCCTTGAGATCACTGCGGCCGCAGACCTGTTCTTCCAACGCATATCCTGGCACATTTGTAACACTTAGGACCTGTTCAATTTTACAAAGAGCCAGCCTGATGTTTAGCCATTCTCTCATCCCCAGAGCCGGGGGAAAACTCCCAGGTTTTGCAGGATAAAGGGGTTTGGGTCCACGGTCTGTGAATATCTTTACCGTAGAATCCTCCGGGTGGAATATGTAAGACATGTGGCCCTCACTCGTACCCAAAAATCCTTTAAAACATTCTGGAGCTTCACACAGAACTTCTTCAAGGCTTTGGTCACTGGGTTCATGACAAGCCGAGCATAACATCCCTAAAATTGGCATAGGTGTCATTTTTGTTTAATATTCAGGGGGGTTATCATGTACAGTCTTAAACAGGTATTGTTCAGCGGCTTTATAAGGGGCCTTAACCAACCCAAACCGTGAGAAACAGTAACAGGTTGACCTGACACATGGTCACTTACTCAACCCAGGGCATGCACCCTTCTACATGACATAGGGTCATAAATCATTACATAGGGTCATAAATCAGGCTTGGGTCATCAATCATTAACGGCCTGTCAAATGGACCCTTACTCACCCCATAGCCCCCACCTAACCAGGCTTGCCTGACCAGAAGACATGCACACGTCATCACTACATAGGGTTCACATAGAGTTCACATAGGTTCACATAGGGTCATCAATCAAAATTTTGACCCGTGACATCTACTTTATTCTCTCTCATACCAACCTGAACAAATAACAATCACACACAAAGACATGGGGGAAATAGAGGGTTAAATACATGACCAGTGATTGGGAAATGAAAACCAGGTGTGTGGGAAAAACGAGACAAAACAAATGGAAAATGACAAATGGATCGGCGATGGCTAGAAGACCGGTGACGTCGACCGCCGAACACCACCCGAACAAGGAGCGGCATAAACTTTGGCCGAAGTCGTGACAGCAGCAGCACACCTCCTAGCCCATATGAAGAAGCATCGGCGGACACCTTGAACTCTTTGTTAGGGTCATACAGGACTCGCACAGGTGTGCTTCAGCTCTTTGAAGGCTCTGACTTGATCGGTCCCCCAGTACCAGTGGTTTTTCTTTGAGAGTAGGTTTCTGAGAGGTTTGTCCTTTTCTGCTAACTGAGGGATGCACTTTCCCAGTTGGTTCACCATTCCTAGAAAATTCCATAGCTTGCTGATGTTGGATGGCTCCACCATTTCCTTGACAGCATTCATCTTTGTTGGGTCAGGCTGTACTCCTTTGCCTGAGATAATGTGGTCCAGGAACTTTACTTCCTTCTTTGACAGGTCACATTTGTCCATGTTAAATGTTAAGCCTGCTTTTTCCATGTTCTGCAATGTAGGATGAAGTCTTGCATCATGCTCCTCCTGAGTTTGGCCCCAGACCAACACATCATCCATGTAACAGACCACACCTTCCAGGCCTTCAGTGACCTCTGTCATCATTCTGTTCTGGAAGTGTTCGAAGTGCTGAAGCGATGCCAAAAGGCAGATGGTTGAAGTAATAATGTCCGAAAGGTGTGATGAATGTTGTTAGTTTAACTTGCTCCTCGACTGGCGGGATCTGCCAGAAGCCCATGTTCGCATCAAGCTAGCTGAAGATCTTCGAACAGACCCTTAGTGAGCCATGGGTCTGTTCGACAGTAGGAAGCATGTATTTTTTTCTACACACGGACTCATTGAGACTGGTGATCGACACATATCCGCACGTCCCCATTCTTCTTTAAGACAACCAACATCCTGGCTCACCAGTCCGTGGGCTCCTCCACTCTGGAGACAACCTTGAACCCTAGGTCTTTCTTGACTTTTGGCAACAATGTCAGAGGAATCCGTCGTGGAGTATGGAGTGAGTAGGGCTCTGCACCGGGTCTCAGCTTGATGGTATATGGTTGTTGTAATATGCCAAGACCGCTGAACAGCTTGGGATAGCTTTCTTTCAGTGTCTGTAAATCAATTCTGTCAAGCAACTAGCTCAACCTTTGTGATAGCTGGTCTGCCTAGTAAAGCTGTGTGTAGATCTCTGATGACATACACGTCCTCCAGTGTCTCCTTTTCTTTCTTTCATGGAACCACATTTGTGACGCCGATCACATCCAGCTGCGCTTTTCCTAGTCCTAGCAGAGTTTTTTTTTTTTTGCAGAGCTGGCTTGCAAAAATGGTGATTAAACACATTGTCTGGGATATTAGTCACATTGGCCCCAGTGTCTATTTTGAATTTCACATTTCTCTCCATCACTTGAATGTCAATCACCAATGGGTCACCTCATGCTGTTATTGTTCCTAGGAATATGCTATCATCCCCTTCTTGAACCACGTTTACGGCTCTTGATGACACACACACACGTTGGTAATGTCCTTTTTTCCACAGGAGTGACACACTACTTCATTAGCTGCACACCACGCTCTTGAATGTGCAGGGATTTTGCCACAGTTCCGACACTTTGACTGCTTTTTGTCATTAGCATTAACATTTTCATGGCTAGCTTTCTGACGCTGGAATTTCTGTTCCCACTGGCTGCCTTTCACCATAACTCTATCCACTGAGCATGTCTCTTTCGTTGTTAGTGTCACCTCGCAGGCAACATTGCTGGTTTTTCACTTCTTCAGTTTGCCTTGCCATCTCAATGGCTCTCTCTAGCGTGAGATCTTTATCTAGTTGTATACCCAATGACTAGCCTGTCTCTAGCCCATGTGCTACATTTAGCATACAGCCGCCGGAGCCTTTTGATTTTTCTAAACCTCAAGAATGGACCAGATGGATTAGGAGGTTCGAGCTCTTTCGTCAGGCGAGTAATCTTTACACATCTACGGAGGAGAACCAGGTAAACACTATTGTGTACTGTATGGGCAACAAAGCAGATTACATTTTGAGGGGTCTAAACCTAAACAGACTCGTGCAAAAACAGTATGCACAAATAAAATACGGATTTCATGCATTCTTTATTGTGAAAAAGAACGTGATCATTGAGAGAGCCATCTTTACAGTTCGGATACAGGGGGAAAATGAAACAGCGATTATTTTGTCACAGCCTTATATGCCCTAGCAGAGTATTGCAATGATAGACTTTTGCATGATAAACTAATTTGGGCCTGTATGCATGAGGATCTGTGCCCTTCCCGCTGCACGGGCAGCTGGCCTCTTTCCACTCCTGTCGGTGGCTGCTGCGCATCTCCCGCGACGTCTTCCATGCTGATTTGCCTCCTCGATTTTCTCCTAACACTTTTCAACCAGTAAGCTAAACTGTGTTCGTAAATACACTTGTACTAGTTCACTTCTGACACCGTGTTGTGTAATCAAACTTGTCTGTACATGAGTAAAATAACTACTAACGGTATATCTTTATGAAGGCACCTTAATTGCTAACTTGACGTTGCTTCACATTACGAGCCACGTGAGAAAGCAATGCTTTCCACATGAACCCCTACATTCCCACAGACCCTCATTAGGATATGGCCAATTAGGATGCAATATGCAAATAACACCACAAACCCTAGTCCCTAGCCTAGCTAATGTTAGCCGCCTAGCTAACCTGTCAGGGACAGGTTGAAAATGTCAGTGAAGACACTTGCCAGTTGGTCAGCGCATGCTTGGAGTACACGTCCTGGTATTCCGTCTGGCCCTGCGGCCTTGTGAATGTTGACCTATTTTAAGGTCTTACTCACATCGGCTACGGAGAGCATGATCACACAGTAGTATAGACCAGCTGATGCTCTCATGCATGCTTCAGTGTTGCATGCCTCAAAGCGAGCATAGAAGTAATTTAGCTCGTATAATAGGCTCGTGTCACTGGGTAGCTTGCAGCTGTTGCCTGTAATCCATGGCTTCTGGTTGGGGTATGTACGTACAGTCACTATGGGGACAACGTCATCGATGCACCTATTGATGAAGCCAGTGACTGATGTGGTGTACTCCTCAATTCCATCGGAAGAATCCATACATATTCCAGTCTGTGTTAGCAAAACAGTCCTGTAACTTAGCATCTGGGCTCCCGACTGGCGCAGCGGCATAGTGATCTAAGGCACTGCATCTCAGTGCTTGAGGCGTCACTACAGACACCCTGGTTCGATTCCAGGCTGTATCACAACCGGCCGTGATTGGGAGTCCCATAGGGCGGCGCACAATTTACCCAGCATCATCCGGGTTTGGCCGGTGTAGGCCATCATTGTAAATAAGAATTTGTTCTTTACTGACTAGTTAAATAGAGGTTAAATAAATAAAATTAAAATTAAATATATACACATCTGCATCATCTGATCACTCTGGTATTGAGTGAGTCTCATAGTTTCTGCTTGTAAGCATGAATCAGGAGGATATAGTTACGGTCAGATTTGACAAATGGAGGGCGAGGGACAGCTTTGTACGTGTCTCTGTGTGTGGAGTAAAGGTGGTCTTGAGTTTCTTTCCCTCTGGTTGAACATGTAACATGCTGGTAGAAAATAGGTCAAACGGATTTAAGTTTCCCTGCATTAAGGTCCCCGACCACTAGGAGCGCCACCACTGGATGAGCATTTTCTTGTTTGCCTATGACCTTATACAGCTTGTTGAGTTCCGAGTTCACAGGTGCTTTGAAAGCGGTCTTAATGCTCAGAGGCAGTCTGGAGCCAAAACTCCTATGTTGTCTGTAGCATTCGGGCATATGACAGCTCGATTAGCTGTTCAGTTTCACCTACCGGCATGTCAGCTGAGCCAGGATCACAGTCAAACAGATTGGGAAGTAGGTCCCAAAGCTCTCTTCCAAGTGTTGGAGGTGAGCAGTCATCACTCATGTGGGACTGATGCTGTTTTCTATTATTTTCTTTTTATTACACAGAAAGTCAACCAAGTCTGTTTTTTACATAAATTTTGAATAACAACAGTTCCTCTCTCAATGCGAAACATCTTTCCAACACTACCCCTCGATAACCACCAAGCCTTGGTGTGAAATAAAACATTGTCATGCTCTTATCCCATATCTCCACATAGTTTGCGAACAGGCGTGTGCCCAGTGGATGTGGTTTGTTGCAGTTTACAATCGAAGTTACCTGCTGCAGTATATCTCAGAGGTCTGTGCTCAGCTGTTTTGCAGCCAATTGCTCTTGGTGTATCATACACTGTGTCCATATGACAGAGGGAGACACATTCATAACTAGAGTGTAGAGGCCTGCCCACAGTCCCGTGATACACAGAGGCCCATCTGTGCAAAAGCCTACCATTCAATCCCATATGGAATCAGTTTTTTGTCAATCTAGCCGTACAGCACACTGAACATCCCATATACTGTTTCATGCTAGGGAATCATAAGACAGAACAATATGTGACCGAACTCCTCGATTCGGTCTTATGTAGCAACATTTGAAATGTTTTTTTTTACATTGGCTAAAGGTAGAGACTCAGAGCTAGAACATGGTATATCATACACTGCGGTTGAGGAACAATGGGAAAGTAATTCTGCTTTGAGAAAATGGCCCTTGAATCTTTTGTTACACCTACTGGAGAGCTCTTCTTTGTCTACACCCATTCAGAATCGTTCACACCCTCTTAAGCATTAGCCCCACCCGTCTCTTTTTCAGGATTCACATGTGAGGCCATGTGGTAAACACACCCTATATCAAGTTTATTTGTCACATGCACAGGATACAAAAGGTGTAAATGGTACAGTGAAATGGTTACTTGCATAGTAGCAATATCAAAAACAGAGTGTCCAGAAAAATTTATTTTATACAGTGGCAAGAAAAAGTATGTGAACCCATTGGAATTACCTGGATTTCTGCATAAATTACAACTTAATCTGATCTTCATCTAAGTCACAACAATAGACAAACACAGTCTGCTTAAACTTGTTAAGCCTATGGGTTCCCCTACAGGAACTACACCCCCCCCCGTTCAGCTGAAACGGGGGCGCAGGAAATGCAAAAATATTCTTAGAAATATTTAACCTCCACACATTAACAAGTCCAATACCTCAAGCTCAGACGTAACAATATTTCTCCGCTTTGTTGGAGTCAACAGAAATACAAAATTACAACATAAATATTCCCTTACCTTTGATGATCTTCCATCAGAATGTAGTGCAAGGAGTCCTAGTTCAACAATAAATCGTTTTGTTTCATAATGTTCAATTCTAGTGTCCATGTAGCAGCATTTGCTATCACTTTCAGCTCAAATGCCCAAAAAATGACTTCTGGTCCAGATTAATTTTGCATCAAAACTTCCAAATTACAAATTACAGGTCGACGAAACTGGTCAAATTAAGTGCACAATCAATCTTCAGGATGTTATAATCATACAAATCGAATAGCATTCCAACCAGGCCATCCTAGTTCATCTGGGGCTGATTGGAACAGACGAAGCACTCCAACGCATACGCGCCTTCAAGCACCTGAATCTTTTGCGACACTTTAGTACTTTGCTTCCCATCAGGTCAAAGTTCACAGCAAATGCTCCATTACACTTTCTACTGAATGAGGACATGTAGTGGAAGACATAGGAAGTGTTTCCAGATCCATAACTTGTTGGGAAGGGAGGGGGCGATGACGTCAATGTTGCCCCAACTTTCAGGATTTCAAAACTTGTTTGGAAGATTGCCTGCCCTGTGAGTTCTGTTATACTCACAGACATAATTCAAACGGTTTTAGAAACTTCAGAGTGTTTTCTATCCAATAGTAATTATAATATGCATATATTAGCAATCTAGGACAGATTTTGATGCAGTTCACTATGGGCACGCAATTCATCCAAAGGGGAAATACTGCCCCCTATCTCTAATTAAACTAATTACACACTAACAATTAGACGTTTTCACGTCTTTATGGAACACACAGTGTAACCATTCACAGTGCAGGGTGGAAAAAGTATGTGAACCCTTAGATTTAATAATTGGTTGACCCTCATTTGGCAGCAATCACCTCAACCAAAAGTGTTCTGTAGTTGTGGATCAGACCTGCACAACGGCCAGGAGGAATTTTGGACCATTCCTCTTTACAAAACTGTTTCAGTTCAACAAAATTCTTGGGGTGTCTGGTGTGAACATGTGGCATGACCTCAAGAGATCATGCCACAGCATCTCAATCCGTTTGAGGTCAGGACTGTGACTGGGCCACTCCAGAAGGCGTATTTTCTTTTGTTGAAGCCATTCTGTTGTTGATTTACTTCTGTGTTTTGGGTCGTTGTCCTGTTGCGTCACCCAACTTATGTTGAGCTTCAATTGGTTGACAGACAGTCTTACATTCTCCTGCAAAATGCCTTGATAAACATGGGAATTCATTTTTCTGTCGATGACAGCAAGCTGTCCAGGCTGTAGGGCAGCAAAGCAAACCAATGTGTTCCCTCCACCATACTTTACAGTTGGGATAAGGTTTTGATGTTGGTGTGCTGTGTTTTTTTTCTCCACACATAGTGTTGTGTGTTCCTTCCAAACAACTCAACTTTAGTTTCAGCTGTCCACAGAATTTGTGGAACAACCTGGTGCTCCTTTGTGAACTTCAAACGTGCAGCAATGTTTTTTTTGGACAGCAGTGTCCTCGCATGAACACCATTCTTGTTTAGTGTTTTACGTATCTTGGACTCGTCAACAGAGATGTTATCATGTTCCAGAGATTTCTGTAAGTCTTTAGCTGACACTCCTGGATTCTTCTTAACCTCACTGAGCATTCTGCGTTGTGCTTTTGCAGTCATATTTTCAGGACAGCCACTCCTAGGGAGAGTAGCAACAGTGCTGAACTTCTCCATTTATAGACAATTTGTCTTACCGTGTACTGATGAACATCAAGGGTTTTAGAGACACTTTTGTAACCCTTTCTGACTTTTTGCAAGTCAACAATTCGTCATTTTAGGTGTTCTGAGACCTCTTTTGTTTGAGGCATGATTCACATCAGGAAATGCATCTTGTGAATAGCAAATACAAATTTGCAATAACCACCCCCAAGCCACATCTAGCTAAGTGGATGTGTCACTATTGTCTAGACATGTTCATGAAATACAATAGATGGCCGTAATCACCCCCAGACACATCTGGCTAATTTGATGGGTCATATAATAATCAGACCGAAGTGGAGCAAGCTAATGTTTGCTTGCTAACTAACAGTAGGCTTTAACTTGCAATATAAACAACTTTCTGACAAAATTAGAAACGTATATCTGACCCGTATACATGGATGAACGCTTCACGGCAGACTGGAACCATTTGTCTGTAGCTACATCTTGTTTGGCGTTGTGTCAAGTCACTCCAGTTCACACTGACCATGACGTGTGCAGAAAGTAGCCCATCACTTTTTCCGTTGATCAGTTGATTGCGCCTGCTAAATTCAGGGCATTAATGTTGTTGAGAAAAGTAGCAAAACTTTTGTAGTTCTCGGTTGCTAACGTTATATCTTTAAAAAACAGATCAGTAGAAAGCACTGAAAACACATATTGAACAGCTCACGTTATAGACAGAAGCATGCAGACCAATCAAAAAGTGTGTTATTAAATTACTTCTATGCTCGCTTCGAGGCAAGTAACACTGAAACATGCATGAGAGCATCCGCTGTTCCGGACGACACTGAAAACACATATTGAACAGCTCACGTTATAGACAGAAGCATGCAGATCAATCAAAAAGTGTGTTATTAAATTACTTCTATGCTCGCTTCGAGGCAAGTAACACTGAAACATGCATGAGAGCATCCGCTGTTCCGGACGACACTGAAAACACATATTGAACAGCTCACGTTATAGACAGAAGCATGCAGATCAATCAAAAAGTGTGTTATTAAGGCGCATGAAATTTCACAGACGGGCCAGACAGATTACCAGGATGTGTACTCCGAGCATGCGCTGACCAACTGGCAAGTGTCTTCACTGACGTTTTCAAAGTCTCCCTGTCTGAGTCTGTAATACCAACATGTTTCAAGCAGACCACCATAGTCCCTGTGCCCAAGAACACGAAGGTAACCTGCCTAAACTACTACCGACCCGTAGCAGTCACGTCTGTAGCCATGACATGCTTTGAAAGGCTAGTCATGGCTCACATCAACACCATTATCCCTGAAATCCTAGACCCACTACAATTTGCATTCCGGCCCAACAGATCCACAGATGATTCAATCTCTATTGCACTCCACACTGCCCTTTCCCACCTGGACAAAAGGAACACCTATGTGAGAATGCTATTCATTGACTACAGCTCATCATTCAACACCATAGTGCCCTCAAAGCTCATCGCTATGCTAAGGACCCTGGACTAAACACCTCCCTCTGCAACTGGATCCTAGACGGGCCACCCTCAGATGGTAAGGGCAGGTAACAACACATCCGCCACACTGATCCTCAACACGGGGGCCCCTCAGGGGTGCGTGCTCAGTCCCCTCCTGTACTCCCTGTTCAGTCCTGACTGCAAGGCCAGGCACAATTCCAACACTATCATTAAGTTCGCTGATGACACAACAGTGGTAGGCCGACTGTGATGAGACAGCCTATAGGGAGGAGGTCAGAGACCTGACCGTGTGGTGCAAGGACAACAACCTCTTCCTCAATGTAATCGAGACTAAGGAGATGATTGTGGACTACAGGAAAAAGAGGACAGAGCACGCCCCAATTCTCATCGACGGGGCTGTAGTGGAGCAGGTTGAGAGCTTCAAGTTCCTTGGTGTCCACATCACCAACAAACTAACATGGTCCAAGCACACCAAGACAGTCACGAAGAGGGCACAACAAAATATTTTCCCCCTCAGGAGACTGAAAAGATTTTGCATGGGTCCTCAGATCCTCAAAAGGTTCTACAGCTGCACCCTCGTGAGCATTCTGACTGGTTGCATCACTGCCTGGTATGGCAACTGCTCGGCCTCCAACCGCAAGGCGCTACAGAGGGTAGCGCGAACGGCTCAGTACATCACCGTGATCAAGCTTTCTGCCATCCAGGACCTCTATACCAGGCGGTGTCAGAGGAAGGCCCTAAAAATTGTCAGACTCCAGCCACCCTAGTCATAGGCTGTTCTCTCTGCTACCGCACGGCAAGCAGTACCGGAGCGCCAAGTCTAGGTCCAAGAGGGTTCTAAACAGCTTCTACCCCCAAGCCATGAGACTCCTGAACAGCTAATCAAATGGCTACCCAGACTATTTGTATTGCCCCCCCCACGCTGCTGCTACTCTCTGTTATTATCTATGCATAGTCACTTTAATAATCTAATATCTGCATGTACATAATTACCACAATTTCCTCGACACCGGTGCCCCCGCACATTGACCCCCTGCATATAGTTGTTGTTATTTACTGCTGCTCTTTAATTACTTGCTTTTCTTATCTCTTACTTTTAAAAAAAGTCTTAAAACTGCATTGATGTTTCAGTGTTTGTAAGCAATATTTCACTGTATTCGGCGTAGGTGACAAATAACATTTGAATTGATTTGATCTAGTGGCCAACATCTAAATTGTGCTTAGAGTCATGTAAGTCAGATAATGGCCTTTCCATTGCATTTCAAAGATAATGAAAAAAAAAGAAAATGCATGTTTTTGTCTTTGTATTATCTTTTACCAGATCTAATTTGTTCTCTTCTATTCTCCTACATCAATTTCACATATCCACAAACTTCAAAGTGTGTTCCTTTCAAATGTTATCAATAATATGCATATCCTTGCTTCAGGTCCTGCTTCAGGCAGTTCGATTTGGGTATGTCATTTTAGGCGAAAATGGAAAAAAAACTGTCCGATCCGTAAGAAAATTGCAATGATTTTAAGATACAAAGACAATATTATAATATATATATATATATATTTTTGTACATATATTGTTTCCCCTAAGATTTTGTAAATTCTCCCGTGATCTCATTTTCATATCAGGCGATCCCACCTAGTTTGGGAGCCGCTGGTGTACGTTGTCTCAGACCAGTCTCTAAACCTATTGCGCCCACATGGGACTTGGCGCTGGTATTGGAGGCACTGTGTGTAGCCCCCATTGAGCCTCTGAAGTCGGTGGATCTGAAGATACTCTCCTACAAAACATGGCTTTGGCCACAGCTCCACATGTTATCCGTACACACTTCCTGTACTCAGTTTGTCCCGGTGGCTCTAAGGTGACGTTGTGTCCAAAAGCCTTTTCCTTTTTTGACTCCTCCTTTTTTTCCTGAAGAGAAAAAGATGTTACATGCCCTGTGTCCAGAGCAAGCTTTACCGGATACCCTGTTATGTGACACAACTTCTTTTCTGTTTTGCTAATCCAGTTTGTGGCAGGGCACTCTCCAAGCGGCATCTCTCCCACTGGATCGTGGAGGCTATCTCGTTGGCATATTTCAACAAGGGGCAAGGGCTACCTAGTCGTGTACAAGCCCGCTCCACCAGGGGAATATCAGCGTCTTGGTCATTGTTTAAAGGGTTGACTATAGGAGATAATAGTGCTGTGGCGAGTTGGGTATCACCACACACTTTTGTGAGGTTTTATCGCTTGGATGTCACTGCTTCCAGTGTAGCAGTGTGCTTATGGCTGGGACAGGGGAAAGATAATAGGCTGCGCTCCGTGTGCGCAATACCCAGACTGACGCATCTGGTGGGGTTAGGTGTGGGTGGTCTGCCATGGGCCTTTTCATTCAGTATCCGTTGGGGTTGGCTTGAACCGTGATTACAGTAAATTCCCCCATAGTATGTTGTACCTCGTTTCCTTCCTTCAGGGAACAGTAGTTTTAGTCATAACGTTACGTTGTGCATGACGGTCTAATTGTTGCTATGATTGATGTTCCTTTATAGGAAGGGGGAGTGGATGGAACCCAACAAAATAAATAGTGGGTGCATGCCATACCGGTAAAACATGAGCCTATCACAATAATGAAAACAAAATGCACGGACAGCAGTGGAGGCATTCTGACCATAATGACAATCGACAAATCGACACTTTTTGGTGTTTTGTGTAACAGGTGTCTCTTTCCATTCACCATTGTTTGGAGGCTGGAAATATGTTGTGAGTGGATGAACATGCGCGGGTTAGCCTAGTAAAGTAGTGATTGTTTGACAATCAGATGAAAACATAATGACTGGTTGTGTTTATGCCACAATAAAAGGTCATTCATTTTCAAAGTTGAATGACAAATCTTTATGACTAGGCCCACAGAGATGCTATTAAATTAATAGGGATTTTAAATATAACTCTACGATTAGGCCCCACGGCCAGCCCGTCCATTAAGCAGGAGTAAGCAGCAGCCTAGGTCGGCATTTTCTGAGCTAAACTGACCAAGACGCACCTCCAGCAACACATAACACCGCATGTTATTCTGCCCTAATAACAATGATAGCTTCTCTCACCCAGTGGCATGAGGCCTATTTAGGTGAGCGCTATTGCCAACGGCAAAACGCAACATATTTTGCTTGTCCATCCGTGCCTTTACAGGTTGCCGTTGGAGAGACATAGAGCTGCGGTTCTCCACCAATGCTCCATCAAATAAATGTAACATAAATAATGTGGCCTACGGTAGAAAGAGTAGCAGCCTGTGTTTTTTCTGTAGCCCATTTTGCGGTGAAAAGTGACAGCGTTAGAGAGGTGTTTGTCAGGCCTTTTTCCTCGAAAAATTAAATAAGAGGTATGCCTACCTGTTTGACACACGCAATTCTGCTATCCATAGAATTGTCGGTATGGCCAAATCCTTCAATACTGTCACCATGCACTCCATAAATACCTCAGTGCCTGGGAAGGGCCTGGGGTGTTCGGTTAAATGTGGGGCTCAAATTGAGTGAGGGTATGCCATACCCTTTGTTAAAGAAAAGGGCAAAAAGGACACCTATTGTTAGCTTCATATTCTGAAATACATTTTAAAAAGGCATCCAGAAAATATAAAGTGTTCTATAACAATGCTTAACTCTGTGATGGCTTATGCAAGGAACAAGATTTAAAATCCTGAGGATATATATGGGGATATATTGATTTGTCTCTATGACATTCTGAAGCTGAGCTGCGGCCTTGGATTTTGCTATTCTGTCGCACTTTCTGAAAAGGGAAGATGTTTAAACCCAGGCACCCCCCAAAAATCTGTGCTTTTTTCATGGCATTTGAAGATTTTGGCTTTAGCAAACACTGGTAGTATGGCCGACTGCCACCGCGAGAGCGCAGGACTTGGTATCTGAGTGGTGAAGGCGATGGACTACATGTGTGGATTGGAACACCAACCTCTTCGCAAAATTGTTGTTATTTCTCCTCTTGCATGCCCACGCATGAAAATAGAATCCCGGCAAAATACTAGAGCAACTGACAAGATTCAGGTATTGAAGAATAGCTTTACCAAGGGCAACCTCAACGGTGGGATTTGAACCCACACCTCCACAGACTTAACAATCTAGCACTTTAGACCACTCGGCCTGACAACACATTTGTTAAATGTCTCGATGGGAAGCACTTCTATTGTTGGGTTAAGCAATGGACAAGTAGCCAGCAATTGAAGCTTACATTTTTCTGCGTCGGTAGAGCCTCTGTCTGGGTGGAAAAGTAACTTTTGAAAGTGCCATGCTTAGATTCATAAGGATGTCTAATATTTAATTAGTTGCAAACAAGACACTGGTTTAACATTGGAGAATATGATAAGAATGCCTATTTCTCTGTCCATTCTTCCCCGAAACGTTTTTTAATTTACCAACATTCTTTTGCTACTTTTTCAGAGTGACATGTTATCTTGATTACAAGCTGTTTCCCCCCCAATCAACACACAAATAAATATTAAAATCGAATTTAATAGAGACATTGGTGATTTTATCAGTGGAACCAGATTTATCACTTCAGGATATGTTATTGACATTGAACTGATTGTATAGACAACTAATCAGATGTGTTGAAAAGGGTTTTATTTTAAGGCCTATGAATTGGGCTGCTATTATGTTCTGTTCTACTGACAATTGGCCCATGGAAATTGTATGGTGGTGCAGAAGTTGTCATACTTGGAATGTTTTGAAAGTAGTTTAATTAAATGTGTTTTTGTGTCTGTGAGCTTGAAATCAGTGATCCTGTGAGTGTTGGATTATTCATGAGGTAAAGTGTTACAGCTTTAGGCTACTGACTATGTCCCATGTGCTGGAGGGGATCTGTGTCATTAGTGAGGAGCCGACACACACACACACACACACACACACACACACACACACACACACACACACACACACACACACACACACACACACACACACACACACACACACACACACACACACACACACACTCACACATACGCATACACACACACAAACACACACACCCTGGCTTGATTACTGCCAGCCTGCCTGTGATCCCCTCAGCGGCGCAGTCTGGGACTATCACTAACCAGCCCTCTTACTTCAGTGGCGTGCTAAAGGCTGGGCACGCTAGGCTAAGATCTGGGGGTTTATGATTGTGTATTGATATAGTGGGGATTCGATGGTGGCCCCTGAGGATCACAGCCAGGTAGTGTTATCAGCCTGTATATGCTTGATGACTGATGGAAACCCAGGGGACTCAAGGCAGAGAGCCAGAGGCTGGGAGGGGTGCCTGGAGGGCTAAGTGTTGGTACCCAGGGCACTGTCTATCACCCCAGCCATGTCTGCATCTACACTGCTCAACCACAAACACACTCAGCCAACCTCAGGGTGCATTCCAAATCCCTATCACCTATATAGTGCCCTATGGGCCCTGGTCAAAGTAGTGGACTATATAGGGAATAGGATGCCACTTGGGACGCAGTCTCAGCTTCATGGACCAGTGATAGATATAGTTCATCACTCAAACACTGGACTGAGAGTGAATCCAACAAACTTCACTGACAACAAACAGGCTATACTGTAGTCTATTTTCAAAGCTAATAGTTTGAACATTTATACTTCATCAACATTTCATCAGCATTTCAGTAACTATAAAGCCATGTTGCTTCAATAATTTTTCCTATCAGTTCCGCAAACAGATGGTAAATTCTTATTTGTAATTCAGCTTTATAAGTACGTTTATTGATGCCTCCTTCTGTGGTAAAATGTGTAGTAATCTAAAATGAATGCAGAATTCACAACTCATAATATGATACTATGTAATGCTAATCCCTTATCCTTTGACCCACTGCATTATCTGATACAGTAACCCTATATAAGTGTTTACCTTGTATTATATTAGGTATATACTGTATGTGTTTTCTCTGGCTGTGATGGTACAGTACAGTACAGTACAGTAAAGGGTTTTGCTTAGGGTTGACGATAGGAACAGGGTAGAACCAGGATAAGTACATGAAGCTAGGATTAGCGATAGTACTGTATATAGGCTCAACTTAATGGTACAGTACACTACATAGGGTGAATACAATGCATACAGAGCTCCAGACCGTGGAAGTATAATGGCTTCCAAACAGAGGCATCACAGGGATAACAATTAAATGGCAGATAACTGGCCAGCGCAGTTAATTAGACATACTACTATGGCCCTGTGCTTCTGGGCAAAGTAATAAGGCAGGAATACTTTATTTTCTAAATCTAAATTATGATAAGTTGGCCGAGTGCTATCTAATTTTCTAGGCCCTGGAGTCTTGGAACAATGAGTCAATACGGTAAAGCAGTTGGCTTATCTAAATCCCTGTTCATAATGTTAGCCGCCTCAATCCGTCTTGTAATTTGAGGTAAAGTTCACTTCTTTTTTTGGGTGAACTGAATATTCTATTGGTTGGAGCGTGAGGGTGAATAGAGTAGACAGACCTTGCTGCTGCTGCTACTACTGCTTCTGTTTGGCTCCTGTTAAATCCTGGCACATGCACAAGCACACGCACACACACACATCCACAAAACTGGACCACATGCACAAGCACACGCACACACACACGTCCACAAACTGGACCTTGTCAACTTTTTTGGGAAATAGTTGACATGACCTAGGGCTCAGGCTCACAATTAATATTCCTGATATAATCACAACAATTTACAATGGGAACATTTGATATGACTGTCTAAATATTGGTATGATTGATGTGCCTTTGTAGGAGAGGGATTGGAAACAGTGCCATTATTGGTGGACATAAGTGGAAGTAACAAGTAAAAGTGATTCTGGTACAAGGAGGTTTTAATGATAAATGCCTGAAGCAACAATAAAATAAAATGACATTTTAGCCTGGTCCCAGATCTGTTTGGCATGACAATGAATGACAGGGAGTTGGCATGATAGTACAAAGTAAGCACTCGGGTTCAGGAAATTGTATGGTGGTGCAGAAGTTGTCATACTTGGAATGTTTTGAAAGTAGTTTAATTAAATGTGTTTTTGTGTCTGTGAGCTTGAAATCAGTGATCCTGTGAGTGTTGGATTATTCATAAGGTAAAGTGTTACAGCTTTAGGCTACTGACTAAGTCCCATGTGCTGGAGGGGATCTGTGTCATTAGTGAGGAGCTGACACACACACACACACACACACACACACACACACACACACACACACACACACACACACACACACACACACACACACACACACACACACACACACACACACACACTCTGGTTTGATCACTGCCTGTGATCCCCTCAGCGTCAGTCTTTGACTATCACTAACCATCACTCTTACTTCAGTGGCGTGCTAAGCGCTGGGCACGCTAGGCTAAGACCTGGGGGTTTATGATTGTGTATTGATATAGTGGGGATTCGATGGTGGCCCCTGAGGATCACAGCCAGGTAGTGGTAGTGTTATCAGCCTGTATATGCATGATGACTGATGGAAACCCAGGGGACTCAAGGCAGAGAGCCAGAGGCTGGGAGGGGTGCCTGGAGGGCTAAGTGTTGGTGCCCAGGGCACTGTCTATCACCCCAGCCATGTCTGCATCTACACTGCTCAACCACAAACACACTCAGCCAACTTCAGGCTGCATCCCAAATCCCTATCACCTATATAGTGCCCTATGGGTCCTGGTCAAAGTAGTGGACTATATAGGGAATAGGATGCCGTTTGGGAGGCAGCCTCAGCTTCATGGACCAGTGATAGATATAGTTCATCACTCAAACACTGGACTGAGAGTGAGGCCATTAGAGTGAGGCTATTACTGTAGTCTATTCTCCAATAAATAGTTTGCTCAGCTATATATCATCCATATTTCATCAGCATTTGGGTAGCTATGAAGCCATGTTGCTTCAATCAGATTTCCATAATTTCTCCAGTTCCGCAAACAGGTGGTAAAATCTGATTGGAAATTCAGCTTTATAAATATGTTTATGGATAACTCTTTTTATGTCCAAATGTATTATAATATTCTACAATGAATGCAGAATTCACCACTCATAATGTGATGCTATGTTATGCTAATCACTTACCCTTTGACCCAGTGCATTATCTGTATTAGTGTTTCCCTTGTTTCACATTAGGTATACAGTATACTGTATATGTTTTCCCTGGCTGTGATGGTACAGTACAGTAAAGGGTTAGGATTATGGTTTGAAGTTGAACCGGGGTGTGGACATGAAGCAAGGGTTAGGTATAAGGTTTGGGTTAGGGTCAAGGTTAGGGTTTTCGTTAAGGTTGAAGCTAGGGATAGGGTAGAACCAAGATGAGGACATGAAGCCAGGGTTAGGTATAAGGTTTGGGTTAGGGTCAATGTTTTCGTTAAGGTTGAAGCTAGGGATAGGGTAGAACCAAGATGAGGACATGAAGCCAGGGTTAGGTATAAGGTTTGGGTTAGGGTCAAGGTTAGGGTTTTCGTTAAGGTTGAAGCTAGGGATAGGGTAGAACCAAGATGAGGACATGAAGCCAGGGTTAGGTATAAGGTTTGGGTTAGGGTCAAGGTTTTCGTTAAGGTTGAAGCTAGGGATAGGGTAGAACCAAGATGAGGACATGAAGCCAGGGTTAGGTATAAGGTTTGGGTTAGGGTCAATGTTTTCGTTAAGGTTGAAGCTAGGGATAGGGTAGAACCAAGATGAGGACATGAAGCCAGGGTTAGGTATAAGGTTTGGGTTAGGGTCAAGGTTTTCGTTAAGGTTGAAGCTAGGGTTAGGGTAGAACCAAGATGAGGACATGAAGCCAGGGTTAGGTATAAGGTTTGGGTTAGGGTCAAGGTTAGGGTTTTCGTTAAGGTTGAAGCTAGGGATAGGGTAGAACCAAGATGAGGACATGAAGCCAGGGTTAGGTATAAGGTTTGGGTTAGGGTCAAGGTTTTCGTTAAGGTTGAAGCTAGGGATAGGGTAGAACCAAGATGAGGACATGAAGCCAGGGTTAGGTATAAGGTTTGGGTTAGGGTCAAAGTTAGGGTTTTCGTTAAGGTTGAAGCTAGGGATAGGGTAGAACCAAGATGAGGACATGAAGCCAGGGTTAGGTATAAGGTTTGGGTTAGGGTCAAGGTTTTCGTTAAGGTTGAAGCTAGGGATAGGGTAGAACCAAGATGAGGACATGAAGCCAGGGTTAGGTATAAGGTTTGGGTTAGGGTCAATGTTTTCGTTAAGGTTGAAGCTAGGGATAGGGTAGAACCAAGATGAGGACATGAAGCCAGGGTTAGGTATAAGGTTTGGGTTAGGGTCAAGGTTTTCGTTAAGGTTGAAGCTAGGGTTAGGGTAGAACCAAGATGAGGACATGAAGCCAGGGTTAGGTATAAGGTTTGGGTTAGGGTCAAGGTTAGGGTTTTCGTTAAGGTTGAAGCTAGGGATAGGGTAGAACCAAGATGAGGACATGAAGCCAGGGTTAGGTATAAGGTTTGGGTTAGGGTCAAGGTTTTCGTTAAGGTTGAAGCTAGGGATAGGGTAGAACCAAGATGAGGACATGAAGCCAGGGTTAGGTATAAGGTTTGGGTTAGGGTCAAGGTTAGGGTTTTCGTTAAGGTTGAAGCTAGGGATCGGGTAGAACCAAGATGAGGACATGAAGCCAGGGTTAGGTATAAGGTTTGGGTTAGGGTCAAGGTTTTCGTTAAGGTTGAAGCTAGGGATAGGGTAGAACCAAGATGAGGACATGAAGCCAGGGTTAGGTATAAGGTTTGGGTTAGGGTTTTCATTAAGGTTGAAGCTAGGGATAGGGTAGAACCAAGATGAGGACATGAAGCCAGGGTTAGCGTTATATAGGGCCAATTAGGGCTGTTTTTAATGGTTCATGGCCTGTCTTGCCAAATAGTTTTCCCCTGCCAAATAGTTTCCCCGACCGTGTCACAATGGGATTCGATGAGTTCAAGCTTTCCGTTGCTAGGGCTGTTGCTAGAACTTGCAAATTTCTGACAGGCTTACGTAATGAACCAAAGCATCCGTTGCTATGCTGGTTGCTTGGCTTTATTTAACCTAGTAGCGGTCCCGAAGGGTTGTTAATTCTGGCAGTTCTAGTTCTATTTCACCTCATAAGCGCTAGCTCAGTCTGCACAAAATGTTTACCTCAGAATTGCTCTCCAAGGACAGTGTTTTTGACTATGACTACCTACTGCTTCAGAGGACTGAAAGACTGGAAAGAGAACACTCTCCCTTTACCATATATTTGTCTTTATATAAGAAAATATTGTTAAACAGGAAAAATCATTTAAGCTGTTTTTAGATTGGCGTTGCTAGCTACTGTACTTATTTACATCAGCATGCCTAGTCAGCTAGTTAGCTAGCCAGTTTTCTTTAGCTAATGTTAGCTAGCTAGCTACTGTAACTGGTATTAAATCTTTCTGTTAGTATATACAGTGCCTTGCGAAAGTATTCGGCCCCCTTGAACTTTGCGAACTTTTGCCACATTTCAGGCTTCAAACATAAAGATATAAAACTGTATTTTTTTGTGAAGAATCAACAACAAGTGGGACACAATCATGAAGTGGAACGACATTTATTGGATATTTCAAACCTTTTTAACAAATCAAAAACTGAAAAAAAAATTGGGCGTGCAAAAATTGGGCGTGCAAAAAATTATAAAACCCGCAGATGCTTGTTCTAGGTCCCAAGAAACAAAGAGATCTTCTGTTGAATCTGACAATTAATCTTAATGGTTGTACAGTCGTCTCAAATAAAACTGTGAAGGACCTTGGCGTTACTCTGGACCCTGATCTCTCTTTTGAAGAACATATCAAGACCATTTCGAGGACAGCTTTTTTCCATCTACGTAACATTGCAAAAATCAGAAACTTTCTGTCCAAAAATGATGCAGAAAAATTCATCCATGCTTTTGTCACTTCTAGGTTAGACTACTGCAATGCTCTATTTTCCGGCTACCCGGATAAAGCACTAAATAAACTTCAGTTAGTGCTAAATACGGCTTCTAGAATCCTGACTAGAACCAAAAAATGTGATCATATTACTCCAGTGCTAGCCTCTCTACACTGGCTTCCTGTCAAAGCAAGGGCTGATTTCAAGGTTTTACTGCTAACCTACAAAGCATTACATGGGCTTGCTCCTACCTATCTCTCTGATTTGGTCCTGCCGTACATACCTACACGTACGCTACGGTCACAAGACGCAGGCCTCCTAATTGTCCCTAGAATTTCTAAGCAAACAGCTGGAGGCAGGGCTTTCTCCTATAGAGCTCCATTTTTATGGAACGGTCTGCCTACCCATGTCAGAGACGCAAACTCGGTCTCAACCTTTAAGTCTTTACTGAAGACTCATCTCTTCAGTGGGTCATATGATTGAGTGTAGTCTGGCCCAGGAGTGGGAAGGTGAACGGAAAGGCTCTGGAGCAACGAACCGCCCTTGCTGTCTCTGCCTGGCCGGTTCCCCTCTTTCCACTGGGATTCTCTGCCTCTAACCCTATTACAGGGGCTGAGTCACTGGCTTGCTGGGGCTCTCTCATGCCGTCCCTGGAGGGGGTGCGTCACCTGAGTGGGTTGATTCACTGTTGTGGTCATCCTGTCTGGGTTGGCGCCCCCCCCTTGGGTTGTGCCGTGGCGGAGATCTTTGTGGGCTATACTCAGCCTTGTCTCAGGATGGTAAGTTGGTGGTTGAAGATATCCCTCTAGTGGTGTGGGGGCTGTGCTTTGGCAAAGTGGGTGGGGTTATATCCTTCCTGTTTGGCCCTGTCCGGGGGTGTCCTCGGATGGGGCCACAGTGTCTCCTGACCCCTCCTGTCTCAGCCTCCAGTATTTATGCTGCAGTAGTTTATGTGTCGGGGTGCTGGGGTCAGTTTGTTATATCTGGAGTACTTCTCCTGTCCTATTCGGTGTCCTGTGTGAATCTAAGTGTGTGTTCTCTAATTCTCTCCTTCTTTCTTTCTCTCTCTCGGAGGACCTGAGCCCTAGGACCATGCCCCAGGACTACCTGACATGATGACTCCTTGATGTCCCCAGTCCACCTGGCCATGCTGCTGTTCCAGTTTCAACTGACCTGAGCCCTAGGACCATGCCCCAGGACTACCTGACATGATGACTCCTTGCTGTCCCCAGTCCACCTGGCCATGCTGCTGCTCCAGTTTCAACTTCCACCTGACTGTGCTGCTGCTCCAGTTTCAACTGTTCTGCCTTATTATTATTCGACCATGCTGGTCATTTATGAACATTTGAACATCTTGGCCATGTTCTGTTTTAATCTCCACCCGGCACAGCCAGAAGAGGACTGGCCACCCCACATAGCCTGGTTCCTCTCTAGGTTGCTTCCTAGGTATTGGCCTTTCTAGGGAGTTTTTCCTAGCCGCCGTGCTTCTACACCTGCATTGCTTGCTGTTTGGGGTTTTAGGCTGGGTTTCTGTACAGCACTTTGAGATATCAGCTGATGTACGAAGGGCTATATAAATAAATTTGATTTGATTTGATTTGATTTAGCTATAAACAACCATTTTTCAACCACCATTTTCCATCTAGATAGTTGGTCATCTACATGTTGCTAGCTATACATATAGTTATATGTGTCGTGACTTGATTTTCATCTGATGACTGTTATTTATTTAATCAACTAACTATGTGTAATTGTTACCCGGATAAATGAATAATGTAACAATTAACTCATTAGGATTTGGGGCACCACGGAATAGGTTGTAAACCCTCTTGATTCTAGCCATCCCGGATCCGGGATCGTGAATACAGCCTCAAGCTCATTACCATATCGCAACGTTAACTATTCATGAAAATCGCAAATTAAATGAAATTAATATGCTAGCTCTCAAGCTTAGCCTTTTGTTAACAACACTGTCATCTCAGATTTTCAAAATATGCTTCTCAACCATAGCAAAACAAGCATTTGTGTAACAGCTAGCGTAGCTAGCGTAGCATTTAGCGTTAGCATCAGCAGGCAACATTTTCACAAAAACCAGAAAAGCATTCAAATAAATCATTTACCTTTGAAGAACTTCAGATGTTTTCAATGAGGAGACTCAGTTAGATAGCAAATGCTCAGTTTTTCCTGAAAGATTATTTGTTTAGGAGAAATCGTTCCGTTTGGTGCGTCACGTTTGGCTACCAAAAAAAAACGAAAAATCAGTCAACAAAACGCCAAACTTTTTTCCAAATTAACTCCATAATATCGACTGAAACATGGTAAACGTTGTTTAGAATCAATCCTCAAGGTGTTTTTCACATATCTCTTCATGATATATCGTTCGTTGAAAGCCTCCTCTCTCCTCTCAATCCCTGGATGACTGCGTGCACCTTGTAGATTACGCACCAATTTAGACAAAGGACACCGGGCGGACCCCCGGTAAATGTAGTCTCTTATGGCCAATCTTCCAATGATATGCCTACAAATACGTCACAATGCTGCAGACACCTTGGAGAAACGATAGAAAGGGCAGGCTCTTTCCCGGCGCATTCACAGAGACAATGGAAAACAGAGCCTCAAAAATTCTGACCATTTCCTGGTTGAAGTTTCATCTTGGTTTCGCCTGTAGCATGAATTCTGTGACACATAATATCTTATTCAGTTTTGGAAACGTTAGAGTGTTTTCTTTCCAAAGCTGCCAATTATATGCATAGTCGAGCATCTTTTCCTGACAAAATATTGCGCTTAAAACGGGCACGTTTTTTTATCCATAAATTAAAAGAGCGCCCCCTATATCCAAGAATTTAAATGTTCACTCCCTGTACTTGCTTCTCATCTCCCAGCATCTGTCCTTACAGAATGCTGACACCACAATTTGAAGCATCAGGGAGTTTTTGTTGTTTGTTTTTGTTTGTGATATCGGGTCCAGGTACCGCTGCCAGAGGAACCAAGGGTGCCTCAGCTGGCTTGTCGTGCTTCCACGCCTTAGCTGTCTCGATAGGTTTCCTTGCCTCGGTTGGCTCGGCAGGCACCTATTCAATGTCATGCCTCAGCCGGCTCATCTGGCTCCCACGCCTCAACTGGCTCATCAGGCTCCCATCCCACATCATACTTCAGCCGGCTCATCGGGCTCCCACGTCTCTGTCGGCTCGTCAGGCTTTCATGCTTCAGTCGACTCGTTGGGCTCCCACTCTTTCACCAGCTCGTCAGGCTCACCCAGGTGGAATGGCATACTCGTCGGGCTCCCACGCTTCAGTCGGCTCATCAGGCTTCCACGTTTCAGTCGACTTGTCGGGCTCCCACGCCTCGGCCGGCCTGTCAGGCTCGCCCAGGTGGGATGGCAGGTGGCGCCCCTAGGGGGGAGTACTGTTACGCCTACTCCCCTCCCCTTGAGCACCAGGCGGCCCATCACTACGCACACTTGTCACCATCATTACGCGCATCTGCGCAATATTGGACTCACTTGACTCCATTTACTTTGTTGATTGCCCCTCTATGTCTGTCTGCTCCTCAGTTTGTTTCCCGTGTCATCATTGATGTCATTTTGTTTTTCCAAGTCCAGACACTGTATGTTTCTTGTCTGTTATCCATTACAGTGGGGCAAAAAAGTATTTAGTGAGCCACCAATTGTGCAAGTTCTCCCACTTAAAAAGATGAGAGAGGCCTGTAATTTTCATCATAGGTACACTTAAACTATGACAGACAAAATGAGAAGAAAAAAATCCAGAAAATCACATTGTAGGATTTTTAATGAATTTATTTGCAAATTATGGTGGAAAATAAGTATTTGGTCAATAACAAAAGTTTATCTCAATACTTTTTTATATACCCTTTGTTGGCAATGCGAGCCCCCCAGGAGGTATCCCATCCACCAGAGACAGTGAGTTTAGATCAGTCTGATTCTCTGTGCTCTGAGTCGGAGGGGGACCAGCTTGAGGTAGGCTATAACTTCCAAAATGGATGAAAAGTACATATCTCCCATTTATAACACTGCGCTAATCCATAAAATCTTCTCACAGTAAAGTGTAACGTTTCTGTCTCCTAACCTGTTCCCTTTAACTCTGCTCCTGTTCTCCAGGACGTAGGGGGTTCTGCCCAACCCCCAGACATAGATCCACCTGATTGATGTCCTCCATTACCAACCACCTTCCAACTTTTCATTACATAATCTACAGCTACTGTTCTTGTCATGTTGTTGTTATTTGCTAAGAAAGTCTTATTGCTCTATCATACTGGGCACATATGTGAGATACACAGATGACCTAAAAACACTAGCACTGCAAACACTCCAGTGCCTGGACTTGGCAGTCTCCCTCTTCAAGTCCCCCTTCTAAAACTGGTTCCCACTTGAGATTAAGTGACAGGCAGAATCTCCCACCCACACAGCAACCATCTCCTCTATATTCCACACACCAGAAGTCAGTATTTTGCCATGTGAATATACCAAAAACCAAAATGAATGTTTTTTTATGACAACCGTACCAAAAAATGTACAAAGTCTATATATTATATTCTTAAATATTGTCAGGTTGGTTTTCACAGGTGTTTCACAAGGTGTGCATTATTGTACGTTGTAAGGTGTCTTTTGATGGTATCTATTAGTTCCACATTATCCATTAATGTATCGTAGGACCTACAATAGATACATATATATTCGACCCCAAGGGTGTACTAATGAGCTATGTGAGATAGAAAGAATTGAATCATGATAGAGGACTACTGAAATTATATTATTTCAGTGTAGATAAGGGAAGCGCATCTTTAAAAAAAACATGACAACCAGTGCATGAATCAAACTGATTAGATGAATGTGTTACGCTCGTCGATGGAAGGATCGGACCAAGGTGCAGCGTGGTAGGCGTACATTTGAATTTATTAAATGAACACCGAAAAAAACAACTAATAAAAAACTAAACGTCTAGTAGGGCTAAACAGCACAGTACCAAAAACAGGATCCCACAAACTACACGTGGAAAAAGGCTGCCTAAGTATGATCCCCAATCAGAGACAACGATAGCTGCCTCTGATTGGGAACAATACCCGGCCAACAAAGAAATAGAAAACATAGATTTCCCACCCTAGTCACACCCTGACCTAACCAAATAGAGAATTAAAAGGATCTCTAAGGTCAGGGCGTGACAGAATGGAGTGTGAATTATCTAACTTTGTGGTCTGTAAGGTAAGTAACAATGTGCACATTGCGTAGCAATGTTTAAGACATGGATTTCATGTTGGATATCAGAGCGGCGGTAACTCACCAGCATTACGACCGGGAATACGACTTTCCCGAATTGGATCCTTTGTTCGTACCCCCCAGAGCAATTGAACTGATCCAAAACACTGCTGTCGGAGAAGTGGTATTCGGAGTGGACTTCTAATCCGACTCGGGAGGCGCGCACACCATCCATCTCTTCCGAGTATATTACTTGCTAATGCTCAGCCTCTGGATAATAAAGTAGACAAGCTCAGGACAATAATCTGCTTCCAGAGAGACATCAGAGATTGTAACATACTCTGTTTCACGGAAACATGGCTCTCTCTGGATATACTGTCTTTGTCCATACAGCCTGCTGGCTTCTCAGTATATCCCGCAGACAGGAATAAAGAACTCTCCGGGAAGAAGAAAGGGGGGTGTATGTTTCATGATTAACCACTCATGGTGTGATTGTGATAACATACAGCAGCTCAAGTCCTTTTTTTCACCCGACCTAGAATACCTCACAATAAAATGCCACCCATATTACCTCCCAAGTGAATTCTCTTCGGTTATAGTCACAGCCGTGTATATTCCCCCTCAAGTCGATACCACGATAGCCTTCAAAGAACTTCACTAGACTCTATGCAAACTGGAAACCACATATCCTGAGACCGCATTTATTGTAGCTGGGGATTTTAGCAAAGTAAATTTGAGGAAAACGTTACCGAATTTCCATCAACACATTGACTGTAGTTCTCGCGCTGCTAAAACACTTGAACACAGCTACTCCAACTCCCCTGCACTCCCTTCAGCAAATCTGATCACGACTCCATTTGTCTACTCCCTTCCTATAGGCAGAAACTTAAACAGGAAGTACCCATGCTATTCAACGCTCGTCTGACCAATCAGAATCAACGCTTCAAGATTGTTTTGATCACGTGGACTGGGACATGTTCCGGGGAAGCCTCTGAGAATAAAATCAACTAATACATGGAAATGGTGTCTGTGTTTATTAGGAAGTGTAGAGGAGATGTTGTACCCACTGTGACTATTAAAACCTACCCTCACCAGAAACTGTGGATAGATGGCAGCCTTCTCGCAAAAGTGCGAACCACTGCATTTAACCATGGCAAGGTGACCGAGAATATGGCCGATTACAAACAGTGTAATTATTCCCTCCATAATCAAACAGGCAATCAAACAGGCAAAACGTCAATATAGAGACAAAGTGGAGTCGCAATTCAAAGGCTCAGACACGAGACGTATGTGACAGGTTCTACAGACAATCACTGACTACAAAGGGAAAACCAGCCACTTCGCGGACATCGATGGCTTGCTTTTGGACAAGCTAAACACCTTCTTCACCCGCTTTTAGGATAACACAGTGCCACCGACGCGGCCCGCTACCAAGGGCTGTGGGCTCTCCTTGTCCGTGGCCGACGTAAGTAAGACATTTAAGCGTGTTAACCCTCACAAGGCTGCCAGACCAGATGGCCTCCCTAGCCGCATCATCAGAGCATGCGCAGACCAGCTGGCTGGAGTATTTACGGACATAATCTCCCCTATCCCAGTCTGCCATCCCCACTTGCTTCAAGATGTCCACCATTGTTCCTGTACCCAACTAGGCAAAGGTAACTGAACTAAATGGCTGTCGCCCTGTAGCACTCACTTCTGTCATCATGAAGTGCTTTGAGAGGGTAGTTAAGGATCATATGACCTCTACCTTACCTGACACCCTAGACCCACTTCAATTTGCATACCGCAGCCAATAGATCCACAGACGATGCAATCGCCATCGCACTAAACATTACCCTACCCCATTTGGACAAGAGGAATACCTATGTAAGAATGCTGTTCATTGACTATAGTTCAGCATTCAACACCATAGTACCCTTCAAGCTCATCATGAAGCTCGGGGCCCTGGGTCTGAACCCCGCACTGTGCAACTGGATCCTGGACTTCCTAATGTCCAGCTCAATCATCAAGTTCGCAGACGACACAACAGTAGTAGGCCTGGTTACCAACCATGACGAGACAGCCTACAGAGAGGAGGTGAGGGCCCTGGGAGGATGGTGCCAGGAAAATAGTCACTCACTCAATGTCGACAACACAAAGGAGCTGATCGTTGACTTCAGGAAACAGCAGATGGAGCATGCCCCATCCACATCGACGGGAACGCAGTGGAGCAGGTGCAAAGCTTAAAGTTCCTAAGCCCACACATCACTGATGACTGAAAATCGTCCACCCACACAGAAAGTGTGGTGAAGAAGGTGAAAAAGTGCCTCTTCAACATCAAAAGGCTGAAGAAATGTGGCTTGGCACCTAAAAGCTTCACAAACTGTCCAGACACTGTCCGTGTTTTGTTTCATGCCTGTTATTTATTAAATATTCACTCCCTGTACTTGCTTCCCGTCTCCCAGCATCTGTCCTCACCAAATGCTGGCACCACAATTGGAATCATCAGGGAGTTTTATTTTATATTTTGGTTGGTGAAGTCGGGTCCGGGTGCCGCTGCCGAAGCAACCGGGGATGCCTCAGCTGGCTCGAGAGGTTTTCTAGTCTCGGTTGGCTCAGCAGGCTCCCGTGCCATGCCTCAGCCGGCTCGTCGGGCTCCCACGCCTCAGCCGGGCCATCTTGTTCCCACACCTTTCCTCTCCGTTATCTGTCTATAACTCAGTTTCATTCCTGCGGCAGCATTAATGTTGTTATGTTCCCCTTGTCCAAATGCTGTCCTTGTTTTGTTTCAGTTCTGTTTACCCATTAAATATTCACTCCCTGTAATTGCTTCTCGTCTCCCAGCGTCTGTCCTCACAATATGTAAACATCATTAGAGTGACTAGTGTTCCATTATTCAAGTGGCTAGTGATTTCAAGTCTATGTGTATGTGGCAGAAGCCTATAAGGTGCAGAGTTACCTAATTGGGTGGAAGCCTCCTAGTGATGGCTATTTAATGGTCTGATGGCCTTGAGATAGAAGCTGTTTTTCAGTCTCTCGGTCACAGTTTTGATTCACCTGTACTGACCTCGCCTTCTGGATGATTATGAGGTGAACAGGCAATGGCTCGGGTTGTTGTTGTCCTTGATGATCTTTTTGGCCTTCCTGTGACATCGAGTACTGTAGGTATCCTGGAGGGCAGGTAGTTTGCTCCCGGTGATGCGTTGTGTAGACCGCACCACCCTCTGGAGAGCCCTGGGGTTATGGCTGATGCAGTTGCCGTACCAGGCGCTGATGCAGCCCGACAGGATGCTCTCAAATGTGCATCTGTAGAAGTTTGTGAGGGCTTTAGGTGACAAACCAAATTTCTTCAGCCTCCTGTGGTTGAAGAGCCACTATTGCGCCTTCTTCACCACACTGTCTGTGTGGGTGGACCATTTCAGTTTGTCCGTGATGTGTACGCCAAGGAACTTAAAACTTTACACCTTCTTCACTGCTGTCCCGTCGATGTGGATGGGGGTGTGCTCCCTCTGCTGTATCCTGAAGTCCACGACCATCTCCTTTGTTTTGTTGACGTTGAGTGAGAGATTGTTTTCCTGATACACACTCCAAGTGCCCTCACTTCTTCCCTATAGGCCGTCTCGTCTTTGTTAATGATCAAGCCTACTACTGTTGTTTCGTCTGCAAACTTGATGATTGAGTTGAAGGCATGCATGGCCACACAGTCATGGGTGAACAGGGAGTACAGCAGGGGGCTGAGCACGCACCCTTGTGGGGCCCCAGTGTTGAGGATCAGCGAAATGGAGATGTTGTTTCCTACCTTCACCACCTGGGGGCTGCTCGTCAGGAAGTCCAGGACCCAATCGCACAGGGCAGGGTTGAGACCCAGGGCCTCAAGCTTGTTTGCATAGCGGTGATGAAAATAGCGTTATTTAGGATGTAATGATCTATGTAAATGTTCATCTTTGGGTCATCACAACGTTGACGCTATCCCATTGTGACACAGGAGGGGGGACAATTTTTGTTCTGGAACATTATTTGGCATTACAGGCCGGGTTTCCTGATAGTGATGGAACATAGGCTGACGAGTATTTTAACGATGCATCTTTCCTACAAAGGCCGAAGATGTAACATGCGTTTCCCAAAACACCACACAGAGAGAATGGTCACCATGTGCATTGTTGGAGCATGTGTCGATACTAATAGGATCAAAAGAACCCAGCGCTGCTCTCGGATCAGCATTCTCTATTCACATTTTACCAGTGGAGGCTGGTGACTTGAAAAATGGAGGAGGATGGGAGACCCACGGTATAGGTGCAGAACCCACGGAGGTGACAAAGTGTGTTAAAAAAATGTCAAAGACTAATTATTTGAACCTAAAGCATTTAAGAAAGACTTTTATTGGGGAATGGGAATGAGGGCTACTTACACCGTTTTGGAAGGGATCACAGCAGTAATTGAATGGGAAAGGGGGATACATAGTCAGTTGTACAACTGAATGCGTCTTCCACATTTAACCCAACCCCTCTGAATCAGAGCGGTGCGGGGGGCTGCCATAATAGACATCCACGTCTTCAGCGCCCGGGAAATATTGGGTTAACTGCCTTGCTCAGGGGCAGAAAGACAGATTTTTACCTTGTCAGCTTGGGGATTCGATCCAGCAACCTTTCGGTTACTGGCACAACGCTCTAACCACTATGAGGCATGAGTTGCAGTGTTCAGAGGTGTGACTTCAGTGCAGGAAGGATTTGAATGAGAAGACAAAAACAACAACACAATACACTACACAGTTGGACAAAAGAGCTAAGAATTAGTTAGTCCAAGCAAGGAGTAAAATCATTGATGTGTAATAATGTGATTGTGTTTGTGTATGTGATTGACAGTAATGAGAGAAAATTGATAGGGGTGCTCACAGTGCTTGGAGACTGAAGCGGTAACATTCAGTGTGCCAGTGGGTGAATGGGCACATGAGACGTGGCTTCAGTTCATGTCAGGAGAGAGTTGACAATGGTAGTGGAGTGGAGTGGTCATCACCTCTTAAATCAGGGAACAAGAGGGGAGTTAATACAAACAGCTGTAAATACATACAGCAAATACATTCCATTACAGGTTTGGACAACGAGTTTCTCTATGAAGTTAAACAGACATCTCAAAATTCATAAAGTCAAACAGACTGCACATCTCGCCCACTTGACACATCAAAGTAGCTCCAGTTCCTGAATAAAGCCCTGATCATCCACTTCACTGACTATAACTGACAACTGCAATCAGACTGGTGGCACCATACATAACGTTACAAATGAGTTTACCCTGACCAGAAGGACAGGGCTCATATGCTGTATGCAGCTGCTCTAATTAGTAGCCAACAGTTGGTCAGACTGAAAGTCTCGTATTCATCGCATACAGCATGTCAGTATTCTAATGTTTAGGTGTAGCCTAGGCTGCTGCAACATTTATGTCATGAGTTTCTGCTTGTGTCTGTCTAGAGTGATTATGTGTTATCATCTTTGCTAAATAAATACTTGAGGAAAGTGGAAAGCCTACTGGAGTGCACGCTAAAAATACACTGCGTCAAACTCTCTCTTTAATCGGAATTTGAACGGCTGATCATCAAATCAAATGTATTTATATAGCCCTTCTTACATCAGCTGATATCAGCTGAAACCCAGCCTAAAACCCCAAACAGCAAGCAATGCAGGTGTAGAAGCACGGTGGCTAGGAAAAACTCCCTAGAAAGGCCAAAACCTAGGAAGAAACCTAGAGAGGAACCAGGCTATGAGGGGTGGCCAGTCCTCTTCTGGCTGTGCCGGGTGGAGATTATAACAGAACATGGCCAAGATGTTCAAATGGTCATAGATGACCAGCATGGTCAAATAATAATAATCACAGTAGTTGTCGAGGGTGCAACAGGTCAGCACCTCAAGAGTAAATGTCAGTTGGCTTTTCATAGCCGATCATTGAGAGTATCTCGACCTCTCCTGTTGTCTCTAGAGAGTTGAAAACAGCAGGTTCTTCAGGTCACTGGACGCACCTTTCGACCAAGGCTCAGACTTTCCAAAAATCACTATCTCATTCTTCTTCATTAAAGTCTCAGGCAGAGGTCGACCCTCACTTTTAATTCACACCTTTTCAGTGTAACCCAGAGAATAAAAGTGGTTCTTCAACAAAAAGTCCACAACATTTTCAGCAGCGTTGGCCATTCAACCATTTGGCGGAGAAAACCGCAAACTCGCTCTGGTAGCTATAGTGGCTAGCTACTGATTTTTGCCTGGCTAACTTTTACATTATCTTTAACAAATTGCACTGGACACAGAAATAAAATTGTAAAACCAAGAAAACTATTTGTAATATACCTCATACATCTCCTGGAATTTGAAAAAACTAATTTGAATTGAATAATTTGCCAAAAATGCTCTTCACTCTAAATTATATCCAACAATGTCACCAAGCTTCTGAACATGTAGAGCCCCCATAATGTTCTGTGGCACAATCCCAATACAACACACTAGGTTGATTCTCTGATCCTTCTATGATTGGATGGACAACATGTAAATTCATACTGTAAAAGCTTTGATTGGTTGGAGGACGTCCTCCGGAAGTTGTCATCATTACCATGTACACTACCGTTCAAAAGTTTGGGGTCACTTACGACATTCCCTTGTTTTTGAAAGAAAAGCACCTTTTTTGTCCGTTAAAATAACATCAAATTGATCATAAATACAGTGTAGACATTGTTAATGTTGTAAATTACTATTGTAGCTGGAAATGTCTGATTTGTAATGGTATATAGGTGTACAGAGCTCCACTATCAGCAACCATCACTCATATGTTCCAATGGCAAGTTGTGTTAGCTAATCCAAGTTTATCATTTTAAAAGGCTAATTGATCATTAGAAAACCCATTTGAAATTATGTTAGCACTGTTGAAAACTGTTGTGCTAATTAAAGAAGCAATAAAGCTGGCCTTCTTTAGACTAGTTGAGTTTCTGGAGCATCAACATTTGTGCATTCGATTACAGGCTCAAAAATGGCCAGAAACAAAGAACTTCTGAAACTCGTCAGTCTATTCTTGTTCTGAGAAATGTAGGCTATTCCACGTGAGAAAATGCCAACAAACTGAAAATCTCGTACAACGCTGTGTCCTACTCTCTTCACAGAACAGCGCAAACAGCGCAAACTACTTACGAGCCTGCTGGTGCCTACCATCGCTCAGTCAGACTACTCTATCAAATCATAGACTTTGTTATAACATAATAACACACAGTAATACGAGCCTTAGGTCATTAATATGGTCGAATCCAGAAACTATCATCTCAAAATCAAGACGTTTATTCTTTCAGTGAAATGCGGAACTGTTCCGTATTTTATCTAACGGGTGGCATCCATAAGTCTAAATATTCCTGTTACATTGCACAACCTTCAATGTTATCTCATAATTATGTAAAATTCTGGCAGATTAGGCAGTGTGACTCTGCGTGCAATGAATGCAAGAGAAGTGACACAATTTTACCTGGTTAATATTGCCTGCTAACCTGGATTTCTTTTAGTTAAATATGCAGGTTTAAAAATATATACTTCTGTGTATTGATTTTAAGAAAGGCATCGATGTTTATGGTTAGGTACACATTGGAGCAAGGACAGTCCTTTTTTGCTAATGTGCACCGCATCGATTATATGCAACGCAGGACACGCCAGATAAACTAGTAATACACTCAACCATGTGTAGTTAACTTGTGATTATGATTGATTGATTGTTTTTTATAAGATAAGCTTAACGCTAGCTAGCAACTTACCTTGGCTTACTGCATTCGCATAACAGGCTCCTCGTGGAGTGCAATGTAATCAGGTGGTTAGAGCATTAGACGAGTTAACTGTAAGGTTACAAGATTGAATCCCCGAGCTGACTAGGTAAAAATCTGTCGTTCTGCCCCTGAACAAGGCAGTTAACCTTTTCTTAACTGACTTGCATAGTTAAATAAAGATTAAATAAAGGTGTAAAAAAAAAATCGTCCATATCGGTGTCCAAAAATACCGATTTCCGATTGTTATGAAAACATGAAATTAGCCCTAATTAATCGGCCATTCCGATTAATCGGTCGACCTCTAGTTTCTTTGCAGTAATTCGACCATGAAGGCCTGAAACACGCAGTTTCCTCTGAACAGTTGATATTAAGATGTGTCTGTTACTTGAACTCTGTGAAGCATTCATTTGGTATGCAATTTTTGAGGCTAGTAACTCTAATGAACTTATCTTCTGCAGCAGAGGTAACTCTGGGTCTTCTTTCCTGTGACGTCCTCATGAGAGCCAGTTTCATCATAGCGCTTGACGCTTTTTGCGATTGCACTTGAAGAGACTTTCAAATTTCAAAAATCTAGAAATTTTCCGGATTGATTGACCTTCATGTATTCAAGTAATGATGGACTGCCATTTCTCTTTGCTTATTTGAGCTGTTCTTGCCATAATATGGACTAGGTATTTTACCAAATAGGACTATATTCTGTATACCACCCCTACCTTGTCACAACACAACTGATTGGTTAAAACACATCAAGAAGGAAAGAAATAAAGGCACATCTGTTAGTTGAAATGCATTCCAGGTCAGTGGTGGAAAAAGTACCCAATTGTCATACTTGAGTAAAAGTAGAGAAACCTTAATAGAAAGTTACTCAAGTAAAACTATTTGGTTGTAAATAAACTTAAGTATCAAAGGTAAATGTAATTGCTAAAATATAATTAAGGATCAACAGTAAAAGTATGTATAATTTCAAATTCATTCAATTAAGCAAAGCAGGCGGCACCATTTTCTTGTTTTGAAAATGTATTGATAGCCAGGGGCACACTTCAACACTCAGACATCATTTACAAAAGATGCATTGTGTTTAGTGAGTCCGCCAGATGTGGGCACAAGGGATGACCATGTGTTGTCTTGATAAGTGCGTGAATTGGACCATTTTCCTGTCCTGCTAAGCATTCAAAATGTAACAGGTACTTTTGGGTGTCAGGTAAAAAGTACAAACGAATTAAGTAGTACTTTAAAGTATTTTTACTTGTGTACTTTACACCACTGGCTACTTTGAAGAAACTCAAATATAAAATGTATTTTGATTTGTTTAACAATTTTTTTGGTTACTACATATATGTTATTTCCTAGTTTTGATGTCTTCACTACTTTCTACAATGTAGAAAAAAGTACAAATAAAAGAAACACCTTTGAATGAGTAGGTGTGTTACTGTATATCGAGCAAAGTGATCTTGCGGTTTATATTTGGCCACTAATTCTGTTTTTGCATGTGATAAGGGGTGTATTCATTCCACCAATTCTGTTGAAAAATATTTCTTAAACGGAAGCAAATGGAACGAAACGGGGTGAAACATACCTGAATTTGTCGAACAGAAACTCTTGTTGGCAACTGTTGGACTAATGATTACAACCAAGATCAGCTAGATGCAGGCAAAAGTGTGCACGGCTGTATTGAATGTGTTGTTATCTGTCATATTGATAACTCTAATTTCTATCAACCTGCATTGTAAACTTCATTCGTAGGCTAGAAGGTAGCAACCTCATGATGGGTATAGGTAAAATTCAACTATGTGTCCTCCCTCATCTTAAATGGCACCGATCACAACTGATGATAACTGTGTGTGGATTGGAGTTTGTGACAGCAAATACGTGAGCTTATTACATTATTATTGACACTATGTCTTGTGATTTCCTATGATCTTCTATGTAGAAGAATTTACCTTCTAATGACTCTTGTGTGGCTTTTGAGAATCATGGGCCGGTTTGTGATTGTCTCAGCTTTTCATAAATGGATCATAATAGTTTGTAGTTCAAACCGTTCAGACTATACAGATGTTTTTGTGAGGAGAACTGGATCCGGGATCTGCCCTTGTCTCACAAACAAGCTCTAGCTCAGGCCCAGTTAATCAAGCAGGGTAATGGTATAAGAGGATGCAGAACAAATAGACAAATCCAATGGAAGTATGTAGCTCAAAAAACACAATGTTTTAACCTTTTACTGCCGTGGGATAAATCAGGGTCACACGCAGTTCTTCTTAAAACCTTTTTGGGCTAGGGGGCAGTGTTTTCACATCCTGATGAAAAGCGTGCCCAACGTAAACAGCCTGCTTCTCAGGCCCAGAAGCTAGGATATGCATATTATTAGTGAATTCAGATAGAAAACACTCTGAAGTTTCTAAAACTGTTTGAATAATGTCTGTGAGTATAACAGAACTGATTCGGCAGGCGAAACCCACAATCCATCCAGGGAAAAACGTTTTTGAGCTCAATGTGTATTCTATTAGTTTTCTATGGTAATCCCTTTTTAATAAAAATATGATTTCAGTTCCTATGGCTTCCACTAGATGTCAACAGTCTTTAGAAATGAAGAAATAGCCCTGTTCTTTCCATGTGTCACACAAAGGGAATCAAATCTTTTGGAGTGCGCAACCTGGAATGCGCTTCACTTTGTTTTTGTCCGGTATTGAGCACAATATTTCCCCGTCTTAAATTTGATCGATTATTTACATTGTAGGATACATAGGTTTGGATTAGGGACGTTATTTGAAATGTTTGGACCAAGTTTACAGGTAATTTATTAGTTACTTTGTATGCGAATTGGAACCAGTGTATTTCTGAATCAAACGCGCCAAATAAATGGACATTTTGGGGACATAATGAAGGAATTTATCGAACAAAAGATCAATTTGTGATGTTTATGGGACATTTTGGAGTGCCAATAGAAGAAGATATTCAAAGGTAAGGCATGAATTTTATCGTTATTACAGATTTTTTGTAGCACCTGCCTGGTTTAAATCTGATTTTCATGTGTTTGTATGTGGGCTGCTGTCCTCAGATAATCGCATGGTCTGCTTTCGCCGTAAAGCCTTTTTGAAATCTGACACTGTGGCTTTATTAACAAGAAGTTAAGCTGTATTTTGATGTATAACACTTGTATGTTTAATGAATTCTTATTATGAGTATTTCTGTTTTTGAATATGTACCTGTGGATATGTTTCAAGGCCTACCTTCCATGATGCCTCTTTGCTTGACATCATGGTGAAATCTAAAGAAAATCAGTCAAGACCTCCACAAGTCTGGTTCATCCTTGGGAGCAATTTCCAAACACCTGATCTGTACAAACAATAGTACGCAAGTATAAACACCATGGGACCACGCAGCCGTCATACCGCTCAGGGAGGTTCTGTCTCCTAGAGATGAATGTACTTTGGTGCGAAAAGTGCAAATCAATCCCAGAACAACAGCAACGGACCTTGGAAGATGTTGGAGGAAGCAGGTATGAAAGTATCTATATCCACAGTAAAACGAGTCCTATATCGACATTACCTGAAAGGCCGCTCAGCAAGGAAGAAGCCACTGCTACAAAACCGCCAAATAGCCAGACTACGGTTTGCAACTGCACATGGGGACAAAGATTGTACTTTTTGGAGGTGTCCTCTGGTGTAAGAACACCATACCATCCCAACCGTGAAGCGCGGGGTGGCAGCATCATGTTGTGGGGGTGCTTTGCTGCAGGAGGGACTGGTCCACTTCGCAAAATAGATGGCATCATGAGGTTGGATAACTATGTGGATATATTGAAGCAAGACATCAGTTATGTTAAAGCTTGGTCGAAAATGGGTCTTCCAAATGGACAATGACCCCAAGCATACTTCCAAAGTTGTGGCAAAATGGCTTAAGAACAACAAAGTCAAGGTATTGGAGTGGCCATCACAAAGCCCTGACCTCAATCCCATATAAAATTTGTGGGCAGAACTGAAAAAGCGTGTGCGAGCAAGGAGTCCTACAAACCTGACTCAGTTACACCAGCTCTGTCAGGAGGAATGGGACAAAATGTACCCAACTTATTGTGGGAAGCTTGTGGAAGTCTACCGAAACGTTTGACCCAAGTTAAACAATTTAAAGGAAATGCTACCAAATACTAATTGGATGTATGTAAACTTCTGACCCACTGGGAATGTGATGAAAGAAATAAAAACTGAAATAAATCATTCTCTCTACTATTATCCTGACATTTCACAATCTTAAATTAAAGTGGTGATCCTAACTGACCTAAAACAGGGAATGTTTACTAGGATTAAATGTCAGGAATTGTGACAGACTGAGTTTAAATGTATTTGGCTAAGGTGTATGTAAATTTTTGACTTCAACTGAATGTAACTGTTATGGTAGGATGATGGTTATTGAGTATTTAATAAATGTACCAGATCCTGTTCCCACAATCCGAAGATATCATCCAGGTATCGTCTATAAAACTCCCAGTCTGCCATGTAAATATTAGCATAGCCAGAGGCAAACTTTTTACCCATCGCCGTCCCACGAATCTGTAAGCAGTGTTGATTATTACATTTGAAACCATTGTTTCTTAAGCCAAGTTCTAGAAGCTGAGGGAGGTGTGAGTGGTCTATCTGGATCTGGATATTGCAGATTCCACTGCTGCTAAACCTGACATATCTACAGTGAATGTCACAGGTCAGGTTTTCTCCCTTGAGTGTACTACCTGAGGTTGCCACTGAAGAGCCCCCTTGGGTTACTTCTAGTATCCAAGTGACCCTGATTGGGCTTTTTAAATTTTGTATTATTTATTTGACCTTTATTTAACCAGGTAGGCTAGTTGAGAACACGTTCTCATTTACAACTGTGACCTGGCCAAGACAAAGCAAAGAAGTGCGACACAAACAACAACACAGAGTTACATATGGTATAAACAAGCGTACAGTCAAAAACACAATATAATTTTTTTTTTGTCTATATACAGTGTGCGCAAATGGCGTGAGGAGGTGAGGCAATTAATAGGCCTTAGTAGCAAGTAATTACAATTTAGCAAATTAACACAGGAGTAATAGATGTGCAGATGATGATGTGCAAGTAGAAATAGTGGTGTGAAAAAGAGCAGAAAAGTAAATAATAACAATATATGGATGAGGTAGGTAGATTGGGTGGGCTATTTACAGATGGGCTATGTACAGCTGCAGTGATCGGTTAGCTGCTTGGATAGCTGATGTTTAAAGTTAGTGAGGGAAATACACGTTTCCAGCTTCAGCGACTTGCAATTCGTTCCAGTCATTGGCAGCAGAGAACAGGAAGGAAAGGCGGCCAAAGAGGTGTTGGCTTTGGGGATGACCAGTGAGATATACCTGCTTAGGGCATGCTACAGGTGGGTGTTGTTATCGTGACCAGTGAGCTGAGATAAGGCAGAGCTTTACCTAGCATAGACTTATAGATGACCTGGAGCCAGTGGGTCTGGCGACGAATATGTAGTGAGGTCCAGCCGATTAGACCATACAGGTCGCAGTGGTGGGTGGTATATGGGGCTTTGGTGACAAAACGGATGGCACTGTGATAGACTGCATCCAGTTTGCTGAGTAGAGTGTTGGAGGCTATTTTGTAAATGACATCGCCAAGGTCGAGGATCGGTAGAATAGTCAGTTTTACTAGGGTATGTTTGGCAACGTGAGTGAAGGAGGCTTTGTTGCAGAATAGAAAGCCAATTCTAGATTTAATTCTGGATTGGAGAAGTTTAATATGAGTCTAGAAGGAGAGTTTACAGTCTAGCCAGACACCTAGGTATTTGTAGTTGGCCACACATTCTATGTGCGAACAGCTGAAAAGCATGCACTTAGTTTTACTACTGTTTAGGAGCAGTTGGAGGATGGAGTTTTGTATGGCATTGAAGCTCGTTTGGAGGTTTGTTAGCACAGTGTCCAAAGAAGGACCAGATGTATACAGAATGGTGTCGTCTGCGTAGAGGTGGATCAGGGAATCACCCGCAGCAAGAGCAACATCGTTGATATATACAGAGAAATGAGTTGGCCCGAGAATTGAACCCTGTGGTACCCCCATAGAGACTGCCAGAGGTCCGGACAACAGGCCCTCCAATTTGACACATTGAACTCTGCCTGAGAAGTCATATCAAATCAAATTTATTTATATAGCCCTTCGTACATCAGCTGATATCTCAAAGTGCTGTACAGAAACCCAGCCTAAAACCCCAAACAGCAAGCAATGCAGGTGTAGAACCACGGTGGCTAGGAAAAACTCCCTAGAAAGGCCAATACCTAGGAAGAAACCTAGAGAGGAACCAGGCTATGTGGGGTGGCCAGTCCTCTTCTGGCTGTGCCGGGTGGAGATTATAACAGAACATGGCCAAGATGTTCAAATGTTCATAAATGACCAGCATGGTCGAATAATAATAAGGCAGAACAGTTGAAACTGGAGCAGCAGCATGGCCAGGTGGACTGGGGACAGCAAGGAGTCATCATGTCAGGTAGTCCTGGGGCATGGTCCTAGGGCTCAGGTCAGTTGAAACTGGAACAGCAGCATGGCCAGGTGGACTGGGGACAGCAAGGAGTCATCATGTCAGGTAGTCCTGGGGCATGGTCCTAGGGCTCAGGTCCTCCGAGAGAGAGAAAGAAAGAGAGAAGGAGAGAATTAGAGAACGCACACTTAGATTCACACAGGACACCGAATAGGACAGGAGAAGTACTCCAGATATAACAAACTGACCCCAGCCCCCCGACACATAGTAGTTGGTGAACCAGGCGATGCAGTCATTTGAGAAACCAAGGCTGTTGAGTCTGCAGATAAGAATACGGTGATTGACAGAGTCGAAAGCCTTGGCCAGGTCGATGAAGATAGCTGCACAGTAAAATATTTTATCGATGGCGGGAATGATATCGTTTAGTACCTTGAGCGTGGCTGAGTTACACCTGTGACCAGCTCGGAAACCGGATTGCACAGCAGAGAAGGTACGATGGGATTCGAAATGGTCAGTGATCTGTTTGTTAACTTGGCTTTCGAAGACTTTAGAAAGGCAGGGCAGGATGGATATAGGCCTAAAACAATTTGGTTCTAGTGTGTCATCCCCTTTGAAGAGGGGGATGACCGCGGCAGCTTTCCAATCTTTAGGGATCTCAGGCGATACAAAAGAGAGGTTGAACAGACTGGTAATAGGAGTTGCAACAATGGCGGCGGATAATTTTAGAAAGAGAGGGTGCAGATTGTCAAGCCCAGCTGATTTGTACAGATCAAGGTTTTGCAGCTCTTTCAGAACATCTGTTATCCGGATTTGGGTGAAGGAGAAGCTGGGGAGGCTTGGACAAGTAGCTGCGGGTGGTGCGGTGCTGTTGGCCGGGGTAGCCGTAGAGAAATGCTTATTGAAATTCTCAATTATCATGGATTTTCGGTGGTGACAGTGTTACCTAGCCTCAGTGCAGTGGGCAGCTGGGAGGAGGTGCTCTTGTTCTCCATGAACTTTACAGTGTCCCAAAACCTTTTGGAGTTAGAGCTACAGGATGCAAATTTCTGTTTGAAAAACTTTCCTGACTGACTGCGTGTATTGGTTCCTGACTTCCCTGAACAGTTGCATATCGCGGGAACTATTCGATGCTATTGCAGTCCACCACAGGATGTTTTTGTGCTGGTCAAGGGCAGTCAGGTCTGGAGTGAACCAAGGGCTATATCTGTTCTTAGTTTTTTATTTTATTGAAAGTGGCATGCTTATTTAAGATGGTGAGGAAATTACTTTTAAAGAATGACCAGGCATCCTCTACTGATGGGATGAGGTCAATATCCTTCCAGGATACCCGGGCCAGGTCGATCAGAAAGGCCTGTTCACAGAAGTGTTTTAGGGATAGTTTGACAGTGATGAGGGGTGGTCGCTTGACCGCGGACCCATAGAGGATGCAGGCAATGAGGCAGTGATCACTGAGATCCTGATTGAAAACAGCAGCGGTGTATTTGGAGGGCAGGTTGGTCAGGATAATATCTATGAGGGTGCCCATGTTTACAGATTTTGGGTTGAATCTGGTGCGTTCCTTGACAATTTGTGTGAGATTGAGGGCATCTAGCTTAGATTGTAAGACTGCCGGAGTGTTAAGCATATCCCAGTTTAGGTCACCTAACAGAACAAACTCTGAAGATAGATGAGGGGCAATCAATTCACATATGGTGTCCAGGGCACCGCTGGGAGCTGAGGGGGGGGGGGGTTATTTTATAGGCGGCAAGAGTGAGAGACTTATTTCTGGAGAGATTCATTTTTAAAATTAGAAGATCGAACTGTTTGGGCATAGACCTGGAAAGTGTACCAGAACTTTGCAAGCTATCTCTGCTGTAGATTGCAACTCCTCCCCCTTTGGCAGTTCTATCTTGAAGGAAAATGTTGTAGTTGGGGATGGAAACCTCAGAATCTTTGGTGGCCTTCCTAAACCAGGATTCAGACACAGCAGGACATCAGGGTTGGTGGAGTGTGCTAAAGCAGTGAGTAAAACAAACTTAGGGGGAGGCTGCTGATGTTAATATGCATGAAACCAAGCCTTTTTCGGTTACAGAAGTCAACAAATGAGAGTGCCTGGGGACACGCAGGGCCTGGGTTAACCTCCACATCACCCGAGGTTCAGAGGAGGAGTAGGATGAGGGTACGGCTAAAGGCTATCAAACCTGGTCGTCTAGTGCGTTGGGGACAGAGAATAAAAGGAGCAGATTTCTGGGCATAGTAGAATAGATTCAGGGCATAATGTTGTCGCGATACGAAACCTTCAGCCCCGCCCCTTGGCCGGCAGCGGGGTGCTAGAGGTGGTTAGCGTCCCGTTCCCTGGATTGGACAGGGCACTATAGATACTTCAGGTTATCTCGGTATAACCAGGACCGCTCGCGTAGCCCTGCCTCTCTTTCTATATCGAAGCATTGTCCGCGTAGAGAGGTCTTTTGCCTTGTCACTCTCAACGGTCTAGCTCTAGCTGGGATGTGTGAACCCCACCTTTATCCTCTAGACTCTTTGTTTCACCACTAATTGGTCCTTGAGTTGTTATTAAGCACTAGTCGTACCAGCCTCTATATGATTTCCCTGTGGTTGAGTATTTCCCCTCTGTGATGTATCTAGTTTAAAGTGTGAAGACCTTTAGTCAACTTAGTCTCACTACTCTTCCCGTCGGCTATGTATCGCTTGGAAAATAAAACTTAGATAGATTGATAAGACAATTAAATGAATCACTACTGGACACACCTTCCTCCTTGTCTTTTAATGGTAACTCATTCGGTCATAGAGTACTGATCTCCGTTTCCAGTGTCCCGGTAGCGGGGAGTGTCAGAGTTGTTATCTCCCGTGCCGTTAACTGTTTTTGAGAGAACCTTTTACTCGAGACAAAATAAGACTACCGTTTATTTTTTAAAACACTCCGTTTTTTGTCTTTTACAATCCAAACACACTTCAAAATACACCATTTGTTGCTCGGTCACACACAGCGTTAATCAAAAACATGCAAATGACTTAATGCTCTATAAAATGCCTGGTACAATGATAACTAATTATCTCTATTAAATACTTATAATAGTTATTTAATTACCTTTGAGAGATGACGAGGAGACCCACGAGATCAGGAGCAGAGTTTCAATTGGTCAGAGTTCTTTGAGAATTTAGTTAAGTAGCGACTCCCCTCTACTGGCTGAGAGGTTGAACTAGAGTCGGTGGTTTACTAAATTTAGAGATTCAAGTTTGGACTGGATGCGAGGACCCGTTGGTGATCCCTTGCCCCAATGGAATATCAAAGAGTCTGTAACACGCAACGAGGCCGAGGTTCTGAGACACACGCACCTGGTCAATATGCTTACAGGGTCAATTCAGATAACCATAGGTATAAACAAGAGATCAACTAAAGGACTAGAGTGACTCTCAGTCCCGTTGAGCTACCGCAGCGTCCGTGGCACGCAACGAGGCCGAGGTTCTGAGACACACGCACCTGGTCAATATGCGACAAAACAGCTGTTCAATAGTTAAACGGTATATTGGAAAGTCACTTCTCAGATCCAACCAGTTAGAATCTTTAAGTAATTTGAGTCAGGTGTCAATTTACCCGAAGTCAAATGGTTGTCTAAATGAATTCAGAATTCAAGAAGTCAGCGCCAAAGTAATGGCAAATGTCTCTTTATATACCTTTTGATTCTCTGCACCCGATCCGCTGCACCCGATCCCCCAGAGCAGAGAGGGTGATGACATATCTTACAACAGGAAATACTTTTCTTACAGTGCATATATGGGCCTCTGGTTATGACAGAGCCTGTTACTCTAGCAACAATGAGGAAATACTTTTCTTACAGTGCATATATGGGCCTCTGTTTATGACAGAGCCTGTTACTCTAGCAACAATGAGGAAATACTTTTCTTACAGTGCATATATGGGCCTCTGTTCATGACAGTGCCCTTACTCTATCAGCAATGAGTCTAACAGCTGTTCCCATTCAGAGGTGTCACTTGAGGCAGAGGGTGATTCTTCCTGACACCAGTCAGGTTCAATAGTTGGTTGGCTGGTGCCTTCTTCTGGTGGCTTTGCCCAATCCGGTATTTCGGTAGGCGAGGTCATCTCTGTCTCTACCCTTGGTGGGAGAGGCAGGGGAAGAGGACCAGGAGGTAGATCCATTTGGCGTTTTACTACAATGTACAGACAGGGGTATGGTGGGGTGCGGGTACATTGGTGGTACACTCAGGCGTTTTGTGACGATAAGAGAGCTGCATCTCTGGACATACTAGTTATGCTGGGTGAGGTCACCACGTGTGGGAGGTGGGACAAAGGAGGTATCTGAGGCATGTTGAGTGGGACTAGGGGTATATAAGATATATAAGGCATATTGACATTTGAGATAGACATAAGGTGAGGCATAAAGCAATCACTAGCTAGCTAAAACAACAATGGGTAAGACAACAACAGCTGATCAGCTAAGATAACAACAACAGGCAAAATTGCAATGAATGAGCAGAGAGGGTCAGTTAACTACACGCAGGGCATGAGGTCGAGGCTGGGGCAGACAGATAAACAAGAAATAAACAAAATGGAGGACAGTCATTAATGAACAGTCCAGCAGGCATCAGCTACAGTGCCTTGCGAAAGTATTCGGCCCCCTTGAACTTTACGACCTTTTGCCACATTTCAGGCTTCAAACATAAAGATATAAAACTGTATTTTTTTTTTGAATCAACAACAAGTGGGACACAATTATGAAGTGGAACGACATTTATTGGATATTTCAAACTTTTTTAACAAATAAAAAACTGAAAAATTGGGCGTTCTAAATTATTTCGTCTAACTGGTACTAGCTTCGGGACGGGGAATTAGCCACTCTAGACATTCGGTAGCAGCTAGCTAGCAGCGATGATCCGATGCAAAGGTCCAGAGCTTACGGCAAGGATCCGGTGGAGTAGTGGGATTGTAGCCATTTTGGGGAAGAGTCCGGGAGGCATCAGCTGTGTAGACGAGTGATCACTGAGCGGGCTGGGAGTTTGTCCTGGCTCAGCTAGCTTTGGGCCTGGGCCACTCGGTGGCAGCTAGCTAGCTGTGATGATCAGGAGTAATGGTCCAGGGCTTACGGCATGAATCCAGCTTTGTAGTGGAGAAAACAGTTCGATACTGGCAGGCTGGCAAGTATTATCCGGGCTAAAAGTGGCTGGAGTCTGTACCGAAGGTAAAGGCCGCTAGCAGTGGCTGACAATGACTAAATAGCTAGTAGCTAATTAGCTGGTTAGCTTCTCATGGCTAGCTGCTGATGGAGGTTCTGCTAAAAGGTCTAAAAATAGTGGATCCGTATCAAATTGGGTGAGGCAGGTTACCGGAAGGTATATTTAATGTAAAAATGGAAAATAACTTGAAATATTTACTGAAAAAGACTAAAAATACCAAATGTACAGGAGAGAATGACAAACCACGTCTGCACTGCTACACCATCAACAATCAAGGCTTATTGGGATCACCTGCTGGATGACTATTGAGGTTCCTCTGTGGACTGGGCCAGTTGCTCAGGTCTCATGTTTTGTTAAGTGTTCTTGTGCCCCCTTGCTTTGTTGTTTGCTATGAAGACCTTAAGTAAATATTCTGGATTTACCCTTACCTCTGCTTGCTGTGTTTCTCTGCACCTGGGTCCGAGTGTTACGGTTTTCTAGTGGTGATGAAGGAGAGTCGGACCAAACTGCAGCGTGTCGATTGCGATCCATATTTATTTAAACAAAACGTAAACACGACTAAACACTAAACACTACAAAAACAATAAACGTAATGAAAACCGAAAACAGCCTATCTAGTGCAAACTAACAGAGAGTACAAGTAAGACACTAAGGACAATCACCCACGACAAACTCAAAGAATATGGCTGCCTAAATATGGTTCCCAATCAGAGACAACGATAAACACCTGCCTCTAATTGAGAACCACTCCAGACAGCCATAGACTTTGCTAGATAACGCTACTAGCAACAATCCCAATACCACCACCAAAACCCCAAGACAAACACACCACAATTACAAAAACCCCATGCCACACCCTGGCCTGACCAAATACATAAAGATAAACACAAAATACTTTGACCAGGGCGTGACAGAACCCCCCCCCCCTAAGGTGCGGACTCCCGAACGCACCTCAAAACAATAGGGAGGGTCCGGGTGGGCGTCTGTCCATGGTGGCGGCTCCGGCGCGGGACCTGGACTCCACTCATTTAATGTCTTATTCCCCTCTCCCTTCATCCCTGGATAGTCCACCCTCGCCGCCGACCATGGCCTAGTAGTCCTCACCCAGAACCCCACTGGACTGAGGAGCAGATCGGGACTGAAGGACAGCTCGGGACTGAAGGACAGCTCGGGACTGAGGCAGCTCGGGACTGAGGGGAAGCTCGGGAGTGAGAGAAAGCTCAGGAGTGAGAGGAAGCTCAGGAGTGAGAGGAAGCTCAGGAGTGAGAGGAAGCTCAGGAGTGAGAGGAAGCTCAGGAGTGAGAGGAAGCTCAGGAGTGAGAGGAAGCTCAGGCAGGTAGATAGATCTACCAGATCCTGGCTGGCTGGTGGTTTCAGCAGATCCTGGCTGACTGGCAGATCCTGGCTGACTGGCAGATCCTGGCTGACTGGCAGATCTGGAAGATCCTGGCTGACTGGCAGATCATGGCTGACTGGCAGATCTGGAAGAGTCTGGTTGACTGGCAGATCTGGAAGAGTCTGGTTGACTGGCAGATCTGGAAGAGTCTGACTGACTGGCAGATCTGGCGGCGCTGGGCAGACTGGCGGCGCTGGGCAGACTGGCGGCGCTGGGCAGACTGACGGCGCTGGGCAGACTGGCGACGCTGGGCAGACTGGCGACGCTGGGCAGACTGGCGACGCTGGGCAGACTGGCGGTGCTGGGCAGACTGGCGATGCTGGGCAGACTGGCGATGCTGGGCAGACTGGCGGCGCTGGGCAGACTGGCGACGCTGGGCAGACTGGCGACGCTGGGCAGACTGGCAACGCTGGGCAGACTGGCGGCACTGGCTGCTCCATATAGGCTGACAGCTCTGGCGGCTTCTTACAGACTGGCAGCCCCTTGCAGACTGGCCGCTCCTTACAGACTGACAGCTCCTTGCAGACTGACAGCTCCGTGCAGACTGACAGCTCCTTGCAGACTGACAGCTCCTTGCAGATTGACAGCTCCTTGCAGACTGACAGCTCCGTGCAGACTGACAGCAACGTGCAGACTGACAGCTCCGTGCAGACTGACATCTCTGGCTGCTCCATGTAGACTGGCAGCTCCTTGCAGACTGGCAGCTCTGGCTGCTCTATGCAGACTGACAGCTCTGGCTGCTTCATGCAGACTGACAGCTCTGGCTGCTCCATGTAGACTGGCTGCTTCATGCAGACTGGCAGCTCGGGCTCCTTCATGTAGACTGACAGCTCTGGCTGCTTCATGCAGACTGACAGCTCTGGCTGCTCCATGTAGACTGACAGCTCTGGCTGCTCCATGCAGACTGAAAGCTCTAGCTGCTCCATGCAGGCTGACAGCTCTGGCTGCTCCATGCAGGCTGGCAGCTCTGTCTGCGCTAAACAGGCGGGAGACTCCGGCAGCGCAGGAGAGGAGAGAGACTCTGGTTGCGCTGAACAGGCGGGAGACTCCGGCAGCGCAGGAGAGGAGAGAGGCTCTGGTTGCGCTGAACAGGCGAGGCGCACTGAAGGCCTGGTGCGTAGTGCTGGAACTGGTGGTACTGGATCGAGGACACGGACAGGAAGCCTGGTGCGGGGAGCTGCTACCGGAGGACTGGTGCATGGAGGTGGTGACGGATAGACCGGGCCGTGCAGGCACACTGGAGCTCTTGAGCACCGAGCCTGCCCAACCTTACCTGGTTGAATGCTCTCGGTTGCCCTGCCAGTGCGGCGAGGTGGAATAGCCTGCACTGGGCTATGCAGGCGAACCGGAGACACCGAGCGCAAGGCTGGTGCCATGTAAGCCGGCCCAAGGAGACGCACTGGGGACCAGATGCGTAGAGCTGGCTTCATGGCATTTGGCTCGACGCTCAATCTAGCCCGGCCGATACGCGGACCTGGAATATACCGAACCGGGCTGTGCACCCGCACTGGAGACACCGTGCGCTCCACAGCATAACAAGGTGCCTGCCCGGTCTCTCCAGCCCCCCGGTAAGCACAGGGAGTTTGCGCAGGTCTCCTACCTGGCATAGCCATACTCCCTGTGAGCCCCCCCCCCAATACATTTTTGGGGCTGACTCTCGGGCTTCCATCCGCTCTGCCGTGCTAGCTCCTCATAATGCCGCCTCTCTGCTTTTGCTGCCTCTAGCTCGGCTTTGGGGCGACAATAATCTCCAGGCTGATCCCAGGGTCCATTACCGTCCAGTTCGTCCTCCCACGACCATTTCTCCATGTAGTGCAGCCTCTCCCACTGCAGCTGCTGCTCCTGCTGCTGCTGCCTCTGTTGCCTCTGTTCCTGCTGCTCCTTTGGGCGGCTACACTCCCCTGGTTTAGCCCAGGGTCCTCTCCCGTCGAAGATTTCCTCCCATGACCAGAAATCCTTTTTGCGCCGCTGTTGCTGCCTGTTGACACGCCGCTTGGTCCGTTGGTGGTGGGTGATTCTGTTACGGTTTTCTAGTGGTGATGAAGGAGAGTCGGACCAAACTGCAGCGTGTCGATTGCGATCCATATTTATTTAAACAAAACGTAAACACGACTAAACACTAAACACTACAAAAACAATAAACGTAATGAAAACCGAAAACAGCCTATCTAGTGCAAACTAACAGAGAGTACAAGTAAGACACTAAGGACAATCACCCACGACAAACTCAAAGAATATGGCTGCCTAAATATGGTTCCCAATCAGAGACAACGATAAACACCTGCCTCTAATTGAGAACCACTCCAGACAGCCATAGACTTTGCTAGATAACCCTACTAGCAACAATCCCAATACCACCACCAAAACCCCAAGACAAACACACCACAATTACAAAAACCCCATGCCACACCCTGGCCTGACCAAATACATAAAGATAAACACAAAATACTTTGACCAGGGCGTGACACCGAGTTCATAGTGAATAGGTATGCATATGCTGGGACTGGAATGTTGTGAAGTGTGTCTATGAAATGGTATGCTAGGGTGCATTTTTGAGATGGGATTGAGGAAGTAGTCAATCAATTTGGCTGCTTGCGAGGACTCTATTGTCCCTCTAATCACTCTGACATCAATGCAAATGTAATCAAAAATCTAATCAAACACTTCACGAGAGCACATGAGCTCATGTTGCGCAACATTTAATGGATCATTCGCCCTTATAGCATACTGCCGTGTGCATATTCCTGTCTTATAATGTGAAGAAATCACCTAATGGATCACTCGCCCTTATAGCATACTGCCGTGTGCATATTCCTGACTTTTAATGTGAAGAAATCACCTAATAGTTGATTAATATTTTAAGCTAAAAGTCCTGATCTGATGGCTGACGAAAGTAAATATGGATAGTTCTTCCAATATCTTCAATATGCACCTCGTAATTGGATTAGGACGCGTGCAGTTGCGTCCCTGATGTGTCTCTCTTCACTTGTAGCCTGTGAGAAAGACCGAATCACGCAATGGAGAGCCATGTGACTGAGAGGTGCTTCAGAGCATGCAGCACTCAGTGATAAGGGAATTATAATTGTTATATTTAGCCCAACGGCCACTGTCCACAAAAGGCATGGATTTTCTTAGGGTGTGTTACGGCCACACGAAGGTGATGCCGCCAGGAAATTCGAAGCATTATCAAGTGCTTGTCAAATTGTGAAGGATTGACTGTGCAAAAAAGTAGAGCTCATGTCTTTCAAGCTACTTTTTTCAAAACATCAATAGTTGGGTAATGCATCCTTACAATGTTTTAAAAATCAAAACATATAGCCCAACGTTTGTAGAAGAACTAAAGTTACATTAATAACTCTAAATTAAGCATATAGGAGTACCTATTTCTTTGTTAACCGCTCAACACATAATAGCCACATGTGTGCACTCTCTCAAATCATTTGGAGAAAATATATTTTAAAGTTTATTCAGCTTTATTCAATTGTATTCTTCATACTATACTATTCTGTTACATTTTGTTACATTGTAAGTACAAACCAAATAAAATAAAATGTTATTTGTCACGTGCGCTGAATACCTTACAGTGAAATGCTTACTTACAAGCCCTAAACCAAGAATACAGTTTTATGAAAAATACCAAAAAAATTAATAAATAAAAGTAACAATAATTAAAGAGCAGTGGTAATATAAATAGCGATATAAAGGTTATAATGGTACAGAGTCAATGTGTGTGGTCACGGGTTAATCGAGGTAATTGAGCTAGTATAAAGATGTGGGTAGAGTTATTAAAGTGACTTATGCATAGATAATAACAGAGAGTAGCATCAGCGCAAAAGAGGAGGGGTGGGTGGGGGGTGCAATGCAAGTAAGTCTAGGTAGCCATTTGATTTGATGTTCTTGTTCATTTTTAAATGTATTTAATGCGCCCCGGTACCGCTTGCCGTGCGGTAGCAAACAGTCTATGACTAGGGTGTCTGGAGTCTTTGACAATTTTTCGGGTCATCCTCTGACATTGCCAGGTATAGAGGTCCTGGATGGCTGGAAGCTTGGCCCCAGTGATGTACTGGGCCGTACTCACTATCCTCTGTTGTGCCTGGCGGTTGGAAGCCGAGCAGTTGCCATACCAGGCAGTGATGCAACCAGCTCTTGATGGTGCAGCTGTAGAACTTTTTGAGGATCTGAGGACAAATGCCAAATCTTTTCAGTCTCCTGAGGGGGAATAGATTTTGTTGTGCCCTCTTCACGACTATCATGGTGTGCTTGGACCATCTCAGTTTGTTGGAGGTGTGGACACTAAGGAACTTGAAGCTCTCAACCTGCTCCACTACAGCCCCGTCGATGAGAATGGAGGCGTGCTCGGTCCTCCTTTTCCTGTAGTCCACAGTCATCTCATAGTAATTAAACATGTTATACCCTACTGGGTTTCACTTTACAATAAGTTACTTACTGCTGGGTAGGTACATGATAATTACAAGTATATCCTAGGTAACTACATAGTTCTTACATTTTACTTTATTTGGTATAGGCCTACCCTTTGAGCCATGTAATAACACAGAAATGAACAGGTCCATAGCCTATTTACATCATTAGATCAAGATGGTATCAATCCTGGTATTATCTGTGGATTTGATGGTAGTGGCACCATGTCAAATGTAACAATGTCATTTTTTTGGTTTGAGTTAATAAACGTGATAATTCACAGGTGACTTTCAAACATGTAATTACAACACATTAGTTACAACAAGAAAGACACACACACACACACACACACACACACACACACACACACACACACACACACTTTGTCTTTCCACATTCTCTGAACACACCCTCCAGAGGGTGACATAATTGAATAAAATTGTCAGGACTATATATATCAATCTATAATGTTGCCAATGATGGTTTGCTGACAGAAAGTGGCATGGGGAGTCTTCACCTGGGCTTCACCCTGAGAGCGGGTGCCATATTACTATTTCAGTGTACTGTGGGATCCTCTTCCTGCTCAGAGGTAATGAGTGAGAATCAGTGAGCTGGTGAAGCTTGAAGGACCAGAGGATGCAGCTGACTAGCCTCTGTCCAGAGACAGACCCATGCAGCTAGCCCATCACACACACACACACACACACACACACACACACACACACACACACACACACACACACACACACACACACACACACACACATACACATACACATACACATACACACACACACACACACACACACACACACACACACACACACACACACACACACACACACACATGCAAAAAACACATGCACACACACACACTTCTGGCAAACCCATCACTGCCTCTGTCCAGGCATTCTAGCCCATCACTGCATTGAAACCAATTAAATTGCTGAAAGGCAGCTCAGACCTGGACCAAAGTTCTCACCTCCACAAACAACAACAACAACAACAAAAACAGTATTAAAACAAGCGTTTACTTTGGACTTTGTCAACAAAGGCCAGAGACTGAAGATACAGGATAGGGAACAATACGTGTGTATGTCAAATTTAATTTGTCCATGGCCAGGGGAAATGGAACAACATTAGGAGTTGTTGTTTTTATTCTCATTATAATGCTCTTTAAATATTTCTCTATTTTTTTCCCACACATATTCCTGTTTGTGTCACACCCTGACCATAGTTTATTTTGTATATTTTTATGTTTTGGTTGGTCAGGGTGTGAGCTGAGTGGGCATTCTATGTTTCATGTCTAGTTTGTCTATTTCTATGTCTGGCCTGATATGGTTCTCAATCAGAGGCAGGTGTTAGTCATTGTCTCTGATTGGGAACCATATTTAGGTAGCCTGGGTTTCACTGTGTGTTTGTGGGGGATTGTTCCTGTCTCTGTGTTTGCACCAGATCGGACTGTTTCGGTTTTCGTTACGTTCATTTACGTTCTTTGTTTTGTAGTGATTGTATTGATTTGTGTTTTTACGTTTGTTTATTAAACATGGGATCGCAATCTACACGCCGAATTTTGGTCCGACTCTCCTTCACCACATGAGAACCGTTACAGAATCACCCACCACAACAGGACCAAGCAGCGTGTCAACAGGCAGGAGCCGCAGGAGAAGCAACAAAGGCAGCAACAGCGGCGCAATGAGGATTGGACATGGGACGATATATTGGATGGCAAGGGTTGCTACACATGGGAGGAGATCCTGGCGGGAAGGGATCGCCTTCCATGGGAACAGGTGGAGGCAGCGAGGAGAGCAGAGGCAGCCGGAGAGAGGAGCCAGCGATATGAGGGAACACGGTTGGCAAGGAAGCCCGGGAGTCAGCCCCAAACATTTCTTGGGGGGAGGCTCAGAGGGAGTAGGGCTACGCCAGGTAGGACACCTGCGCAAACTCCCTGTGCTTACCGGGGGGCTAGAGAGACCGGGCAGGCCCGTGTTATGCTGTGGTGCGCACGGTGTCTCCAGTGCGGGTGCGTATCGGCCGGGCTAGATTGAGCGTCGAGCCAAATGCCATGAAGCCGGCTCTACGCATCTGGTCCCCAGTGCGTCTCCTTGGGCCGGCTTACATGGCACCAGCCTTGCGCTCGGTGTCCCCGGTTCGCCTGCATAGCCCAGTGCGGGCTATTCCACCTTGCCGCACTGGCAGAGCGACTGAGAGTATTCAACCAGGTAAGGTTGGGCAGGCTCGGTGCTCAAGAGCTCCAGTGCGCCTGCACTGTCCGGTCTATCCAGTACCACCTCCACACCCCAGCCCTCCGGTAGCAGCTCCCCGCACCAGGCTTCCTGTGCGTGTTCTCGGTTCAGTACCACCAGTGCCAACACCACGCATCAGTCCTACAGTGCGCCTCGCCTCTCCAGCGCTGCCAGAGCCTTCCTCCTCTCCTGCGCTGTCGGAGTCTCCCGCCTGTTCAGCGCTACCAGAGCCTTCCGCCTCTACAGCATTGCTGGAGTCTCCTGCCTGTTTAGCGCAGCCAGAGATGCCAGTCTGAATGGAGCAGCCAGAGCTGCCAGTCTGCATGGAGCAGCCAGAGCTGCCAGTCTGCATGGAGCAGCCAGAGCTGTCAGTCTGCATGGAGCAGCTAGAGCAGCCAGTCTGCATGGAGCAGCCAGAGCTGTCAGTCTTCATGGAACAGCCAGAGCTGCCAGTCTGCATGGAGCAGCCAGAGCTGCCAGTCTGCAAGAAGCCGCCAGAGCTGTCAGTCTGCATGGAGCAGCCAGAGCCGCTAGTCAGCATGGAGCAGCCAGAGCTGTCAGTCTGCCAGGAACCACCAGTCAGCCAGACTCTTCCATTTCCGCCAGTCAGCCAGACTCTTCCAGATCTGCCAGTCAGCCAGACTCTTCCAGATCTGCCAGTCAGCCAGACTCTTCCAGATCTGCCAGTCAGCCAGACTCTTCCAGATCCGCCAGTCAGCCAGACTCTTCCAGATCCGCCAGTCAGCCAGACTCTTCCAGATCCGCCAGTCAGCCAGGATCCGCCAGTCAGCCAGACTCTTCCAGATCTGCCAGTCAGCCAGGATCCGCCAGTCAGCCAGACTCTTCTAGATCTGCCAGTCTGCCAGACTCTTCAAGATCTGCCAGTCAGCCAGACTCTTCCAGATCCGCCAGTCTGCCAGACTCTTCCAGATCCGCCAGTCAGCCAGACTCTTCCAGATCCGCCAGTCTGCCAGACTCTTCCAGATCTGCCAGTCAACCAGACTCTTCCAGATCCGCCAGTCAGCCAGACTCTTCCAGATCTGCCAGTCAGCCAGGATCTGCCAGTCAGCCAGACTCTTCCAGATCTGCCAGTCAGCCAGGATCCGCCAGTCAGCCAGACTCTTCCAGATCTGCCAGTCAGCCAGGATCCGCCAGTCAGCCAGACTCTTCTAGATCTGCCAGACTCTTCCAGATCCGCCAGTCAGCCAGACTCTTCCAGATCCGCCAGTCTGCCAGACTCTTCCAGATCCGCCAGTCTGCCAGACTCTTCCAGATCCGCCAGTCTGCCAGACTCTTCCAGGTCAGCCAGACTCTTCCAGAGCCGCCAGTCATCATGGAGCAGCCAGAGCTGCCAGTCAGCATGGAGCAGCCAGAGGCGTCAGTCTGCCAGGATCCGCCAGTCAGCCAGACTCTTCCAGATCCGCCAGTCAGCCAGACTCTTCCAGATCTGCCAGTCAGCCAGACTCTTCCAGATCTGCCAGTCAGCCAGACTCTTCCAGATCCGCCAGTCTGCCAGACTCTTCCAGAACCGCCAGTCTGCCAGACTCTTCCAGATCTGCCAGTCAGCCAGGATCCGCCAGTCAGCCAGACTCTTCTAGATCTGCCAGTCTGCCAGACTCTTCAAGATCTGCCAGTCAGCCAGACTCTTCCAGATCCGCCAGTCTGCCAGACTCTTCCAGATCCGCCAGTCAGCCAGACTCTTCCAGATCCGCCAGTCAGCCAGACTCTTCCAGATCCGCCAGTCTGCCAGACTCTTCCAGATCTGCCAGTCAACCAGACTCTTCCAGATCCGCCAGTCAGCCAGACTCTTCCAGATCTGCCAGTCAGCCAGGATCTGCCAGTCAGCCAGACTCTTCCAGATCTGCCAGTCAGCCAGGATCCGCCAGTCAGCCAGACTCTTCCAGATCTGCCAGTCAGCCAGGATCCGCCAGTCAGCCAGACTCTTCTAGATCTGCCAGACTCTTCCAGATCCGCCAGTCAGCCAGACTCTTCCAGATCCGCCAGTCTGCCAGACTCTTCCAGATCCGCCAGTCTGCCAGACTCTTCCAGGTCAGCCAGACTCTTCCAGAGCCGCCAGTCATCATGGAGCAGCCAGAGCTGCCAGTCAGCATGGAGCAGCCAGAGGCGTCAGTCTGCCAGGATCCGCCAGTCAGCCAGACTCTTCCAGATCCGCCAGTCAGCCAGACTCTTCCAGATCTGCCAGTCAGCCAGACTCTTCCAGATCTGCCAGTCAGCCAGACTCTTCCAGATCTGCCAGTCAGCCAGGATCTGCCAGTCAGCCAGACTCTTCCAGATCTGCCAGTTAGCCAGACTCTTCCAGATCTGCCAGTCAGCCAGACTCTTCCAGATCTGCCAGTCAGCCAGGATCTGCCAGTCAGCCAGACTCTTCCAGATCTGCCAGTCAGCCAGACTCTTCCAGATCTGCCAGTCAGCCAGACTCTTCCAGATCCGCCAGTCAGCCAGACTCTTCCAGATCTGCCAGTCAGCCAGGATCCGCCAGTCAGCCAGACTCTTCCAGATCTGCCAGTCAGCCAGGATCCGCCAGTCAGCCAGACTCTTCTAGATCTGCCAGTCTGCCAGACTCTTCCAGATCCGCCAGTCAGCCAGACTCTTCCAGATCCGCCAGTCTGCCAGACTCTTCCAGATCCGCCAGTCTGCCAGACTCTTCCAGATCCGCCAGTCTGCCAGACTCTTCCAGATCCGCCAGTCTGCCAGACTCTTCCAGATCCGCCAGTCTGCCAGACTCTTCCAGATCCGCCAGTCAGCCAGACTCTTCCAGATCCGCCAGTCAGCCAGGATCTGCCAGAGCCTTCCTCCTCTCCTGTGCTGCCGGAGTCTGAAGAGCCCCTCTGTCCCGAGCTGCCCCTCTGTCCCGAGCTGCCACTCTGTCCCGTGTTATTAAGTAGGGTTGCCGTGGCTAGGAGGTCACGGAAGCGGACAAGGTGGGGGAAGACTAAGGTGAAGTGGGGGCCACGTCCAGCACCAGAGCCGCCACCGCGGACAGATGCCCACCCAGACCCTCCCCTATAGGTTCAGGTTTTGCGGCCGGAGTCCGCACCTTAGGGGGGGGGGGTACTGTCACACCCTGACCATAGTTTACTTTGTATATTTCTATGTTTTGGTTGGTCAGGGTGTGAGCTGAGTGGGCATTCTGTTTCATGTCTAGTTTTTCTATTTCTATGTCTGGCCTGATATGGTTCTCAATCAGAGGCAGGTGTTAGTCATTGTCTCTGATTGGGAACCATATTTAGGTAGCCTGGGTTTCACTGTGTGTCTGTGGGTGATTGTTCCTGTCTCTGTGTTTGCACCAGATAGGACTGTTTCGGTTTTCGTTACGTTCATTTACGTTCTTTGTTTTGTAGTGTTTGTATTGTATTGTGTTTTTACGTTTGTTTATTAAACATGGATCGCAATCTACATGCCGCATTTTGGTCCGACTCTCCTTCACCACATGAGAACCGTTACAGTTTGTGAATGTGGACTGGTTCATTGTGACATTAATTGACTGGTTTTCCATAATTTAGATGTTCCTGAGTCTGAACAACAAGCACACGGAAATTAACTACAGAGTATTTTACAGACTTCCCAAAATGATGACACGGAGCCCATAAAAGTGCCCCCCAGTGTATCAGACAGTAGTTAATTTTGCATTGTTGGTAGCAGCATTGGCTTTACTTTGCTCTTTGCGTATGAAAATGGGTTTTAGTGGTCTTGTGTGAGTCATCATTGCTTTTTGTATGCTTCTGTTTCTAATGTAATTGTGAAGTTGAATGAATTGCATAATGTAGTATTGGGTGCCAACACTGCAGAGAAGTGAATCACAGGACCCATATATAATTCCCTCTCCTTCTGTTATTGTTGGAAAACCATTCATTAGAACCAACATCTCCATGTACTTGGAAATGGGAAATTATAATTATATAACATAGAGACAAAGAGAGAGACTTCATTTTAGCCAATGTCTTTCTTTTTCTATCCTCACCAACTTGACAGACAGACGGCTAGGCTGGCAGGTGTACTTGTTAAAAAGGATATTGATGCCAGTCCACACAGTAGCCAGCTTTACAGATAAAGGGGGATTGGAAGTGATTCAAAAAGCCAGGGAAAATAAGAAATGATATATGCTGAAATTCTCTGTGGCATGATAACAGGTTCATCGTTAGGGCATTTTAAGGCTTTTATTTTTGTCAACGGTGATGGACAGGTGTGACGATTCACCTGAGGGACTTTGTTTCTTCGAGGACAGTCTATCTCCCCCTCCTAATCCACAGGCTAGGGGAATGAAATCACTGTTTATGGTATGGTGGAGCAGGAACTGAAGCAGGCTATTCTATAGCTATACCATCGCTGGCCTCGATGTCTGTGAGGGGTAATATTTTGTAAGATGACAGATTTGGTCTGTGTGATTGCATTGTACCGTCACCAAGGGAAATGAAGAGAGGGGGAAAAAATGGTCATCCAAAGACAAAGAGGGTAGACAAAGTATTGACTGAGACACAAACACACAAGGTTTTGACATGAGGTAAAGTGTTACAGCTTTAGGCTACTGACTATGTCCCATGTGCTGGAGGGGATCTGTGTCTTTAGTGAGGAGCCGACACACACACACACACACACACACACACACACACACACACACACACACACACACACACACACTACACGGTTAGGGCAATAAAGGCCTCACATCACGTGTCTGCATGTAAGAAACATAGACCAGATAAATGATGGGGATAGAGGCAAGTGGAAAGCTTGTGAATCCTTACATGGCTAGGAGATGGTAGCTGGATCAGAGAGCCACTTAGTGAGCAAGCTACATGGACCCAATGCCTCCTAAAACCCTAGAAGCCTCAGGAGAACAAAGGAACTAGAAAATAAAGAATCTTCATCATTTCACCTTGAATGCGTTTCTTCAGGCTTCTTATCTCTCTCCCTCTCCATCTCGCTCCCTCTCTCTATGTGAGCAGCGCTGGCTGCCTGTCACTGGGCGACAATGTGGGCTGTCACAGCTTGAGTGGTTCCCACTGGAGCCTGACTGTCTGATTGTCAAAGCCTGTAGAAAAACAAGGCCCTCACTCTGGAAAAACATGGCCCTTCTTCAGCACAATCCAGACCCATTCAGACAGCCTGTCAGACATACACTGTATGGAGCATCTACACAGTATAACACAGGGAACATTAGGTGGGGACAGAGTAATGACAAACCAACTGATCAAACAAGGACATGGAACACCATGGTAGGACAGGAAGACATTTCAACCAATGAAAGGAGTGTAGAAGGTGGGATGGTAATTTGTGGAACACCGAAAGAGACAGAATGCAGTGCTGATGATTTGACCAATCAATCTGCTGTATGGAACATGAGTTGAGACAGACTGAAGAAAACTTGACCAATCATACCCTACCCATGCCAGAGGATAGCAGTGGAGGGAGAATGCCAATAATATATTATATCAATCAAATCCAGAACTGAAACACGCGAGAAGGCAGATTGAGGAAATGCATCTAGTCAAGACATTAAATGAAACAACAGAATATGTAGTTGGACGGCACCCTCATGAAAATATCCCCAATGTTAGTGAATTTTAACATAGTTAGTCAAGTAGACCTACAGCTTGGTATAGCTACTAAAAACTCCTCAATAAACAAATGAATCTATCTACCCATTCTGTATCTTCAAGTGAGACACTTCAGAAACACACGTCTGTGTGTGTATGTACAGTTGAAGTCGGAAGTTTACATACACCTTAGCCAAATATATTTAAACTCAGTTTTTCCACAATTCCTGACATTTAAATAAAATAAATTCTGATGTCTTGGCTGATTTCTTTTGATTTTCCCATGATGTCAAGCAAAGAGGCACTGAGTTTGAAGGTAGGCCTTTAAATACATCCACAGGTACACCTCCAATTGACTCAAATGATGTCAATTAGCCTATCAGAAGCTTTTAAAGCCATGACATTTTCTGGAATTTTCCAAGCTGTTTAAGGGCACAGTCAACTTAGTGTATGTAAACTTCTGACCCAATGGAATTGTGACAGTGAATTATAAGTGAAATAATCTGCCTGTAAACAATTGTTGGAAAAATTACTTGTGTCATCCACAAAGTAGATGTCCTCACCGACTTCCCAAAACTATAGTTTGAAGAATTTTGTGGAATGGTTGAAAAAAGAGTTTTAATGACTCCAACATAAGTGTATGTCAACTTCCAACTTCAACTGGATGTGCTGGGGGAATACCCAAAAGTCCCAACAAGGAGAATACTTCTTCGTGGGTACATTTCGCAGGTCCCCATAAGGACAAAGGCTATTTTATGCTCAGGGGTTAGGTTGAGGTTTAGGGTTAGGGGTTAGAAAAAATGCAAGGTCCCCACAAGGATAGTAAACCATATGTGTGTTTGTGTGTGTTTGTGTGTGTGGTGTGTGTATGTGTGGTAAAAGTAGACATAAGACTGGCTAATGAGCAGACAAATAGCTTAAGGGCATTGTCTGAAAAGTACAAACCCTTGGCAACCAAAACTACTGTTTTAGTGCGACTTATGGACACACTGAAAATAAACAAGTTGATACAGCACAGCTAGCTCTGCTGTGAAAATTCATCTTGGAATTAATTATGCATTCAATTTATAATCTATCCACAAGAAAAATATCTTACTCATGACGAATGGGACGCTTTTACCTTGTAAATGTGTCACACAGCAGATGAGACAGAAAGCCAAAACCACAGAGAAAAGGATGGAACACTACAAACAAGGAAATAGACAAAAACAGACATGGACAAGAGACAAGTAAACAGAAACAAAACAGAAAGGGATGAGGAGATGGGATTACATATCTTTACAAATAGAGACGAGAGAAGGATCCATCCATTCGTCTCCTCCTGTCTCGAGATGAAGCGGTTCTCTTTCTGCATCCCAAATGGCACCCAATTCACTGGCCTATATAGTGCACTAATTTCGACCAGAGCCCTATGGGCCCTGGTCAAAAAAAGTGGGGCACTGTATAGGGAAAAGGATACCATTTGGGACGTATGCAAGATGTCTCTATATTAATGTTTCCTATGGGGGTCGCACCTTGAGCTCTGTTATAGCTGCATCTTGTCTCATACTTCATTATGCAGATTAGCCTGTGTTAGAGGAGTCTCCATCTTGGAATTTAATTCCACCATCCTTCCCCACCACACTTAATCTTCAGCAAATCCATCAGCAGTTTTCTAAAGAGCGATGGTATCAGTCCAATCAAGCTATCGCTAAATCTTTGGTTGCTCACTCAGTCATTTGTCATGCCGCAGTGCCATATCCACTCTATAGCTCTTCTCCCTTCACCAACCTCATGATATTGGATTAGCAGCTTTTCTTAAGTAGGATTAAAAGTTTCATCGAGGAGTATTCATCAGCCAGGTGAATCAACGAGCGTCAATATTGTAGTACAGTGCAAATGAAGACATGTCATCATAAATTCCTCTGTTGTACTTTGTATAACACCATGGTATGTTGAGGTTGGACCCACTCCTTTCTCCTCAACTGAAAATAGGTTGAAACAAAATCAAATTTAGCAGGATTTTGCGATCCTCTGATTGAGCAGTAACATATCCAGTCGATCCTCTGATTGAGCAGTAACATATCCAGTTGATCCTCTGATTGAGCAGTAACATATCCAGTCGATCCTCTGATTGAGCAGTAACATATCCAGTTGCTCCTGTAGTTGAGCAGTAACATATCCAGTTTATCCTCTGATTGAACAGTAACATATCCAGTTGATCCTGTAGTTGAGCAGTAACATATCCAGTTGATCCTCTGATTGAGCAGTAACATATCCAGTTGATCCTGTAGTTGAGCAGTAACATATCCAGTTGATCCTCTGATTGAGCAGTAACATATCCAGTTGATCCTCTGATTGAGCAGTAACATATCCAGTTGATCCTGTAGTTGAGCAGTAACATATCCAGTTGATCCTCTGATTGAGCAGTAACATATCCAGTTGATCCTGTAGTTGAGCAGTAACATATCCAGTTGCTCCTGTAGTTGAGCAGTAACATATCCAGTTGCTCCTGTAGTTGAGCAGTAACATATCCAGTTGCTCCTGTAGTTGAGCAGTAACATATCCAGTTGATCCTCTGATTGAGCAGTAACATATCCAGTTGATCCTCTGATTGAGCAGTAACATATCCAGTTGCTCCTGTAGTTGAGCAGTAACATATCCAGTTGATCCTCTGATTGAGCAGTAACATATCCAGTTGCTCCTGTAGTTGAGCAGTAACATATCCAGTTGATCCTCTGATTGAGCAGTAACATATCCAGTTGCTCCTGTAGTTGAGCAGTAACATATCCAGTTGATCCTCTGATTGAGCAGTAACATATCCAGTTGCTCCTGTAGTTGAGCAGTAACATATCCAGTTGATCCTCTGATTGAGCAGTAACATATCCAGTTGCTCCTGTAGTTGAGCAGTAACATATCCAGTTGATCCTCTGATTGAGCAGTAACATATCCAGTTGCTCCTGTAGTTGAGCAGTAACATATCCAGTTGATCCTCTGATTGAGCAGTAACATATCCAGTTGCTCCTGTAGTTGAGCAGTAACATATCCAGTTGATCCTCTGATTGAGCAGTAACATATCCAGTTGCTCCTGTAGTTGAGCAGTAACATATCCAGTTGATCCTCTGATTGAGCAGTAACATATCCAGTTGCTCCTGTAGTTGAGCAGTAACATATCCAGTTGCTCCTGTAGTTGAGCAGTAACATATCCAGTTGATCCTCTGATTGAGCAGTAACATATCCAGTTGCTCCTGTAGTTGAGCAGTAACATATGCAGTTGATCCTCTGATTGAGCAGTAACATATCCAGTTGCTCCTGTAGTTGAGCAGTAACATATCCAGTTGTTCCTCCGATTGAGCAGTAACATATCCAGTTGCTCCTGTAGTTGAGCAGTAACATATCCAGTTGATCCTCTGATTGAGCAGTAACATATCCAGTTGCTCCTGTAGTTGAGCAGTAACATATCCAGTTGATCCTGTAGTTGAGCAGTAACATATCCAGTTGATCCTCTGATTGAGCAGTAACATATCCAGTTGCTCCTGTAGTTGAGCAGTAACATATCCAGTTGATCCTCTGATTGAGCAGTAACATATCCAGTTGCTCCTGTAGTTGAGCAGTAACATATCCAGTCGATCCTCTGATTGAGCAGTAACATATCCAGTTGATCCTCTGATTGAGCAGTAACATATCCAGTTGATCCTGTAGTTGAGCAGTAACATATCCAGTTGATCCTGTAGTTGAGCAGTAACATATCCAGTTGATCCTCTGATTGAGCAGTAACATATCCAGTTGCTCCTGTAGTTGAGCAGTAACATATCCAGTTGATCCTCTGATTGAGCAGTAACATATCCAGTTGCTCCTGTAGTTGAGCAGTAACATATCCAGTTGATCCTCTGATTGAGCAGTAACATATCCAGTTGCTCCTGTAGTTGAGCAGTAACATATCCAGTTGATCCTCTGATTGAGCAGTAACATATCCAGTTGCTCCTGTAGTTGAGCAGTAACATATCCAGTTGATCCTCTGATTGAGCAGTAACATATCCAGTTGATCCTGTAGTTGAGCAGTAACATATCCAGTTGATCCTCTGATTGAGCAGTAACATATCCAGTTGCTCCTGTAGTTGAGCAGTAACATATCCAGTTGATCCTCTGATTGAGCAGTAACATATCCAGTTGCTCCTGTAGTTGAGCAGTAACATATCCAGTTGATCCTCTGATTGAGCAGTAACATATCCAGTTGCTCCTGTAGTTGAGCAGTAACATATCCAGTTGATCCTCTGATTGAGCAGTAACATATCCAGTTGCTCCTGTAGTTGAGCAGTAACATATCCAGTTGATCCTCTGATTGAGCAGTAACATATCCAGTTGCTCCTGTAGTTGAGCAGTAACATATCCAGTTGATCCTCTGATTGAGCAGTAACATATCCAGTTGCTCCTGTAGTTGAGCAGTAACATATCCAGTTGCTCCTGTAGTTGAGCAGTAACATATCCAGTTGATCCTCTGATTGAGCAGTAACATATCCAGTTGCTCCTGTAGTTGAGCAGTAACATATCCAGTTGATCCTCTGATTGAGCAGTAACATATCCAGTTGCTCCTGTAGTTGAGCAGTAACATATCCAGTTGATCCTCTGATTGAGCAGTAACATATCCAGTTGCTCCTGTAGTTGAGCAGTAACATATCCAGTTGATCCTCTGATTGAGCAGTAACATATCCAGTTGCTCCTGTAGTTGAGCAGTAACATATCCAGTTTATCCTCTGATTGAACAGTAACATATCCAGTTGATCCTGTAGTTGAGCAGTAACATATCCAGTTGATCCTCTGATTGAGCAGTAACATATCCAGTTGATCCTGTAGTTGAGCAGTAACATATCCAGTTGATCCTCTGATTGAGCAGTAACATATCCAGTTGATCCTCTGATTGAGCAGTAACATATCCAGTTGATCCTGTAGTTGAGCAGTAACATATCCAGTTGATCCTCTGATTGAGCAGTAACATATCCAGTTGATCCTGTAGTTGAGCAGTAACATATCCAGTTGCTCCTGTAGTTGAGCAGTAACATATCCAGTTGCTCCTGTAGTTGAGCAGTAACATATCCAGTTGCTCCTGTAGTTGAGCAGTAACATATCCAGTTGATCCTCTGATTGAGCAGTAACATATCCAGTTGATCCTCTGATTGAGCAGTAACATATCCAGTTGCTCCTGTAGTTGAGCAGTAACATATCCAGTTGATCCTCTGATTGAGCAGTAACATATCCAGTTGCTCCTGTAGTTGAGCAGTAACATATCCAGTTGATCCTCTGATTGAGCAGTAACATATCCAGTTGCTCCTGTAGTTGAGCAGTAACATATCCAGTTGATCCTCTGATTGAGCAGTAACATATCCAGTTGCTCCTGTAGTTGAGCAGTAACATATCCAGTTGATCCTCTGATTGAGCAGTAACATATCCAGTTGCTCCTGTAGTTGAGCAGTAACATATCCAGTTGATCCTCTGATTGAGCAGTAACATATCCAGTTGCTCCTGTAGTTGAGCAGTAACATATCCAGTTGATCCTCTGATTGAGCAGTAACATATCCAGTTGCTCCTGTAGTTGAGCAGTAACATATCCAGTTGATCCTCTGATTGAGCAGTAACATATCCAGTTGCTCCTGTAGTTGAGCAGTAACATATCCAGTTGCTCCTGTAGTTGAGCAGTAACATATCCAGTTGATCCTCTGATTGAGCAGTAACATATCCAGTTGCTCCTGTAGTTGAGCAGTAACATATGCAGTTGATCCTCTGATTGAGCAGTAACATATCCAGTTGCTCCTGTAGTTGAGCAGTAACATATCCAGTTGTTCCTCCGATTGAGCAGTAACATATCCAGTTGCTCCTGTAGTTGAGCAGTAACATATCCAGTTGATCCTCTGATTGAGCAGTAACATATCCAGTTGCTCCTGTAGTTGAGCAGTAACATATCCAGTTGATCCTGTAGTTGAGCAGTAACATATCCAGTTGATCCTCTGATTGAGCAGTAACATATCCAGTTGCTCCTGTAGTTGAGCAGTAACATATCCAGTTGATCCTCTGATTGAGCAGTAACATATCCAGTTGCTCCTGTAGTTGAGCAGTAACATATCCAGTCGATCCTCTGATTGAGCAGTAACATATCCAGTTGATCCTCTGATTGAGCAGTAACATATCCAGTTGATCCTGTAGTTGAGCAGTAACATATCCAGTTGATCCTGTAGTTGAGCAGTAACATATCCAGTTGATCCTCTGATTGAGCAGTAACATATCCAGTTGCTCCTGTAGTTGAGCAGTAACATATCCAGTTGATCCTCTGATTGAGCAGTAACATATCCAGTTGCTCCTGTAGTTGAGCAGTAACATATCCAGTTGATCCTCTGATTGAGCAGTAACATATCCAGTTGCTCCTGTAGTTGAGCAGTAACATATCCAGTTGATCCTCTGATTGAGCAGTAACATATCCAGTTGATCCTGTAGTTGAGCAGTAACATATCCAGTTGATCCTCTGATTGAGCAGTAACATATCCAGTTGATCCTGTAGTTGAGCAGTAACATATCCAGTTGATCCTGTAGTTGAGCAGTAACATATCCAGTTGATCCTCTGATTGAGCAGTAACATATCCAGTTGATCCTGTAGTTGAGCAGTAACATATCCAGTTGATCCTCTGATTGAGCAGTAACATATCCAGTTGATCCTGTAGTTGAGCAGTAACATATCCAGTTGATCCTCTGATTGAGCAGTAACATATCCAGTTGATCCTGTAGTTGAGCAGTAACATATCCAGTTGATCCTCTGATTGAGCAGTAACATATCCAGTTGCTCCTGTAGTTGAGCAGTAACATATCCAGTTGATCCTCTGATTGAGCAGTAACATATCCAGTTGATCCTGTAGTTGAGCAGTAACATATCCAGTTGATCCTCTGATTGAGCAGAAACATATCCAGTTGATCCTGTAGTTGAGCAGGAACATATCCAGTTGATCCTCTGATTGAGCAGTAACATATCCAGTTGATCCTCTGATTGAGCAGTAACATATCCAGTTGATCCTGTAGTTGAGCAGTAACATATCCAGTTGATCCTCTGATTGAGCAGTAACATATCCAGTTGCTCCTGTAGTTGAGCAGTAACATATCCAGTTGATCCTCTGATTGAGCAGTAACATATCCAGTTGCTCCTGTAGTTGAGCAGTAACATATCCAGTTGATCCTCTGATTGAGCAGTAACATATCCAGTTGCTCCTGTAGTTGAGCAGTAACATATCCAGTTGATCCTCTGATTGAGCAGTAACATATCCAGTTGCTCCTGTAGTTGAGCAGTAACATATCCAGTTGATCCTCTGATTGAGCAGTAACATATCCAGTTGCTCCTGTAGTTGAGCAGTAACATATCCAGTTGATCCTCTGATTGAGCAGTAACATATCCAGTTGCTCCTGTAGTTGAGCAGTAACATATCCAGTTGATCCTCTGATTGAGCAGTAACATATCCAGTTGCTCCTGTAGTTGAGCAGTAACATATCCAGTTGATCCTCTGATTGAGCAGTAACATATCCAGTTGCTCCTGTAGTTGAGCAGTAACATATCCAGTTGATCCTCTGATTGAGCAGTAACATATCCAGTTGCTCCTGTAGTTGAGCAGTAACATATCCAGTTGCTCCTGTAGTTGAGCAGTAACATATCCAGTTGATCCTCTGATTGAGCAGTAACATATCCAGTTGCTCCTGTAGTTGAGCAGTAACATATGCAGTTGATCCTCTGATTGAGCAGTAACATATCCAGTTGCTCCTGTAGTTGAGCAGTAACATATCCAGTTGTTCCTCCGATTGAGCAGTAACATATCCAGTTGCTCCTGTAGTTGAGCAGTAACATATCCAGTTGATCCTCTGATTGAGCAGTAACATATCCAGTTGCTCCTGTAGTTGAGCAGTAACATATCCAGTTGATCCTGTAGTTGAGCAGTAACATATCCAGTTGATCCTCTGATTGAGCAGTAACATATCCAGTTGCTCCTGTAGTTGAGCAGTAACATATCCAGTTGATCCTCTGATTGAGCAGTAACATATCCAGTTGCTCCTGTAGTTGAGCAGTAACATATCCAGTCGATCCTCTGATTGAGCAGTAACATATCCAGTTGATCCTCTGATTGAGCAGTAACATATCCAGTTGATCCTGTAGTTGAGCAGTAACATATCCAGTTGATCCTGTAGTTGAGCAGTAACATATCCAGTTGATCCTCTGATTGAGCAGTAACATATCCAGTTGCTCCTGTAGTTGAGCAGTAACATATCCAGTTGATCCTCTGATTGAGCAGTAACATATCCAGTTGCTCCTGTAGTTGAGCAGTAACATATCCAGTTGATCCTCTGATTGAGCAGTAACATATCCAGTTGCTCCTGTAGTTGAGCAGTAACATATCCAGTTGATCCTCTGATTGAGCAGTAACATATCCAGTTGCTCCTGTAGTTGAGCAGTAACATATCCAGTTGATCCTCTGATTGAGCAGTAACATATCCAGTTGATCCTGTAGTTGAGCAGTAACATATCCAGTTGATCCTCTGATTGAGCAGTAACATATCCAGTTGCTCCTGTAGTTGAGCAGTAACATATCCAGTTGATCCTCTGATTGAGCAGTAACATATCCAGTTGCTCCTGTAGTTGAGCAGTAACATATCCAGTTGATCCTCTGATTGAGCAGTAACATATCCAGTTGCTCCTGTAGTTGAGCAGTAACATATCCAGTTGATCCTCTGATTGAGCAGTAACATATCCAGTTGCTCCTGTAGTTGAGCAGTAACATATCCAGTTGATCCTCTGATTGAGCAGTAACATATCCAGTTGCTCCTGTAGTTGAGCAGTAACATATCCAGTTGATCCTCTGATTGAGCAGTAACATATCCAGTTGCTCCTGTAGTTGAGCAGTAACATATCCAGTTGCTCCTGTAGTTGAGCAGTAACATATCCAGTTGATCCTCTGATTGAGCAGTAACATATCCAGTTGCTCCTGTAGTTGAGCAGTAACATATCCAGTTGATCCTCTGATTGAGCAGTAACATATCCAGTTGCTCCTGTAGTTGAGCAGTAACATATCCAGTTGATCCTCTGATTGAGCAGTAACATATCCAGTTGCTCCTGTAGTTGAGCAGTAACATATCCAGTTGATCCTCTGATTGAGCAGTAACATATCCAGTTGCTCCTGTAGTTGAGCAGTAACATATCCAGTTTATCCTCTGATTGAACAGTAACATATCCAGTTGATCCTGTAGTTGAGCAGTAACATATCCAGTTGATCCTCTGATTGAGCAGTAACATATCCAGTTGATCCTGTAGTTGAGCAGTAACATATCCAGTTGATCCTCTGATTGAGCAGTAACATATCCAGTTGATCCTCTGATTGAGCAGTAACATATCCAGTTGATCCTGTAGTTGAGCAGTAACATATCCAGTTGATCCTCTGATTGAGCAGTAACATATCCAGTTGATCCTGTAGTTGAGCAGTAACATATCCAGTTGCTCCTGTAGTTGAGCAGTAACATATCCAGTTGCTCCTGTAGTTGAGCAGTAACATATCCAGTTGCTCCTGTAGTTGAGCAGTAACATATCCAGTTGATCCTCTGATTGAGCAGTAACATATCCAGTTGATCCTCTGATTGAGCAGTAACATATCCAGTTGCTCCTGTAGTTGAGCAGTAACATATCCAGTTGATCCTCTGATTGAGCAGTAACATATCCAGTTGCTCCTGTAGTTGAGCAGTAACATATCCAGTTGATCCTCTGATTGAGCAGTAACATATCCAGTTGCTCCTGTAGTTGAGCAGTAACATATCCAGTTGATCCTCTGATTGAGCAGTAACATATCCAGTTGCTCCTGTAGTTGAGCAGTAACATATCCAGTTGATCCTCTGATTGAGCAGTAACATATCCAGTTGCTCCTGTAGTTGAGCAGTAACATATCCAGTTGATCCTCTGATTGAGCAGTAACATATCCAGTTGCTCCTGTAGTTGAGCAGTAACATATCCAGTTGATCCTCTGATTGAGCAGTAACATATCCAGTTGCTCCTGTAGTTGAGCAGTAACATATCCAGTTGATCCTCTGATTGAGCAGTAACATATCCAGTTGCTCCTGTAGTTGAGCAGTAACATATCCAGTTGCTCCTGTAGTTGAGCAGTAACATATCCAGTTGATCCTCTGATTGAGCAGTAACATATCCAGTTGCTCCTGTAGTTGAGCAGTAACATATGCAGTTGATCCTCTGATTGAGCAGTAACATATCCAGTTGCTCCTGTAGTTGAGCAGTAACATATCCAGTTGTTCCTCCGATTGAGCAGTAACATATCCAGTTGCTCCTGTAGTTGAGCAGTAACATATCCAGTTGATCCTCTGATTGAGCAGTAACATATCCAGTTGCTCCTGTAGTTGAGCAGTAACATATCCAGTTGATCCTGTAGTTGAGCAGTAACATATCCAGTTGATCCTCTGATTGAGCAGTAACATATCCAGTTGCTCCTGTAGTTGAGCAGTAACATATCCAGTTGATCCTCTGATTGAGCAGTAACATATCCAGTTGCTCCTGTAGTTGAGCAGTAACATATCCAGTCGATCCTCTGATTGAGCAGTAACATATCCAGTTGATCCTCTGATTGAGCAGTAACATATCCAGTTGATCCTGTAGTTGAGCAGTAACATATCCAGTTGATCCTGTAGTTGAGCAGTAACATATCCAGTTGATCCTCTGATTGAGCAGTAACATATCCAGTTGCTCCTGTAGTTGAGCAGTAACATATCCAGTTGATCCTCTGATTGAGCAGTAACATATCCAGTTGCTCCTGTAGTTGAGCAGTAACATATCCAGTTGATCCTCTGATTGAGCAGTAACATATCCAGTTGCTCCTGTAGTTGAGCAGTAACATATCCAGTTGATCCTCTGATTGAGCAGTAACATATCCAGTTGATCCTGTAGTTGAGCAGTAACATATCCAGTTGATCCTCTGATTGAGCAGTAACATATCCAGTTGATCCTGTAGTTGAGCAGTAACATATCCAGTTGATCCTGTAGTTGAGCAGTAACATATCCAGTTGATCCTCTGATTGAGCAGTAACATATCCAGTTGATCCTGTAGTTGAGCAGTAACATATCCAGTTGATCCTCTGATTGAGCAGTAACATATCCAGTTGATCCTGTAGTTGAGCAGTAACATATCCAGTTGATCCTCTGATTGAGCAGTAACATATCCAGTTGATCCTGTAGTTGAGCAGTAACATATCCAGTTGATCCTCTGATTGAGCAGTAACATATCCAGTTGCTCCTGTAGTTGAGCAGTAACATATCCAGTTGATCCTCTGATTGAGCAGTAACATATCCAGTTGATCCTGTAGTTGAGCAGTAACATATCCAGTTGATCCTCTGATTGAGCAGAAACATATCCAGTTGATCCTGTAGTTGAGCAGGAACATATCCAGTTGATCCTCTGATTGAGCAGTAACATATCCAGTTGATCCTCTGATTGAGCAGTAACATATCCAGTTGATCCTGTAGTTGAGCAGTAACATATCCAGTTGATCCTCTGATTGAGCAGTAACATATCCAGTTGCTCCTGTAGTTGAGCAGTAACATATCCAGTTGATCCTCTGATTGAGCAGTAACATATCCAGTTGCTCCTGTAGTTGAGCAGTAACATATCCAGTTGATCCTCTGATTGAGCAGTAACATATCCAGTTGATCCTGTAGTTGAGCAGTAACATATCCAGTTGATCCTCTGATTGAGCAGTAACATATCCAGTTGATCCTGTAGTTGAGCAGTAACACATCCAGTTGATCCTCTGATTGAGCAGTAACATATCCAGTTGCTCCTGTAGTTGAGCAGTAACATATCCAGTTGATCCTCTGATTGAGCAGTAACATATCCAGTTGATCCTGTAGTTGAGCAGTAACATATCCAGTTGATCCTCTGATTGAGCAGTAACATATCCAGTTGATCCTGTAGTTGAACAGTAACATATCCAGTTGATCCTCTGATTGAGCAGTAACATATCCAGTTGCTCCTCTGATTGAGCAGTAACAAATCCAGTTGATCCTCTTTGAGCTGTAATTGCATGTTAGGCTGCGAGGAATCGAGAGCTACAAATGAGGTGCAGTGTTAGCAGAGATTTGACAACAGAGAGAAAAGGAGTGAGGGCCAAGCGCTTTGATGGATTAGTATTTTCAAGGATTACGAAATACATGAGAGTGACAGATTTTGTGTTTCAAAAAATCAAGAAAGGGACCTTTTCACTGGAATGCTGTTGGACACTTTCGAATGCGCTGTGAAAAATGGCCTCTGCGTTTCTTTGAGCCATAACCTCTCATCAACCTTTGAATTAAGTGTACTGTTTTATCTTCCATGGAATGTAAATTATTTTAGTGTGATATGGAGATACTGTATGATGAGATACCCATGTCTCCGTCCTAACAATAGGATATGTTTTCCACAGAGCAGAACGGCAGTCTGTCAAGCTCCCGCATATTCCTCTCTTTGTATTGGTGGATACATCTTGTTATTTCCATACTGTTTGGAATATTCTATGAGAGGTGTCAACTTCAACTGCCTGTACTCAATGCAGAGAGATGCTATGCTAGCCTCATGAATGTGCATAGACCGTCTCAAGTTGCCGGGATGTCACATATCCTACTTACGTATATCAGTACACTCTGTATCAGGTTACCAAACACGAACAAGGAGCACAACTAGAATGCAAATGGGGAGCTTATTAGGGAGTTTTGCACACTGGGGGGAAATTCATCAACCATTTCACAGTCCACAATCCGTTTTCCGTTCCGTTCTCCAGGGGTAATCCTAAAACTCGGGTTCTCAGCCAAACCGATTCGGTACACAGCGGGGTTAATCAGACAGTTCAGGTCACAACGGGTAATCACACAGATATTTTGCTCTCTTCTCACACTCTCCATAACACACCCTTCCCTCTTCGTTCTCTGCCCCATTGTGCAGGCAGCTTCCTCTTTTATTCCCAAGCACTCCCTGGCTTAATGAGCGAGAGGCTCGCCTCGTTGGGGCAGGAAGTCCATATAAGGCTCGGGGGTGGAGCCTGAGTGCTGCAAGATATCTCCCTTCAATAACCACTCCCCACACCTCTCCCTGCTGTCTGCTACACACCCCAACCCTCAGCTCCGACCGTGAGGGAGGGGCAGTCCAGCTCCCTAGAGCATCCCTCCTGGAGAGGACATCGGCATTTCTATGGGCTGCATCTGATCTGTAGATGACAGAGAAAGCAAAGGGCTGTAAGGATAGGAACCAGCGGGTGACGAGGGCGTTACTGTCCTTATTCCGTGACATCCAAACCAGTGTTGCATGGACCGTTACAAGGGTGAAGTTCCGTCCCAATAAATAATATTTCAGAGTCTCCAGCACCCACTTGATTGGTAAACATTCTTTCTCCACAGTGGAATATCTTTGTTCCCGTGGCAACAGAATCAGTCTAATGTACATGACTGGGTGTTCCTCACCTTCTTGTAGCTGTGATAGGATGGCACCCACCCCTGTTACAGACGCATCGGTCTGTGCCACCAGTGGTTTGGAGAAGTCTGGGGTCACCAGCACGGGTCCAGGACACAGTGCTCCCTTTAGGTCCTGGAAGGCTTTCTGCGTCTCCTCGATCCACTTCACCTGGCCAGGCAGACGGCTCCTGGTCAGATCTGGCTAGGCAGCCAAAGTGGAGAATAAATATCCGGTAGTAACTAGTCAACCCCACAAACGTGTGTACCTGCTTCTTAGTGAGGGGGTGGGGCCAGTCAGGAATCACCCCCACTTTCTTCACCTGGGGTTTGACACATCCCCTCCCAATCGTGTACCCCAGGTACTCAGCCTCCCGCATGCCGAGCCAACATTAACTTGGGTTCACTGTTAGCCCCACCCCCCGTGCAGTACCGTGCTCACCTGGTTTAGATGTGTCTCCCACTCACTCCCATGGATCACAATATTATCGATGTAGGCCGCCGCATACTCACGATGGAGACGGAGAATCCAGTCCATCAACCTCTGGGAGGTGGCCGGGGCCCCATGCAGCCTGAAAGGCAGCTTCTTGTAGTGGAACAGCCCGTCTGGGGTGGTGAAAATAGTTTTCTCCCGTGCCTTGGGAGCTACGGGCACCTGCCAATAGCCCTTTGTCAGGAAGAGCGTGTTGATAAATCGGCGGGCCCTAGCAGTTCAATTAATTCATAAATTCGGGACATGGGGTAGACGTCGAACTTAGAGATTTCAATGACTTTTCTAAAATCATTACAGAAGCGAATGGTGCTGTCTGGTTTCGGCACCAACACTATGAGGCTGCACCACTCACTATTTGACTACTCGATTGCATCAGCCTTCAACATAGTTTTTACTTCGGTCCTGACAGTCTCTCTCCTTGCTTCCGGGCCTCAACTTCACCTTTTTCCCAGGTTCGGTGATGATGCTGTGCTGTACAAGATCAGTGTGTCCTGGTTCACTGGAGAACATATCCTGGTTCTGGCCGACCAACTCCCTCAGCTCCTTCTTCTGTGCTTGGTCCAGCTGCTCCCACAGCTGTGCTTGGCTCAGCTGTGGGAGTGCGCCAACTGCAGAACAGATGGTACAAAGGGACAACAACAACTTCATACATTCATCATTCTTCTTCACGACCTGACAGGTCAACTTCTTCTTTATAGAAAAATGGAGGTAGGCCCCCTCCATGGGCTTTCTGTCCACCACGGTCACCTGCTGGAGAGCGCTGGCCAGGTTGGGATCCTCCAATTGGGCCGTGCCGAACTGGCCCGCTAGAGACGTGGGCTCTGGTCCAACAGAAACATGTCTTCCAGACTCACCACCCCTCCCACCAATCTGGCTTCACCCGAGTTACCCACCAAGAAGGGCTCTGTTGATGCCTGGGGGTCCACTTCCCTGAATCCACACATCTAGGCATCCCTCCTTCTGGGGTCCTCCTCCCCTCTGTTTCCCTTTGTTCCCCACGTCTCTGGACATACTGGGCCACAGTTGGCGGAACATCGGGAAATACCTCTCGATAAGGACCGGCACAGGCAGGTTCGGAAAGACTCCCACTGGCCCCGTGTGTTGTCCCTTTGTGGTCTGTAGATGGAGGAGTATGGTAGGGTAGTCCTTGGTCTCACCGTGTATGCACGAGATGGCCACGGTGTCAGTCAAGTTCGGGGACTGGGCAACGTCAGGTCGAATAAGGGTCACCATACTACCGAAGTCCACAAGGGCCATGGTGGAGTCCACAAGGGCCGTGTTGGAGTCCACAAGTGCCGTGGTGTCCTTTCCGTTGGCTCTTACCGGGGTGACAGGGGAAGGACCACTCTCGTTAGCCCAGCATGCCATCAGCAAACCACAGGGCCGCCTTGTGGTTACCTCACAGGTTGAGGCCGAAGGCATCTGGACATCGTGATTTGGACAGCATTTCCTGTTCTCCAGGTTCAGGAAGGTGAGCTGGCTGTTGGTGTCCCCCCATCCTTGGCCGGAGTCCCGACATGGTCCTCCGCCATTTTTTGCTCCTTCAGGCGAGTGCAGGGTTCCCCAAAGCCACCTGTTTTCCTTCCACCAGTCCCACCAGCTGATCTGCACTCTGCAGCTTAGCTTGGCTTGCTGACTTTTTAGCTTTGAACGGGAGAGAGCATGGAAATGTATCTATGACCACTTTCTCGATGGGCGTAAGCTGTAGGATCATATGCCCAATAATGAAATCTTTGTGCCCTGCTAATCAGGGTGTAACCATACCGGCGCAGAATTTCCTTTTTCAGCCCCTCGTAATGCGTCGCCTGGTCAGCCATCAGATCCTGATAGTTCTTCTGTGCCGCGCCTGACAGGAAGGGTGCTAGCAGGCTGGCCCATTACTCATGGGGCCATTTCTCCCTAGCCTCCATCCTCTCGAAGGCCTTGAGGTAAGCCTCGGTGTCGTCAGCCTCGGTCAGCTTCAGTATAAACCTACAGGGTTTGGGACGAGATACTGCTGCGCCTACCGCCATGTCGGCAGGGGCAGCTGTCAGCTGGCTGAGTACAGCTCGCAGGAGAGCTGTCTGCTTTTGATGTTCCTCCAACAGCTCCTGATGCATAGCCTGCTGTGCTATGTTTGCGTCCACTAGCTGTTTCACCAATGCTTCCATTGTGCTCTTGGTCTGTTTAGTTATTGAGCTTGATTCGGACTCCACAACATGTAACAGGTTCAAGGGTGTGGGGTTTCCACCTCACCAAGTTCAATAACCAAACAACCACAAGGAGCACAGCTAGAATGCAAATGGGAAGTTTATTAGGGAGTTTGGAACACTGGGAGAAAGGGAGGGAATTCACCAACAATTTCATAGTGCACAATCCGTTCTCGATATCCACTCAATTCTCCAGGGGTAATCCTAAAACTCGGGTCCTCAGCCAAACCGGTTCGGGGGTAATCAGACAGTCCAGGTCACAACGGGTAATCACACAGGTATTTATCTCTCTTCTCACACTCTCCATAACACACACTTCCCTTTCCATTCTCTGCCCCTTTGTGCAGTCCTCTTCCCCTTTTATCTCCAAGTACTCCCTAGCTTAATGAGCCAGATGTTCGTCTCGTTGGGGCAGGAAGTCTATATAAGGCTCGGGGGTGGGGCCAAGATATCTCCCTTCATTCACCTCTCCCCTCACCTCTCCCTGCCATCTGCCACAACTTGTAACAACCTAAGCATCACAAAACTTAAATCAGATCAAATAAGCCTCACAAACAAGCCATACATTTTTTTAAAAACCAAATTCATCACACACACAACAAAATACGCCACCTGGTGTAGGAGACACATTTTGGGACAAGTTACCCCTCACGTTTCGCCTCTTCATCTCTGGTGTTAGGAAATTAATCATTTTTTAACACAGTAGCAAAATAATATATTGTGTTAAAGAATTAGATACCTGAATGTGAAATTGATAAACAAAAAGTGCCCAATGATAAATATTCAAACAAGTGAGCATCATTTACGATTCATATAAAATAAATGTTTTACCACTAAGCAGATTCAAATGAGGTTGCACACTTATTACAGTAGGTACACACTCCCATCAGTGACAGGCTGAATTATGGGATTTTTTTATTCATTATTGCACATTAGCATGTATTTCCATATATTAGTATTGAGTGCAGCGTGGCGTGGAGGTGAAGGGGGACTAGTGGAACAACAGGAAGGAGCATGCTCTACCAGAGCATCTGGGCCTTAGTGTGTCACATGGTGATGTGCTTCTACACCTGCATTGCTTGCTGTTTGGGGTTTTAGGCTGGATTTCTGTACAGCACTTTATGACATCAGCTGATATAAGAAGGGCTACATAAATAAATTTGATTGATTGATTTGATTGACTACTTTCAAATGTAGTGTACGTACAACCAATGCAGACATTTGAAGTCAAAACATTGCACAATAAAACAACAAGAGCATTCATCAGTGTGCAGTATATGTTCTCTATTTCATGGGTAACAAAGGGAACAAGTTAGTTCCAAGAAAAACAGTGACAGGGAGTAAACTTTCAGAGCAATTCTGGTTATGACAAGGAAACAAAGATAAATGACACAAAAACAAAAGGTTTTGGAGCACCTTAAATTACATTTTGGGATTTTTTTAAAAACTCGGTTGCGTCATTCATTGAATCAGATGGCTCATTCATCACAAAACGGACTGATATTGCCAACTACTTTAATTATTTTTTAATTGGCTAGATTAGCTCATTTAGGCAAGACATGCCAGCAACAAACAGTTTCACTACATATCCAAGTATATCTGACCAAATTATGAAAGACAAGCAATTGTGATTTTGAATTCTGTAAAGTGAGTGTGGAAGAGATGAAAAAATGATTGTTGTCTATCAACAATGAAAGGCCATCAGGTCTGACAACTTGGATGGAAAATTACTGAGGATAATAGTGGACGATATTGCCACTCCTATTTGCCATATTTTCAAATTAAGCCTACAGTACTAGAAAGTGTGCAAAAGTAATTCCGCTACCTAAGATGAGTAAAGCCCCCTTTATTGGCTCAAAAATCCGACCAAACAGCCTGTTAACAAAAAATGGTGTTTGACCAGATATAATGCTATTTTACAGTAAACAACTTGACAACAGAATTTCAGCACAATTATTTTTGTAATTTTTATTTCACCTTTATTTAACTAAGCAAGTCAGTTTACAATAACGGTCTACCACGGCCAAACCCTAACCTGGACGACGCTGGGCCAATTGTGCACCGCCCTATGGGACTCCCAATCACGGCCAGGTTGTGATAAAGCCTGGAATTGAACCAGGGTCTGTAGTGACACCTCTAGCACAGAGATGCAGTGCCTTCGACCGCTGAGCCACTCTGGACTTTCAACAAGCACTTAAATGACTGATGATTCGCTGAGAGAAATTTGTGAAAAAAAGATTGTAGGGGCTGTTTTGTTAGATTTCAGTTTGGCTTTTGACATTATCGATCACAGTCTGCTGCTGGAAAAACATGTGTTATGGAATTACACCCCCTGCTATATTGTGGATAAAGAGTTCTGTCTAACAGAACACAGAGGGTGTTCTTTAATGGGTGTTCTTTAATTTTCAAATCAAATCAAATTTTATTCGTCACATGCTCCAAGTACAACAGGTGTAGACCTTACAGTGAAATGCTTACTTACAAGCCCCAAACCAACAATGCAGTTTAAGAAGAAGAATAAGAAATCAAAGGAACAAGTAATTAATAAAGAGCAACAGGAAAATAACAATAGTGAGACTGTATACAGGGGGTACTGGTACAGAGTCAATGTGGAGGCTATATACAGGGGGTACTGGTACAGAGTCAATGTGGAGACTGTATACAGGGGGTACTGGTACAGAGTCAATGTGGGGAGGCACCAGTTATAATTGAGGTCAAATGTACATGTAGGTAGAATTATTAAAGTGACTATGCATAGATAATAACAGAGAGTAGCAGCAGCGTAAAAGAGGGGGTGGGGGGGGTGGGGGGGGGGGGCAATGCAAATAGTCTGGGTAGCCATTTGATTAGATGTTCAGGAGTCTTATGGCTTGAGGGTAGAAGCTGTTTAGAAGCCTCTTGAACCTAGACTTGGCGCTCCGGTACCGATTGCCGGTCAGGAGCAGAGAGAACAGTCTATGACTAGGGTGGCTGGAGTTATTGACAATTTTTAGGGCCTTCCTCTGACACCGCCTGGTATAGAGGTCCTGGCAGGAAGCTTGGCCCCAGTGATGTACTGGGTCGTATGCACTACCCTATGTAGTGCCTTGAGGTCAGAGGTCGGGCAGCTGCCATACCAGGCAGTAATGCAACCAGCCAGGATGCTCTCAATGGTGCAGCTGTAGAACCTTTTGAGGATCTGAGGACCCATGACAAATCTTTTCAGTCTCTTGAGGGGGAATAGGTTTTGTTGTGCCCTCTTCATGACTGTCTCGGTGTGCTTGGACCATGTTAGTTTGTTGGTGATGTGGACACCAAGGAACTTGAAGCTCTCAACCTGTTCCACTAGAGCCCGATGGGTGACGATGAGAATGGGGACCTTAGATATCCCTGTTTTTCTATATATTTTGGTTAGGTCAGGGTGTGACTAGAGTGGCTACTCTAGTTTTGATCATCTAGGGTTTTTTGTATTTCTATGTTGGCCTGATATGGTTCCCAATCAGAGACAGCTGTTTATCGTTGTCTCTGATTGGGGATCATATTTAGGTCGCCATTTTTCCTCTTTTGGGTTTGTGGGATCATGTCTACATTTAGTTGCCTGAGTGCACAACAGTAGCTTCACGTTTCGTTTGGTTGTTTGTTGTTTTTGTTCAGTGAGTTTCGGTTTATTAAATATGTGGAACTCTACTCACGCTGCGCCTTGGTCTCATCATTACGACGAACGTGACAGTAGTCCACAATCATCTCCTTTGTCTTGATCACGTTGAGGTAGAGGTTGTTGTCCTGGCACCACATGGCCAGGTCTCTGAACTCCTCCCTATAGGCTGTCTCGTCACTGTTATGTCATCGGCAAACTTAATGATGGCGTTGGAGTTGTGCCTGGCCGTGCAGTCATGAGTGAACAGGGAGTACAGGAGGGGACTGAGCACGCATCCCTGAGGGGCCCATGTGTTGAGGATCAGTGTGGCGGACGTGTTGTTACCTTCCCTTACCACCTGGGGGTGGCCCTTCAGGAAGTCCAGGATCCAGTTGCAGAGAGAGGTGTTTAGTCCTAGGGTCCTTAACCTATTCGGACAGAGAGAAGTTGAAAATGTCAGTGAAGACACTTGCCAGTTGGTTAGTGCATGCTCCCAGTACGCGTCCTGGTAATCCGTCTGGCCCTGGAGCATTGTGAATGTTGACCTGTTTCAAGGTCTTGCTCACATCAGCTGCGGAGAGCGTGATCACACAATCGCCCGGAACAGCTGGTGCTCTCATGCATGTTTCAGTGTTATTTGCCATGAAGCGAACATAGAAGTAGTTTATCTTGTCTCGTAGACTTGTGTCACTGGGCAGCTCTCAGCTGTGCTTCCCTTTGCTTCCATTTGTAGGAAATGACTCAATTAAAAGTGCAAGTTACCCAGTAAAATAATACTTGAGTCAAAGTGTAAATCTATTTGTTTTGAAACATTATTAATTATCAAAAGTCAATGTAATAAAATATTTTTTAAGTAAAAGTATGAATCATTTAAAATTCCTTATATTAAGCAAACCAGTTGGCACAATTGTTCGTGTTTATTATAATTTATGGAACACTCCAACACTCAAACATCATTCAGAAATAAAGCATTTGTATTTAGTCAGTCACCAGGTCAGCGGCATTAGGGATGACCAGGGATATTCTCTTGATAAGTGTGTGAATTGGACCATTTCAGTCCTTCTAAGCATTAAAAATGTAACAAGTACATTTGGGTCTCAGGAAAAATGTATGGAGTAAAATGTACATACTTTTCTTTAGGAATGTAGTGAAGTAAAAAATATAAATACTAGAGTACAGATACCCTAAAAACTACTGAGTAGTACTTTAAAGTATTTTCATTTAACCGTTGTGTAGGCTTAACCTTTAAAAAATGACCCGTCTACACTAAACCCCTAAAATAAAGCAGCTTCATTTAATTTTAAACCCCTAATCTGTGTTGCATGAAGAAACATCCTGTCATTCATCAGAAACCTTGTGCATATCTTGGTTTTTCCTCTTCACAATGCAGTAAGACTGCATTTAATCAGTGGACACCACTCGTTTTTATTACAACCTCGTTTTTATTACAACATGTAACACTCTCACCAGGCTTGAATTTGACTCTCATGATATTAACTTACGTAGAGTATCTCAACAGCATGGGATATTAGGTGAGAAGGACATCTCCAATTATAATCCCTATTGTAAACTATCTAGGGTGATGACAAATAGGGTATTAACTTCAGATGGAATGATTGTAGATTGTTTTTGTTATTGTATAAGAATATACTTTCCCATGCATTAAATGAAATTGAAACAGGAAATGACTCCACCAAGGCAACATACATAAGGTTCAAGATGTGTATTATTACATTTTCAATGCATCACATTAAAATAAATGAAAATAATAAACTCCAATGAGTCGTGCACAACCCATGTCCAAATGATTTCAAGCTTGCTTAACCAGTTGGCGCGCGTTGGAGTGCAAAAGAAATGACGACACACATAAAGTCCTGAAGCACCCCACCGTTGTGATAACTCATTACTCGTAGATATTCCCTCAGTAAAGTATGGCATTTCCTTGCAGATTTCCTCACAAGATCCACAGCAAGCACAGCTATCAATGCAGACAGTACTCTTTACCAGTAACTGATATCCCATGGGAACATGAACTCATTAATCTTCCCCAAGCAATTCTCTCTCATTGTCACACGATGCTAGGCTAACCTCAAGGCTGTCAAATATCTCCACGATGAGATGGTAGCTTCAGTCTTACTAAGTCTTTCTTAACAAAATTACAAAACTCTTCTAAAATAAAATCGGTATTTCCCTTCAAAACTCGGTAGGTATTGGTTCTGTTCTATTTCTATCGTCTTCTTTTACAATTCTTTTTCACCAACAGTCAGAATGTAATGTCCATCATTTTCTCAACGTCTCTCTCTCTTTTTTCCCCCCCAGGCCTCCCGTTAACCAGGTCAACTCTCCCATTGGCCACAGCTTAACAAGCAACCTTATTGGTCAAAACTTAAACTTAAAAGTTAACCAACCTATTCACTTATACATTAAACGAATATATTAAGATTACAATTCGGGAGCAATTCAATCACCTTTTACATATAATACCAAGTAATTATATCAAATAAACTCAATACTTGGTTCTAATAAGAATAAACGTAATACTTGGTTCTAACAAGGGTATTACAAACACACCTGTCATAATTGTTTATTATTATTATTATTATTTTTGCTAAAGGTACTGCATAGGTGTAAACATATTTTTTTTGTATAGCCTACGAAAGTAACAGAAATGTGCAGAAAATAGTTTTGAATGTATTTTATTGAAGGGAAATAGTATTTTTTGGCAACATAGTGATATATTCTTATATACTGTATGTACAATGAGGAATTCAACTACAAAATACTAGTCTTCTCCCAGTCTTTGAACCATTGCCCACACACATAAGGTGTATAAACCACAACAATGAATAAGAGTAAAATAAGATAATAGCTACAAAATAAAAATGTGAAGAACATAAATCAATCAACTTCAATTAGCACATATAGGACAGTATGCAAGTGTGTGTGCATGGACTTTGCAGATGTTTTTCTCACATGTGCAACACATAGTATTTGTTTTACAGTCCTTCTTTGGGGGCTGAATTGGCATCTCCTCCTCTTGCCTGCCCCAGCTGCAGCCTCAGGTGGATCAGGACAAAATGCAGCCCCCTGAACAGCTTTCACAAATGCTGCAGAGGCTGCTGTGCAGGGGAGGCACAGTGAATGTGTGAATGTCTTTGAATGTGTGGGGTTAGAAGTGCCTTTCCCAGCTGCTCCAGGAACACCCTCCTCTTGTTCCGCTTATCAGGCATTCCGGTAGGGTTGATCTTGTTCCATATCATGACGGCAGTGTATGAGGACACATCAATGATGTTATGGAAGATGACCAGGGGCCAGCGGCCAGTCATCCTCCTGCAGCTGTAAGTTCCAATCACCTTCTCCAGGTTGTCCACGCCTCCTTTGTTGTGGTTGTAGTCCAGGATGATGGCTGGCTTCCTGTTCTAACGATCACTGATCTCAGCCGTTTTGTGCAGTGTGCTCAGGAGGACCACATTCTTGTTCCTCTTTGGGAGGTAAGGAACTAGAGTGGTGGTGGGGGTGAGGAAAACTTTGATGAGAAGGCCTCTCTCCTCCTTGTTCTGAGGAGTGCAGGGGGGAGCTCAGGCTTGTTCTTTCTAACTGTGCCAACCATGGTGACCTTCCTCTTCAGGTGCTGTTCGCTGAGTTCAACGAATTGTCACACATGACATTGTGCCCCCTCAGTCCATCTGTCACATCAAGCACAACCCTCATCCCCTGTTTCTTCTCCGGGCCCCACACTGGTTGGCTTCCCTGTGTAGACTTGCATCTTCCAAGCGTACCTGGACTGTGCATCACAGGCCACCCATATCTTGATGCCATAAATATGTCTGGTGTGATGAACATGTCGAATGTTGAGGTGATGTCCTGGGCATGGGAAACTGCATGTCTTGTGGGCCCTGGGGTCATCCTTATGACATTTTGTGCTGTCATCCTGCCCTGGTAGTCATGTGGTGACAAGGACCACGTTATTTTGCTGTTCTTCGACAAAAATGTCTCTCATTCAGCTTGGGGGATTTCTTCTTTATCTGAAGATGTGCATCGTACTCTGGGTTGTATTCTTCCCCATCTTCTTCTTCAGATATCTCTTCGACCTGTTGTGCATGGAAACGTGCACTGATGGCTTCAGCAGAGGGGACTGTCATCTGCAGCACCTTTATAGCCTCCCATTAGTAAACAATGTTTTCAAGAAATTAGTATTTTGTCTGAAATGTTTATTTTGTCTGTGAACTTAAGTCATGTGTGGTGTCGTGGAGTGGAGATAATGCACATGTACAACGTTTAAGTTTTGTCTGAGTTCAATCAGTAGCACACAATCTAATTTTCTCATTCTGTGTGTGTGTGTGTCTTTGTGGTTTTTGTGGTGTGTAAATTATTTTATAACTGCCGGGTCAACAATGACCCTAAGACAATCTTTGTACCCTGGTGGTGTACAGCTTTCATGGAAATATGAACAATGGCGATGTTTCACTTTTTCTAATGTTGGGGTCACTCCAGGAAAAGTCATCAAATTTCAAATTGAAAAAATGTCATTAAGGTGGTTCTCTCTGCTGTTAAACATAGTGCGTGTCATTTCGTACCCTTAAGACAACACGAGGGTTAGGTACTTTACACCACTGCTGTACACAGAGAGCTAACATCAATAATATGCATGTCAATCTCTCCTGGCTCAAAGTGGAGAAGAGATTGACTTCATCTATAAGGGCACAAGGCGAGACCCAAATGCAGACACAGGAGGTGGATGGGAGAGCGCCAAAACTTATTATAACAAAGGGAGTAGGCAAAGGCAGGTCGGGGACAGGCGAGAGTTCATAAACCAGGTCAGAGTCCAAACAGTACCAGACGATAGGCAGTCTCAAGGTCAGGCCAGGCAGGGGTCAGAAACCAGAACCGAGCCCAAAACAGTACAAGGGAATAAGCAGAGTGGTCAGGCAGGCGGGTTCAGCGTCAGGACAGGCAAGGGTCGAAACCAGGAGGACTAGAAACAAACAGACTGGGAAAAATAGGAGCAAGGAAAAACCGCTGGTTGACTTGGCAAACAAGACAAACTGACACAGAGAGACAGGAAACACAGGGATATATACATTGGGCATAATAAACGACACCTGGAGGGGGTGGAGACAATCACAAGGACAGGTGAACCAGATCAGGGTGTGACATCATCACTACTTGTATTTATGAGAGGTATTGACATGTTTAATGCACCGAGCTGTCTGTTTGAATTACTGGAGCACAGCTCGGACATCCATGCATACCCCACAAGACATGCAACAACAGGTCTCTTCACAGTCCCCAAGTCCACAACATGGAAGGCGCACAGTACTACATAGAGCCATGACTACATGGAATTCTATTTGACATCAAATAACTGATTAACTATTGTAGATATGTGGTAGTGGTGGAGTAGGGGCCTGAGGTCACAGAGTGTTGTGAAATCGGTGAATATATTGTAATGTTTTAAAAATTGTATGACTGCCTTCATTTTGTTGGACCCCAGGAAGAGTAGCTGCTGCCTTGGCTAATGGGTATCCAAAATAACTATGTGCTTTACTATGTGATAACTAACGACAGGAGCATACTTTACAACGACTTCTGGACCTAAGGGGGTGACAAGGTGAACCAACACAGTTAAATGTAAAACACTGACAGGAAGAAGATACTTTGCTAATATGGAAACCATATGATTTAAAGGCTACTTGGGAAATGTCTGGTTATAATAGCTTCATAAACATGTTATTACTATGCAAGAGGCTTAAACAGCAACATCACTTTAACAGGTTTATAAATGTGTTATTACTGTGAAATAACTAACACCATGAGTAGGTAGTCCCATATCCCAGGTTGTAAAATACTCCGATAAAGTCAATGTCCATTCAAAAAATTGCTAATCTCCGTCCAGGTAGAAGACATGCTGTTTTAAATAGCTACAGTAATTGTTTGTGTTTCTGTAACTGAACAATCATTTTGCACAACGAGGACACGGCAGGTAGCCTAGTAGTTAGAGCGTTGGGCCAGTAACCGGAAGGTTGCTGGATTGAATCCCTGAGCTGACAAGGTAAAAATATGTCATTCTGCCCCTGAGAAATGCAGTTAACCCACTGTTCTCTGGGCGCCGAAGACGTGAATGTCGATTAAGGCAGCCCCCCGCACCTCTCTGATTCAGAGGGGTTGGGTTAAATGTGGAAGACCCATTTCAGTTGAATACATTCAGTTGGAGAACTGACAAGGTTTTCCCCTTTCACAATAACATTGCTATCCTCGTGGTGAACGACTCCAGCATTTTCGGAGTCGACTTCGATTCCTGCTATCAGAGCACTTGGAGTCGACTCTTTCTCGAATCTGACTCCAATTTGACAAAACTGACCAAGATATTCTTAAATTAGCTACAGCTGCAATGTCAGAGTGTGTTCACACACACAAATTAACTGTGTGATTAGCATTGCATATGTGTCCCGATTCAGGAAACTAGGCATATGTTGCAAGGTACGACTTCACACGAGAGCCGTTTGAACGTAAAAAATATTGTTTTTACCTTTGCCTTCTTGAAAATGTGAATTTCATGTGCCTAAATAACAGACTTGTATGCCATCTGTAAATATGAAAAAAATGTTAAATTACGAGCCTTGTTGATTAAGCCACAGAAAACGTCAGCAACCTTCCCACTAGTCATGATTGGCTGAGATAATGAGTGGGTTGGACATGCCGAGAGAGGAGTTCGGATTGGTCTGCCATATAGAATTTGAGCTGGTAATTTGTGTTGGTAATCCTGTCGAACACAGTTTTTTATATATATTGTGGGGTGCAGAAGTGTTGCTCTCCACTTTCTGGAGGATCAAGTTTTGAAATCAGTGGAATTAGAGTATGACAGCTAAAGAGATGGAGAAAACACCTGTCTCTGGATTACATCTTCAACCATGGCATGGCATTTGTGACAGCGAGACACGTCCATCATGCATGATGATGTATACAAGTAAGATAGTCTACCGTTAGCTAGCTACATTTTCAGATTTGACACATTTGTAATTTTGACAGGAAGTGGTTTAATTTCAAGCTAAAGTGTACTGTTAGCTAGCTAGCTAACGTTAGCTGGCTGGCTTCCTAGCTGACGTTATTATTTGTAACCCAGAGCTGTTTGCTTTTCTAAGTAAAGCCTAATGTTAGCTAGCTAACATGGAACCTGGTTGGTTAGCTCCCAGCATATTCATGCAGGGTAGTAATGACATGATTTGGCACTGTGTTCATTGTGATATGCAGCTTTCTGGGAAGCTAGAAACCATTATACCCAGGCAGTTAGAAAAGCCAAGGCTAGCTTTTTCAAGCAGAAATTTGCTTCCTGCAACACTAACTCAAAAAAGTTCTGGGACACTGTAAAATCCATGGAGAATAAGAACACCTCCTCTCAGCTGCCCACTGCACTGAAGATAGGAAACACTGTCACCACTGATAAATCCACTATAATTGAGAATTTCAATAAGCATTTTTCTACGGCTGGCCATGCACCCCCCAAAGCAACTCGCCCAAGCCTTCCTCATTTCTCCATCTCCCAAATCCAGTCAGCTGATGTTCTGAAAGAGCTGCAAAATCTGGAATCCTACAAATCAACCGGGCTAGACAATCTGGACCCTTTCTTTCTAAAATTATCTGCCAAAATTGTTGCTACCCCTATTACTAGCTTGTTCAACCTCTCTTTCGTGTCGTCTGAGATCCCAAAGACTGGAAAGCAGCTGCGGTCATCCCCCTCTTCAAAGGGGGGGACACTCTTGACCCAAACTGCTACAGACCTATATCTATCCTACCCTGCCTTTCTAAGGTCTTCGAAAGCCAAGTCATCAAATAGATTACCCACCATTTCGAATCTCACCATACCCTCTCTGCTAAGCAATCTGGTTTCAGAGCTGGTCATGGGTGCACCTCAGCCACTCTCAAGGTCCTAAACGATATCTTAACCGCCATCGATAAGAAACATTACTGTGCAGCCATATTCATTGATCTGGCCAAGGCTTTCGACTCTGTCAATCACCACATCCTCATCGGCAGACTCGACAGCCTTGGTTTCTCAAATGATTGCCTCGCCTGGTTCACCAACTACTTCTCTGATAGAGTTCAGTGTGTCAAATCGGAGTGTCTGCTGTCCGGACCTCTGGCAGTCTCTATGGGGGTGCCACAGGGTTCAATTCTTGGACCGACTCTCTTCTTTGTATACATCAATGATGTCGCTCTTGCTGCTGGTGAGTCTCTGATCCACCTCTATGCAGACGACACCATTCTGTCTACTTCTGGCCTTTCTTTGGACACTGTTAACAACCCTCCAGGCAAGCTTCAATGCCATACAACTCTCCTTCCGTGGCCTCCAATTGCTCTTAAATACAAGTAAAACTAAATGCATTTTCTTCAACCGATCGCTGCCTGCACCTGCCCGCCTGTCCAATATCACTACTCTAGACGGCTCTGACTTAGAATACGTGGACAACTACAAATACCTAGGTGTCTGGTTAGATTGTAAACCCTGCTTCCAGACCCACATTAAACATCTCCAATCCAAAGTTAAATCTAGAATTGGCTTCCTATTTCGCAACAAAGCATCCTTCACTCAAACTGACCATCCTACCAATCCTCGACTTCGGCGATGTCATTTACAAAATAGCCTCCAATACCCTACTCAACAAATTGGATGCAGTCTATCACAGTGCCATCTGTTTTGTTACCAAAGCCCCATATACTACCCACCATTGCGACCTGTACACTCTCATTGGCTGGCCCTTGCTTCATACTCATTGCCAAACCCACTGGCTCCATGTCATCTACAAGACCCTGCTAGGTAAAGTCCTCCCTTATCTCAGCTCGCTGGTCACCATAGCATCACCCACCTGTAGCACGCGCTCCAGCAGGTATATCTCTCTGGTCACCCCCAAACCAATTTTTTTCTTTGGCCGCCTCTCCTTCCAGTTCTCTGCTGCCAATGACTGGAACGAACTACAAAAATCTCTGAAATTGGAAACACTTATCTCGTTCACTAGCTTTAAGCACCAGCTGTCAGAGCAGCTCACAGATTACTGCACCTGTACATAGCCCACCTATAATTTAGCCCAAACAAATACCTCTTTCCCTACTGTATTTATTGTATTTATTTATTAATTTATTTAGCTCCTTTGCACCCCATTATTTTTATTTCTACTTTGCACATTCTTCCACTGCAAATCTACCATTCCAGTGTTTTACTTGCTATATTGTATTTACTTTGCCACCATGGCCTTTTTTTGCCTTTACCTCTCTTATCTCACCTCATTTGCTCACATCGTATATAGACTTGTTTCTACTGTATTATTGATTGTATGTTTGTTTTATTCCATGTGTAACTCTGTATTGTTGTATCTGTCGAACTGCTTTGCTTTATCTTGGCCAGGTCCCAATTGTAAATGAGAACTTGTTCTCAACTTGCCTACCTGGTTAAATAAAGGTGTTCTCAACTTGCCTACCTGGTTAAATAAAGGTGTTCTCAACTAGCCTACCTGGTTAAATAAAGGTGTTCTCAACTAGCCTACCTGGTTAAATAAAGGTGTTCTCAACTTGCCTACCTGGTTAAATAAAGGTGAAAAAAAAAATGTTTTGTTGTTGTTTACTGTAACTAGCTAACGTTAGCTGGCTGGCTCGTTAGCTAACGCTATGTGACGTGTTTGATCTTACACTTTGTTTACCTAGCTAGGTTCATTGTTTACCTAGCTATCTAGCTACATGTCTTAAGCTAAAGTGTACAAAACCCTTTAAATAAGGCTGATGTCAGTAAAATTTGCCAAGAAAAGCATAATGAAATTGTTGCCAGCTAGGCTGGTTACGCTGTGTTCATGTTATCCGGAGGTAAACAAAACATCAGCTAGACTGTCAGGTGTGAGCTCTGAACGCTCTGAGAGCGAAACGAGATGGCTGGGGCTAAAGCTTAGGAGGGTGTGAACAATGCTGAATGGGTGTAGGTGTGGACAAGAAAGAGCTCTTCACTAGATACCAAAAGAGTCATTGGCTATTTTCTCAAAAGTGAGTTTACAAGTTTATCAACTTTCAAAGCAGAATTATTTTCCCATTGTTCCTCAGAAATGCAGTGTATGATATACCATTTTGTAGCTTTGAGTCTCTACTTTTATACAATGTAAAAAACACAATTTCAAATGTTGCTACATAAGACTGAATCCAGGTGTGGAGCCATCTCTACTAACCAAAATATTCAAGGCTAATCAGTAGCCTACGTCAGCCTAGTTGCCCGGGAGAATGTATTTTGAAGATCTCCAGGATTTTTGGAGTTGATTCTCCACCACTATGTTATCCCTGATTTGTTGACATGGCGCCGTAATGGCAGATTAAATGAACGTGTCCTGTACATTCTGTGTATTATTCATAATGGGTTCCCTGACCTCCCTAGCTGTGACTGTGACCAAGAATGCTCCCTCCTCCCTCCAGCTCTCAGACATTTCTACCTCTATTCTTACTCCCAGGTGTATTTTTTTTCCAATTTGTTGTATCTCATCTTATTCATTTAAATGTTTATTACCACGCCCTGGCCATAGAGAGGCTTTTATTCTCTATTTTGGTTAGGCCAGGGTGTGACTAGGGTGGGCATTCTAGTTTCTTTATTTCTATGTTTTCTATTTCTTTGTCTTTGGCCGAGTGTGGTTCCCAATCAGAGGCAGCTGTCTATCGTTGTCTCTGATTGGGAATCAAACTTAGGTAGCCTTTTCCCCACCTGTGTTTTGTGGGTAGTTGTTTTCTGTATAGTTTATTTGCCTTACAGAACTGTTCGTTTTTCACTTTATTAGTTTGTTCGATAAATATTATGAACACTTACCACGCTGCGCTTTGGTCCATGCCTTCCGATGAGAGACGTAACAGTATGTGTTTCCATGGGCACCCTTTTCCTTTAACCTCTCTGGGATATGGGAGACGCTAGAGTCCCACCTGGCCAAAAGCCAGTGAAAATGCAGAGCGCCAAATTCAAATAAATTACTATAAAAATCTAACTTTCATGAAATCATGTAAGATATAAGATACCAGATTAAAGCTACACTTGTTGTGAATCCAGCCAACATGTCAGATTTCAAAAAGGCTTTTCGGCGAAAGCAAACAATGCTCTTATCTGAGGATAGGACCTCCGTAAACAAAGAGAGAAAGCATATTTCAACCCTGCAGGCGCAACATAAAACGTAGAAATAAAAATATAAATCATGCCTTACCTTTGACGAGCATCTTTTGTTGGCACTCCAATATGTCCCATAAACATCACAAATGGTCCTTTTGTTCGATTAATTCCGTCCATATATATCCAAAATGTCCATTTATTTGGAGCGTTTTATCCAGAAAAACACTGGTTCCAACTTGCGCAACGTGACTACAAAATATCTCAAACGTTACCTGTAAACGTTGCCAAAACATTTCAAACTACTTTAGTAATACAACAGCAAGAAAACAAACTGACGCTACCTTTCTGGTCACATGCCTCTATCTAACAGTGCACTTGAAGTGACCCTCGTTTTGAACAGGGCTACTTCTTCATTACACAAAGGAAAAACCTCAACCAATTTCTTATGACTGGGGACATCCAGTGGAAGCGGTAGGAACTGCAACAAGGTCCCTTAGAAATCTGCATTCCCAATGAAAACTCATTGAAAAGAGAGTATCCTAAAAAAAAATAAAAAAAATGTGTACAAGTAATAACTATTCTCATTACAGCCAGCTTTGTACCTGTTTTCCTGTCATGTGTGGCCTGGTAATGAAAGATCAGTAACTCAATGCATACTTTAGTCAAAAGTCACTGTCGTGTTGCACGCCCTTGTCATTCTTTCTCCAGCCGGTTAGGGAGGGCTTTGAGGTTTACACACAGTGTTTGTGGTCAAATTATCCCTACCATGCATTAAGACACAATCTGACATCACCTTCCACTCCTTTATTCTACTGGCGACTTCTCAGAAGAGTTACCAGATCATGAAGTTATCGCCCCTCCTAGAATCCCACACTCCATAAATCCCAATCTGGTGAAATTTGTCGAACCAAAAACAAAAAATGAAATAATCAATACATATATCACAATCCATTTGGAGTAACTATCATCCCTTGTTAACATATATTTTCCCTTCTGTATGCAGACTGAAAAAAGTACATTTGTATATTTACCCAAAGACCATGACCCCAGGGAACTTTCCCTTTGAACACGTGATTCAAAAACAACATGTTAAATAAAAAATAAACATATTTGAATAACTAGTCAGGTTAGATTACAACTCTTTATAATTTCCTAACGAAATTATAGAATTTCAAAGTAATGGTACGATTTGAATAGAGACGGGTGTTTTACATTAATTTTATAATTGAATCTCACCTGTTTCGATCATTCCTAATGAGATTGATCAGGTCTCACAGGAAAGTAATCAACACCATTCAAATATTTCCTCTCCCTCTTCTTTCCCTGACCTTCTGAAACCATTTACATACCTTTCAAAAACATTTCTATCCTTCTGCATACCCAATTTGAAACTGAATTGAAAAGACATCATCCAAAATAAATCCCACAGTGTCAACACCACTAACCCATACTCATAACCAGTAAATGGTGTGTGCGTGCTGGTGTATGTGTGTGTTAAACCATATGTAAAAAATCAACAGAAATGGCCAGACCTTCCCATGCTTTATTAGGCATGCACTGCCCTTAGTCACAATACACACTCATATGATATTATATGATTGGTCTCTCACTGTCATAATCATGTACAAATGCTATTGTTAATAGACTAATCTCCAAACAAAACATTTAATATCTATTTCACCTTAGATTGTTCCTGTTAACCATTCTAAATGTAATACTTGTTCCTGTTGCAAATGTAGTCCATTTCTCAGCTGAAGAAATCACTGATATTTGATCCTAGGCATCAAATAAAAAGTTGTTTTAGACATGGTCACCTATGTCTCCCTTAATTAACAAACACACTGTATTGGACTTCCATTTTTTCCTGGAAGCAAGAATTCTGATACCCATCAGATAATACAGTGTTCCATTAAGTGAGTTTGACCCCATTTTAAAAGAAACAATCCCAGAGCCCCTTTCCAGTAATCCTATCAGTTTAACCTGTTGCATTAGTTTAGTAAAATACAAAACTGTTGTTTAACAAACCTTCAAAAAGTTGGTGCTGTCTAATCAGCTTGGCAGTCAATACTTATTTCATTCTACTTATGTCACACCCTGACCAGAAAAGACAGAAAGCTGTTTATTCTCTATATTATATGTGTATTATATCATATCTAGGGTGGCTCATCTAGGTTAATTGTATTTCTATGGTGGCCTGATATGGTTCCCAATCAGAAGCAGCTGTTTATCGTTGTCTCTGATTGGGGATCATATTTAGGTAGCCATTTCCCCATTGTGTTTGTGGGATCTTGTCTACAGTTAGTTACCAGTAGCTTCACGTTTCGTTGTCTCTGATTGGGGATCATATTTAGGTAGCCATTTCCCCATTGTGTTTGTGGGATCTTGTCTACAGTTAGTTACCAGTAGCTTCACGTTTCGTTGTCTCTGATTGGGGATCATATTTAGGTAGCCATTTCCCCATTATGTTTGTGGGATCTTGTCTACAGTTAGTTACCAGTAGCTTCACGTTTCGTTGTCTCTGATTGGGGATCATATTTAGGTAGCCATTTCCCCATTGTGTTTGTGGGATCTTGTCTACAGTTAGTTACCAGTAGCTTCACGTTTCGTTGTCTCTGATTGGGGATCATATTTAGGTAGCCATTTCCCCATTGTGTTTGTGGGATCTTGTCTACAGTTAGTTACCAGTAGCTTCACGTTTCGTTGTCTCTGATTGGGGATCATATTTAGGTAGCCATTTCCCCATTGTGTTTGTGGGATCTTGTCTACAGTTAGTTGCCAGTAGCTTCACGTTTCGTTGTCTCTGATTGGGGATCATATTTAGGTAGCCATTTCCCCATTGTGTTTGTGGGATCTTGTCTACAGTTAGTTACCAGTAGCTTCACGTTTCGTTGTCTCTGATTGGGGATCATATTTAGGTAGCCATTTCCCCATTGTGTTTGTGGGATCTTGTCTACAGTTAGTTACCAGTAGCTTCACGTTTCGTTGTCTCTGATTGGGGATCATATTTAGGTAGCCATTTCCCCATTGTGTTTGTGGGATCTTGTCTACAGTTAGTTACCAGTAGCTTCACGTTTCGTTGTCTCTGATTGGGGATCATATTTAGGTAGCCATTTCCCCATTGTGTTTGTGGGATCTTGTCTACAGTTAGTTACCAGTAGCTTCACGTTTCGTTGTCTCTGATTGGGGATCATATTTAGGTAGCCATTTCCCCATTGTGTTTGTGGGATCTTGTCTACAGTTAGTTACCAGTAGCTTCACGTTTCGTTGTCTCTGATTGGGGATCATATTTAGGTAGCCATTTCCCCATTGTGTTTGTGGGATCTTGTCTACAGTTAGTTGCCAGTAGCTTCACGTTTCGTTGTCTCTGATTGGGGATCATATTTAGGTAGCCATTTCCCCATTGTGTTTGTGGGATCTTGTCTACAGTTAGTTACCAGTAGCTTCACGTTTCGTTGTCTCTGATTGGGGATCATATTTAGGTAGCCATTTCCCCATTGTGTTTGTGGGATCTTGTCTACAGTTAGTTGCCAGTAGCTTCACGTTTCGTTGTCTCTGATTGGGGATCATATTTAGGTAGCCATTTCCCCATTGTGTTTGTGGGATCTTGTCTACAGTTAGTTACCAGTAGCTTCACGTTTCGTTGTCTCTGATTGGGGATCATATTTAGGTAGCCATTTCCCCATTGTGTTTGTGGGATCTTGTCTACAGTTAGTTACCAGTAGCTTCACGTTTCGTTGTCTCTGATTGGGGATCATATTTAGGTAGCCATTTCCCCATTGTGTTTGTGGGATCTTGTCTACAGTTAGTTACCAGTAGCTTCACGTTTCGTTTGGACTTTATTATTTTTGTTTGAGTTTCGATTTATTCAAAATATGTGGAACTCTACGCTGCGCCTTGGTCTACTCATTACGACGATCGTGACATTGTATAACTGGACACTGCTCCATGTAATGGAAACAGATTATAATTTTATAATACATTAGCTTCCTGCTCAAATTCACTGGAGTTACCTAACTATAAAACCAAGCAACAATAATCAACAACTGTCAAGGAATGTTTCTCATACCTCTACTTCAAATGTCCAACTACCTGCTTGGTAGTGCAGGTTCAATCCCTCTACTCATCCTTTAACCTTGTATTGAATCCTCAGCTTTTCAAATTACTAAAATATTGCATCGTTAGAGTGCTATAAAAAGGTACTAATCACATATTACCATTCACATACTGTCAACACTCATCACATTTACATCAATCCTCCTATTCAATGACTATATTTGTATCACTAACCACTGCTTCACACTCATTAAACACATATTTTAAGATGAACCTGTAATGTGCCTAATGTAGAAAATATATTTTCGAAATGACTCTCTTTTGTTACCTTCACTAGTCTACACATCTTCCCTTAAATTAATCAGAGTTTGTTCTAACACTAGAATAGGGAGTATTGCTGATCTGCCATCAGCTGGGCTGTCACTGGAAATAGCTGCGTTTGTCCCGAGAATCCTATAGTTTTGACATATTTGTCCGACATGGGGAGATGAGAGAATTCATTTGGATTTACACATGTGTAAGTGGCTCCAGTATCTATCATCATGGGTGTACCTCTGTTCTCTATTTGAACCTGCAGCATAAGTTCTTGATCAGCTCTCATGGATATCATTGAAAACTGACCCTCCCCTGTAGGATTATCTGGGCATCCCTAGTATCCCTGATTAGGCCTCGCCCATGGGTTCGCAGGACCCTGTGGTTGTCTCTGATTGTTTTGCCAACCATCACAATGTTCATAAACTGACTAAAACATTTTAAAAGTTCATTTTAGCTTTAGTAACCTCTTTTATACTACAATGTCTGCACATTTATTACTGGATAATACAGATGAGTTAATGTCTTATTCCAGTATAGCGCCTCAAATATCACTATTATTGATAACCCACATTACCAAAACCATTCACACTGTCTTCCTATTTCCACATAATCTTTCATAGCAGTTAAACTTTTCTGGGTTCCTTCCTGCACCTTGCTCAGTCTCCCCTGTCATTTCCAGGTCATTTTCTTTTATCTAAGAGGGCACAGGGAGAGTCTCCTTATCTTTCATCTCTATTTTCACAACTCCAAACACCAGGGGGTATTACCCAGTTATCTCCGCACCGCCAAGCGTCTCAATTCCAGGCAAGCTCGGTGGGCCTTGATATTCACCCGGTTTAACTTCTCCCTCTCCTACTGATAAGGATCCAAGAACATCAAGCCGGATGCGTAGTTACGCTGCTATAGCCCCGTGGCTACACCCTCGTACCATGAGACCATACTTCCCACCTCGTGTCTGGTAACGGCACTCAGCTGGGAAATAGGGAAGCAGGTCCGTGAAGGGCAGCGTTCCAGGCCGAAATCCGGGGGGAGGCCCAGATAACCGGGGGGAGGCCCAGATAACTGGTTGTTTGTGCCTGATGCTGTCTGCTCCTCGGTCCTGGTGTGGGCCCACTCCTCCAGGCTTGCCTGTGACCTGGGCTCCCGCGGACCCTTGCCGTTGTGCGGCAACGCCTCTGTGTTCGTCACCACCTGCACCGTCTGTGTGCAGAACATGGCTCCTCAGCAAGCTCCGGCTGGTCTTCTTCAACCACTGCCTGTCCCTCATCATCCCTGGTCTCACATATCCCTGGGCCTCATCACGGGTATTCCCCCGTCTGATGGCAACTCCGCCATCCTGACAGTAGTGGACCGGTTTTCCAAAGCCACCCACTTCAATCCTCTCACCAAGCTACCCTCTGCCAAAGAGACGACCCAGCTCATGGTGCAGCATGTCTTCCGGATCCATGGACCCCCGATAGACATGGTCACCGACCGGAGTTCTCAGTTCTCGTCCCGGAACTGGAAGGCGATCTGCACAGTCATTTGGTCGTTGGCCAGACTGTCCTCCGTGTTGGAGACGACTCTTCACTGCCTGGTCTCCGCCAACCCCACCTCCTGGATCCAGCAACTCGTGTAGGTTGAATACACCCGCAACACCCTCCCCTGCTCTGCCACTGGGCTCTCGCCTTTTGAGTGTTCCTTGGGGTATCAACCCCTGCTCTTCCCGGAGCAAGAGGAAGAGGTCGGCATAGAGATATCACCTCCAGGTATCGACGACAAGCTTTCCACCACTGGACCCCGACTCCCCAGTATCATCTTGGGCAGAGGGTATGGCTGTCCACTCGTGACCTGCCCCTCCAGGTGGAGTCCCACAAACTTTCCCCCCGCTTTATCGGCCCTTTCACCATCTCCAAGATCATTAGCCCCTCGAATGATCGTCTTCTGTTGCCCAGTACCCTCCATAATCATCACACTTTTCATCTGTCTAGGATTAAATCTATGTCTCACAGCCCTTTGTCTCGTGCATCCTGATGATTCGACTTCAGGGCAGGGGATTCCAGTACCTGGTTGACTGGGAGGGTTATGTACCAGAGGAGAGGTGCTGGGTTCCCACTAGGACATCCTGGACCCAGGCCTCATCGCTGATTTACAACGCTGGCACCCCAGTCAACCAGGTATGCGCCCAGGTAGGACACCAGGTGATGCACTTAGAGGGGGGTGGGTACTGTCACACCCTGATCTTTTTCACCTGTCTTTGTGCTTCTCTCCACCCCCTCCAGGTGTCGCCCATCTTCCTCTTTTTGTCTGTTTCCAGTTCGTCTTGTCTTGTCAGGTCTTACCAGATTGTTTTCCCATCTCTATGCTGTCTCAAGTTCTATTCCCTAGTTTCCCCGTTTCTGACCATTCTGTCTGCTTTGAACCCGAGCTTGCCTGCCGTTCTGTACCTGCCCGACTCTGCTGTGGATTAAGGACCTCTACCTGCTTTTGACCTGCCTTTTGCCTTCTCCCTGTTTGGGTCAATAAACATCTGTCTGCATCTGGGTCTTATCCTGAGTTCTGATACACCTTCATCAATAGGTTCTACCAGATCGTCCTCACATTTTTGTTTTACATGTTTTGTGTCATCAGAAAATGTCTCTATTAACCCTTGATACAGTTTTGAAATCAACTCTGGAGGTTTGCTAGACTTCCTTAAAATAGCATCTGGCTTGTCTAGTGTTTGCTACACAGAGAGAATAAAGTGTTATATTTGCAAAAATTCACCTCATCTTCGTCACAGACTGGTCTTCCCTCTGTCACACTTACTTCCGCTCCCCCACTCAGGTGCTCGCCGTTGCCGGTCTACTAGACACCAGCACTGGCAATCATCATTACACACACCTGATCCCGATCATTACGCACACCTGGACTTCATCATTACCTTGATTACTCTCCCTTTATTTAGTTCATTAAATCATTAAATACTCACCTGCTGAAACTGCTTCCTGTATCCCATCGTCTCCGTAAGAGAATACTGCCTAGGTCAACGATTCCCGTCCGTCCCTCCAGGACAAATATGATGGGATTTCATCCAAATGCCATGGCTCCCTACTCCATTGCTCCCTCTATTTCGTCAACAGACCGAGAGGTCCAAGGTTGCCGCTGTCATTTCCCTGCTGATTGTACGGGCATTGGAGTGGGCTACTGCCATCTGGGAGAGAGGAGAGGAGGAGCTGGATTCCTACGAGAGGTTTTCTGTTCAGGGTGGTCTTCGAACATCCAGGTGAGAGACGCCTCCAACTTCAGCAGGGTGCCCAGACCACTGCAGAGTACACCCTTACCTTCCAGACCGTGGCAGCCTCCAGTGTATAGAATGAGCCGGTGCTCCACTTCCTATTCCGTAGAGTACTGCGCGAGGAAGTCCAGATGGATTTGGCATGACAACCTTTCCTTGGATGCGCTCAATGCATTGGCCATCCTTCTGGACAACCTTCTTCGGGAACGCCGGTGACCCCCACGCCTCTCGCCCTCCTCCTTTGGCCGTCCTGAGGCAGAGCCTGAACCCATGGAGGTAGGGGCCACACACCTCTCCACAGCAGTGCGGCGTCACAGGAGACAGCTGGGGCTCTGTGCCTATTAAGGCCAGGAGGGGCACCAGCTTCAGCAGTGTCCTAATCGGCCAAAACCGGGGTCCACGGGAGCAGAGGGGCAGCCCCTCTCCCGAGGTAGGCGTGAGGATTCGATTCTCATCACTTTCCACCAAATTGTTCCTGGTTTCTCTTTCACTGGCTGGATGTCCCTTGTGTTGTCTCTACAGCTCTAGTGGACTCCAGTGCCGCAGGAAATTCTATTGACCACGTCCTCACCTCCTCCTTGAATATAATCTCATATCTGCTCCCTTTCCGCTTCAATCACACACATCACTGCAACACTCACCATCACCATGGGAACCATGCACCAAGAAAGCCTTCCCTTCCTCATCATCACCATGAGAAAGCCTTCCCTTCCTCATCATCACCACACCTGTACACAAAGTCATCCTCGGTCTCCCATGGCTCCAACTGCATGACCCCACCATCTCCTGGTCGAGGAAGAAAATCACCGCCTGGGCACCCAGATGCCAAAGGAACTGCTTTCCTTACCTTTTGGTTCCAAGTCAGTTGAGAGTCCTGTGGTTACCCTCCAGCCTGACATTCCAGAGTTTTACCAGGATCTCCAGGAGGTTTTCTCCAAGACCCGCGCCACCTGTCTCCCTCCTAATCGACCCCGGGACTGTGCCGTCGGCCTGCATGCAGACTCTGCCACTCCACGCAGCCGCATCTACCCTCTGTTGGTGGCTGAAACAGGCCATGGAGGACTACATCCAGGAATCTCTCCAACAGGGTTTCATTCGTACATCCACCTCCCCTGCGTCGACAGGCTTCTTTTTCGTGGCAAAAAAGGTTGGAAGCTTATGTCTGTGCATCGACTACAGAGGTATTAATTACAGCACCACTAAGTTACGTTATTCTCTTCCGTTGGTGCCGGCCACAATCGAACAGCTCCGCAGGGCCTGTTTTTTTTTACTGCTTTTTGCCTACAACCTGATCCTCATCTGGGAGGGGGATGAATGGAAGACAGTGTTTAACACAATGTCTGTACACTATGAGTACTTGGTAATGCCTTATGGTTTAACTTCTTATGGGACGGTAGCGTCCCACCTGGCCAACATCCGGTGAAATTGCAGAGCGCGAAATTCAAACTACAGTATTATAAATATTTAACTTTCATAAAATCACAAGTGTAATACATCAAAATAAAGCTTAACTTCTTGTTAATCCAGCCGCGGTGTCAGATTTCAAAAAGGCTTTACGGCGAAAGCAAACCATGCAATTATCTGAGGACAGCGCCCCGCATACAAACACATGAAAAACATATTTCAACCAGGCAGGTGCGACACGAAAGTCAGAAATAGCGCCATAAAAAATGCCTTACCTTTGAAGATCTTTTTCTGTTGGCACTCCAAAAGGTCCCAGTTACATCACAAATGGTCCTTTTGTTCAGTAATGTCCTTCTTTATATCCATAAAAACTCAGTTTAGCTGATGCGCTTCAGTCAATACCCAGGTTCCCTCCATCAAAATGCATACAAAATTCATCCCAAACGTTACTAATAAACTTTTCCAAACAAGTCAAACAACGTTTATAATCAAACTTTACCGGAGACGCTTGGAAACACGCTTTTCCACACGCTTGGAAACACTACAGCCAAAATGGGCCACCTAGAAAAACCACAATTTCTGTCTCATTTTCCCAAAAACCTACCTTGTAACTCTTTCTAAAGACTGACATCTAGTGGAAGTCCTAGGAACTGCAATCTGGGAGGACTCGGCCTTATAATTAAAGTGATATCCATTGAAAATAGAGGTAGGCTGAAATAGTTTTTTGGGGGGATGGTATTGTCTTCGGGTTTTCGCCTGCCATATCAGTTCTGTTATACTCACTGACATACTGTAATTTGAACAGATTTAGAAATGTTAGAGTGTTTTCTATCCAAATGCTAACTTCTGGGCCTGAGTAACAGGCAGTTTACTTTGGGCACGCTTTTCATCTGGATGTCAAAATACTGCCCCCTACCCAAGAGAGGTTAACCAATGCTCCGTCGGTGTTCCAGGCATTCGTGAATGAGGTGTTCTGTGAACATGCTCGGGCGCCAGGTGGTTGTGTATATTGAAGACATCCTGGTCTACTCGACTACCTTGGAGGATCACATCGCCCACGTCTGAGTAGTCCTGGGACACCTCCTGGAGAACCGCCTGTATATAAAAGCAGAGAAGTGCCACTTCCATCAGGTCGATGTATCTTTCTTGACATACCGGATCAGCCCACAGTAAGTGGAGATGGATGAGAGCAAGGTCAATGCAGTCAGGTCATGACCAGTCCCAACCATCGTAAAGGGGCTACAACTCCTACCACCGCTTCATTAAAAACTTCAACTCCATCGCCTCTCATCTCTCTTCTCAAAGGTGGTCACCATAGGTTGGTGTGGAGTCCTGCAGCCGCTGAGGCCTTCCACCTACGAAAGGGGCGTTTCACCTCCGCCCCATTGCTGAAACACCCAGATCCTTTGTTGCCCTTCGTGGTGGAGGTGGACACTTCAGAAGTGGGCTCAGAAGTGGGTGTGGGGGCCGTCCTGTCCCAAAGGCAAGGTCATTCACAGGAATGTTATCCATGTGCATACTCCGCAAAGAAACTGTCTCTTGCAGAGAGGAACTATGATGGCTAAGACTGGGAGCTACTGGCGGTGAGGTTGGCCTTAGAGGAGTGGAGACACTAGCTGAAAGGTGCATTTCTCATCCTCACCGACCATCGGAACCGCGCCAAGCAAGGCTCCAGCGAGCTGCCCGCCGCCAGAGGGAGCAGGCAGATTGCCACTGCAGTGAGGCATCTGGCTCTCCACAAAGAACCTCCCACTCTTGATCCTCATAACATGAGGCATGATAAAAAATTACATTGTTGTACATTTATACATGATATTATCCAAGAATAGAATCAATGGTTCAATAGTTGAAACGGCCAATATTCCCAGATTCCAGACTATAGCTTGAAGCTTAAGCTGCTGTCCTGTAGCTTCTGCAGCTCGACCGGTCAATTAGAGATGGAACTTTGTATCATTCACTGATATTGTTAATATACTGCAAAATTCACCTGAGCCCTGTGGACTGGCCTTCCCTGGCTGTCTAACCCTGCTGGGACCCCTGTCACCACCTGCTAAAACAAGATGTGTGGGACCTGCACGTCCTGACACATCACTGCAGCGTAGTCAACATTTCTTATGTTGTGGGCGAGAGCGGGCAGTTACACAGACAATGTTGGGATTCAAATATTTTTGTTGTCCCAGAGGTTATTTGGAAACGGTCCTCTTTTTGATTTGTATGTGTTAGTCTTTCCATTGTATTAAAAGTGCATATTTCTCGCATTATTCACACACTCAGAATTCGCTGCTTCAGAAGCCTACCTCTACTAGTTGGACGTGAGAGTTCAAGTGCCCCAAGTAAACTCAGCAACAAAAAAAACGTCCCTTTTTCAGGACCCTGTCTTTCAAAGATAACTCGTAAAAATGTAAATAACCTCACAGATCTTCATTGTAAAGGGTTTAATTCAACAGTGTTTCCCATGCCAGTTCAATGAACCATAAACAATTAATGTGGAACGGTCGTTAAGACACTAACAGCTTACAGACGGTAGGCAATTAAGGTCACAGTTATTAAAAGTTAGAACAATAAAGAGGCCTTTCTACTGACTCTGAAAAACACAGATGCCCAGGGTCCCTGCTCATCTGCTTGAACGTTGCTTCGGTATGCTGCAAGGAGGCATGAGGACTGCAGATGTGGCCAGGGCAATAAATTGCAAGGCACGTACTGTGCGATATCTAAAACAGTGCTACAGGGAGACAGGATGGACAGCTGATCATCCTTGCAGTGGCGGGCCACGTGTATTAACACTTGCACAGGACTGGTACATCCGAACATCACACCTGAGGAACAGGTACAGGATGGCAACATCAACTTCCCAAGTTACACCAGTAACGCACAATCCCTTCATCAGTGCGCAGACTGTTCGCAAAAAGTGCTCTTCATTGACGAGTCACGGTTTTGTTTCACCAGGAGTGATGGTCAGTTTGCGTTTATAGTCGAAGGAATGAGCATTAAACCGAGGCCTGTATTCTGGAGAGGGATCCATTTGGAGGTAGAGGGTCCGTCATGGTCTGGGGCGGTGTGTCACAGCATCATCAGACTGAGCAGGTTGTCATTGCAGGCAATCTCAACCCTGTGCGTTACAGGGAAGACATCCTCCTCCCTCATGTGGTTACCTTCCTGCAGGCCCATCCTGACATGACCCTCCAGCATGACAATGTCACAAGCCATGCTGCTCGTTCTATGCGTGATTTCCTGCCAGACAGGAATATCAGTGTTCTGCCATGGCCAATCCCTTTGAGCACGTCTGGGATGTGTTGGATTGGAGGGTGAGGGCGAGAGCCATTCCCTCCAGAAATGTCCAGTGCCTTGGTGGAAGAGTGGGGTAACATCGCACAGCAAGAACTGGCAAATCTGGTGAAGTATATCGGAGGAGATGTACTGCAGTACTTAATGCAGCTGGTGGCCACACCGGATACTGATTGTTAGATTAGATTTTGACCCCCCTTTTGTTCAGGGAAACATTGTTCAATTTCTGTTAGTCACATGTCTGTGGAACTTCAAGTTTATGTCTCAGTTGTTGAATCTTATGTTCATACAAATATTTACACATGTTAAGTTTGCTGAAAATAAACGCAGTTGACAGTGAGAGGACATTTATTTTTTTGCTGAGTTTGTGTGGTGTCATTGAAATACAGTAGGCTGCCTACGTACGCGGAAAATCACGTGGCAGTTAACTTGAATATGAAATTAACTTGAATATGATTTTATTACAGTGTCTGTAAATAAATATTGATAATAGAAAGTGAAGGGCACTCAACCAACACAAGTCAATGTTCTTAAAAAAATGCAATCATTGAAAAGGAAAAGGCACAATGTGCACATAGGTTAGGCTACTATGGTTTGCGAGCATTGGGTGCCAATGTGGTCTCAATTAGATAGAGTAGGTGTAACAGCTCTCATCGAAAGGAGTGGACCAAAGCGCAGCGTGGAAAGTGTTCATGATTCTTTTATTTCAAAAACACTCAAACAAAGTAACAAAAAACCAAACGCGCACAGTTCTGTCAGGCAGAAACACTAAACAGAAAACAAGATCCCACAAAACCCAAAAGGAAAATGACAACTTATATATGATCCCCAATCAGAGACAACGATAGACAGCTGCCTCTGATTGGGAAACACACACGGCCAAACACAAAGAAATAGAAAAGATAGACTTTCCCACCCGAGTCACACCCTGACCTAACCAAACATAGAAAATAATAAGGAACTCTAAGGTCAGGGCGTGACAGTAGGCTATAGCCAATGCATGGGCGAAGAAGCATGGGGCAATTATCTTTCTAAGGATACGTAATACCTAAATAGGCCTATTATTAGGCTATAGTTTACAACATTGCCTAGAAATAGGCCTAAATATTGATCACCCATTATTTCGCCACCTGAAAATCTTCCCTAAAAGGTATGCTGTAAAAATAGCTCAAGAGGAAATGCAAGTCTCTCTGCTGTCTTCAAACTACATCTAGCATATTGGCTGATACAACCCAAGTAATACAATATAAGGACCATGTGAGAATCTCAGGTAATTTAACCTATTTCTTCAGTTATTTTTGCGCATTTGATATTGCATATAGGCTAGAAAATTGGTGGGACCATACGCCTAAAATAGCATTGCGGGACTATGGTTGGATTTGAGTCGGAAAGAAAGCCAGCAGGTGCAGGCAGGTGCTGGATGAAGAAATCGGTCCCCCACAGACCTTTACTGTGAAGCCTGTAATGTTAGAGCTGTTTATTACTGTGTAAGTGTGAAAAGTAGGGAATGGGGAAAAAAAGCTATGGAAACTAACAGATAAATTACGTTACATTGCCATACTGACTAATACAACTCACATGGCACTGAGAAAATATAAATTAGAATATCAATCTTCAATCGTTTGGCTGATAGTTTCATCATTTGATTCTGGTCTAGTTTGATTGAGGCAAAAAGAATAGCTAATGTTAGCCAACTTTTGGCCAACTTTCTGTCTCACCTTACATCAACTGGCGAAAACATGCCAAGTTCATTTACTTCTGAAACGAGACAAAACAAAGGCTATAAAACATTTCCATACAAACAACAGCTGTTAGATAGTAATAGTCACCTCATATCGCCATCTGACAGATAACTAAAGGCTAGAGCTGACCTGGCTGTGGTAGCTACTCACTAGTTTAGCATATTCATTCACCTAAGTCGAAAAGGGATAAAATATTATCTAACATTACAACGAAGGCGCAGTGACATCCAGCTGGTAAAGACCTCCCAAATGTATGAGGGGTGGCCCAACATGCCATAACACAAATCACCCGTAAGGAAATGCCTTAAAACAGTGCCAAAGAGGTATACTGCTGGTGGAATGAGCCCTTCCGGGCCGTAACCCGTGCTATTATATTTCCAATACAATAGCCTCCACTAGCCCAAGGGATAGCTGTTAACGAGATAGAGGACCCCCTTGCAGGGTGACGCCCCAAAAAGCAAAGGTTGTTGCCCTTCTAGCACAATACTGTCACTTCATCCAAGCAAATGCGCAAAACGCATACTGGACACAAACGATGGAGACGCTCTTCTTACATAAGCTAGGTAGCCAAGTTAGCTAAAACCTTGCGGCAAAGGTTAACCAACTCTTGAAAGCTAGTCGTGTGATGCTAGCTATCACTGGAAGCTGAGGAGTATAAATATAATAATATAATGTAATTGTACTCTGAACAAAAACGCTCCTTTCTGTCAGTACTCTACACTATTGACAGGAGCTGAGGTCCTTCGTTTGGCAGCGTTAACTTCACGGATTGCCTGTCCTTATGAAGTGAGTTTCAGTGAGCATATTCTGTTCCGCAGACACTGCGTGATTGGTTCAGTGGATGTCTTCAGATGACACGTTTTGATATTCTGAAGAACACAAACCATTTCCAATGCATATTTGTTTCATTGATATGCACCATATCCTGCCACATTCTAAATCCGGATGTGTCTTTTAGACATAATAAGATATTGTGATTACTCCCGATATCACACATGGACATTTCTTATGGCCGTATATGGACTCATTCAATATCCTGAGATATGTGACATTCTATTTTCTCTCTTCATGTTGACAAATATGAACTATATACATTGCATATCTGTGTTTTCTCAGCACATTGAAGATATGAGATAATGATAATGATTCCAAATATGCTTCTCTTGGCTAAAGTCCATTTCCGGATTGTCAAGACTACCGCCGAAGTTGATCGTCACCCCCAAGTGAGCCGGCATAATTCTCACCCAGAGTCCTCTGTTGCACATATGTTTGTGTATTGTCACTTTCCCTGAGTTTTCTCCGCATTCCCAGCATAAGGCACTCGTCGATTCAGGCGCGGCTGGGAATTTTATTGATAGAGCGTTAGCCCATAGTTTAGGGATCCCCATTGTTCCAGAGGCTGTGCCCTTCCCAAACCACGGCTTAGATAGTCGACCATTAGGGTCAGGGTTGATTAGGGAGGTCACCTCTCCTTTGGGCATGGTGGGGTCACAAGGAGAGGATTAGTCTTGGATTGACTCTCCTGCGTTTCCCATAGTGCTACCCTGGTTAGCTTGTCATAACTCCACTGTTTCTTGGCCACAGAGGGCTCTCACGGGGTGGTCGCCAGAGTGCTCAGTTAGGTGTTTAGGGGTTTCCGTTGGTGCTACTACAGTGGAGAGTCCAGACCAGGACTCCACAGTGCGCATTCCCCCTGAATATGCCGATTTGGCTCTCGCCTTCTCCAAAAAGAAGGCGACTCAATTACCACCCCATCGACGGGGGGATTGAGCAATAAATCTCCTGGAAGAGGCTGCACTTCCCAGGAGTCAAGTGTATCCCCTCACACAGGCGGAGACGGCGGCTATGGAAACATATGTCTCCGAATCCCTGCGTCAGGGGTACATTCGGTCCTCCACTTCACCCGCCTCCTTGAGTTTATTTTCTGTGAAGCAGAAGGAGGGAGGTCTGCGCCTGTCGGGGTCTGAATCAGATCACTGTGAGGTATAGTTACCCGCTACCGCTCATAGCCACATCGATTGAGTCAATGCACGGGGTGCTCTTCTTCACCAAACTAGATCTCGGGAGCACTTGCAACCTGGTGCATATCCGGGAAGGAGACGAGTGGAAGACGGCTTTCAGTACCACCTCAGGGCACTATGAGTACCTCGTCATGCCGTAAGGGTTGATGAATGTGCCATCAGTCTTCCAAGCCTTTGTAGATGAGATTTTCAGGGACCTGCACGGACATTTTTATATACTCTGCTACACGAGCCGAGCATGTGTCCCTGGTGCGCAGGGAGCTTGGTCGCCTGTTGGAGCAGGACCTGTACGTCAAGGCTGAGAAATGCCGTTCCACAGCTGCCTTGGTCGCACCTGTCGGTGGATTTTCTGACTGATCTTCCACTCTCACAGGGTAACACTGCGATCCTGGACATTGTGGATAATTTCTAAGTCCTGTCGTCTCCTCCCTCTGCCCGGTCTCCCCACGGCCCTACAGACTGCGGAAGCCTTGTTTACACACGTCTTCCGGCACTATGGGGTACCTGAGGATATAGTGTCTGATCGGGGTCCCCAGTTCACGTCTAGGGTCTGGAAGGCGTTCATGGCATGTCTGGAGGTCTCGATCAGCCTTGCTTCAGGGTTTCACCCCGAGAGTAATGGGCAGGTGGAGAGGGTGAACCATGATGTGGGCAGGTTTCTGCGGTCCTATTGCCAGGACTGGCCGGGGGAGTGGGCGGCGTTTGTGCCCTGGGCCGAGATGGCACAGAACTCTCTTCGCCACTCCTCCACTAACCTCTCTCCCTTCCAGTGCGTACTGGGGTACCAGCCGGTTCTGGCGCCTTGGCATCAGAGTCAGCCTGGGTTTCCTGCGGTGGCCGACTGGTTCAGGCGAGCGGAGGAGACATGGGAAGCTATCCGTGTTCACCTTCGGCAGGCCTTGACGCGCCAATAGGAGAACGCAGATCGCCACCACAGTGAGGCCGAACACCGGGGGACCGGGTCTGGCTCTCGACCCAAAACTTGCCCCTCCGGAAGCTGGGTCCGGTGTTTGTGGGGCCATTTAAAGTCCTGAGGAGAGTGAACAAGTTTTTTTATAGGTTACAGCTTCCACCTGATTACCGTATTAACCCCTCGTTCCATGTGTCTCTCCTCAGGTCGGTGGTGGCTGGCCCGCTCCAGGAGTCTGAGGTGCGGGAGGTTCCTCCGCCCCTTCTAGACATCGGGGGGAACCCGGCGTACTCCGTTCGCTCCATACTGGATTCGAGGCGTAGGGCCGGGGGCCTTCAGTATCTCGTGGAGTGGGAAGGGTACGGTCCGGAGGAGAGGTGCTGGGTTCCGGTCGAGGACGTGTTGGACCCTTCAATGCTGCAGGAGTTCCACCGTCTTTGTCCGTATCGCCATATGCCTCGCCCTCCGGGTCGTCCCCAAGGCCGGTGTCGATGCGCGGCTCCGTCAAGGGGGGGGGTCCGAGGAGGGTACTGTCACGACTTCCACCAAAGTTGGTCCCTCTCCTTGTTTGGGCGGCGCTCGGCGGTCGAAGTCACCGACCTTATAGCCATCGCTGATCCACTTTTCATTTTCCATTGGTTTTGTCTTGTCTTCCATCACACCTGGTTCCAATTCCATCAATTACATGTTGTGTATTTAACCCACTGTCCCCCCCCCCCCCCCCCTTGTCGGTAATTGTTTATTGTAGTGCTTATGCATGGTATGCTGGTATTTACAGGGTTTTGTTTGACCCATTTATTGTATCGTTCTGTTGACGGTTGTTTATGGATATTAAACCTGTTGTAAATCAGTTTTCGCTCTCCTGCGCGGGACTTCTCTGCCGCCAGTACATGGATCGTGATATGCTTTTTGATATGCTGAAAATAAGATTTCTGATACATTTCTTAGTTTTCAGCACATGCTCAATAATTTGAGAAATATGGAATCCATATTTTTCTTTCATGCACATATCATTTTTGGATTCCCTCCGGATATTGACTCATTAGATATCCTGACATAGGCCTATGTGGACATTTTAATTTCTCTACATGACAGTAGGCTTACAGTGCATAGTATATTTTATCAGCACAAACAATGCAATATGCTCTTGCCTGAAGTCCATATCAGGATCTTGATAAGCATTTTGATATGCTAAATAAGGACAATTTCTGATGCTTATTTGAGTTTTGAGGACATGCTGAATGATTAAAAAAATATCAAATCCATATAATTATTTTAGACACTAGCAGTCATTGTTGTATTCCCTCTGGAAAAAGGCACATGCAAATGCAAACTAAAAGGACTGTAACTGGTAGCCTAGCAACAAGAATCTGCAGCACAAATGAGTATGTAAATGGGGTGTGGTCGAACTGACAACTGGAGAAACAAAGAAATGAGAAAAATACCTCAAAGAAGTTAACACCAAAGTGTGTAGCTAATTTGAGATGTGTTATTTATTTTAGTATCTAGAATCAACAATGTTAGCTCATTTGCCCAGCAACCAGTAGGGCTAGCTATCTAGGCTTGATAGGGGGTAAAAGCTAACTGGTATCCTAGCAAGCTAACAAATAAAAACTTTTTTTTTTAACCCCTATCAAGCCTTTCAAGGTGACAGCTAACGTTAAAAGTTTGTCATATTTTGTATTCCTGGTTAGTATAGCCAGCTAACTAACTTAACTAGCAACTTGGCTAGCTAGCTTGTTTGAGTTTTATTCATGACGATTTTTCTCGTCATGAATAAAGCAGGTAGAGTATCTACCTTGCGGTATGTTTATGTGAAATGACAACATTTGTTGCTCCTTGAAAAAACTTTAAGTTCATTGATTAGGTGCACTTCTAGTCATTTCTGAATAATTTGCATTCGTAACACACACAGATATGTATTTTTGCAGCTGTAATGGACATAATTGGACATAAAACTATGCTGAAATTTTGCTTGTTTCAGCTCTCATTTACCCATTTGTGTTCCAATGTTCCCTGTCTCTACATCTTCTCTAATCTAGAGATAAATATGTCCAGGTAAAATCACTTGCTAAACACCTGACAAATCCAAATGCTCGTGAGATGATGTGAATGCTGTAATCTCCACAACTAATTAATTTCACTCATAAAGATAGCATAAATCAATGATTTAATCACATGTGCCCGAATACAACAGGTGTAGTGAAATGCTTACTTACGAGACCCTAACCAACAGTGCAGTTAAAAAAATACGGATAAGAATAAGAGATAAAAGTAACAAGTAATTAAATAGCAACAGGAAAAAACAACAATATATACAGTGAGGGGCCGGTACAGAGTCAATGTGCGGGGGCACCGGTTAGTTGAGGTAGTATGTACATGTAAGTAGAGTTTTTAAAGTGACTATGTATAGATGACAACAGAGAGTGGCAGTTGTGTGAAGGGTGAGCAATGCAAATAGTCTGGGTATTTTTAATTAAAGTTTCCATGAATTACAGTCCCTGGCTACTAGGAGCGCCGCCTCTGGGTGAGCATTTTCTTGTTTGCTTATGGCGGAATACAGCTCATTCAATGCTATCTTAGTGCCAACCTCTGACTGAGGTGGTAGGTAAACAGCTACGAAGAATTCAGATGAGAACTCTCTTGGCAGGTAGTGTGGTCTACAGCTTATCATGATATACTCAACCTCAGGCAAGCAATAGCGCTAGACCTCCTTAGATATAGTGCACCAGCTGTTATTTACAAAAATACATAGTCCGCCGCCCCTTGTCTAACCAGACGCCGCTGTTCTATCCTGCCGGTACATCGTATAACCAGTCAGCTGTATGTTGATATTGTTGTCGTTCAGCCACGACTCCGTGAAGCATAAGATGTTAGTTTTTAATGTCCCATTTTATTGTCCAAAGATTGCATGTTTGCTAGCAGAATTGAGGGAAGTGGGGGTTTATTGGATCGCTTCCATATTCCCAGAAGGCAGCCCACTCTCTGGCCTCTCTTTCTCTGCCTCCTCTTCAACCAGATCACGGGGGTCTGCGCCTGTTCCCGAGGGAGCTGTTTATCCTCCGCCTGGGGCTCGTCAGAGTCGCGAAAGAAGAAAAAGGATTATGCTAGTCCGTGGTGAGTAATCGCAGTCCTGATGTCTAGAAGTTATTTTCGGTCATAAGAGACGGTAGCGGCAACATTATGTACAAAATGTACATAATCTTTAATAATGGCGCCGACAGAGATGGCCGCCTCGCTTCGCGTTCCTAGGAAACTATGCAGTTTTTTGTTTTTTTACGTGTTATTTCTTACATTAGTACCCCAGGTCATCTTAGGTTTCATTACATACAGTCGAGAAGAACTACTGAACATAAGATCAGCGTCAACTCACCATCAGTACGACCAAGAATATGTTTTTCGCGACGCGGATCCTGTGTTCTGCCTTTCAAGCAGGACAACGGAACGGATCCCATGCAGCGACCCAAAAACAAAACGGCTCCGAAAAAAAGGGAAACGAGGCGGTCTTCTGGTCAGACTCCAGAGACGGGCACATTGTGCACCACTCCCTAGCATTCTTCTCGCCAATGTCCAGTCTCTTGACAACAAGGTTGATGAAATCCGAGCAAGGGTAGCATTCCAGAGGGACATCAGAGACTGTAACGTTCTTTGCTTCGGAAACATGGCTCACTGGAGAGACGCTATCGGAGGCGGTGCAGCCAGCGGGTTTCTCCACGCATCGCGCTGACAGAAACAAACATCTTTCTGGTAAGAAGAGGGGCGGGGGCGTATGCCTTATGGCTAACGAGACATGGTGGGATGAAAGAAACATACAGGAACTCAAATCCTTCTGTTCACCTGATTTAGAATTCCTCACAATCAAATGTAGACCGCATTATCTACCAAGAGAATTCTCTTCGATTACAATCACAGCCGTATATATCCCCCCCCAAGCAGACACATCGATGGCTCTGAACGAACTTTATTTGACTCTTTGCAAACTGGAATCCATTTATCCGGAGGCTGCATTCATTGTAGCTGGGGATTTTAACAAGGCTAATCTGAAAACAAGACTCCCTAAATTTTATCAGCATATCGATTGCGCAACCAGGGGTGGAAAAACCTTGGATCATTGTTACTCTAACTTCTTTCGGAAAAGCTCACCACGACTCCATTTTGTTGATCCCTGCCTACAGACAGAAACTAAAACAAGAGGCTCCCACACTGAGGTCTGTCCAACGCTGGTCCGACCAAGCTGACTCCACATTCCAAGACTGCTTCCATCACGTGGACTGTGATATGTTTCGTATTGCGTCAGATAACAATATTGACGAATACGCTGATTCGGTGTGCGAGTTCATTAGAACGTGCTTTGAAGATGTCGTTCCCATAGCAACGATTAAAACATTCCCTAACCAGAAACCGTGGATTGATGGCAGCATTCGCGTGAAACTGAAAGCGCGAACCACTGCTTTTAAATCAGGGCAAGGTGACTGGTAACATGACCGAATACAAACAGTGCAGCTATTCCCTCCGCAAGGCTATCAAACAAGCTAAGCGTCAGTACAGAGACAAAGTAGAATCTCAATTCAACGGCTCAGACACAAGAGGCATGTGGCAGGGTCTACAGTCAATCACAGACTACAAGAAGAAATCCAGCCCAGTCACGGACCAGGATGTCTTGCTCCCAGGCAGACTAAATAACTTTTTTGCCCGCTTTGAGGACAATACAGTGCCACTGACACGGCCTGCAACGAAAACATGCGGACTCTCCTTCACTGCAGCCGAGGTGAGTAAGACATTTAAACGGGTTAACCCTCGCAAGGCTGCAGGCCCAGACGGCATCTCCAGTCGCGCCCTCAGAGCATGCGCAGACCAGCTGGCCGGTGTGTTTACGGACATATTCAATCAATCCCTATACCAGTCTGCTGTTCCCACATGCTTCAAGAGGGCCACCATTGTTCCTGTTCCCAAGAAAGCTAATGTAACTGAGCTAAACGACTACCGCCCCGTAGCACTCACTTCCGTCATCATGAAGTGCTTTGAGAGACTAGTCAAGGACCATATCACCTCCACCCTACCTGACACCCTAGACCCACTCCAATTTGCTTACCGCCCAAATAGGTCCACAGACGATGCAATCTCAACCACACTGCACACTGCCCTAACCCATCTGGACAAGAGGAATACCTATGTGAGAATGCTGTTCATCGACTACAGCTCGGCATTCAACACCATAGTACCCTCCAAGCTCGTCATCAAGCTCGAGACCCTGGGTCTCGACCCCGCCCTGTGCAACTGGGTACTGGACTTCGGGCCGCACCCCAGGTGGTGAGGGTAGGCAACAACATCTCCTCCCCGTTGATCCTCAACACTGGGGTCCCACAAGGGTGCGTTCTGAGCCCTCTCCTGTACTCCCTGTTCACCCACGACTGCGTGGCAACGCACACCTCCAACTCAATCATCAAGTTTGCGGATGACACAACAGTGGTAGGCTTGATTACCAACAACGACGAGACGGCCTACAGGGAGGAGGTGAGGGCCCTCGGAGTGTGGTGTCAGGAAAATAACCTCACACTCAACGTCAACAAAACTAAGGAGATGATTGTGGACTTCAGGAAACAGCAGAGGGAACACCCCCCTATCCACATCGATGGAACAGTAGTGGAGAGGGTAGCAAGTTTTAAGTTCCTCGGCATACACATCACAGACAAACTGAATTGGTCCACTCACACAGACAGCATCGTGAAGAAGGCGCAGCAGCGCCTCTTCAACCTCAGGAGGCTGAAGAAATTCGGCTTGTCACCAAAAACACTCACAAACTTCTACAGATGCACAATCGAGAGCATCCTGGCGGGCTGTATCACCGCCTGGTACGGCAACTGCTCCGCCCTCAACCGTAAGGCTCTCCAGAGGGTAGTGAGGTCTGCACAACGCATCACCGGGGGCAAACTACCTGCCCTCCAGGACACCTACACCACCCGATGTTACAGGAAGATCATCAAGGACATCAACCACCCGAGCCACTGCCTGTTCACCCCGCTATCATCCAGAAGGCGAGGTCAGTACAGGTGCATCAAAGCTGGGACCGAGAGACTGAAAAACAGCTTCTATCTCAAGGCCATCAGACTGTTAAACAGCCACCACTAACATTGAGTGGCTGCTGCCAACACACTGACACTGACACTGACTCAACTCCAGCCACTTTAATAATGGGAATTGATGGGAAATGATGTAAATATATCACTAGCCACTTTAAACAATGCTACCTTATATAATGTAACTTACTCTACATTATTAATCTCATATGCATACGTATATACTGTACTCTATATCATTGACTGCATCCTTATGTAATACATGTATCACTAGCCACTTTAACTATGCCACTTTGTTTACATACTCATCTCATATGTATATACTGTACTCGATACCATCTACTGTATCTTGCCTATGCTGCTCTGTACCATCACTCATTCATATATCCTTATGTACATATTCTTTATCCCCTTACACTGTGTATAAGACAGTAGTTTTGGAATTGTTAGTTAGATTACTTGTTGGTTATTACTGCATTGTCGGAACTAGAAGCACAAGCATTTCGCTACACTCGCATTAACATCTGCTAACCATGTGTATGTGACAAATAACATTTGATTTGATTTGAGTAAAAAAATTACTTACAAACAACGCAGAAAAACAAACAAAAAAACAATCTGTTGGTGGCACGTAAAACGTCTGCCTTCTACTCCGGCACCATCTTACTATACAGAAAAAGCTGACAATTTGTCAGTTAATCCTTTCCTGAAATTGTACTGTGGCCATTTGAATGTCTTGATGATGCTTCATCGTATAGAGTCTGCATGGTGGTTAGCTATATCCATTATGCTTATTCCAATAACATCTTCATACTCTAAAATACAGAGCAAAGATACATTTATCTTTATGCATATAAAATATAAGTACGGTACTTTGTAATAAACTTGCAGGCTAGACTATAGACAATTGGTTGAAGAAAGAACAAAAGAATATGGCCCATCCAACCTCACACTCATAAAAATTGTGTCCCTTTTTTAAAACTACTTACTTGATTTTTAACAGATTAAGTTTAAATTGACTTTCATGCACTAATTCAAAACTTCTACGTTTAACAATTATCATTAATTGGATCACAGACCCATAAAAGAATGCATTTATAATAAGAAGAGAGTAGAACTAGTAAGATAAGCACTTTTAAACTTGTCACAATGCTGGAAACGTATGTATTCATGTTATCAAGAATAAGTTAGAGAGCAATTTCTGATAGAAATGCCCAATTTATTAGATGTATAATTGAAAGTATTCTGCATTGTTGTGACCCACCATTTCCAGAGCACTAGCTGCAGTACGAAATAGGAATATTGTCATGTCTTCAGAATCGTAAGGTCCAAGAAAAAAGGACAAAAGATATGTCACTCTCGGGAGGAATGTCTTGGAATAAAAAAATGTTTTTTCAGTTATCAACACCCAGAGATAAAAGTGCTCATCGTCAAAGTGCTTCCAGACAAAACTAGACAGAGATATATTGATACACTTCAATAGGTCCACCTGCATTCATAATCTCTCCATAGGATTGTAGGTACAAGTAATTTGATAGGCCAATGAGCTTCATACGAATACATGGAGACAAAAACAGAGTAGTGACCTATTTTATTTCCCAACCATTTCTAAGCCGACTTCTGCAGTGAACGAGAAATACTAAATTAGTCATTTTACCCAAATCTAATTCATGTATTGATGAAAGAGTCACAAATCCAAAACGGAGAGAGAGACAGAAGTAAAGAGCCACATTATGTTAAAATGAATATGTATCAGGTTTCTAATGACTACACGTGCCATCTTTCAGTGAAGCATGAATTTATTTTCGCTAATTGGGCAACTGGTAGAGCGCCTAAATTTTTAAAAAGGAGGTGTTACACATTTAATCATGACATAGAGAGGGGTTTACTGTCAACCTGTTCTGCTTGCTGTTGTAGCTAATCATGGAATGTAGGAATCAGGCTCTGACTCCTGCTCTAACTGTCTCTTTGGGTCTTTCCCTCTACCGTCGCACCGAGCCAGAGGCAGAAATTGACATAAGTAGGAAAAATCATCCATCAATCCTCATCCCCATTGACCGCCATGCTATGGTACTTTTGTTTGTATCTCTATAACCTGCCAGACCACAGAGTGCAGCTGGTACAATCACTAGGTTCATTTTCAGGCCAAAATAATATCCGTGTGTCCACGGAATGTGCTAGGGGAACTAGACTCCAGTGAGGGAGAAGTCTTTGGAAAACATACAGCACCAGTCAAAAGTTTGGAAACACCTACTCATTCAAAGGCTTTTCTTTATTTGGACTATTTTCTACATTGTAGAATAATAGTGAAGACATCAACACTATGAAATAACACACATGGAATCATGTAGTATCTTCAAAGTAGCCACCCTTTGCCTTGATGATGATCATGAAAGCCTGATTTGCACAGACTCCTCTGAACAGTTGATGTTGAGATGTGTCTATTACTTGAACTCTGTGAAGCACTATTTTGGGCTGCAAATTCTGAAGCAGGTAACTCTAAAGAACTTATCGTCTGCAGCAGAGGTAACTCTGGGTCTTCCTTTCCTGTGGCGGTCTTCATGAGAGCCAGTTTCATCATAGCACTTGATTGTTTTTGCGACTGCACTTGAAGAAACTTTCAAAGCTCTTGAAATGTTCCATTTTGACTGACCTTCATCTCTTAAACTTCTTATGGGCAGGTGGGACTGTAGCGTCCCACCTGTCCAACATCCGGTGAAATTGCAGAGCGCGTAATTCAAAAATACTAATTTCAAATATTTAACATTGTTGAAAATGTGTTATACATCAAAATAAAGCTTAACTTCGTGTTTATCCAGCCGCTGTGTCAGATTTCAAAAATACTGTACGGCGAAAGCACACCATGCGATTATCTGAGGACAGCGCCCCGCATACAAACACATGAAAATGATTTTTCAACCAGGCAGGTGCGACACAAAAGTCAGAAATAGTGATATAATTAATGCCTTACCATTGAAGATCTTCTTCTGTTGGCACTCCAAAATGTCCCTGAAACATCACAAATGGTCCTTTTGTTCGATAATGTCCTTATGTCTCAAAAATGTCCATTTATTTGGCGTGTTTGATTCAGAAATACACCGGTTTCAACTCGCCCAACATGCCTACAAAGTATCTACCAAGTTACCTGTAAACTTGGTCCAAACATTTCAAACAACGTTCCTAATCCAACCTCAGGTACCAAAAAAATGTAAATAATTGATAAAAATTAAGACAGAATAAACTGTTTCTAATACCGCACCAAAACAGTAGAGTCCACCTGGAGTGACACTTACAATGAATAGGACTACTTATTCATTTCTCAAAAGAAAAACATAGAACAATTTCTAGAGACTGTTGACATCTAGTGGAAGCCATAGGAACTGCAACCAGGTTCCTAATAATAAGAAATAGAAATCCATTGGAAAATCCGATGACCTCAATTTTTTCCCCCCTGGATGATTTGTCCTCGGGGTTTCACCTGCCAAATCAGTTCTGTTATCCTCACAGACATTATTTTAACAGTTTTAGAAACTTTAGAGTTTTCTACCCAAATCTACCAATTACAGTGCCTTGCGAAGGTATTCGGCCCCCTTGAACTTTGCGACCTTTTGCCACATTTCAGGCTTCAAACATAAAGATATAAAACTGTATTTTTTTGTGAAGAATCAACAACAAGTGGGACACAATCATGAAGTGGAATGACACTTATTGGATATTTCAAACTTTTTTAACAAATCAAAAACTGAAAAATTGGGCGTGCAAAATTATTCAGCCCCTTTACTTTCAGTGCAGCAAACTCTCTCCAGAAGTTCAGTGAGGATCTCTGAATGATCCAATGTTGACCTAAATGACTAATGATGATAAATACAATCCACCTGTGTGTAATCAAGTCTCCGTATAAATGCACCTGGACTGTGATAGTCTCAGAGGTCCGTTAAAAGCGCCGAGAGCATCATGAAGAACAAGGAACACACCAGGCAGGTCCGAGATACTGTTGTGAAGAAGTTTAAAGCCGGATTTGGATACAAAAATATTTCCCAAGCTTTAAACATCCCAAGGAGCACTGTGCAAGCGATAATATTGAAATGGAAGGAGTATCAGACCACTGCAAATCTACCAAGACCTGGCCGTCCCTCTAAACTTTCAGCTCATACATGGAGAAGACTGATCAGAGATGCAGCCAAGAGGCCCATGATCACTCTGGATGAACTGCAGAGATCTACAGCTGAGGTGGGAGACTCTGTCCATAGGACAACAATCAGTCGTATATTGCACAAATCTGGCCTTTATGGAAGAGTGGCAAGAAGAAAGCCATTTCTTAAAGATATCCATAAAAAGTGTTGTTTAAAGTTTGCCACAAGCCACCTGGGAGACACACCAAACATGTGGAAGAAGGTGCTCTGGTCAGATGAAACCAAAATTGAACTTTTTGGCAACAATGCAAAACGTTATGTTTGGCGTAAAAGCAACACAGCTCATCACCTTGAACACACCATCCCCACTGTCAAACATGGTGGTGGCAGCATCATGGTTTGGGCCTGCTTTTCTTCAGCAGGGACAGGGAAGATGGTTTAAATTGATGGGAAGATGGATGGAGCCAAATACAGGACCATTCTGGAAGAAAACCTGATGGAGTCTGCAAAAGACCTGAGACTGGGACGGAGATTTGTCTTCCAACAAGACAATGATCCAAAACATAAAGCAAAATCTACAATGGAATGGTTCAAAAATAAACATATCCAGGTGTTAGAATGGCCAAGTCAAAGTCCAGACCTGAATCCAATCGAGAATCTGTGGAAAGAACTGAAAACTGCTGTTCACAAATGCTCTCCATCCAACCTCACTGAGCTCGAGCTGTTTTGCAAGGAGGAATGGGAAAAAATGTCAGTCTCTCGATGTGCAGAACTGATAGAGACATACCCCAAGTGACTTACAGCTGTAATCGTAACAAAGTATTAACTTAAGGGGGCTGAATAATTTTGCACGCCCAATTTTTCAGTTTTTGATTTGTTAAAAAAGTTTGAAATATTCAATAAATGTCGTTCCACTTTATGTTTGTGTCCCACTTGTTGTTGATTCTTCACAAAAAAATACAGTTTTATATCTTTATGTTTGAAGCCTGAAATGTGGCAAAAGGTCGCAAAGTTCAAGGGGGCCGAATACTTTCGCAAGGCACTGTATATGCACATCCTAGCCTCTGGGCCTGAATAACAGGCAGTTTACAAAATATTGCCCCATACCCAAGAGAGGTTAAAGTAATGATGGACTGACACTTCTCTTTGCTTATCTGAGCTGTTCTTGCCATAATATGGACTTGGTATTTTACCAAATAGGGCTATCTTCTGTATACCCCCCTATCTTGTCACAATACAACTGATTGGCTCAAACGCATTAAGAAGGAAATCAATTCCACAAATGAATTTTTAACAAGGCGCACTTGTTAATTGAAATGCATTTCTGGTGGTTTAGAGAATTCCAAGAGTGTGCAAAGCTGTCATCAAGGCAATGGGTGGCTGTGTTGAAGTATCTCAAACATAAAATATATTTAGATTTGTTTAACACTTTTTTCGTTACTACATGATTCCATATGTGTTTTGATGTCTTCAGTATTATTCTACAATGTAGAAAATAGTCAAAATAAAGAAAAGCCCTTATTAGGAATGAGTAAGTCAAAACTTTTGACTGTAGGTTGCTGCTCCGTGCTGGAATTTCACATGTCTTACAGAGAGAATTCCCACCAGTTCCACAGTGGCTTTGGCCGAACTGTGTTGAGGTAAGTACCAGTGAAACTTCTTGTAAGTAAGTAAAGTAAGTCAGACCTAAATCTTTAGCAGGCCTAGAGGAATGTGAAAATACAGTACTATCTGTTATAAGGATGACAACACTTAAACATCAGCCATGGAAAACAAATGCACATTCATTGTATATGCCAATATTGAAATCATGGGCATTTGCCAAGATATAAATAAGCAATATTACCATCTGAATTAACCTATAGTCCCTTAGCAAAATGGTACAGCTTCACACGAGCGGAGGCACCTTTTGATACGGCTTTCTCCTTCAAAAACAAATAGACAAAACCATGTGATTAATCATAATCTCAGGGTTTCACATATATTTGATAATTAACGTTAAAAAAATAACACCATGACAAAACTATAATTATATTATCAACACCATGGCCGACTGTTGTGTAATGTTTTATCCTGTTAAGGCTAGGGCAGAATACTGCCCCCGTTGGTGAAATGCGTGCCCATAGTAAACAGAAAAAAAATCTGTAAAAAATTGCTAATATACGCATATAATAAATATTATTGAATAGAAAACACTCTAAAGCTTCTAAAACCGTTTAAATTATGTCTGTAAGTAAAGCAGAACTCTCAGGGCACTCATTCTCCCAAACTCTCTCTTGTCATCCAAAAAGTTGGCCCAACTTTGACGTCATCACCCCCACCCTTCCCAAGCACCTACGGTCCTGGGAACAGTTCCTATGCCTTCAGCGCGGTGTCCGCTTTCAATGGGGCTTCTCATTGTGTGAATCACGTGCTCACGAGATTAATGACGGGCCGAATCCTTTCGGTCGCGCGAGATCTCACGCGCATTCTGCGCCTGTGGTGTCTTTCTTTCAAGATTGATTAAACGATGCGTGTGTTTCTCTTTGTCCTGAGAATTGCGGTGAAGCTATATAGCATGCTAACGCTGTGTTCTGAACCAAGTTTGACAAGTTTAGTCGACATATAATATGTAATTTCGACGTTTTGGTGCGAACTAACTTTACTTTTTGGCTGCATTTCAACCGAAATATGTCGTGTTTGATAACCGAAAGACACAGACTTCAAAACTAAAGCTGTTTTTGGTAAGTATAAACCCTTCCAGGTCTTCTGATGGAAGAACAGCAAAGGTAAGGGAACATTTATGTGTTAAATTTGGGTTTCTGTGGAGGAGCCAAAATGCTAATTCCTGAGCGCCGACTCACATTATAGCCTAGTGAACGAAATCTGTAAAGTTAAAAATAAATGTAACACAGCTGTTTTATTAAGAAGAAGTGTATCTTTCTAAGTATATGTAGAACATGTATATTTAGTCAATGTTTATGATGTGTATTTCTGTTATCTGGCAGAGTTACCATAATTTCTCCAGGCATTGTTGTAGCATTTTTTAGCCATGACCTTCTATGTAAACCGTGATTTATGGATATAATTAGCATATTATTGAAAAAAACATAAATGTACTGTATAACATGTCCTATTCCTGTCATCTGATGAAGATTTTCAAAAGGTTAGTGAATTATTTTACTTTTAATCCTGCTTTTGTGATTGCATCTATTGTTCTACAAAATGGCTATGTAAATTAGCCTATCTTTGGTGGTGGTTTGACATAAATATGTGCTATGTTTCCGCCGTAAAACATTTTAGAAATCTGACTTGGTGGCTAGATGAACAAGGTGTTTATCTTTCATTTGAGCTATTGGACTTGTTAATGTGTGGAGGTTAAATATTTCTAAGAATATTTTTTGCGTTCTGTGTGCTACTGTGTCAGTTGAGCAGTGGGGGGAGGTGCCCTAGCGGGACGTGTGGTGCCAAGTAGATTTATTCTAGAAATAACAGAAGGTAAGAATTATGAAAATTGCTTTTAAATGTCTTTAAATTTTACATTTCCGTATACAAATAATGAGGCAATAACAAAATGTAGTTGCTCTAACTTTGGGTAAATGAGGAAATGTTTTCTAAATCAGACCCAGAAAAGACAGCGAATCAGTTGCACTTTTGGGTCACTTGCAATTAACTTGAGGTCGTTATTTTTCCTGTCGTTATGGCTTAAAACAATGTTCAGCTGTAGAATGGGAGTATATGGAGAGGTATCCAAACTCATGTATACCTTATATAGACGGGTTAGCTGGCAGCATCACGAAAACGATGCACACACTTCAATGTGTTATCGTGTTTTGCGATGGCCAGTTGGGTAGCACCAATGACAAAAAGCTGCCAATGGGGGGAATTTTTGGGTTGTTCCTGTGATTTTGACGCCATTTCCGCAGACTTGTTTACGTGTTGCTGTGCGTTTTGTTGCCAACCTTACTTTGCTACCTGACAACTTCACGGTTTTAACTTTTTAATTACCGTTTATATTTTTGTTTTTTCCCTAAACTTTTTCACTCCGGACGCTTTATCTGGACATGGTTCGTCAGGACCTCCAACAGCCCGAAGCTAAGTAGTAACATTAACATGATGCCTTCTAATTGCAGTCGCTGTACTCATAATATACAGGAGAACGATCGCCTTACGGCGAGGATAGCTGTGCTACAAGCCCAGCTTCAGATGATATTGTTACGCAAGGGTAATTTCAGTGTAGGAAAGGATGAGACAGCGTCTATGCCACAGGTAAGTACAGATAGTAACGTTAGTATAAATCCCCTCGCATGGTCCCCTCACGGTTTCTGGAGGGAAATGCTGTAGGAATGCTCAACCGGTGTCGCTCATTCAGCCGACAGACACTTTCAACGGGTTTTCCCCATTAAGCAACGAGTCGGAGTCAGAAGCCGAGCCTTCTCTTGTCTCTACTCCTCCCGTTACGTGTTTTGAGACACCGAAGCTACACACCATTAGCTCTGAAAAATTTAAAACTCTAGTCATTGGCAACTCCATTACCCGCAGTATTAGACTTAAAACGAATCATCCAGCGATCATACACTGTGTACCAGGGGGCAGGGCTACCGACATTAAGGCTAATCTGAAGATGGTGCTGGCTAAAGCTAAAACTGGCGAGTGTAGAGAGTATAGGGATATTGTTATCCACGTTGGCACCAATGATGTTAGGATGAAACAGTCAGAGATCACCAAGCGCAACATAGCTTCAGCGTGTAAATCAGCTAGAAAGATGTGTCGGCATCGAGTAATTGTCTCTAGCCCCCTCCCAGTTAGGGGGAGTGATGAGCTCTACAGCAGTCTCACAACTCAATCGCTTGTTGAAAACTGTTTTCTGCCCCTCCCAAAAGATATAATTTGTAGATAATTGGCCCTCTTTCTGGGACTCACCCACAAACAGGACCAAGCCTGACCTGCTGAGGAGTGACGGACTCCATCCTAGCTGGAGGGGTGCTCTCATAACTCCTCTAGCTCCACAATGAAATAGGGTGCAGGCCAGGCAGCAGGCTGTTAGCCAGCCTGCCAGCATAGTGGAGTCTGCCACTAGCATAGTCAGTGGAGTCAGCTCAGCTATCCCCATTGAGACCGTGTCTGTGCCTTGACCTAGGTTGGGCAAAACTAAACATGGCGGTGTTCGCCTTAGCAATCTCACTAGGATTCCTGCAATCTCACTCTATTCCTGTAATTACTGAAAGAGATCATGATACCTCACATCTCAAAATAGGGCTACTTAATGTTAGATCCCTTACTTCAAAGGCAATTATAGTCAATGAACTAATCACTGATCATAATCTTGATGTGATTGGCCTGACTGAAACATGGCTTAAGCCTGAAGAATTTACTGTTTTAAATGACGCCTCACCTCCTGGCTACACTAGTGACCATATCCCCCGTGCATCCCGCAAAGGCAGATGTGTTGCTAACATTTACCATAGCAAATTTTAATTTACAAAAACAAAATGTCGTTTTCGTCTTTTGAGCTTCTAGTCATGAAATCTATGCAGCCTACTCAATCACTTTTTATAGCTACTGTTTACAGGCCTCCTGGGCCATATACAGCATTCCTCATTGAGTTCCCTGAATTCCTATCGGAACTTGTAGTCATAGCAGATAATATTCTAATCTTTGGTGACTTTAATATTCACATTGAAAAGTCCACAGGCCCACTCCAAAAGGTTTTCGGAGCCATTATCGACTCAGTGGGTTTTGTCCAACATGTCTCTGGACCTACTCACTGTCAGTCATACTCTGGACCTAGTTTTGTCCCATGGAATAAATGTTGTGGATCTTAATGTTTTTCCTCATAATCCTGGACTATCGGACCACCATTTTATTACATTTGCAATTGCAACAAATAATGTGCTCAGAAACCAACCAAGGAACATCAAAAGTTGTGCTATAAATTCACAGACAACACAAAGATTCCTTGATGTCCTTCCAGACTCCCTCTGTCTACCCAAGGATTCCAGAGGACAAAATCAGTTAACCACCTAACTGAGGAACTCAATTTAACCTTGCGCAAAACCCTAGATGCAGTTGCACCCATAAAAACTAAAAACATTTCTCATAAGAAACTAGCTCCTTGGTATACAGACAATACCCGAGCTCTGAAGCAAGCTTTGAGAAAATTGGAACGGAAATTGCGCCACACCAAACTGGAAGTCTTCCGACAGTACTGTGCAGTTTCGAAGAGCCCTTACTGCTGCTCTATCATCCTATTTTTCCAACTTAATTGAGGAAAATAAGAACAATCCGAAATTCCTTTTTGATGCTGTCGCAAAGCTAACTAAAAAGCAGCATTCCACAAGAGAGGATGGCTTTCACTTCAGCAGTAACAAATTCATGAACTTCTTTGAGGAAAAGATCATGATTATTAGAAAGCAAATCACGGACTCCTCTTTAAATCTGCGTATTCCTTCAAAGTTCAGTTGTCCTGAGTCTGCACAACTCTGCCAGGACCTAGGATCAAGAGAGACACTCAAGTGTTTTAGTAATATATCTCTTGTCACAATGATGAAAATAATCATGGCCTCTAAACCTTCAAGCTGCATACCGGACCCTATTCCAACTAAACTACTGAAAGAGCTGCTTCCTGTGCTTGGCCCTCCTATGTTGAACATAATAAATGGCTCTCTATCCACCGGATGTGTACCAAACTCACTAAAAGTGGCAGTAATAAAGCCTCTCTTGAAAAAGCCAAACTATCGGCCTATATCGAATCTTCCATTCCTCTCAATTTTTTTGGAAAAGGTGGTTGCGCAGCAACTCACTGCCTTCCTGAAGACAAACAATGTATACGAAATGCTTCTGTCTGGTTTTAGACCCCATCATAGCACTGAGACTGCACTTGTGAAGGTGGTAAATGACCTTTTAATGGCATCAGACCGAGGCTCTGCATCTGTTCTCGTGCTCCTAGACCTTAGTGCTGCTTTTGATACCATCGATCACCACATTATTTTGGAGAGTTTGGAAACCCAAATTGGTCTACACGGACAAGTTCTGGCCTGGTTTAGATCTTATCTGTCGGAAAGATATCAGTTTGTCTCTGTGAATGGTTTGTCCTCTGAGAAATCAACTGTACATTTCGGTGTTCCTCAAGGTTCTGTTTTAGGACCACTATTGTTTTCACTATATACACTGCTCAAAAAAATAAAGGGAACACTAAAATAACACATCCTAGATCTGAATGAATGAAATATTCATTCTTTTTTCTTTACATAGTTGAATGTGCTGACAACAAAATCACACAAATTATCAATGGAAATCAAATTTATCAACCCATGGAGGCTGATCCAACTTTGATGTAATGTCCTTAAAACAAGTCAAAATGAGGCTCAGTGGTGTGTGTGGCCTCCACGTGCCTGTATGACCTCCCTACAACGCCTGGGCATGCTCCTGATGAGGTGGCGGATGGTGTCCTGAGGGATCTCCCAGACCTGGACTAAAGCATCCGCCAACTCCTGGACAGTCTGTGGTGTTGGTGGATGGAGCGAGACATGATGTCCCAGATGTGCTCAATTGGATTCAGGTCTGGGGAACCGGCGGGCCAGTCCATAGCATCAATGCCTTCCTCTTGCAGGAACTGCTGACACACTCCAGTCACATGAGGTCTAGCATTGTCTTGCATTAGGAGGAACCCAGGGCCAACCACACCAGCATATGGTCTCACAGGGGTCTGAGGATCTCATCTCAGTACCTAATGGCAGTCAGGCTACCTCTGGCGAGCACATGGAGGGCTGTGTGGCCCCCCAAAGAAATGCCACCCCATACCATGACTGACCCACCGCCAAACCGGTCATGCTGGAGGATGTTGCAGGCAGCAGAACGTTCTCCACGGCGTCTCCAGACTCTGTCACGTCTGTCACTTGCTCATGTGTCACGTCTGCTTTCATCTGTGAAGAGCACAGGGAGCCAGTAGCGAATTTGCCAATCTTGGTGTTCTCTGGCAAATGCCAAACGTCCTGCACGGTGTTGGGCTGTAAGCACAACCCACACCTGTGGACGTCTGGCCCTCATACCACCCTCACGGAGTCTGTTTCTGACCGTTTGAGCAGACACATGCACATTTGTGGCCTGCTGGAGGTCATTTTGCAGTGTTCTGGCTGTGCTCCTGCTGTTCCCCCTTGCACAAAGGCGGAGGTAGCGGTCCTGCTGCTGGGTTGTTGCCCTCCTACGTCCTCCTCCACGTCTGCTGATGTACTGGCCTGTCTCCTGGTAGCGCCTCCATGCTCTGGACACTACGCTGACAGACACAGCAAACCTTGCCACAGCTCGCATTGATGTGCCATCCTGGATGAGCTGCACTACCTGAGCCACTTGTGTGGGTTGTAGACTCCGTCTCATGCTACCACTAGAGTGAAAGCACCGCCAGCATTCAAAGTGACCAAAACATCAGCCAGGAAGCATAGGAACTGAGAAGTGGTTTGTGGTTGCCACCTGCAGAACCACTCCTTTATTGGGGGTGTCTTGCTAATTGCCTATAATTTCCACCTGTTGTCTATTCCATTTGCACAACAGCATGTGAAATGTATTGTCAATCAGTGTTGCTTCCTAAGTGGACAGTTTAATTTCACAGAAGTGTGATTGACTTGGAGTTACATTGTGTTGTTTAAGTGTTCCCTTTATTTTTTTGAGCAGTGTATTTTACCTTTTGGGGATGTCATTCGAAAACATAATGTTAACTTTCACTGCTATGCGGATGACACACAGCTGTACATTTCAATTAAACATGGTGAAGCCCCAAAATTGCCCTCGCTCGAAGCATGTGTGTCATGCGTAGGTGTAATAGGTGGCAGGGAAGTCAGGCGCAGGAGAGTCAAATGGAGTGTAAAATGGAGTCTTTTAATAAAGTCCACGGAGTATGCTCCATAACACTAAATGTACATAAACACACAAACATGGGTACGAGGACCCGACGCGCACCTATACAACAATCACACTATACTGACAATAAAACAATCTCTGACAAAGACATGAGGGGAAACAGAGGGTTAAATACACAACAGGTAATGAATGGGATTGAAAACAGGTGTGTGGGAAGACAAGACAAAACCAATGGAAAATGAAAAAAGGATCAATGATGGCTAGAAGACCGGTGACGTCGAACGCCGAGCACCGCCCGAACAAGGAGAGGCAACGACTTCGGTAGAAGTCGTGACAATGTGTTTCAGACATAAGGAAGTGGATGGCTGCAAACGTTCTACTTTTAAACTCAGACAAAACAGAGATGCTCGTTCTAGGTCCCAAGAAACAAAGGGATCTTCTGTTGAATCTGACAATTAATCTTAATGGTTGTACAGTCGTCTCAAATAAAACTGTGAAGGACCTCGGCGTTACTCTGGACCCTGATCTCTCTTTTGAAGAACATATCAAGACTGTTTCAAGGACAGCTTTTTTACATCTACATCACATTGCAAAAATCAGAAACTTTCTGTCCAAAAAATTAATCCATGCTTTTGTCACTTCTAGGTTAGACTACTGCAATGCTCTACTTTCCAGCTACCCGGATAAAGCACTAAATAAACTTCAGTTAGTGCTAAATACGGATGCTAGAATCCTGACGAGAACCCCAAAATGTGATCATATTACTCCAGTGCTAGCCTCCCTACACTGGCTTCCTGTCAAGGCAAGGGCTGATTTCAAGGTTTTACTGCAAAGCATTACATGGGCTTGCTCCTACCTATCTCTCTGATTTGGTCCTGCCATACATACCTACACGTACCGTCACAAGACGCAGGCCTCCTAATTGTCCCTAGAATTTCTAAGCAAACAGCTGGAGGCAGGGCTTTCTCCTATAGAGCTCCATTTTTATGGAACGGTCTGCCTACCCATGTGAGAGACGCAGACTCGGTCTCAACCTTTACGTCTTTACTGAAGACTCATCTCTTCAGTGGGTCATATGATTGAGTGTAGTCTGGCCCAGGAGAGTGAAGGTGAACGGAAAGGCTGTGGAGCAACGAACCGCCCTTGCTGTCTCTGCCTGGCCGGTTCCCCTCTTTCCACTGGGATTCTCTGCCTCTAACCCTATTACAGGGGCTGAGTCACTGGCTTACTAGTGCTCTTTCATACCTTCCCTAGGAGAGGTGCGTCACTTGAGTGGGTTGAGTCACTGATGTGATCTTCCTGTCTGGGTTGGCGCCCCCCCTTGGGTTGTGCCGTGGAGGAGATCTTTGTGGGCTATACTTGGCCTTGTCTCAGGATGGTAAGTTGGTGGTTGAAGATCAAAAATCTAATCAAATCAAATCAAATCAAATCCCTCTAGTGGAGTGGGGGCTGTGCTTTGGCAAAGTGGGTGGGGTTATATCCTTCCTGTTTGGCCCTGTCCGGGGGTGTCATCGGATGGGGCCACAGTGTCTCCTGACCCCTCCTGTCTCAGCCTCCAGTATTTATGCTGCAGTAGTTTATGTGTCGGGGGGCTAGGGTCAGTTTGTTATATCTGGAGTACTTCTCCTGTCCTATCCGGTGTCCTGTGTGAATTTAAGTATGCTCTCTCTAATTCTCTATTTCTTTCTCTCTCTCGGAGGACCTGAGCCCTAGGACCATGCCTCAGGACTACCTGACATGATGACTCCTTGCTGTCCCCAGTCCACCTGGCCGTGCTGCTGCTCCAGTTTCAACTGTTCTGCCTGTGATTATTATTATTTGACCATGCTGGTCATTTATGAACATTTGAACATCTTGGCCATGTTCTGTTATAATCTCCACCCGGCACAGTCAGAAGAGGACTGGCCACCCCACATAGCCTGGTTCCTCTCTAGGTTTCTTCCTAGGTTTTGGCATTTCTAGGGAGTTTTTCCTAGCCACCGTGCTTCTACACCTGCATTGCTTGCTGTTTGGGGTTTTAGGCTGGGTTTCTGTACAGCACTTTGAGATATCAGCTGATGTACGAAGGGCTATATAAATACATTTGATTTGATTTTGATTTGATTTTAGGTGGCTAATTTCATCTAGTTTTATCTTGTTCTTTACACCATGTCAGGTGTTTTGACTGATCTCACGTCTATGTTAATTAATCAATGTTGGGAAAAGTACCCAATTGTCATACTTGAGTAAAAGTAAAGATACCTTAATAGAAAACTACTCAAAAGTGAAAGTTACCCAATAAAATACTACTTGAGTAAAAGTCTAAAAGTATTTGGTTTTAAATATACTGAAGTATCAAAAGTTATTGTAATTACTCAAATGTACTTAAGCATCAAAAGTTAGAGTTAAAGTATGAATCATTTCTAATGACTTACATTAAGCAAACCAGAAGGTTTTTTCTTTAACTTTATGGACTCCAACATTCAGACAGAATTTACAAACAAAGCATTTGATGACCAGGAGTGACCTCTTGATAAGTATGTGAATTTGACCATGTTCTGTCCTGCTAAGCATTCGAAATGTAACGAGAACTTTTGGCTGTCAAGGAAAATGTATTGAGTAAAAAGTACATAATTATCTTTAGGAATTTAGTGAGGTACAATTAAAAGTTGTCAAACATATTAATAGTAAAGTAAAGTACAGGTACCCCCAAAAACGACTTGTGGTACTTACAGTATTTTTACTTTACACCACTGATGCTATTTCAGTATCTAGCCAACCAACAACTATTTGAGAGACAACAATTGTGAAAATGTATTTACATTTTCAATAAACTGGAGCTGAAAGATTGTTGATTAATGTAAACTATAGAAGCCAACCCATTCTGCTTTGCACACACTACAATTCACAAGTTTGGGGTCACTTAGAAATGTCCTTGTTTTTGAAAGAAAAACACATGTTTTGTCCATTAAAATAACATCAAATTGATCAGAAATACAGTGTAGACATTATTAATGTTGTAAATTACATTTTGTAGCTGGAAACGGTTGATGGTTTATGGAATATCTACATAGGCGTACAGAGGCTCATTATCAGCAACCATCACTTCTGTGTTCCAAGGGCACGTTGTATTAGCTAATCCAGGCTAATTGATCATTAGAAAACCCTTTTTGCAATTATGTTAGCACAGCTGAAAACTGTTGTCCTGATTAAAGAAGCAATTACAACTGGCCTTCTTCAGACTAGTTGAGTATCTGGAGCATCAGTATTTGTGGGTTCGAATTACAGGCTCAAAATGGCCAGAAACAAAGCACTTTTTTCTGAAACTCGTCAGTCTATTCTTGTTCTGAGAAATTAATTTGGCAAGAAACTGAAGATCTCGTACAACGCTGTGTACTACTCCCTTCACATAACAGCACAAACTGGCGCTAACCAGAATAGAAAGCGGAGTGGGAGGCCCTGGTGCACAACTGAGCAAGAGGACAAGTACATTATATTATCTAGTTTGAGAAACAGATGCCTCACAAGTCCTCAACTGGCAGCTTCATTAAATAAAATGTCAACAGTGAAGAGGCGACTCCAGGATGCTGGCCTTCTAGGCAGAGTTCCTCTGTCCAGTGTCTGTGTTCTTTTGCCCATCTTAATCTTTTTTTTTTATTGGCCAGTCTGAGATATGGCTTTTTCTTTGCAACTCTGCCTAGAAGGCCAGCATTCCGGAGGCATCGGGTTTCGTTCAAATCCGTGATTGTCTGAGTTCCTGCTACTTATGTCTGAGCCATTGAATTATGACTTCACTTTGTCCTGTAATGTCTTGTTGCCCCTTTGATTGACTTACAGAGATTGTAGCTGGTCTGTTTGTACTTGTACATGTTCCAAGTCACCTTCCCCTGGTTAAATATGGTGGTTTTGCTTGAATGCTGACATGTATATTTGCTTTATTTTTGGTTTGGATATGTTCAATGTACTTCCTGATGAACCCAGTGAAATAGTCAGTGTAGTCATCAATGTTATTCAGATGTGACCCAGAACATATGCCAGTCTACGTGATCAAAGCAGTCTTGTAGCATGGATTCCGATTTGTCAGACCAACATTGAACAGATCTTATTTGCCGAAGGGCGGGCTGGAGAATGCCTTGCAGCCATCCCGGAAGGGAGAATAACAGTGGTCAAGAATCTTCTCTCAAGCGATGTGTTGGTGAAATTTGGGAATAAGTTTCCTCCGATATCCTTTATTAGAGTACCCAGCTACAACAAATGCGGCCTCAGGATGTGTGGTTTCCAGTCCTGTATAAACTCAACAAAAAAAGAAACGTCCCTTTTTCAGGACCATGTCTTTGAAAGATAATTCGTAAAAATCAAAATAATTTCACAGATCTTCATTGTAAAGGGTTTAAACACTGTTTCCCATGCCTGTTCAATGAACCATAAACAATTAATGAACATGCACCTGTGGAACGGTCATTAAGACACGAACAGCTTACAGACGGTAGGCAATTAAGGTCACAGTTAGGAAAACTTAGGACAATAAAGAGACCTTTCTACTGACTCTGAAAAACACCAAAAGAAAGATGCCCAGGGTCCCTGCTCATCTATGTGAAAGTGCCTCAGGTATTCTGTAAGGAGGCATGAGGACTAGAGATGTGGCCAGGGCAGTAAATTGCAATGTCAGTACTGTGAGACGCCTAAACAACAGGGAGACAGGACGGACAGCTGATTGTCCTCGCAGTGGCAGACCACGTGTATCAACACCTGCACAGGATCGGTACATCCGAACATCACACCTGTCCACAGGATTTCAACAACAACTGCCCGAGTTACACCATTAACACACAATCCCTTCATCAGTGCTCAGACTGTCTGCAATAGGCTGGACCAGACAGGACTGGCAAAAAGAGCTCTTCACTGACTAGTCGCGGTTTTGTCTCAGCAGGGGGGATGTTCGGATTCACGTTTATTGTCGAAGGAATGAGCCGAGGCCTGTACTCTGGAGCGGGATTGATTTGGAGGTGGAGGGTCCGTCATGGTCTGGGGCGGACTGAGCTTGTTGTCATTTGCAGGCAATCTCAACCCTGTGTGTTGCAGGGAAGACATCCTCCTCCCTCATGTGGTTCCCTTCCTGCAGGCTCATCCTGACATGACCCTCCAGCATGACAATGTCACAAGCCATACTGCTCATTCTGTGTGTGATTTCCTGCAAGACAGGAATGTCAGTGTTCTGCCATGGCCAGCGAAGAGCCCGGATCATGTCCCATTGTGCACGTCTGGGACATGTTGGATCGGAGGGTGAGGGCGAGGGCCCCCAGAAATGTCCGGGAACTTGTCCATGAGGAGATGCACTGCAGTACTAAATGCAGCTGGTAGCCACACCAGATACTGACTGTTACTTTTGATTTTGACCCCCCCCCCTTTGTTCAGAGACACATTATTCCATTTCTGTTAGTCACATGTTTGTGAAACTTGTTCAGTTTATGTCTCAGTTGTTGAATCTTGTTATGTCCATACAAATATTTACACATGTTAATTAAGTTTGCTGAAAATAAATGCAGTTGACAGTGAGAGGACGTTTCTTTTTTTGCTGAGTTTAGTTCCTTGAGTGCCACCGTGGTTGTGCCTAGCTCTGTGTTTGTTACAGTGAGGAATTATTCAGAAAGACAGCAAGAGGTTTAAAGTGCTATTGGGTTTTCCAACTCAGATTGATGCCCTTGAGAGTTAAAATAACTTCTCAGAGTCTGAGAAATAACAGATAGAGATGATGGGTGTTGATTTAACAACCTCCTTGTGCATGTGTTGGTGGGTTTGTGAAAAAATGTGTTGTTTTCCATTGAAGGTGAATCCCGAGACATTACTCATGTCTTTTTGAATGTATGTAGCCTAAGAGAACAAAGTATGATTGGTGTGACTGGTTTACTGTTCTCTCACTCACTCATTCACTCACAACCAGAAGAAGAAACACACACACACACACACACGTCTTACTGGAATACCGTCATCAGTGCTCTTTGTACTGTTCAAAATAAACTGCTTTCCTACCATGAAACAATCATGAAATGGGATTATAATCCCTTTCCAGTGAACTCTTCATCTCCGGCATGCTGTGCCACTGTCTTCTGCCTCCTGATAACAGCCGGTAATTAAGAGATGAGAACGGCTTAGTCTGCACACAAGGCATGGAGAAACTCTGACTCATTCATTACTGTAATCAGTGCATAAGGACACTCACTATATCAATGGTAGAACTAGTTACTAATTCGAATGGATGCCGTTTGGGCTTGACAATGCCCCTAGAAATACTTAATGCTCATGTTACAGACACAACCTATAGAGACGTTAATAACGTGATATGAAATTAGTTTTTTTGGTTGAATCACTTTGGATGGTTAGTTTCCCTTAAAGCAGCTCTTTGTAGCTCTCCTTTGTCAGTGCTTCATCATTCTGTGTAGTGATGCATTATTAGCAAATTGTAATGAATTGAATCTGGGCATACTGTATCTCTGTATCACGCTAACATAATGAACAGTACACAGGTTGATGAGAGGTTATGGCTCAAAGAAACGCAGAGGCCATTTTTCACTGGGCATTCGAAAGTGTCCGACAGCATTCCAGTGAAAAGGTCCCTTTCGTGATTTTTTGAAACACAAAATCTGTCACTGTCACATGTATTCCGAAACCCTAGAAAATACTAATCCATCAAGCGCTTGGCCCTCTTTTTTTTTCTCTTCTCGCTCTCTTGCACTCTATAACCTGCTCTCTCTCTCTCTCTCTCTCTCTCCCTCTCTCACTTTCTCTCCCTCTCTCTGCCCCCCCATCTCTCTCTCTCATTCTCTCTCCACTAAGCAGTGACCTTGGGCCAGTAAACAGTGTTAGTGATGTATTACAAGAGCAGAGGGTGAATAATTATTCCGAAGAGCAGTGGCCCCTCAACACAGTGGCGCTGAGCTGTAAATATGGATGGGATGTATAAAACATGGATGCCATCTTTCTGAAGAAAGGTGTGATTTGAATAAGGATATTATTATCAATGTTATTGTGGTTTAACATGGTGATCATGTACATATGTGATATGGTAAAAGTGATACACAATTTAAGCAATCATCGTCATTGGTTCGGTGTGTTTCACAGTAGATGACTGGGATAATTATAAAATGGAGATCTTAGTTTCCTGCTAATGCCTAATTTGGGGGTGGAATGATAAGGACAGAATCTGCCTGGCATAAAAATGTAAACATATCAAACCCACCCAATCCTACCATCACAGCTGTGTGTACATGTTGCTTTTGAAATTAATGGAGTAAATTTGGCTGGATATGAAACGTTTCTATTTGAAATTATAAGAATATGAGGTTAAAGTGCAACCTGTCAGCTTTAATTTGAGGGTATTTTCATTATCGACTGAACCATTTAGAAATTACAGCACTTTTTGTACATAGTCCCCACTTTTATTGTAAATAAGAATATAATTTGTTTCAAAACTATCCTACATTAATGTGGATGCTACCATGATTATGGATAGTCCGGATTGAATCCTGAATAATAATGAGTGAGAAAGTTACAGATGCACAAATATTATAGCTGCATCTCAATATGGCGTCCGGAGCTCACAACCTTTCCCTGACCATATGCATATTCATTGAAACAATACATAGGATTTCCTCCTCCCTATTTGTTGAATACAATGTCCTGTACATAGGTTTTATAGTCTCGGGTTCCCACTGCAATTGTGAGTATCACAAACGATCTACTCCTTAATTCATCACCAGGTTTTCCATTTAAGGTTCCCTCCTGTGTGGACATTTCCATTTCCTAAATGTAATAAAACTATAGCTAATTGTTCAAAACAATCTGTTTGTATATTGTAGATCTGCAAAAATGTAATCAATGACAACTGTATGAAATACATTGTATGATTTATGAGTATCAAATACTTTTTCAAAGACTGTTATAAATGTAACCTACTAAATTGCTTCATTCAACCAGGATGGTAGAGCCTGGCCTCAATTGATGATTCTCAATAGAGACCTCAATTTAAGTCAGAAGACAGTGATTGGTACTGTAGCAACCGAAAACAAACTCACAAAATCAGTCAAAGATGTCAAGACAGAATAACTGAAAAGATGGATGTACATTTCAATCAAAACTTGAGACTGGGTGGATTACAGCAAAATCTACAGACACATTTAGAGAATGTCTTCAATCAGCAGATTGAGATTCCTTGTTCCTTTTGTATTCTGAACATGTCTACAAGCTCAAAAGCCAGCCGCATTAAAGGACGTACAGTATGTTCAAGTAAAGCCAATCTATCAAAAATGCAAATGCACCTGCCATATTCAAACACATTTAAGTCTCTGCTTTAATTAATTGACTATTCCCAGGTTAGAACGCAATCAAAGGCAATCTTATCTTTCATAATGTTTCAGACAGAAGGGGGGGGGGGGATTTAACAATGTCCACCATTATGGCTACAATGATTGCAATTTCAGTTTTTCGCCTGGCAGGTCCCATTTCAATCTTATAAATTCATCAAGCATAGCGAAAAAAATAAAAAAGATTTAAGTCCAGATGGATAAAAGGTACTGAATGTGAAGTCACTACAGTCAAAAGGCCAACAACGAGATAACACATATCTAAATTCTCATTCCAAATGTCAGGTTGCAATCTGGGTTGTGACATGAGCTAAATTAGAGGTTTTAACAGCGAGAGTCAGGTAAGCTCCATTGTAATAGGACAGCTTAATGGCAACCTGTTGTTCCCTTTTGATGAACTGTGAGAAATCTGTACCCCACTGCAATAATGTGTGTAATTGAAAACATGGCTCTTGGATGAGTTTTATCTCCAACACTGAAGCACACTGAGCTGTGATAGTGCGAGACTGTGCATATGCTCTGTGTTGCTTCTGTAATATTCACAGGTATTATGGTGATCGTTATTAATAATCTAGGCTATAGAGATCTAGATCAAAAAGCCATCTTGTCTACCATGTGGTACCCAGGCAGGTGGAAATAGATCCTTTAAGGCTCATAGATTACAGGCACATTAACAAAGCTTTGGGGAGCAGAATGTTCCTGAGATGAAATTCACCTTACAATTCCTAGCCTGGTCATTGCTAGACGGAGTTTGGTAGCTTTTAAAGCAACATTTATCTCTCATTCTCAATTCGCAATAAAAAAATTGGGGGTAAAAAGGTAACTGGATTTTTTTTACACTTTTACACTTTCAAGCTGAAACAATTTTAGGATTCACTAATAAAGGGATAACAAATATGTTGCATATACAGTCGACGTACATCATTCTACAAGGAAGTGTGGGGTTCAAGTTGCCAACAGATAGTGGCGACACGTCATTCAGAGCCCCATCTATTTTGAGCCTCAACTTTTTGGCTATAATACCAAAAAAAAACATTGTGTTCCCTGTTTTGCATGTTATTCACACATTCATACATGTCACATATCTTTTTGCAAACAATGTAAAAAAAATAGATATAATTGAGCTAATAAAGCTGCATACAAACAGGCAGCTCCAAAATGTAGGTGTTTCAGCCTAGTGCTTTCTGTGGTGGTGGGGCAGCTCCAAAATGTAGGTGTTTCAGCCTAGTGCTTTCTGTGGTGGTGGGGCAGCTCCAAAATGTAGGTGTTTCAGCCCAGTGCTTTCTGTGGTGGTGGGGCAGCTCCAAAATGTAGGTGTTTCAGCCTAGTGCTTTCTGTGGTGGTGGGGCAGCTCCAAAATGTAGGTGTTTCAGCCCAGTGCTTTCTGTGGTGGTGGTGGGGCAGCTCCAAAATGTAGGTGTTTCAGCCTAGTGCTTTCTGTGGTGGTGGGGCAGCTCCAGAATGTAGGTGTTTCAGCCCAGTGCTTTCTGTGGTGGTGGGGCAGCTCCAAAATGTAGGTGTTTCAGCCCAGTGCTTTCTGTGGTGGTGGTGGGGCAGCTCCAAAATGTAGGTGTTTCAGCTCAGTGCTTTCTGTGGTGGTGGGGCAGCTCCAAAATGTAGGTGTTTCAGCCCAGTGCTTTCTGTGGTGGTGGGGCAGCTCCAAAATGTAGGTGTTTCAGCTCAGTGCTTTCTGTGGTGGTGGGGCAGCTCCAAAATGTAGGTGTTTCAGCTCAGTGCTTTCTGTGGTGGTGGGGCAGCTCCAAAATGTAGGTGTTTCAGCCTAGCTCAGTGCTTTCTGTGGTGGTGGGGCAGCTCCAAAATGTAGGTGTTTCAGCCTAGCTCAGTGCTTTCTGTGGTGGTGGGGCAGCTCCAAAATGCAGGTGTTTCAGCTCAGTGCTTTCTGTGGTGGTGGGGCAGCTCCAAAATGTAGGTGTTTCAGCCCAGTGCTTTCTGTGGTGGTGGGGCAGCTCCAAAATGTAGGTGTTTCAGCCTAGCTCAGTGCTTTCTGTGGTGGTGGGGCAGCTCCAAAATGTAGGTGTTTCAGCTCAGTGCTTTCTGTGGTGGTGGGGCAGCTCCAAAATGTAGGTGTTTCAGCCCAGTGCTTTCTGTGGTGGTGGGGCAGCTCCAAAATGTAGGTGTTTCAGCCTAGCTCAGTGCTTTCTGTGGTGTTGGGGCAGCTCCAAAATGTAGGTGTTTCAGCCTAGCTCAGTGCTTTCTGTGGTGGTGGGGCAGCTCCAAAATGCAGGTGTTTCAGCCCAGTGCTTTCTGTGGTGGTGGGGCAGCTCCAAAATGTAGGTGTTTCAGCCTAGCTCAGTGCTTTCTGTGGTGGTGAGGCAGCTCCAAAATGCAGGTGTTTCAGCTCAGTGCTTTCTGTGGTGGTGGGGCAGCTCCAAAATGTAGGTGTTTCAGCCTAGCTCAGTGCTTTCTGTGGTGGTGGGGCAGCTCCAAAATGCAGGTGTTTCAGCTCAGTGCTTTCTGTGGTGGTGGGGCAGCTCCAAAATGTAGGTGTTTCAGCTCAGTGCTTTCTGTGGTGGTGGGGCAGCTCCAAAATGTAGGTGTTTCAGCCTAGCTCAGTGCTTTCTGTGGTGGTGGGGCAGCTCCAAAATGTAGGTGTTTCAGCCTAGCTCAGTGCTTTCTGTGGTGGTGGGGCAGCTCCAAAATGCAGGTGTTTCAGCTCAGTGCTTTCTGTGGTGGTGGGGCAGCTCCAAAATGTAGGTGTTTCAGCCCAGTTCTTTCTGTGGTGGTGGGGCAGCTCCAAAATGTAGGTGTTTCAGCCTAGCTCAGTGCTTTCTGTGGTGGTGGGGCAGCTCCAAAATGCAGGTGTTTCAGCTCAGTGCTTTCTGTGGTGGTGGGGCAGCTCCAAAATGTAGGTGTTTCAGCCCAGTGCTTTCTGTGGTGGTGGGGCAGCTCCAAAATGTAGGTGTTTCAGCCCAGTGCTTTCTGTGGTGGTGGGGCAGCTCCAAAAATGTAGGTGTTTCAGCCTAGCTCAGTGCTTTCTGTGGTGGTGGGGCAGCTCCAAAATGTAGGTGTTTCAGCTCAGTGCTTTCTGTGGTGGTGGGGCAGCTCCAAAATGTAGGTGTTTCAGCCTAGCTCAGTGCTTTCTGTGGTGGTGGGGCAGCTCCAAAATGTAGGTGTTTCAGCCTAGCTCAGTGCTTTCTGTGGTGTTGGGGCAGCTCCAAAATGTAGGTGTTTCAGCCTAGCTCAGTGCTTTCTGTGGTGGTGGGGCAGCTCCAAAATGCAGGTGTTTCAGCCCAGTGCTTTCTGTGGTGGTGGGGCAGCTCCAAAATGTAGGTGTTTCAGCCTAGCTCAGTGCTTTCTGTGGTGGTGGGGCAGCTCCAAAATGCAGGTGTTTCAGCTCAGTGCTTTCTGTGGTGGTGGGGCAGCTCCAAAATGTAGGTGTTTCAGCCTAGCTCAGTGCTTTCTGTGGTGGTGGGGCAGCTCCAAAATGCAGGTGTTTCAGCTCAGTGCTTTCTGTGGTGGTGGGGCAGCTCCAAAATGTAGGTGTTTCAGCCCAGTGCTTTCTGTGGTGGTGGGGCAGCTCCAAAATGTAGGTGTTTCAGCCTAGCTCAGTGCTTTCTGTGGTGGTGGGGCAGCTCCAAAATGCAGGTGTTTCAGCTCAGTGCTTTCTGTGGTGGTGGGGCAGCTCCAGAATGTAGGTGTTTCAGCCCAGTGCTTTCTGTGGTGGTGGGGCAGCTCCAAAATGTAGGTGTTTCAGCCCAGTGCTTTCTGTGGTGGTGGGGCAGCTCCAAAAATGTAGGTGTTTCAGCCTAGCTCAGTGCTTTCTGTGGTGGTGGGGCAGCTCCAAAATGTAGGTGTTTCAGCCTAGCTCAGTGCTTTCTGTGGTGTTGGGGCAGCTCCAAAATGTAGGTGTTTCAGCCTAGCTCAGTGCTTTCTGTGGTGGTGGGGCAGCTCCAAAATGCAGGTGTTTCAGCCCAGTGCTTTCTGTGGTGGTGGGGCAGCTCCAAAATGTAGGTGTTTCAGCCTAGCTCAGTGCTTTCTGTGGTGGTGGGGCAGCTCCAAAATGCAGGTGTTTCAGCTCAGTGCTTTCTGTGGTGGTGGGGCAGCTCCAAAATGTAGGTGTTTCAGCCTAGCTCAGTGCTTTCTGTGGTGGTGGGGCAGCTCCAAAATGCAGGTGTTTCAGCTCAGTGCTTTCTGTGGTGGTGGGGCAGCTCCAAAATGCAGGTGTTTCAGCTCAGTGCTTTCTGTGGTGGTGGGGCAGCTCCAAAATGTAGGTGTTTCAGCCCAGTTCTTTCTGTGGTGGTGGGGCAGCTCCAAAATGTAGGTGTTTCAGCCTAGCTCAGTGCTTTCTGTGGTGGTGGGGCAGCTCCAAAATGCAGGTGTTTCAGCTCAGTGCTTTCTGTGGTGGTGGGGCAGCTCCAAAATGTAGGTGTTTCAGCTCAGTGCTTTCTGTGGTGGTGGGGCAGCTCCAAAATGTAGGTGTTTCAGCCCAGTTCTTTCTGTGGTGGTGGGGCAGCTCCAAAATGTAGGTGTTTCAGCCTAGCTCAGTGCTTTCTGTGGTGGTGGGGCAGCTCCAAAATGCAGGTGTTTCAGCTCAGTGCTTTCTGTGGTGGTGGGGCAGCTCCAAAATGTAGGTGTTTCAGCCCAGTGCTTTCTGTGGTGGTGGGGCAGCTCCAAAATGTAGGTGTTTCAGCCCAGTGCTTTCTGTGGTGGTGGGGCAGCTCCAAAAATGTAGGTGTTTCAGCCTAGCTCAGTGCTTTCTGTGGTGGTGGGGCAGCTCCAAAATGTAGGTGTTTCAGCTCAGTGCTTTCTGTGGTGGTGGGGCAGCTCCAAAATGTAGGTGTTTCAGCCTAGCTCAGTGCTTTCTGTGGTGGTGGGGCAGCTCCAAAATGTAGGTGTTTCAGCCTAGCTCAGTGCTTTCTGTGGTGTTGGGGCAGCTCCAAAATGTAGGTGTTTCAGCCTAGCTCAGTGCTTTCTGTGGTGGTGGGGCAGCTCCAAAATGCAGGTGTTTCAGCCCAGTGCTTTCTGTGGTGGTGGGGCAGCTCCCAAATGCAGGTGTTTCAGCCTAGCTCAGTGCTTTCTGTGGTGGTGGGGCAGCTCCAAAATGTAGGTGTTTCAGCTCAGTGCTTTCTGTGGTGGTGGGGCAGCTCCAAAATGTAGGTGTTTCAGCCCAGTTCTTTCTGTGGTGGTGGGGCAGCTCCAAAATGTAGGTGTTTCAGCCTAGCTCAGTGCTTTCTGTGGTGGTGGGGCAGCTCCAAAATGCAGGTGTTTCAGCTCAGTGCTTTCTGTGGTGGTGGGGCAGCTCCAAAATGTAGGTGTTTCAGCCCAGTGCTTTCTGTGGTGGTGGGGCAGCTCCAAAATGTAGGTGTTTCAGCCCAGTGCTTTCTGTGGTGGTGGGGCAGCTCCAAAAATGTAGGTGTTTCAGCCTAGCTCAGTGCTTTCTGTGGTGGTGGGGCAGCTCCAAAATGTAGGTGTTTCAGCTCAGTGCTTTCTGTGGTGGTGGGGCAGCTCCAAAATGTAGGTGTTTCAGCCTAGCTCAGTGCTTTCTGTGGTGGTGGGGCAGCTCCAAAATGTAGGTGTTTCAGCCTAGCTCAGTGCTTTCTGTGGTGTTGGGGCAGCTCCAAAATGTAGGTGTTTCAGCCTAGCTCAGTGCTTTCTGTGGTGGTGGGGCAGCTCCAAAATGCAGGTGTTTCAGCCCAGTGCTTTCTGTGGTGGTGGGGCAGCTCCAAAATGTAGGTGTTTCAGCCTAGCTCAGTGCTTTCTGTGGTGGTGGGGCAGCTCCAAAATGCAGGTGTTTCAGCTCAGTGCTTTCTGTGGTGGTGGGGCAGCTCCAAAATGTAGGTGTTTCAGCCTAGCTCAGTGCTTTCTGTGGTGGTGGGGCAGCTCCAAAATGTAGGTGTTTCAGCCTAGCTCAGTGCTTTCTGTGGTGGTGGGGCAGCTCCAAAATGTAGGTGTTTCAGCCTAGCTCAGTGCTTTCTGTGGTGTTGGGGCAGCTCCAAAATGTAGGTGTTTCAGCCTAGCTCAGTGCTTTCTGTGGTGGTGGGGCAGCTCCAAAATGCAGGTGTTTCAGCCCAGTGCTTTCTGTGGTGGTGGGGCAGCTCCAAAATGTAGGTGTTTCAGCCTAGCTCAGTGCTTTCTGTGGTGGTGGGGCAGCTCCAAAATGCAGGTGTTTCAGCTCAGTGCTTTCTGTGGTGGTGGGGCAGCTCCAAAATGTAGGTGTTTCAGCCTAGCTCAGTGCTTTCTGTGGTGGTGGGGCAGCTCCAAAATGCAGGTGTTTCAGCTCAGTGCTTTCTGTGGTGGTGGGGCAGCTCCAAAATGTAGGTGTTTCAGCCCAGTGCTTTCTGTGGTGGTGGGGCAGCTCCAAAATGTAGGTGTTTCAGCTCAGTGCTTTCTGTGGTGGTGGGGCAGCTCCAAAATGCAGGTGTTTCAGCCTAGCTCAGTGCTTTCTGTGGTGGTGGGGCAGCTCCCAAATGCAGGTGTTTCAGCCTAGCTCAGTGCTTTCTGTGGTGGTGGGGCAGCTCCAAAATGTAGGTGTTTCAGCTCAGTGCTTTCTGTGGTGGTGGGGCAGCTCCAAAATGCAGGTGTTTCAGCCTAGCTCAGTGCTTTCTGTGGTGGTGGGGCAGCTCCCAAATGCAGGTGTTTCAGCCTAGCTCAGTGCTTTCTGTGGTGGTGGGGCAGCTCCAAAATGTAGGTGTTTCAGCCCAGTGCTTTCTGTGGTGGTGGGGCAGCTCCAAAAATGTAGGTGTTTCAGCCTAGCTCAGTGCTTTCTGTGGTGGTGGGGCAGCTCCAAAATGTAGGTGTTTCAGCCTAGCTCAGTGCTTTCTGTGGTGTTGGGGCAGCTCCAAAATGTAGGTGTTTCAGCCTAGCTCAGTGCTTTCTGTGGTGGTGGGGCAGCTCCAAAATGCAGGTGTTTCAGCCCAGTGCTTTCTGTGGTGGTGGGGCAGCTCCAAAATGTAGGTGTTTCAGCCTAGCTCAGTGCTTTCTGTGGTGGTGGGGCAGCTCCAAAATGCAGGTGTTTCAGCTCAGTGCTTTCTGTGGTGGTGGGGCAGCTCCAAAATGTAGGTGTTTCAGCCTAGCTCAGTGCTTTCTGTGGTGGTGGGGCAGCTCCAAAATGCAGGTGTTTCAGCTCAGTGCTTTCTGTGGTGGTGGGGCAGCTCCAAAATGTAGGTGTTTCAGCCCAGTGCTTTCTGTGGTGGTGGGGCAGCTCCAAAATGTAGGTGTTTCAGCTCAGTGCTTTCTGTGGTGGTGGGGCAGCTCCAAAATGCAGGTGTTTCAGCCTAGCTCAGTGCTTTCTGTGGTGGTGGGGCAGCTCCCAAATGCAGGTGTTTCAGCCTAGCTCAGTGCTTTCTGTGGTGGTGGGGCAGCTCCAAAATGTAGGTGTTTCAGCCCAGTGCTTTCTGTGGTGGTGGGGCAGCTCCAAAATGTAGGTGTTTCAGCCTAGCTCAGTGCTTTCTGTGGTGGTGGGGCAGCTCCAAAATGCAGGTGTTTCAGCTCAGTGCTTTCTGTGGTGGTGGGGCAGCTCCAAAATGTAGGTGTTTCAGCCTAGCTCAGTGCTTTCTGTGGTGGTGGGGCAGCTCCAAAATGCAGGTGTTTCAGCTCAGTGCTTTCTGTGGTGGTGGGGCAGCTCCAAAATGTAGGTGTTTCAGCCCAGTGCTTTCTGTGGTGGTGGGGCAGCTCCAAAATGTAGGTGTTTCAGCTCAGTGCTTTCTGTGGTGGTGGGGCAGCTCCAAAATGCAGGTGTTTCAGCCTAGCTCAGTGCTTTCTGTGGTGGTGGGGCAGCTCCCAAATGCAGGTGTTTCAGCCTAGCTCAGTGCTTTCTGTGGTGGTGGGGCAGCTCCAAAATGTAGGTGTTTCAGCCCAGTGCTTTCTGTGGTGGTGGGGCAGCTCCAAAATGTAGGTGTTTCAGCCTAGCTCAGTGCTTTCTGTGGTGGTGGGGCAGCTCCAAAATGCAGGTGTTTCAGCTCAGTGCTTTCTGTGGTGGTGGGGCAGCTCCAAAATGTAGGTGTTTCAGCCTAGCTCAGTGCTTTCTGTGGTGGTGGGGCAGCTCCAAAATGTAGGTGTTTCAGCTTAGTGCTTTCTGTGGTGGTTGGGCAGCTCCAAAATGCAGGTGTTTCAGCTCAGTGCTTTCTGTGGTGGTGGGGCAGCCAGCGGAAAATATGGAGTGTAGGGGTTAGTAATGTTTTCTAGTTTCACCGTGATTGGCACATTGTTCTGTGACTCATGGGGGCTCTACGTCACCACATAATCTACAGGGACAGCTCAAAAATTCAAGCCCCTTGGGTGCTGCCGTAGATTTACATTTACACAAGTGCCCATCCAAGAAAGCTCAAGGTCATTGGCCACAGATAAAATGACCTCAAATCACGTTATATCTACCATAGCTTTGATTAGACTGATCATGTTAACCTCATACTTTCAACATCTTAGCTAGCAAGCTAGACAAGCAGCCGTCATCATGAATAAAGTCGACAATCTGGCAAATCTGGCAAATCCATTTCAATCCTTGTCATATGAAGATAGATAAAACGGAGCTCATCGGCCAATACAAAACAAGTTGGAAATCGCAAATTCAACAATGAGTGGTTTGGAAGGAATCAGTGGCTAACTGTAAGCATTGAAAAGCAATTACCAAGCTGCTATTCATTGAAGAGGGTGTGTGGTCCAATTATGGGTTTAAGGGTCTCTTTTCCAAGCTTAAAAGGATAAACACTCACACGCAACACCATGGGCCAGAAAAGGTTGAATACGTTTATTTATTTTAAATTAGGGGGTAGATCAGCTTTAATACTGCAGATAGATTGTAGTTTCCATCAATGTAATTGTCTGCATCTCCTCCAATCCCCCATATATAATATATATACACACTGTATACAGTCGGTGGTGGAAAAAGCACCCAAATGTCATACTTGAGTCAAAGTAATGTAACGGCTCTCGTTGGTAGAAGGAAGAGTGGACCAAAGCGCAGCGTGGAAAATGTTCATGATAATTTATTCAAAAACACTCAAACAAAAAATAACAAACGAAAGCGCACAGTTATGTTAGGTACAGACACTAAACAGAAAACAAGATCCCACAAAACCCAAAAGGAAAATGACAACTTATATGTGATCCCCAATCAGAGACAACGATAGACAGCTGCCTCTGATTGGGAAACACACACACACACACATACACACACACACACACACACACACACAGCCAAAAACAAAGAAATAGAAATCATAGACATTCCCACTCGAGTCACACCCTGACCTAACCAAACATAGAAAATAATAAGGAACTCTAAGGTCAGTCCGTGACAAGCAAGTTACATTAAAAGAAATTGACTCAAGTAAAAGTCACCCAGTAAAAAAGTACCTGAGTAAAAGTCTAAAAGAATTTGGTTTTAAATGTACTTAAGTAACAATAGTAAATATAATCGCTAAAATATAAATTTGTATCAAAAGTAAAAGTATAATTTCAAATAATAATTTCAAAATCAGACGCCACCATTATCATGTTTTTTTATTTACTTACGGATAGCCAGGGGCTATTTGTGTTTAGTGAGTCTGCCAGATCAGAGGCAGTAAGTATGACCAGGAATGTTCTCTTGATAAGTGCGTGAATTGGACCATTTCCTGTCCTGCTAAGCATTCAAGATGTAATGAGTACTTTTGGGTGTCAGGGAAAATGAAAAGAGTAAAAAGTAATTTTCTTTAGGAATGTAGTAAAGTAAAAGTAAAAGTTGTCAAAAATATAAATAGTCAAGTACAGATACCCCCAAAAAACGACTTAAGTACTACTTTAAAATATGCTTCCTTAAGTACATTACACCACTGTAAACAGTACCAGTCAAAAGTTTGGACACACCTACTCAATCCAGGGTTTTCCTTTATTTTTTACTATTTTCTACATTGTAGAATAATAGTGAAGATATCAAAACAATGAAATAACACATGGAATCATGTACAGTGCCTGTACAGCTCATTGAGAGAATGCCAAGTGTGTGCAAGCTCTGCGGAGTTTGGCATGTTGTAATAGTGCGATGTCTGCTTTTTCCTTTTTTAGAGCACTGTTAAGGGAATTTTTTTATCAATGATGACTAATTATGTATACATTTAAATCAGGACTGACTAATCAGAATACTAGTATGTTACTGTATATGTATGAATTTTCTTTTTAATCCTAGTACTGAATATAATGTGTGTAAATATAATCAAGAATTAGAACAATGACTGTCTGTACCATGGTAGAAATGAATTAACTTATAGCCAGACTGGCTAGAAGGCTTATCTACACAAGCTGGCCTTGGCTCGGTCATATATTATCTTAATAGGGAGAGACATGTGAGAACCATACAGCCATTGTACTAGAGCGGAGATGACACGGGCTAGTACTAAAACTAATGACGTAATTTTCAGTTTATAACCTGTGGTAAAATGTGTAATGGGCAGTGATTTCAAAGGCTAGTCTTTGTCCATTTTATACAAATAATGGTCTTACAAACTCTTATGAATTGACAGAGTGATTAATTTTAATTGGGTATTATAACAGAGGAATTGAATTCCTGTAACAAGCACATAGCATCTTTTTCCGTTTTATTGCATGCCCTAGACCATGGCAGTTCCATGTCAATAGATTTAAGGTACTAGTGTAACGCTCAATGAGTGAATGGGTGTGGAGTCAGGCGCAGAGAGCAAAAGATGCGGGAAAAAACACACTTTAATGTCAAAAATCACAGGAACAAAATAGTATACCCAACACAGGCGTAACTATAAAACAAAATAGTATCCTTATGTGAAATACCAGGACAGCGAGAAGACCCAACAAAACACTAACACCTCTCATAAATACAGAAGAACAAGCCCGCACAAACAGAAGCGGGCTAAACAAACTTAAATAACCCCACCCTAACAACCAAACAATGAACAGGTGAAACCAATATACAAAACCAAACGAACACGGAACAAAGGATCGGTGGCAGCTAGTAGACCAGCAACGACGACCGCCGAGCGCCACCCGAACAAGAAGGGGAGCCACCTTCGGTAATATTTGTGACAACTAGTAGTTACATAAAAGGAAAATAAATGGTGTACATAAAATAATAATCTCTGAACACCCCAGCCGAGTTCCCAAACAACTCGACACATCCCGTTGGATCTATTATGAAAAAAACAAGAACCGGGAACAGTTAGCAATGCACAACATCTCCTTCTCCCCACCAAAGAAATGCCTCATCCTCTCCAACCCGTTTCCCTCGTCCAGACCACACTAAAAGAGGGGAGAAAAATAAAATCAATAGCCCAGCCTACATATACCCCCCCCAAGGGACATAGGGAACCCCAAGTAATAATAGCAACAAAAAAACAGGTAAATAAAGTAGGCTGAAACATTAGTAGGCCTAGGTTAGGCTATAGAGCCTATCCCTCTCAGCTAAAGGAAACTAAATATAAATTGGACCGCTATAATGACATTTAGCGGGTGGGTCTTTGGATATCGGCTATATGTTGTCTTACCTCCTTTAGTAATAGCATTAATCGCATTTAGTCATTGGTCCGTTTCTCATTGACCAGGATTGTCTTTCAAAAAAGTTTTGACGTGTCGCAAGGCTCCTTGGTGAAGAATCCTGAGCTCGTTTGGGTATTTGAATACCCTGAAGATGCCTCGGTCAATTGAGTATTTCTTCACTTCGTCAAACTCACGACGCTTTCGGCATATTCCAGCTGACAGGTCCTGGTGTAAAGCGAGTTTGGCGTTTCCCACTGTGATGGTGTTGTTTTTCGCCAACCTGTAGGACTCGTTCCTTGTCGGTGAATCTCAGGAAACGTATGGTGATTGAGCGTGGTGGTTGTCTGGCTGCTGGTGGGGGCCTCAGTGCTCGGTGAGCTCTCTCGAGTTCTATGGGCCTGTCGATGGACAGGTGGAGCCACTCGGGAAGTTTGTCTTGCAGGTAGCGGATCAGTGGCATGTTTCCCTCTTCTTTTTCGTCCAGATTGAATAGAACACAATTATTCCTTCGCACCCTGTTTTCCAGGTCCTCTGTTTTCTCTTCCAGATGCTCTATTTTCTTTTTAGCAGATGCTATTGTTTCCATGGCATCTGTCAATACATTTTCCATGGATAGGATTCGCCCCTCTGCCTCGTCCAGGCGCCCCGCGTTTATGGTTATCTTGTTGTTGATGTCAGGCAAAGCGTTTTCCAGGATTGTCACCTTGCCCCCTATCGCACTGAACTGAGAGTTAATGGCATCTAATTTAGTGTTTAGTTCTGTACATTGGGATCTCAACTCAGAAAGGATGTCTTCGACAGAGTGCGAGGTTGTGCCTCGGGGGGAAGGGGGTTCTCTTGCTCCTGGCTAATGGCGCTAGTTTTTTCTGAAGCTAGCTTCTTCTTGGAGGCTTTTTCTGTCGCTAATGCTCGAGTCCGGGTAAAAATGTCACCTGTAGTCTCGCCTTTTGTAGCCGCCATGAATTTTTCTTACTAAAGCTAAATGAGTTTGAACTTGGAGTGGAGGTAAGATTAGGAATTGGAAACTACTTGTGCGGAGCTCTTAGTTCATGCGGCCATCTCGTTCAAGGGTCACGTGATCCCCCATATCTTCTTTTTAAATATATTTTCCTTTATTACTTTTTTTGCATACACAGTATACTTTACGTTAGTTATCTTGCTATTATTTGTTGTTACTAGTCCTAACCTTTAGCTCCATTCAACCCCTCAATCTCTTAACATATTCTATTTGCCATATATTTTTCAACTGTGCTGTGATGTTTCACAAAAGTTCTGAACCTTTCTAATCTCATTGTTTCTACAGATTGTAAATTATAAATAAACATGTTTTGCTAAAAGTATTATATTAATGATCAGTTGACTAGTTGACTAGGTTGAATACACTGTCAATCCAGCATGACTTCTGCCTTATTCAAAACAACTGGAAACTCGGAAATCTCAGACTTCAAGTCAACTGAGAACTCTGAAAAAAACAGGCTCTGGCTGTGAAAATATGTTTTGAATGGTCATCCATCTTGAAATTCCAAGTTTGGAACTTGGGCCTCTTTCTAGAGCGCCAAACTGAAGATTACTGATATCATGAATCGAACTTGCTTTCTTTAGAGTTGTCTGAAAACACCATAAATCCAGAGAATGCCAGACTTTGACAAAACAAAGGCTACAAAACATTTCTGTACAAGCAACAGCTGATAGATAGTAATAATAGCCACCTCATATCGCTATCTGACAGATAACTAGTCGCTAGAACTGACCTGGCTGTGGTAGCTACAAGCTATCATAGCTTATTCATTCACCTAAGTTGAAAGGGGATTAAACATTAGCTAAAGTTGCATGTCAGTTACCATACTAGCTTAGCACTGAATAAACACTAGTTAAACAGCAGTTACCTCAACTAAAGAGTAGCCAGTTTCTGCTCTGCTTGCTTTTACAACTCCATGAAAGAGAGCAACACATACACACTGAACAACTGTATGTTCAACTCTCCCGTGCATGACTCCCCTTACCCAGTGAACATTTTCACTCCTGGTATGGGCAGGCATAAGCTTCGGACAACATACACAATTGCATTTTATAGATGGCAATTTGAATGCACAGGGATACTGTGACGAGATCCTGAGGCCGATTGTCATGCCATTCATTCGCCTCCATCACCTCATATTTCATATGATAATGCACAGCCCCATGTCGCAAGGATCTGTTCACAATTCCTGGAGGCTGAAAATGTCCCAGTTCTTCCATGGCCTGCATTGTCAGACATTTCACCCATTGTGCAACACTGTAAGACAGTGTGTTCCAGTTCCCGCCAATATCCAGCAACTTCGAACAGCCATTGAAGAGGAGTGGGACAACATTACGTACGCCACAATCAACAGCCTGATCAACTATATGCGAAGGAAATGTGTCGCGCTGCATGAAGTAAAAGGTGGTCATGCCAGATACTGACTGGATTTCTGATCCATGCCCTTACCTTTTTTTGGGAGGTATCTGTGACCAGATGGCTATTTGATATCCATCGATTAGGGCCCAATTTAATTTATTTCAGTTGACCGATTTCCTTACATGAACTGTAACTCTGTAAAATGTTTGAAATTTGTTGCATGTTGCATTTATAATTTTGTTCAGTGTAGCATGATATTTTATATGACGTTACAAATTTACATTTGTATTATATGTAACGGGGCGGCAGGGTAGCCTAGTGGTTAGAGCGTTGGACTAGTAACCGGAAGGTTGTGAGTTCAAACCCCCGAGCTGACAAGGTACAAATCTGTCGTTCTGCCCCTGAACAGGCAGTTAACCCACTGTTCCCAGGCCGTCATTGAAAATAAGAATGTGTTCTTAACTGACTTGCCTGGTTAAATAAAGGTAAAAAAAAGAAAAAGAAAAAAAAGAAACAAATTTGCAAAGCATACAATATGTTACGAATTTGCAAAAATACTATACGTTACGAATTCTAGATAGGTGTCGAGGTGGTTTAGGCTAGGGTTAAGTTTAGAAGTTAGGTCAAAGGGTTAAGGTTAGGGATATGGTTAGCTAAAACTGTTAGGGATAGTGGAAGGGTTAGCTAAATTAATTAAGGTTAGGCTTAGGGAAAGGGTTCGCTAACAAGTAGTTGCAAAGTAGCTAAAAAGTTGTAAGTAGTTGAAAAGTTGCTCAAATGCTGAAGTTGTCCATGATGAGATTTGAAATCACTACCTTTATGTTGATAGACATTTGAGTTATATGTCAACCCATCCACCCTTACTGTAATGAACATGATGGGAGACAGAGAGCGGGTTTCAAGTGCAGGGCGCAGCAGGTGTTTATTGTAAAGGACCTCAGGAGGAAGCAGGTAGCTGGGTCCAGGGGCAGGCAGAAGGTCATACACAGGGGGTCCAACAAGGCAGGCAGGGAAAAGGCTAGTAACGTCGTCCGGGAGAGCAGGCAATAGGTTGATAACAGGAAATCCGATAGGCTAAAGTACAGGTAGGGAATAGGCAAAAGGCGTCGTTAGTGAGGCAGGCCAAAACTATCATGCACGGGATGATTAAATTACAGGAAAAAAAGTGAGCTGCGTTCAGGGGATCTACGTGTTGGAGAGTGTGAGTGGGAAGCAGACGTTATACTTACAAAGCACCCTACTTTAGTTTTTGCCTGTCTTTATGTAACCATACCAAGCCTAACATATCATGCTAATTTTAGTGTTTCAGATTTATGTTTACTTTGTTACGTCTAGTCTATGAGACCAGGCTGAACCTACTGACATGGACAGAATAATGTAGTCAAGGGGCTGGGGCTGGAGCTGGGCATCAATAAAACATGAGGTGGGGGAACCTTGAGTCTTTAAAAAACCCTGTTATTTGTAAATGTAGTCCACTTCGACATACTCTGAGATGTAATCTTGGGTGTACAAAAGCCCATGATCTATGCCATTAGACTTATCTGATCCCACAGGGCTTAAGTCAGTGAGGTGGGAGAAGGGGGGAGCCACTTGCAGTGTAGTTAATTAATTGCCCAGCTGCGTGGGTACTACAACCGCTACCTATACCCTCAGCCAAGTCAGCGCTACTTCACAAAGTTATCTACCATCTTGATAAAGAGGGGTGAAGTGATATTGAAAATGTTTGCAAGAAATCACTTTAATATACAATTGCCAGGTCTCAAGGTGGAAAATGCATATGTATTGGGAATACTAAATCCCATTTGTAAAGTCAGTCAGAGAGAGAGGGAGGTCTGGTCTGGCAACATTTGAAAGGAGATGAAAATAGCTAGGGAAAAAAAATATATTTAAGTATCAAAAGTAAAAGTATAAATCATTTCAAATTGCTTATATTATGCAAACCAGAAGGGAACAATTTTCTAGTTTTTTCCCCATTTATTTATGGATAGCCAGGGGCACCCTCTAACACACAGACAATTTATAAACAAAGCATGTGTGTTTAGTGAGTCTGCCAGATCAGAGGCAGTAAGGATGACCAGGGATTTTCTGTTGATAAGTGTGTGAATTTGACTATTTTCCTGTCCTGTTAAGCGTTCAAAATGCAAGTACTTTTCGGGGTCAGGGACAATGTATGGAGTAAAAAGTACATAGTTTTCTTTAAGCAGAAGTTGTCAAAAATATAAATAGTAAAGTACAGATACCCCCCCCAAAAATACTTACAATAAGTATACAGAACAACAATATAAATGCAACATGTAAAGTGTTGATAATACCATGCTATTGTTTGAGGAGAGTGCACATCTATTAAATTGAAAATGTATTAATAAACCAATTAGGCACATTTGGGCAGTCATGATACAACATTTTGTACAGAAATGCAATGGTTCATTGAATCAGTCTAAAACTTTCCACATACATTGCTGCCATCGAGTGGCCAAAATCGAAATTGCGCCTAACCTGGAATAGTACATTATGGCCTTTCTCTTGTATTTCAAAGATGATGAAAAAATATAAATAAATGCACGTTTTTTCTTTGTAATATCTTTTACCAGATCTAATGTGTTATATTCTCCTACATTAATTTCACATTTCCACAATCTTCAATGTGTTTCCTTTCAAATGGCATTAAGACTATTCATTTCCTTGCTTCAGGTCCTGAGCAACAGGCAGTTAGATTTGGGTCCGATCCTAAAGAGGTTCATTTCTCTACTATAAGTCATTTTAGAGAAGCTGGCAGTACATCCAACCGGCCTCACAACTGCAGACCACATGTAACCATGACAACCCAGGACCTCCACATCCGGGCATCTTCACCTGCGGGATCGTCTGAGACCAGCCACCCGGACAGCTGAATAAACTGTTGGTTTGCACAATTGAAACTGTCAGAAAATGTCTCAGGGACGCTCATTTGCGTGCTCGTTGTCCTCACCAGGGTCTTCAACTGACTGCAGTTTGGCGTCGTAGCCGACAACAGTGGGCAAATGCTCACCTTCGATGGCCACTGGCACGCTGGAGAAGTGTGCTCTTCATGGGTGAATCTCGGTTTCAACTGTAATGGTCAGGCATAAGCTACGAACAACGAACACAATTGCATTTTATCGATGGCAATGTGAATGCACAGAGATACCATGACAAGATCCTGAGGCCCGTTGTCGTTCCACTCATCCTCCGTTATCACTTCATCTTTCAGCATCATAATGCCCAGCTCCATGTCGCAAGGATCTGTACACAATTCCTGGAAGCTGAAAATGTCTTAGTTCTTCCATGGTCTGCATACTCACCAGACATGTCACGCATTGAGCATGTTCGGATACTCTGGATTGATGTGTACGGCAGCGTGTTCCAGTTCTTGCCAATATCCAGCAACTTTGTACAGCCATTGAAGAGAAGTGGGACAACATTCCACAGGCCACAATCAACAGCCTGATCAACTCTATGCAAAGGTAATGTGTCGTGTTGCATGAGGCACATGGTGATCACACCAGATACTGACTGGTTTTCTGTTTCAACAGATGCATATCTCTATTCCCAGTCATGTGTAATCCATAAATTAGGGCTTAATGATTTTCTATCAATTGACTGATTTCCTTATATGAACTGTAACTCAGTAAAACCTTTGAAATTGCTACATATGTTGCGTTCATATTTTTTGTTCAGTGAAGTGTAGTACTTTAAAGTATTTTTACCAAGTACTTTACACCACTGAATATGTCTATATAACACACCGTCCTTGCTAGAATCTTAAAATCAGAAACAGAACTGGAGTTTTTGGAACTGTTTTCCCCTGCCTGCTTTGCTCCTTCTCTGATAGCAGCTGGGTCTCATAGGCTAGACATAACATAGTAAACGAAAATTCAGGTAGTTCAAATTAGTATGAAATGTTGTTTGATTACATAAGACACTTAATGCAAAAATTAAAGTGGGGTGGTTGGTCGAGGTAGATGGGTAGGTGTATAACTCGAATGTGTAGCACCCGAAAGGTTGCGAGTTCGAATGTCATCATGAACAACTTTAGCATTTTAGCTAATTAGCAACTTAACTACTGTTTAAGTACTTTACAACAACTAAACATGTTAGCTAACCCTTCCTCTAACCTTAACCCTTTTAGCTAAACCTTCCCCTAAATGTAACCTTAACCCTAACTTCTAGCCTAGCTAATATTAGCCAGCTAGTTAACTTCTTTGGGGTAGGGGGCAGTATTGGATAGCTTGGATGAAAAACGTGCCCAAATTAAGCTGCCTGCCACTCAGCCGTAAAAGCTAGAATATGCATATAATTAGTACATTTGGATAGAAAACACCCTGAAGTTTCTAAAACTGTTTGAACGATGTCCGTGAGAATAACAGAACTCGTATGGCAGGGAAAAACCTGAGAAAAAAATCCACCAGGAAGTGGGAAATGTTTTAGAACTACTGAAACGCGCCAATGTAAACTCTGATTTTTTTTATAGAAATATGAACTTTATCAAACAAAACATATATGTATTGTGTAACATGAAGTCCTGTGAGTGTCATCTGATGAAGATCATCAAAGTAAAGTGATTCATTTTATCTCTATTTCTGCTTTTGGTGACTCTTCTCTTTGGCTGGAAAAAATGGCTGTGATTTTCTGTGGCTTGGTGGTGACCTAACAATCGTTTGTGGTGCTTTTGCTGTAAATCCTTTTTGAAATCAGACACTGTGGCTGGATTAACGAGAATTTCATCTTTAAAATTGTGTAAAATACTTGTATGCTTGAGGAATTGTTATTATGAGATTTTTGTTGTTTTGAATTTGGCGCCCTGCACTTTCACTATCCGTTGCGGGACAGGTTTCATTGGCTGTCCTAGACAAGTTAACGTTAGACAACTAGCTAGAATTCCTAACATATACAGTTGAAGTCGGAAGTTTACATACACTTAGGTTGGAGTCATTAAAACTTGTTTTTCAACCACTCCACAAATTCCTTGTTAAACTTCTTAGGGATCAAATCCCTTTAGCGGGATCGAATTGATAACATCCGGTGAAATGGCAGCGCGCCAAATTCAAATTAAATACTATAAATATTTAACTTTCATGAAATCACAAGTGTAATAGATAAAAATAAAGCTTAATAAGCGTTCTGTGCTGTACTGACATATCCTGAAAATGACATCTACTGCTTTAGATTGAACAGTCATATCTCAGTTATTGTTTTCATATCTACAAAAGAAAAGCTATTTTCTTTACTTTCAGAGAGCGAGCTGATCAAGGGGTCGAAAATGTAGATATTTCCAGATGTTCAATCTCCGTGGAACAGGCTGTGTAGGAAGCTTTATTGGCAAAAGTGTCCATAACCAGAGATAATTAAACTGTTCTATGTTCTTTTTCTCTCGTTATCTCTGTGTCTTGTTGTACATGGAACCTGTCTCACATATGCATAACTTTTAATTTTCAGATTTTACACCACATAAACACAGCCATTTTCACTGGACTATCTGTTGCTGCCAAGTCATGATTTCCCTGGGGGTTAGCCTTGCAATAACCAAGTGGTGAGACACATAGCTCTCTATATTTAAATGTTTCATGTACACTACGATAGGTGTCTGCTTCACATACAGTATCTTCTATTATCTCTATTGTTTGTCCTCATGTGTCTGTTTTTCAGCATAAAGTACTCTGTAGCCACTTAGTGTGGACACCACGTGAGACCACACACAATATAACAATCTCTCTTCTTCACTTCATCCCTCTCCCCCTTCTCCATAAATCCTCTAGGTTATACTAGCTATTTTGGTGAAGCCCTCCTGCATCTGAACTGGCTGACACAGAGGGCACATCATGATCATAGGTGAGAGGTCACTTGGTCGGGTCATCTTGAAGTACTATTAGAGAGATGCTTTACATTGAAATACAGAGGTGTAGTAGTCCCCGAGTTAATGATCCAAGGTCAGTTTTGCATTTCACCTCCTGATGATAATGATGACTGACCGTGTTAGAATAAAAAAAAACATGGCTTAATCATGCTCTCTCTCTATCCATCTGTCTCTCATCTGCAGGTATGTTTGATGTGAGAGAGGAAGCTAGTCCCGTCATCACCACCTCACCCGCTCTTAAGATAACCCTCAGGCCAACTGGGTGCCCAAGGCTGGTTAGCGTGACACCTCAACATTCGGTGAAATTGGAGGGCGCGCAATTCAAATAAATAATCGTAATATTAAACATTCATAAACATACAAGTATCTTATATTGTTTAAAAGCTTAAACTCTTGTTAATCAAACTGCATTTTCTGATTTACAATAGCCTTTACAGCCAAAGTATACCATGCCATTGTTTGAGGACGGCGCTCCACATAAACATATTTTTCAACCAGCACAGGCTTCATAAAATCACAAATAGCGATTAAATAAATCACTTACTTTTGAAAATCTTCCTCTGTTTGCAATCCCAAGGGTCCCAGTTACAACACGAATGTTTGTTTTGTTAGATAAAATCCTTCTTTATATCTCAAAAAGCCTGATTAATTGGTGCCATCGATTTCAGTAATCCACTCGTTCAACATGCAGACAAAGGAGTCCAAAAAGCTACCGCTAAACTTTGTTCAAACAAGTCAAACTACATTTCTATTCAATCCTCAGGTACCCTGAAATGTAAATAAACTATAATTACATGCAGATGAAGGAAGTTAGATATGCATAGTTTTTTTTTCTGTATATATTAATTCCAAATCAGCCTTTACTTAAATCATGTTTCTAGTCTATTGCATATTTACAATGTGTAATCATTGATGTCCCAGGAGCTGGAGAGGTAAACCTTGTTGAAGTGTATAATTGTAATACATACATGCAGACACAGCATCATTCAAATAATGGAGTTTGATATGACTGAAAAATGTCTCAGAGATTCATACCTGAACCGCACTATTATTTGCCAAGGAAGAGTACATGATCAGTGAATATATTCAATGTACAGGCTACAATGTGGGAATCTGATGAGTGGTAATAACTACAGTATGTGTATATAGGACATGCATCCTTGGCACAATAAAGTTATTATATTCTACTCTATCCATAGGCTTCATTAATGCCATTCAGACTTGAAGTTGATACAACTACTATGATAGCTGAGGTTCATAGATTGGTATGAATATTAGTGCAGAACCTAATGTTTTAGGGTCCATACACAGATTGGCTACATACTGTAGCTTGCTACACATCCATAGGCATAGAGTTATTTTTATCCTCCAGTACACAATAAGCAAGTAAATAGTTAGCTAGCTATGTTACTTTAGCTGCAAGGCAAGCTTACACAATTGTACATTCAATTTGCAGTATGCTTTAGCTAGCTAGATTCTTCACATCCACTGTTTCACAAGACGACAGCCTAGTTTGCTGGTTCTCAGAAGTCCCTAAAACATTAAACAACAGAAATTATAAATTCATTCTCCTGTCATAACACTAGCTAGCTAATATTAGCTAGTCAGCTAACTTGCTAAATAGCAATTTTCATAAATGAAGTTTGACAAAAAAATATGCACAAACGTTTGTCTCTACATTAACTAACATATTCCTCTCAATTGTAAATATTTAGCTTGACTTGTTATGACGATGTAACTACTCACACAACTCACATAATGTTTTGTCAACCATCTTCACCCAGGGACGGGTGGCTCGCGTCAAATTCGTCATTGGAACCACTCGATACGATTGGTCATATAAAAACCTTGGCACCCAAATGCATAATGAGTGCTCTATCTCCCCCTTGTGGTGGTCTGGAGCAATGAAGCCATGATGCTGGGTACCTCTAAGTCCCGTGGTGTAAGCTCACAATTTTTAAAGGAGGAACCACTGTAGCTGTGCCCTGATAGATTCTGAGTTTGAGTCCAGGCACTGTCACAGCCGGCCGCGACCGGGAGACCCATGGGTCGGCGTACAATTGGCCCAGCGTCGTCCGGGTTAGGGGATGTTTTGGCCGGCAGGGATGTCCTTGTCCCATCGCGCACTAGCGACTCCTGTGGCGGACCGGGCGCAGTGCACGCTGACATGGTCGCCAGGTGTACAGTGTTTCTCCTGACACATTGGTGTGGCTGGCTTCCGGGTTAAGTGGGCATTGTGTCATAAAGCAGTGAGGATTGGTTGGGTTGTGTTTGAGAGGACGCATGGCTCTTGACCTTCGCCTCTCCCGAGTCCGTACGGGAGTTGCAGCGATGAGACAAGACTGTAACTACCAGTTGGATACCACGAAATTGGGGAGAAAAGGGGTAAAAGTTAGTTTTTTTTATTTAAAAAATGAAATGTATGGTAACAGGTGTGTTAACACTCCTCAGTTAGCAAGCTCAAGCAAGCTAAAACCCACATTGTAGCAAATACTAACTAGCAGAAATGGTTAATGTTAGAAAATGATTTAAAACACACTGCTGTAGGTTACTATTTACTAGTTCACAAAACAATCATGTATGTCATCTAAAATACATTCACCCCAGCCAGGATTGTAATCAAAACTTACCAGAAAGCATGTAGTCCTTGGCTCAGACAGTGTAGAAAGATCTTGAGAATCAGCTGTACATGTGATGGAAGAGTGCACTGTGCATGCAGAGGGTTGAAATTCCATTGAATTGGGGATAGTTTAACCAAAATATAGAATATGTCACAAGACCTAGAATTGCCTTGTGTATCCCACAAAAGAAATGCACTCTTATAAGCTCCGTTTTTTGATGAATTTAAGCAAATTACAGAGCTTAGTTTCCTAAGGAAAATTTCCAGACAGAATCTGGAAAATTACCGGAAAGTTTCCGACCCTTTTCAACCCTACATGTGAGCATGTCTTCTTTGTTGGTCCTGTCAATGTTGAGTGATCACACATGCCTGCTTTAATTTGTCTGCTTTCAAATGTGTGCTAAAAGTGAGGATGTTTCATAGTATTTCTGATTATCTTAACTCACCACCACCAATTAATTCAATTTTTAAATTTTTTTTAAAATTATTTTTTATTTTTATTTCACCTTTATTTAACCAGGTAGGCTAGTTGAGAACAAGTTCTCATTTGCAACTGCGACCTGGCCAAGATAAAGCATAGCAGTGTGAGCAGACAACAAAGAGTTACACATGGAGTAAACAATTAACAAGTCAATAACACAGTAGAAACCAAAGGGGGAGTCTATATACAATGTGTGCAAAAGGCATGAGGAGGTAGGCAAATAATTACAATTTTGCAGATTAACACTGGAGTGATGAATGATCAGATGGTCATGTACAGGTAGAGATATTGGTGTGCAAAAGAGCAGAAAAGTAAATAAATAAAAACAGTATGGGGATGAGGTAGGTGAGAAAGGGTGGGCTATTTACCAATAGACTATGTACAGCAGCAGCGATCGGTTAGCCGCTCAGATAGCTGATGTTTGAAGTTGGTGAGGGAGATAAAAGTCTCCAACTTCAGCGATTTTTGCAATTTGTTCCAGTCACAGGCAGCAGAGTACTGGAACGAAAGGCGGCCAAATGAGGTGTTGGCTTTAGGGATGATCAGTGAGATACACCTGCTGGAGCGCGTGCTACGGATGGGTGTTGCCATCGTGACCAGTGAGCAGAGATAAGGCGGAGCTTTACCTAGCATGGACTTGTAGATGACCTGGAGCCAGTGGGTCTGGCGACGAATATGTATTTCACCTTTATTTAACCAGGTAGGCTAGTTGAGAACAAGTTCTCATTTGCAACTGCGACCTGGCCAAGATAAAGCATAGCAGTGTGAGCAGACAACAAAGAGTTACACATGGAGTAAACAATTAACAAGTCAATAACACAGTAGAAACCAAAGGGGGAGTCTATATACAATGTGTGCAAAAGGCATGAGGAGGTAGGCAGTGAGATACAGTGAGATACACCTGCTGGAGCGCGTGCTACGGATGGGTGTTGACCTGGAGCCAGTGGGTCTGGCGACGAATATGTAGCGAGGGCCAGCCGACTAGAGCATACAAGTCGCAGTGGTGGGTGGTATAAGGTGCTTTAGTGACGAAACGGATGGCACTGTGATAGACTGCATCCAGTTTGCTGAGTAGAGTTTTGGAAGCCATTTTGTAGATGACATCGCCGAAGTCGAGGATCGGTAGGATAGTCAGTTTTACTAGGGTAAGCTTGGCGGCGTGAGTGAAGGAGGCTTTGTTGCGGAATAGAAAGCCGACTCTTGATTTGATTTTCGACTGGAGATGTTTGATATGAGTCTGGAAGGAGAGTTTGCAGTCTAGCCAGACACCTAGGTACTTATAGACGTCCACATATTCTAGGTCGGAACCATCCAGGGTGGTGATGCTAGTCGGGCATGCGGGTGCAGGCAGCGACCGGTTGAAAAGCATGCATTTGGTTTTACTAGCGTTTAAGAGCAGTTGGAGGCCACGGAAGGAGTGTTGTATGGCATTGAAGCTTGTTTGGAGGTTAGATAGCACAGTGTCCAAAGACGGGCCGAAGGTATATAGAATGGTGTCGTCTGCGTAGAGGTGGATCAGGGAATCGCCCGCAGCAAGAGCAACATCATTGATATACACAGAGAAAAGAGTCGGCCCGAGAATTGAACCCTGTGGCACCCCCATAGAGACTGCCAGAGGACCAGACAGCATGCCCTCCGATTTGACGCACTGAACTCTGTCTGCAAAGTAATTGGTGAACCAGGCAAGGCAGTCATCCGAAAAACCGAGGCTCCTGAGTCTGCCGATAAGAATATGGTGATCGACAGAGTCGAAAGCCTTGGCAAGGTCGATGAAGACGGCTGCACAGTACTGTCTTTTATCGATGGCGGTTATGATATCGTTGAGTACCTTGAGTGTGGCTGAGGTGCACCCATGACCGGCTCGGAAACCAGATTGCACAGCGGAGAAGGTGAGGTGGGATTCGAGATGGTCAGTGACCTGTTTGTTGACTTGGCTTTCGAAGACCTTAGATAGGCAGGGCAGGATGGATATAGGTCTGTAACAGTTTGGGTCCAGGGTGTCTCCCCCTTTGAAGAGGGGGATGACTGCGGCAGCTTTCCAATCCTTGGGGATCTCAGACGATATGAAAGAGAGGTTGAACAGGCTGGTAATAGGGGTTGCGACAATGGTGGCAGATAGTTTCAGAAATAGAGGGTCCAGATTGTCAAGCCCAGCTGATTTGTACGGGTCCAGGTTTTGCAGCTCTTTCAGAACATCTGCTATCTGGATTTGGTTAAAGGAGAACCTGGAGAGGCTTGGGCGAGGAGCTGCGGGGGGGGGGGGGCGGAGCTGTTGGCCAAGGTTGAAGTAGCCAGAAGGAAGGCATGGCCAGCCGTTGAGAAATGCTTATTGAAGTTTTCGATAATCATGGATTTATCAGTGGTGACCGTGTTACCTAGCCTCAGTGCAGTGGGCAGCTGGGAGGAGGTGCTCTTGTTCTCCAGAACTTTTTGGAGTTGGAGCTACAGGATGCAAACTTCTGCCTGAAGAAGCTGGCCTTAGCTTTCCTGACTGACTGCAGTGGAACCACCACTGCAATATATGCCTAGACTAAAAAGGTGCTATCTACAAACTAACAGGATTCTTCCACTGTCCCCATAGGATAACCCTTTTTGGTTCCTTTGGTGACAGCCAACTGTGTTGGAACCCCTTTCTCAAAGAGTGTACTCAACAAGTTTAGCCTGTTAAGTTTACACCATTTCATTCTGTACTCAAACAGCTGCCTGGTATTCCAGATAACACTCAACATAGCACCACCACCTTTGAACGTTTTCGTCAAACTCTGCTCAGACTTAAATCGCAGTGTTCCAAGAACCTCCACCAGGTGTGACTGTATTATCTTCAAATGGACAAAAATGAGACACAAGAGGCACCTCATACCCATTTTAGATCCCAAGGGGACTTTATTTTCATACTGTATGCTCTCACTCTCATCACTATCTCCTTTGCCATCTTGTCATGCCTTTACTTGGAACTCCATCCATCCACACACACTAGTATAGCATTTTGCTTACAAGCCTTGGAAGGATCATATTGCACTGTGATGGGCACAAGGGTATATGTACAGTCATTTTCAGTGTGGTGGCAAAGTAGTTGAATAGGAGAAGAGGATGTGGTTACTTGTGGTGGGAGAACAGTGAGGGTGGTGGGTTGAGCAGCTGCAGTGAAGCTGATTGGTTGCTCTGGCTCATCACATCTTGACTAAAAGAAAGAGATTTAGAAATTAGTTCGACACTGCCATAGTTCAACAGCTGAAAAGCTGTCATTAACATACTCCCAGAGATAGCAATACATTCAGTATTCACTGAATGAAGTAACCTTCCCATCCCATTTACAATTTAATTGATCAATTAGATGAATAATACTAGCACATGGTTACATTGTTGTAGAATAGGCTACTACTGTATGCACACTATATTAGGATACCGTTGTGATTTTGTCAGCATCATTTTAGGTCTTTGATCGAAATTGCATGTTGTACCTCGTTTCCTTTCTTCAGTGAAAAGGAGTTATGCATCCCCCATTCAAATCAGTTCCAGTGACAGAGGAAAAATAAACCCAAAGCTCCAGCACACAATGGCATGTAGGGGTGCTGTATTACAATGTCAAATATCTATATATCCTATAGTACAGTGGCTTGTAGGGGTAGTGTATTACAATGTCAAATATGTACACTACCGTTCAAAAGTTTGGGGTCACTTAGAAATGTCCTTGTTTTTGAAGGAAAAGCACTTCTTTCAAAAAAGAAAAGTACATTTGTCCATTGAAATAACATAACATTAATCAGAAATACAGTATTGACATTGTTAATGTTGTAAATGACTATTGTAGCTGGAAACGGCTGATTTCTTATGGAATGTCAACATAGGCGTACAGAGGCCCATTATCAGCAACCATCACACCTGTGTTCCAATGCCACGTTGTATTAGCTAATCCAAGTTGATCGTTTTAAAAGGCTAGTTGATCATTAGAAAACCCTTTTGCAATTATGTTAGCACATCTGAAAACTGTCGTCTTGATTAAAGAAGCAATACAACTGACCTTCTTTAGACTAGTTGAGTTTCTGGAGCATCAGCATTTGTGGGTTCGATTACAGGCTCAAAATGGCCAGAAACAAATATCTTTCTTCATCAAGTTAATTCTTGTTCTGAGAAATGAAGGCTATTCCATGCGAGAAATTGCCAAGAAACTGAAGATCTCGTACAACACTGTGTACTACTCCCTTCACAGAACGCAAACGGGCCCTAACCAGAATAGAAAGAGGAGTGGGAGACCCCTTGCACAACTGAGCAAGAGAACAAGTACATTAGAGAGTCTAGTTTGAGAAACTGGCAGCTTCATTTAAATAGTACCCACAAAACACCAGTCTCAACGTCAACAGTGAAGAGGCAACTCCGGGATGCTGGCCTTTTCTTTCAAAAACAAGGACCCCAAACTTTTGAACGGTAGTGTATATATCCTATAGCACCACGTGTGTATATTTTAATTTACAATTTAATTCATCAATTAAATAAATAATACTAGCACATCAAATTACGTTATTGTACATTAGCCTACTCCCCTTTCGACACAGTAAATAATATTGCCTACATGCTTTCGATAATACATTATCAACAAACACAGTAGGCCTAAATATTTGCTAATGATATCACAACTTAAATATAGCCTACTTACTCGTCAAATGGATCAAGTACAACTGGGTAATTCTCTTCATTGTCTCTAAGGAAACTATCTGGAAACTATCTGGGGTAGACACAATCGCTTCTGCTGCTGTTACAAAAATGTCTGTGTCGCCGCCGAGCTATCAAATACCATGCCAGTCTCTCACTCTATGAATGGTCACTTCTATCCGGATTCCTTGGGATGTCCTTACCCTGATCCCTAAACCCTAAACTAACACTAAACCATTTTATATTTGTACTTGATAGATGTAGGGACATCCCAAGGATCCCGAATAGCATGGACCCTCTGGGATATGAAGTTCTCTATTCGACTGAAAGCCGTGGACCCAACTCTTTCTGGTTGTCTGATGCAGGATACTGGGAACTGGTAACACAGTCTGTGATTGGCTAACAACATTTAGATCTGTATATGGCAAGATAACATACCATGGCATGAGGTGTTGAAGGAAAGACAGATTACCTATAGATTGGACAGGTGTCACGCAGTTGTAAGGCAGCCACATGGCAGTATGGTTGCCTAAACAGAGCACTGTCCGACAAATCCCAAGATGTCCAGAGGAGGGTGACGTGTGGGCCCAATAGATCAACCCGTCATGGACAGCCGATAGGACGTACAGACGCCCAGTGGGACACTGGATTAGAGCGGGCTCTGCACGCAACGCCTGCTCAATGTCCGCGTCCAGCTCCCACACCACCGGCACTACCAGGCAGGAGGCCAGAAGTATGGGAGTATGATCCATGGGCCTCTGTGTCATACAGCCAGGACAGTGTGTCTGCCTTCACGTTCTGGGAGCCTGGTCTGTAGGACAGGGTGAAAACAAAACGGGTGAAAATCATGGCCCACCTTGCCTGACGAGGGTTCAGTTTCCTCGCTGCCCGAATGTACTCCAGATTGCAGCGGTCAGTCCAGATGAGAAAAGGGTGTTTAGCCCCCTTAAGCCAATGTCTTCACGCCTTCAAGGCCTCCCTAATCAACCTTGACCCTAATGGTTGACTATCTAAGATGTGAACGGGGAAGGGCACAATAACGTTTGTCGATTCAGGCACAGCTGGGAATTTTATAGATAGGTGATTTGCCCATAGTTTAGGGATCCCCATTGTTCCCTAAACTATGCACAAATCACCTATCTATAAAATTCCCAGCTGTGCCTGAATCGACGAGCGCCTTATGCTGGGAATGTGGGGAAAACTCAGAAAAGGTAACATATTAAAACATATGTGCAACAGAGGGCTCTGGATGAGAATGGTGCTGGCTTACCTGGGGTGATGCCAGAGTGCCCTGCCTGCTTCCTCGATCCCCAGAGGAACCAACCCGGAACCGACCGGCAGTGTGACCTCTGCAGCCAAAGATGGTGCACAAGCTGGAACCTCCTCCGGTCTCCCTGCGCACCACACCTCCCAGCTCCATGGGTATCGGAGAGGTGGTGCGTGGGGATGGAACCGACAAACCCCGATCTGGACATCGCCAGCAGGCTATCCAGTGGGATGGACAGGTCCACCAGCTGGTCGAAGGTGTGGGTGGTGTCTCTGCAGGCCAATTCCCGACGGATGTCTTTGCGCAGACTGCAACGATAATGGTCGATCAGTGCCCTGTCGTTTCATCCCGCGCCGGCGGCCAGGGTTCGAAACTCCGGGGCGAACTTCTGGGCGCTCCTCGTCCCCTGCCTCAGATGGCAGAGGCGCTCCTCGAAATGGTCCAACGCCTCATCTCCCTCTCCGCACACGGCGTTGGCCCACTCCAGGGCTTTACTAGAGAGGCACGAGACGAGGATGGACACCCTCTCACGGCCCGAAGGAGCCGGGTAGACGGTTGCCAGGTATAGGTCGAGCTGCAACAGGAACCCCTGGCAGTGTGCAGCCGTCTCGTCGTATTCCCGGGGAAGGGCGAGACGAATCCCACTTGGACCAGGAGAGGGGGGGGGGGGTGAGTGAGTAGTGGAGACCCCCGTTGTGCTGGTGGAGGCGCTGGAAGAACTGCCTGTCTCTCCCAGCGGTCTATTGTTTGGACAACGCGGTCCATGGCGGTGCCAAGATGGTGGAGCATCGCCGCGTGCTCTTGAACGCGCTCCTCCACCCCTATACCAGGGGCACCTGCTCCTGCTGACTCCATAGTGGTGCGGAATTCTGTAAGGGAGTGCGTAACTGGCGGCAGGGAAGTCCGGCGCAGGAGAGCAAAACTGGGTAATCAACGGAGCAGTTTTATTCATAAAGCCAATTATATGAATATGGGCACTTCCCAGGAGTGATTGGCTGTATAGATGGATGTCATGTCCGATCAAGTGTCCATCAACTCCTGATGCCGAGGAGTTCAGGAACGTAAGAACTGGTTTTCCATCAATGTTCAGGGTGTATGCACTCCTAATTTTCAGTTTTCAAACATTGTTGCCCATTGGAAAGGTGCAACTCACGATTCAAGGATTTTTCTCAACTCTTCATTGTGTGCTCAGTTTCAGAGAGGACACACAGTGGACTACTACTTGGTGACAGTGGATATTGTCAGAGTAAGTTTCTATTCACTCCATACATAAATCTCACAACAACTGAGCAGCAAAGATACAGAGCTCAAATCCGCACGAGAGGGATGGTCGAGCGTATGTTTGGAGTATGGAAAAATCGATTCCAGTGTTTACCCAATACACTTATTTTCAAGCCAAGAGGATGCTGCAAGGTGATCATTGCTACAGCTGTACTACACAGCTACCTGAAGCAGCATTGCTCTTCCAATAGAAGATCAGGATCAAGCAGACATGCCCATGGCTGAGGCAGGCAATGACCAATGAGGATTTGCACACAGAGTTGCTTCACATTGCAGCACTTCAACTAGATGAGATGCATTTAAATATGGAATGTATTCATTGTGGGTTATTTTTGCATTGATAATGTTTGTTCTATACAAAATTCAAATAGTGTGCAGCAAAATTAAATGAGTGACTAAACCAAGGCTGGTTTAAAATGTAGTTTGTGGTGATAAAAATACTCTCACTCATGGATATCCAAATGACAAAACATTATTTTTTACATATCATATTGTTCTCCATGGCTGGTAATCACAATTGTCTCATTACTGTATCTTTTTTGGGGTCATACCTCTATGTTACAACTTCATATCCAATTCAACCTGTAGAATTCTCATTTTCATTTCCTGTTCTTCCTTCAGATATTTCATTTTATGCTCATGAAAATTCATGCATGGTCATCTTTTTTGTTCTCTGCTGAAAGGTGGTGGCAGCATCTTCTCTGTCACGCCCTGGCCTTAGTATTCTGTGTTTTCGTTAGTATTTTGGTTAGGCCAGGGTGTGACATGGGGATTTATGTGGTTTGTTTTGTCTGGGGTTGTTTTGTAGTTATGGGATTGTGGTTAGAGTAGTACTCTAGGTAAGTCTATGGTTGCCTAGAGTGGTTCTCAATCAGAGGCAGGTGTTTATCGTTGTCTCTGATTGGGAACCATATTTAGGCAGCCATATTCTTTAGGTCTCTTGTGGGTGATTGTTCCTGTCTTTGTGTTTGTGGCACCAGATAGGACTGTTTCGTTTTTTTCACGTTTCTTGTTTTGTAGATTGTTGTACTTTCATCTTTATTAAAGATGTACAAAACTAACCACGCTGCATTTTCGTCCGCTTCTCTTTCACCAGAAGAAAACCGTTACATTCTCTCAGGGACGCTATAGCAGATTCCTTTCCTCTGGAAAAAAATAACACCGTTTAGAAGCACAAATAAACTCGAATGGTCCTTAGAATGAAAGAAGAATAAAGATTGACACAGATAGTGGAATATATTTACCATAGGAAGTAACCAATTTACTTTATTTGGTATATGTACCATTTGTGTTCAGTTCTTCATCTGAACTGTCCAAATGGTCATTGTCTGTCTGGTATACCATCCAGAGGTTGCTGGTGCTCTATTAATCCATACAGCAAGTCACTCAGTTCATCAGTCTTGTCTTTTTTTTGGTGGTCCACCACCAGTAGTAAATCGCTCTCTTCTGATCTCTGCATTCACTCAAATTTAAGCCACGTTCATGAAAGCTACTTAAATGTCCTCGTTCAACTACACATTAAGGCCTACTCCTGGCTTAATCTAAGCCCTGTCTGTGAAACCGGCCCCTAAAGCTAAGAGCACACACAGTACTTAAGCTTAAGCCAAGGCCCGGACAAGATCCCGAGACTATTTCATCCTGTAAGTATTCCTAGCTGCTACTGCTTCTCTAAAACATCCCTCTTTCTGGTTTCCCTTTATGTGTTTCAAGTCTATTCGCATGGCAATCAAGAATGAGAAACATTCTCTTCTAAGTGCCCGCTTTTGTCAACTGAAGTCTGTTTTGACTATACTAGGTAAGAAAACCGGAGATTTCTCTTCTTACAGTATAATGTATCCTCCACACTTCACTTTGGTAAGTTTTTTATGAACAAGACCTTTGGCTGTGTTTAAAGAGTTTATCGGCATTCTACTTAGAACAGTTTAATAAAGTATGTGTGAGCTGCCTGACCACAAATACGCTAAACAGTAACAAATACAACATGCCCATATTACAGCTCTATTAACTTGGAATACTACCGTATCTTAGATCCTGCAGCACAAAGATGAGTCACTCCCTCCCATAGGGAAGCCTCTCAGCACCAGTAGGAAGTAGCACAAGTCATTAAGTAAACTCTGTTGGAGTTACTGTTCAGGGCCTCTCCCCGTTTCCCAAAGCATCTTAAGGCTAAGTTCATTAGAACTTTTGTAGGAGTGTTGTTAAATCTGCGCTTTTTCCCACAACCATCGTTATTAATGTTGCACTTGAAAACACTCGTAATCTAACGCCTGCCTCAGACCATTCGTAGAAAAGCCAAGTGCGCTGTTAGTTGCTTTTTTGCACGTTACTTTCTAAACAGAAGATCTCCGCTAAACAAAGAATCACATGGTTTATCTGTCTCTCTGTGCCGATAACTTCTGAACGAAGTTGACTACAAATACAAAGTTGCTAAAGTCTTTTCAATTGACACAAATAAGCAACGTATAAAAAAATGTTTAAAATGAAAACCGAGATGACTGCATTAAAATATAAACAGCTATAGGTCTATTTAAATCATATTTAAATACATTTCATGTTCAATCAATTTAGTTATATTTTGCTACTTGTAGGCTACTGTCAGTATCGACACATGCTCCAACGACGCACTTAGCGATGACCTCTGCGTGGTGTTTTGGGAAACGCATGTTACATCTTCGACCATTGTCGGAAAGATGCGTCATTGAAACATTCCTAAGCCTAAATTCCATCGCTACTGGGAAACCGGGCCAAGTTTGAACGTCTTGACTCATAACAACTGACCCCTGACAAACCCTTTCCCCCGTTCTGTCACTGCATCCCAGCTTCCCCTTGCACCAACTGGCAAACCGACTGACACTGAGGAGGGGCTTTAAGCTCAGCAGGGCCGGCACAGTCGTGTTATTCAGCATCTTTTGCATTAATAAACGTCACGTTGATCGTCCCGGCACATTGCGTAGGGGGATTATGATGGATACAAACTGACAACGGAGGTCTGTGGTGTCATTTGTAATTGGTCGGTGCGTGGAGATGTTTTCACTGTACCATTGTGTCTCATGAGATGGCTAATCAGATAGCGGACCAGCAGTAATTATGTCTGCCCACCTTTGGTATACAGAGAAACATGGCATTGAATAATCAGCCCACGCACTCTCTCTCTCTCTCTCATCCCGTTTCATCTTACCTGAGAGCAGGGGAGACGCTGCTGTAATCAACTAACCTCAATCATACGTGGCTCCATTTATTCTGGGGCATTTCGGTTGACAATTGACTCGACTGTGCTGCATATTACATTAAATTACCATTCAACAGTTGGCTACTGTGAAATCTAACCATAATGAATATATTAATATTGTCACACCTTCATCTGTTTTCCCCGCCTTTGTGCTCGTCTCCACCCCACTCCAGGTGTCGCCCGTCTTCCCCATTATCCCCTGTGTTCTCTGTTTTCCCCGCCTTTGTGCTCGTCTCCACCCCACTCCAGGTGTCGCCCGTCTTCCCCATTATCCCCTGTGTTCTCTGTTTTCCCCGCCTTTGTGCTCGTCTCCACCCCACTCCAGGTGTCACCCGTCTTCCCCATTATCCCCTGTGTTCTCTGTTTTCCCCGCCTTTGTGCTCGTCTCCACCCCACTCCAGGTGTCGCCCGTCTTCCCCATTATCCCCTGTGTTCTCTGTTTCCTCCGCCTTTGTGCTCGTCTCCACCCCACTCCAGGTGTCGCCCGTCTTCCCCATTATCCCCTGTGTTCTCTGTTTTCCCCGCCTTTGTGCTCGTCTCCACCCCACTCCAGGTGTCACCCGTCTTCCCCATTATCCCCTGTGTTCTCTGTTTTCCCCGCCTTTGTGCTCGTCTCCACCCCACTCCAGGTGTCGCCCGTCTTCCCCATTATCCCCTGTGTTCTCTGTTTTCCCCGCCTTTGTGCTCGTCTCCACCCCACTCCAGGTGTCACCCGTCTTCCCCATTATCCCCTGTGTTCTCTGTTTTCCCCGCCTTTGTGCTCGTCTCCACCCCACTCCAGGTGTCGCCCGTCTTCCCCATTATCCCCTGTGTTCTCTGTTTCCTCCGCCTTTGTGCTCGTCTCCACCCCACTCCAGGTGTCGCCCGTCTTCCCCATTATCCCCTGTGTTCTCTGTTTTCTCCGCCTTTGTGCTCGTCTCCACCCCACTCCAGGTGTCGCCCGTCTTCCCCATTATCCCCTGTGTTCTCTGTTTCCTCCGCCTTTGTGCTCGTCTCCACCCCACTCCAGGTGTCGCCCGTCTTCCCCATTATCCCCTGTGTTCTCTGTTTCCTCCGCCTTTGTGCTCGTCTCCACCCCACTCCAGGTGTCGCCCGTCTTCCCCATTATCCCCTGTGTTCTCTGTTTGTCTGCTGCCAGTTTGTTTTGTTCCGTCAAGCCTACCAGCGTTTTCCCCGTGCTCCTGTCTTTCTCTAGCTCTGCCCACCTTTGGTATACAGAGAAACATGGCATTGAAGAATCAGCCCACGCACTCTCTCTCTCTCTCTCATCCCGTTTCATCTTATCTGAGAGCAGGGGAGACGCTGCTGTAATCAACTAACCTCAATCATACGTGGCTCCATTTATTCTGGGGCATTTCGGTTGACAATTGACTCGCCTGTGCTGCATATTACATTAAATTACCATTCAACAGTTGGCTACTGTGAAATCTAACCATAATGAATATATTAATATTGTCACACCTTCATCTGTTTTCCCCGCCTTTGTGCTCGTCTCCACCCCACTCCAGGTGTCGCCCGTCTTCCCCATTATCCCCTGTGTTCTCTGTTTTCCGCGCCTTTGTGCTCGTCTCCACCCCACTCCAGGTGTCACCCGTCTTCCCCATTATCCCCTGTGTTCTCTGTTTCCCCTTATGCCATAGTTTGTACATCTCAATTGTCATCTGAAACCACATTTGTTGAAGTGAGTCAGCCATATCAGCTGTTTTTTTTAAAGGCAGTAAATGAGGCTGAATGAACTGTTTCGCTGCCAGACAAGGCTCCGCTGATAGCCAGGTGTAAGTCGTGGTAAGGATTCACTCCATGGTGCTAAAAAGAAAGCTCTGATGTTGGGACAGCTTTATGTAGACCCTAACAGTTTGTGGGCACTATTTGTCACCATTATAGTGCAATTAATGTATTGTTTAGTGTTGTGTTGTGTAGTGTCTTTGCTGGCATGCTAAAACTCGCCACTGGTGTAAGCAATAGTGTGTAATTTGAGACACACCCATGGGATCCACAGGGTGTGAACAGCAAAAATATGTTTCATATAATATCCAACATTATGTAAATGTATTCTGCTTGACTATTAATGCCAGCTTGGAGAGAGTTATCACAAAGCTGCAGTATATCACGTGAGGGGAATAGAAAGAAAGAGAGAATGATAGATAAAGAGAATGTTAGAGAGAGAGAATGATAGAGAGAGCTATAGAAAGAGAGAATGGTAGAGAATTATAGAGAGAGGAGAAACACAGACGCTCCACAGTAAATAGATTACTTCCCCAGAGTTCCTCAGTCACTGGGGGGCTTCAGCGATCTACCTCATGGGTAAGTGGGGACTGCTGAGGGGAATTGAGAGGGTACAAACATCCAGATAGGCGACCAGTTTAAAATTGGTCCTCTTATGTGGTGTGGTAAAGTACACTACTTACACTTAGCATCCTCCTAGTCCGTTAGAGGCATGGACAAGGCAGGGAAGAGATCAGCTAGGTCTTACTAGGATCAGTCTCAGGGGTCTCCTGGCTTACTCGCACATCATTATGATTGATGGGCCTTGCCTGCTAATGCTACAGGCTCAGGCTACCATTACAAGAACTTACACAAGACTAAAGACCCTACCTTGCTGCCTTGCACACTTGCATAAGCACAGCAGGTTGCAGAGATGGTGCAGGGATGGGAATAGGCTGTCTATACAGGGACTTACAGTACACAAAACTAAAGACCCTTCCTTACTGCACTACACACTTACAGTGCCTTCAGAAAGTATTCACACCCCTTGAATGTTTCCGTGTTTTGTGTCACTGGCCAACACACAATACCCCATAATGTCAAAGTGGAATTATGTTTTTAGAATTTTTGTACAAATGAATTAAAAATGAAAAGCTGAAATGTCTTGGGTCAATAAGTATTCAACCCCTTTGTTATGGCAAGACTATTTTTTATATTTCACCTTTATTTAATTAACCAGGTAGGCTAGTTGAGAACACCTTTATTTAACCAGGTAGGCAAGTTGAGAACACCTTTATTTAACCAGGTAGGCTAGTTGAGAACACCTTTATTTAACCAGGTAGGCTAGTTGAGAACACCTTTATTTAACCAGGTAGGCAAGTTGAGAACACCTTTATTTAACCAGGTAGGCTAGTTGAGAACACCTTTATTTAACCAGGTAGGCTAGTTGAGAACACCTTTATTTAACCAGGTAGGCTAGTTGAGAACACCTTTATTTAACCAGGTAGGCTAGTTGAGAACACCTTTATTTAACCAGGTAGGCTAGTTGAGAACACCTTTATTTAACCAGGTAGGCTAGTTGAGAACACCTTTATTTAACCAGGTAGGCTAGTTGAGAACACCTTTATTTAACCAGGTAGGCTAGTTGAGAACACCTTTATTTAACCAGGTAGGCTAGTTGAGAACACCTTTATTTAACCAGGTAGGCTAGTTGAGAACACCTTTATTTAACCAGGTAGGCTAGTTGAGAACACCTTTAATTAACCAGGTAGGCTAGTTGAGAACAAGTTCTCATTTACAACTGCATCCTGGCCAAGATAAAGCAAAGCAGTGCGAACAAACAACAACACAGAGTTACACATGGAATAAACAATAACACAATAGAAAAAAAGAACGTTGATATACAGTGTGTGGGAAAGGCATGAGGAGGTAAGGCAATAAATAGGCCATAGTAGCGGAGTAATTACAATTTAGCAAATTAACACTGGATTGATAGATGAGCAGATGATGATGTGCAAGTAGAAATACTGGTGTGCAGCAGAGCAGAAAAGTAAATAAAAACAATATGGGGATGAGGTAGGTAGATTGGGTGGGATATTTACAGATTGGCTATGTACAGCTGCAGCGATCGGTTAGCTGCTCAGATAGCTGATGTTTAAAGTTAGTGAGGGAAATATAAGTCTCCAGCTTCAGTGATTTTTGCAATTCGTTCCAGTCATTGGCAGCAGAGAACTTGAAGGAAAGGCGGCCAAAGAGGTGTTGGCTTTGGGGATGACCAGTGAGATATACTGTACCTGCTGGAGCGCGTGCTACGGGTGGGTGTTGTTATCGTGACCAGTGAGATGAGATAAGGCGGAGCTTTACCTAGCATAGACTTATAGATGACCTGGAGCCAGTGGGTCTGGCGACGAATATGTAGCGAGGGCCAGCTGACTAGAGCATACAGGTCGCAGTGGTGGGTGGTATAAGGGGCTTTGGTAACAGAACGGATGTCACTGTGATAGACTGCATCCAGTTTCCTGAGTAGAGTATTGCCAAAGTTGAGGATCAGGAGTACAAATGTGAGTACAAATGTGCTTAACAAGTCACATAATTATTTGCATGGACTCATGCTGTGTGCAATAAAGTGTTTACCATGATTTTTTAAATGACTACCTCATCTCTGTACCCCATACATACAATTACCTGTAAGGCCCCTTAGTCGAGAAGTGAATTTCAAACAAAGATTCAACCACAGACAAGGGAGATTTTCCAATGCTTCGCAAAGGAGCGCAACTATTGGTAGATGGGTAAATAAATTTAAACCAAACATTGCATATCCATTTGAGCATGGTGAAGTTATTAATTACACTTTGGATGGTGTATCAATATACCCAGTCACTACAAAGATACAGGTGTCCTTCCTAATTCAGTTGGCGAGTAAGGAAACCACTCAGGGATTTCACCACTAGGTCAACAGTGACTAAAACAGTTACAGATTTTAATGGCTGTGATAGGAGAAAACTGAGGATGGATCAACAACAATGTAATTACTCCACAATACTAACCAAAATGACAGAGTGAAAAAAAGTAAGCCAGTGCATAATGAAATGTCTTCCATAACATGCATCCTGTTTGCAATAAGGCATTAAAGTAAAACTGCAAAAAATGTGGTCAAGAAAATAACTTTGTCCTGAATATAAAGCGTTATATTTGGGGCAAATCCAACACCACACAATCACTGAGTACCACTCCTCATATTTTCGGGCATGCTGGCTACATCATGTTTTTTGGGTAGGCTTGTCATCGGCAATGACTTGGGAGTTTTGGGGGATAAAAATCAACAGAAACAGGCAAAGTCATAGAGGAAAACCTGGTTCAGTCTGCTTTCCCACAAGGCACTGGGAGACAAATGCACCTTTCAGCAGGACAATAGCCTAAAACACAAGGCTACTTGTATCCTGGAGTTGGATACCTGTAACGGCGTTCTTCGTTTGTTGAAGGAGAGTCGGACTGAAATGCAGCATGGTAGTTACTCATGATTTTAATGGAAAAGTGACACATGAAATAACTAACAAAAATACAAAACAACAAACGGAACGTGAAACCTAATTACAGCCTATCTGGTGAAACTACACAGAGACAGGAACAATGACCCACGAAATACAAAGTGAAACTCAGGGTACCTAAATACGGTTCCCCATCAGAGACAACAAGAATCACCTGACTCTGATTGAGAACCGCCTCAGGCAGCCAAGCCTAACTAGACACCCCCCTAATCATTAGCAATCCCAAATCCTATAAAACCCCAATACGAAACACAACACATAAACCCATGTCACACCCTGGCCTGACCAAAATATATAACGAAAACACAAAACACTATGACCAAGGCGTGACAGAACCCCCCCCCCAAGGTGCGGACTCCCGGACGCACCTCAAAACCATAGGGAGGGTCCGGGTGGGCGTCTGTCCATGGTGGCGGCTCCGGCTCGGGACGTGGACCCCACTTCATTAATGTCCTAGTTCCTCCCCTTCGCGTCCTGGGATAATCCACACTCGCCGCCGACCATGGCCTAATAGTCCTCACCCAGAACCCCACAGAACTGAGGAGCAGCTCGTGACTGAGGGGCAGCTCGGGACTGAGGCAGCTCGGGACTGAGGCAGCTCGGGACTGAGGGGCAGCCCGGAACTGAGGGGAAGCCCAGTACTGAGAGGAAGCCCAGTACTGAGAGGAAGCTCAGGTAGGTAGTAGGCTCCGGTAGATCCTGGCTGGCTGGCGGATCTGGAATATTCAGGTTGACTAGCAGATCTGGAAGATTCTGGTTGACTAGCAGATCTGGAAGATTCTGGTTGACAGGCTGATCTGGAAGAATCTGGTTGACTGGCAGATCTAGAAGATCATGGCTGACTGGCGGATCTAGCTGCTCTATGCAGACTGACAGCTCTGACTGCTCCATGCAGGCTGACAGCTCCTTGCAGACTGGCAGCTCTTTGCAGACTGGCAGCTCTGCCTGCTTCATGCAGACTGACAGCTCTGACTGCTCCATGCAGGCTGACAGCACCCTGCAGACTGGCAGCTCCTTGCAGACTGGCAGCTCCTTGCAGACTGACAGCTCTGACTGCTCCATGCAGGCTGACAGCTCCTTGCAGACTGACAGCTCCTTGCAGACTGGCAGCTCTTTGCAGACTGACAGCTCTGGCTGCTTCATGCAGACTGACAGCTCTGACTGCTCCATGCAGGCTGACAGCACCCTGCAGACTGGCAGCTCCTTGCAGACTGACAGCTCCTTGCAGACTGACAGCTCTTTGCAGACTGACAGCTCTGGCTGCTTCATGCATACTGACAGCTCCCTGCAGACTGGCAACTCAGGCTGCTTCATGCAGACTGACAGCTCTGACTGCTCCATGCAGGCTGACAGCTCTGATTGCTCCATGCAGGCTGGCAGCACCTTGCAGACTGGCAGCACCTTGCAGACTAGCAGCTCCTTGCAGACTGGCAGCTCCTTGCAGACTGACAGCACAGGCTGCTCCGAACAGGCAGGAGGCTCCGGCAGCGCTGTAGAGGAGGAAGGCTCTGATAGCGCTGAACAGGCGGGAGACTCCGACAGCGCAGGAGGGAAGGAAGGCTCTGATAGCGCTGAACAGACAGGAGACTCCGGTAGCGCAGGAGAGGAGAAAGGCTCCGACAGCGCTGGAGAGGCGGGAGACTCCGACAGCGCAGGAGAGGCGAGGCGCACTGTAGGCCTGATGCGTGGTGCTGGCACTGGTGATACTGGAGCGAGGACACACACAGGAAGCCTGGTGCGGGGAGCTGCTACCGGAGGACTGGTGTGTGGAGGTGGCACTGGATAGACCGGACTGTGCAGGCGTACTGGAGCTCTTGAGCACCGAGCCTGCCCAACCTTACTTGGCTCGATGCCCACTCTAGCCCGGCTAATACGAAGAGCTGGTATGTACCGTACCGGGCTATGCACCCGCACTGGAGACACCGTGCGCTCACTAGCATAACACGGTGCCTGCCCGGTCTCTTTAGCCCCCCGGTAAGCACAGGGAGTTTGCGCAGGTCTCCTACCTGGCATAGCCATACTCCCTGTAAGCCCCCCCCCCAATACATTTTTGGGGCCGACTCTCAGGCTTCCATCCGCGTCGCCGTGCTGCCTCTTCATACCAGCGCCTCTCTGCTTTGCCGCCTCTAGTTCCTCCTTGGGGCGACGATATTCACCAGGCTGAGCCCAGGGTCCTCTTCCGTCTAATATCATCTCCCAAGACCAGAAGTCCTTATATCGCTGCTCCTCACGATTAACAGGGAGAGTTGGCTCAGGTCTGACTCCTGACTCTGCCACTCTCTCCCTGAGCCCCCCCCCCAATACATTTTTGGGGCTGCTTTTCGGGTTTCCTTGCCAACCGTGTTCCCTCGTATCGTCGGCTCTTATCTCCGGCTGCCTCTGCTCTCCTAAGTGCCTCCTCCTGTTCCCATGGGAGGCGATCTCTTCCAGCCAGTATCTCCTCCCAAGTGTAACAACCTTTGCCATCCAATACGTCTTCCCATGTCGATTCCTCCTTTCGCTTTTCCTGCTGTCGCTGCCTGTTACCACGCCGCTCGGTCCGTGTGTGGTGGGTGATTCTGTAACGGCGTTCTTCGTTTGTTGAAGGAGAGTCGGACCGAAATGCAGCGTGGTAGTTACTCATGACTTTAATGGAAAAGTAACACATGAAATAACTAACAAAAATACAAAACAACAAACGGAACGCGAAACCTAATTACAGCCTATCTGGTGAAACTACACAGAGACAGGAACAATCACCCACGAAATACAAAGTGAAACTCAGGCTACCTAAATACGGTTCCCCATCAGAGACAACAAGAATCACCTGACTCTGATTGAGAACCGCCTCAGGCAGCCAAGCCTAACTAGACACACCCCTAATCATTAGCAATCCCAAATCCTATAAAACCCCAATACGAAACACAACACATAAACCCATGTCACACCCTGGCCTGACCAAAATATATAACGAAAACACAAAACACTATGACCAAGGTGTGACAATACCAACATGACATTGAATATTCCTGGTTGGTTATGTTACAGTTTTGACTTAAATCTGCTTGAAAATCCATGGCATGACTTGACAATGGCTATCTAGCTATGATCAACAACCAACTTGACAGAGCTTGAAGAATAAAAATAAATAATGTGCAAATATTGTACAATCCAGGTGTGCAAAGCTCTTAGAGACTTTCCCAGAAAGACTCACAGCTGTAATCGACGCCAAAGGTGATTCTAACATGTATTGACTCAGTGGTGTGAATACTTATGTAAGTTATATATTTCTGTATTTCATTTTCAATACGTTTTGTCATTATGTGGTATTGTGTGAGATATATATTTTTAAATTCAGGCTGTAACAGAATAAAATGTGGAATAAGTCAAGGGGTACTAATTACTGATAGTAATCTCTTTTGTCAAAAGGTCACTGTCCTTTCCGGCAGTATATGCCCAGCAAGCCAGCAAAGTATGGCATCGAGATATGGGTGGCCTGTGACGCACAGTCCAGCTACGCTTGGAAGATGCAAGCCTACACAGGGAAGCCGACCAGTGGAGGCCCGGAGAAGAACCAGGGGATGCAGGTTGTGCTTGATGTGACAGATGGACTGAGGGGGCACAATGTCTTTACCTCTTATGAACTCAGCCAGCAGCTCCTGAAGAGGAAGATCACCATGGTTGGCACAGTTAGAAAGAACAAGCCTGAGCTCCCCCCTGCACTCCTCGCAACAAGGGGGAGAGAGGCCTTCTCATTAAAGTTTGCCTTCACCCCCACCACCACTCTAGTCTCTTACCTCCCAAAGAGGAACAAGAATGTGATCCTCCTAAGCACACAGCACAAAACGGCTGAGATCAGTGATCGTTAGAACAGGAAGCCAGCCAGCCATCATCCTGGACTACAACCACAAAAAAGGAGGCGTGGACAACCTGGACAAGGTGATTGGAACTTACAGCTGCAGGAAGATGACTGCCCGCTGGCCCCTGGTCATCTTCCATAACTTCGTTGATGTTAACATGTTCCATAACATCATCATACAATGCCTTCATGATATGGAACAAGATCAACCCTACCTGGATGCCTGATAAGCGGAACAAGCGGAGGGTGTTCCTGGAGCAGCTGGGAAAGGCACTAGTAAACCCACACATTCAAAGAAGGGAGCACCTCCCCCGCACAGCAGCCTCTGCAGCATTTGTGAAAGCTGTTCAGGGGGCTGCATTTTGTCCTGATCCACCTGAGGCTGCAGCTGGGGCAGGCAAGTGGAGGAGATGCCAATTCAGCCCCCAAAGAAGGACTGTAAAACAAATACTATGTGTTGCACATGTGAGAAACATATTGAAGCATACTGTCCTATATGTGCAAATTAGAGTTGATTTATTTCTGTTCTTCACATTTTAGTTTTGTTTCTATTGTCTTATTTTATTCTTATTCATTGTAGTTGTTTATACACCTTGTGGGTGTGGGCAATGGTTAAAAAGAATGGGCGAAGACTAGTATTTTGTAGTTGAATTACCCATTGTACAGTATATAGGAACATATCACTATGTTGCCAAAAAAGTTCGACTGTTATTGTTTCCCTTCAATACAATGCATTTAAAACTACTTTCTGCACATTTATGCTACTTTCTTAGGCTACATAAGTGCTATCTCTTCCTAAAATATACAATATACTATACAGTACCTTTAGCAATAAATAAACCTCTACTTTAGTAAAGAAAACAATTATGATAGGTGTGTTGTAATACAAATGAGTGGTGTTCACTATTTAAATGCAGTCTTTCTGCATTGTGAAGAGGGAACACCCAGATACTCATCAAGTTAGTGATGAATGACAGGTTATTTCTTCATGCACAATTAAATTAAGGGGCTTTATTTTAGGGGTTTAGTGAAGGCGGGTCATTTTTTGATGTTTAGGAGAAGGAGAGTAAACAGAATGTTAAGACTACACAAGGGTTTATGTTTTACTTAGTGTGGAGTCGGAAAAACGCCCATGTCAATAGCTTTTTCTCAATATCCTGTACTTTATCCTGAGTTACTGGCACCGCTCATATTGTCAACATTGTGATTTAAGTTAGCAATCTATTTTGATGTTGTTGTTTTTTTGTTCTTGTTCAGGGCAGAACGTTTAAATCGTGGGGGACTTACTGTAGACACACATTAACATATTGGGGAGGAAAAGTAGTTAATGTTATAAAAAAAAGAAGACAAAAGCGCTTGGAAATGGCAAAGCTCGTCACAATATGTTTCCCTGGTTATTAAATGGAGCCCAAACATCATAGTCAGACAGATTGTTTTCTCAACGGTAAATTGAATAAACATTAGTTTGCACCTGTGTTATTGTTTTATTTTATTGATTATTTTATTTTACTTTTAGTCTCTATCAGAGAATTCTCCATACGAAGAATTACGTTTTTGATAATCATTTAATATGCGGCAGTCTGTCATGCCATGATAAAGTACGTGTCCTGCTGTGAAGCAGAGTTCTCTGTGCCACAGGGACTCTAGACTTGAGATGGTTGACTAGCTCCCTTTGAAGACAGAAGTCACCATCTCATTCAGTTTAACAGCAAAATGTGAACGATTACACAGCAATATACTGCATGAAATATTCTCCTTCTGTGCTGAAATCAGTAGTGAAGTAGGGTCTAAGACGTGACCGGAGAATGAGAACACAGGAATGAAACCACTTCTGTGAGAGGACTATATTCTACATTCATTTCACACGGAAAGTGTATTGATTTGAATAAAAAGGTATTTGAACCAATGTGAATTGTCAAAACACCCTTGCTAATTGGTGCTAAAACATTTTAAAATCAGACCTTCCTTCCTCAGAAAATGTCTGTATTTTTTATGATAACTTAACCTGTGACCTACATTGTCAAGTTCTTTAAAAAGAAAGTAAACTACATTCACACACTCAGCCCAGAAAAGACTGCCCTTGTAAGTGCTGTAAAAGTTGGAAAAACCAAGCTACTGCGTGTAAGACATTATTAACGAGCACAGACATACTCTAGTGGAATATTGTTAACTAACTTTTGCAAGTTATTATTTATTCCATTATTTCTTGCACTGTCTGGCAGAATTCATTCCCTTCACATTCTGTTGCCTATAAATAATGTATAACAATTTAATGTTGAGTAATGTCTTACATCAGCCATAGAACTGCTTTAGCTGACATCTCTATAGCGTTTGTTTTGGCAATGTCAGGGGTGGAACAATGTTAGAGCTGTCAAATCCACGGACAGCTCCTAGCATTATACCCAAAGCGGGCATTACCATTGGCTGCACGGAGTCACAATAAGATACATCTCATGCAGCCTTGTTTGTGTGTTAGTAGAACAGGTATGTGAATTCAGCTCCAGGACCAGCTGGATGAGGGGACTATTTTCTTTGCTCAGCTCTTGGCGTTGCAGGGCTTGGTAATGAAATGAGAGGGAACCACTTTATTTTAGACGATTCTAAAACTTAATCGCTCTTTTTTGAGTTTTTATTACCAGTGGATATTGGCCTAATTCTGCCCTGCATACATTGTTTGTAGTTTTCCTCTGGACATGTAGGAGAATCTTACAGAACTCTGTATGCAGGGTTTAGATGGGGTGTTCATCCCATTGAGTGAAATCTTGCAAGCGGACCCCACCCCTCGTTGCCATAAAGTGCAATTGGTTCAATGACACATTCAATTGGTTTTAGCCTCATTTTATTTAAATTTGTATGTTTTTTTTAAATGGCGTAGAATGCCCTACGTGCTTTCTTTCTTAGTTCATTCACTGACTCATTTAGGTGTCCAGTTGGGTTTATTTTTTTTACCTCAATAATTATAGTTTGTGCAGTGCTCTATATATTTTGTAACAACTGAGAAGTTTGGTCTAATTCTTTGAGTTCTGGATCTTCTCTCGAAAATCATTTTTTTCGTGCTTTTGTATTTTTTACTGGTCCAGGCTTTGATGTAGGCCATGTGCGTGGTTGACAGCAGGCACAGGCCATCTGCCAAAACCAGGCATTTAACCTCGGAATTGTGGAGACTAACACCAGGGTCTGAGGACTTTTTTAGAATATGTAAATCCAATTAGGCTTTTACTCAAGACATTGTGCTTATTAATGAAGTTTAGAACTCTTACATTTATAATACTTCAACAAACCTTCCACAGGTTACTGTTCCCACACATGCCTCTGTAATTCTTTGTGTTAAATTTGTCTCAGTTCTTAAAGATTGGGGTTAGGAGTCCTTGATTCCAGATGTCAGGGAAACAACCTACACTCAGGAGCAAATTAAACAGTTTTAATATAGCCAATTCAAATGTTGTACTTGTGAATTTGAGCATTTCATTTAGGATGCCATCCGGTCCGCATACTTTTTTAAATATGAGGGCCTGAAGTTTCTCATAGAGCTCCTGGTCAGTAATTGGAGAGTCCAATGGATTTTGAATGTCCTTTATAGCTTTTTCTAATCCATTCAACTTCTGATGAATTTGGCATTGTCCTGCGTTTGCATCAATTTGAATGGTGTTGTAGAGTGTTTTAAAATGGGTTGTCCACATGTCACCATTTTTGTATTGCTAATTCCAAATGTTAAAATTTTTAGTTTTTATCCCCCCAATTTTTCCAGATGTTGTTTGTGTTAGTTGCTTGCTGTTGTACTGTGCTTTTTTGGTTCTGAGTGTATGTTTATAGAGTTTTTAATGAAGGTGTATTTCACCATTATCTGGTTTACTTTTGGTTGGTTAGTGTTCTAAGTCTTTTCCTGATCATTTTACAGTCTGTATCAAACCCGCTGTCATCTGTAGTCTTTTTTTGGTTTGCTTTTTATCCATTTCAGTTGTGCTTCTTTTGGCGTTTGCCTCTCTCTCTCTCTCTCTCTCATTCTTTATGAAGAGGTTTTGCAGAGGGAGAAGTGGTCTAATTAAGTGATAATGCCCGAGAATCCGGTGTTGGTTGGATATATTGGCACAGGTGTTGTTAGGCCCAAGACAAAGTCTTCCTTGGGTCCAGATTATTCCTTATGGCCTCTCTTTATATGCGAGAGTGGCGTATCTGAGAGTGAGAAACAGACAGTTGTCTGTTCCTCTTCGATGTAACTGGAGGTCGAACCACACTTTCTGGACCAGATCCCTTTGTGTTCCTGGGATTCAGAGCCTGGGAGTTTTGGAGTCCATGTCCTTACCGGTGATGGGAGGGTGGCTTGTGATATCTTTTCCTTGCCATCTTAGCTGTTTGATGTTGCCAAGAAATACATGATTTGTGGTGGTAAATTCAGAGTCCTTCATAAGGCACCAGCTGTGATCGATGGGTGGGTCATTTAGAAACTGGTTGAGCCCACTACGGAGTGCCAGTTAGCTACTTATGCTGTACTTGCCCCCTTCCCATTTCGTATATTTCCATAAAACTGTCGGAAAAGGATGTTAAACTCTTCCTTAGTGACAGTTTTGAAGTCAACAACACTTTTCTTCTCTGTTAGCTAGCCCTCGAAGCAACGAACAGCCCAGTTTCTATTCTTAACTGTGTTTTTTTCGTTGCGGCTTTTCTCTAGGTCATTCAATGCAGTATCCTCCAAATCTGCATGCCTGGGTATTATTGTTATTATCTCTTTTTCCCATTCATCCATAGTCATGCCGCCGAAAATATCAAAATAAATGTTCCACTCATCCGTTTTAGTTTTCGCAACAAAGTATCGATTTAGCCAGTCAACTGAAAAAAAGTTGTGTATGTTGCTATGACAACCAGCTCAATTTTCTGTCAGACACATTCACTTCATATGGGACGGTGGAGATCGCAATTCATTATTTTTTCAATAGGTCGGAGAGACAGACAGCAAGGTTTAAACAAATCTCTAAGATTGAAAACCAATTGCTAGTCTAAAGAAATGGCAGATAACATCTAGACACTTTTTATAGTGGAGATCAAGTTTACACATTTCCTGGCAGGGCTGATGAGACAGTGGATTGCACAGTGAGACGGAACAGAATAAATAGGCATTTCAACGTCATAGATTTAGCCGGTGGTAACTTGTGAAATAGACACCCGCTGGAATGCAATTTAAACCAATCAGAATTCACGATTTGAACCACCATAACTATCCTATAATGGTCCCTTGACTATTCCAGAGGTGACATATAAGTGCCATTATGGAAGAAATAGGGATAACATTAATTAACAATTAAGTAATTAACACTCAGTATGATATATACACATTTCCTGAGGTGCAGAGAAATACCCTATGGTTTTTATTTATGGTAATCATTTGTTGGTAATGACAAATGGGACTTTTTCAATCTATTATTTGACATAATGCAACACTTACCGGACCTCTACTCTGTTGTTCCTTATAGACTTCCTCATCTGACTTTGAATTTGTTCCCATCTTGTAGTACTCTAAGCAGGCACTTTTGTTCACATGTTGTAGATATTTATCTCCTTGTCCACCATTAATATATTTTTCCCCTGGCCTACTTCAGCCATTGTCTATCATTTCATTTCATGCTGAGTAGAGACTTGCTTTGTTGTTGTCTTGTGTGAGGCAGGCGTGTGAAAACAGCTCTGCAAGTCTACAGGCAAAACACTTTGATACGTGTTGAATATAAATGGCTACATTGTCTAGTGACAGGTTATCAGACAAATGGGGACGCTAGGGTATTGAGAGAAACATAGACGCCTTAATTAGGTATTTTCAGTGATAATTGCATGCTATGTCAGGTTATTTCCCTGCAGTATGTCAAACAGGATAAAATGCAACACGGGTTACCAACTGTGGTCGAGTCAAGAGCAGCCTACATTGCAGTTGGAGCTATGTACTGTATACAGTGTAGTATACAGTGGGGTTGGGGTTCATTTCGCAAATTTCCTTATATTCCATTTCCCTGTAAATGCCATTTGAAAATTCCAGAACAGTCTTTGAATTCAGAGATAGAACACCTTTATTTAACCAGGTAGGCTAGTTGAGAACACCTTTATTTAACCAGGTAGGCTAGTTGAGAACACCTTTATTTAACCAGGTAGGCAAGTTGAGAACAAGTTCTCATTTACAACTGCGACCTGGCCAAGATAAAGCAAAGCAGTTCGACACATACAACGACACAGAGTTACACATGGAGTAAAACAAACATACAGTCAATAATACAATATAAACAAGTCTATATATGATGTGAGCAAATGAGGTGAGATAATGGAGGTAAAAGCAAAAAAAATATTTAAAAAAAATAATAATAAAAATATCTAATTTACATTAGAGATTCTTCAAAGTAGTCACCCTTTGCCTTGATGATAGCTTTGCACACGTTTGGCATTCTCTCAAATACTATTTCATCCAGTTTGTAGTTACAGTCTTGTCCTATCGCTGCAACTCCTGTGCTGACTCGGGAGAGGTGAAGATTGAGAGCCATGCGTCCTCCAAAACACGACCTCGCCAAGCCGTACTGCTTCTTGACACACTGCTCGCTTCACCCGGAAGCCAGTCACACCAATGTTTTGGAGGAAACACCGTGCAGCTGGCGACTGAAGCCAGTCACATCAATGTTTTGGAGGAAACACCGTGCAGCTGGCGACTGAAGCCAGTCACACCAATGTTTTGGAGGAAACACCGTGCAGCTGGCGACTGAAGCCAGTCACACCAATGTTTTGGAGGAAACACCGTGCAGCTGGCGACTGAAGCCAGTCACACCAATGTTTTGGAGGAAACACCGTGCAGCTGGCGACTGAAGCCAGTCACACCAATGTTTTGGTTCATGCGCCCCGGGCCGCCACAAGCAGTCGCTAGACTGGAACAAGGACATCCCAGCCGCCACAAGCAGTCGCTAGAGTGGAACAAGGACATCCCAGCCGCCACAAGCAGTCGCTAGAGTGCGATGGAACAAGGACATCCCAGCCGGCCAAACCCTCCCCTATCCCTGACGATGCTGGACCAATTGTGAACTGCCCCATGGGTCTCCCGGTGACGGCCGGCTGCGACACAGCCCGGGATCGAACCCGGATCTGTAGTGATGCCTCTAGCACTGATCAGTGCCTTAGACCGCTGCTCGGCATCCAGCTGTATGGCGCTACAGAGGGTAGTGCGTACAGCCCAGTACATCACTGGGGCCAAGCTTCCTGCCATCCAGGACCCATATACTAGGCGGTGTCAGAGGAAGGCCCAAAAAATTGTCAGAGACTCCAGTCACCCAAGTCATACACCATTCTCTGCTACCACACGACAAGCGGTACCTGAGCAACAAGTCTAGGTCCAAATGGCTCCTTAACAGCTTCTACCCCCAAGTCATAAGAATGCTGAACAATTAATCAAATGCCCACCCAGACTATTTACATTGGTTTTACACTGCTGCTACTAACTGTTTATTGTCTATGCATAGTCCCTTTACCCCTACCTACAAGTACAAATGACTTTGACTAACCTGTACCCCCGCACATTGACTCGGTACCGGTACACCCTTTATATAGCCTTGTTATTGTTATTTTATTTTTTACTTTAGTTTATTTAGTGAATATTTTCTTAACTCTACTTCTTGAACTGCGTTATCGGTTAACATTTCACAGTAAGGTCTACACCTGTTGTATTCGGCGCATGCGTCAAATACAATTTTATTTGAAGGTGTGGTAGAGAGAATCTGTCTGTTTTCCTCTCCCTGCATCTGTGGTTCTCGTTCAACATAGCATTAGGAGAGTTCTGTGAACATCAACAGCCATTAAAATGTCATTCTGAAAAGCACCATCTTCCTAATTTATAACTTTTACACATCAGCATCATTTTTTTAATCTGATGGGCAACAGCATCACCCCCATAAAGTCTATAGACATGGTGCAAGATGTTTCAGTCAAGCATGTTGCCATGATGTATAGAAGCTGTTAATGACAAAAGGGAATATGAATCATAAATGCATGTTGAGTATTCTGATTGAAGAGAAGTGTTCATTAGAAAAGTGGTGGTGGATTGATTGCATGTGGTGGTAGTCCTGGATAATGATGGATGTAAGTCATCCTAGAGAATAGTTCAAATGTAGGACAGATCAGATATAAATTCACATTTCCAAAAATAAAGATACACAGCCCCAACACAATACTCACAGTTCTTTTTACAAATGCATGAATATTGTTATGGTTTCATGATGACGCTTGAATAAACACATGGTGGGAGGTACTCACACTTATATGACTGCCTGGCAAGATCTGAGCAGCTTATACAGGTCCATGGTGCACAGAGAAAAGCTCCTGGGCCACCCACCAAGCTACAACAGACGGAAGTGGAACTCAAGTTAACCAGGACAGGTACATGTGGCACATAGGTCTACAAACACTGTGTGCATGTTTTGCGAACTCGTTTGAGACAATGAGTGGTTTCATTATTAATCACATTTCTTTTTCACAACACTTTTGTTTTCTTTTACATCAACAGGTGTCACAAAGTGCTTTACAGATACCCAGCCTAAAACTCGAAAGAGCAAGCCATGCAGAGGCAGAAGCACAATGACTACCTGGCTGAGCTCGTTCAGCAGGGGTTCGGGACAAGGTAGCATACCCGGTGAAATCAGGCCAGTCCACAACTGCAGTCGAGCCAGAAGCACGGGATCAGCAGCATGACCAGGGGCTCGGGGGAGACACACGGATAAGAAAACTCAAATAACTTTTGAATGGATTATGATAGAGACATGAGCTTTTGGACTTTTGGTTTTCTTATAGGATTGTCTAACCAATTAGCATACGATTGTACCAATTCGTCATCCTAAAGTCATTTTCTTCATGCTGATGATCTGTACATGAGACAGATAACAAAATAGTACAAATAGATTTTAAAAAGAATATGGAATATAATACAGATACAGATCGGTGTTGGTTTCTAATAATAATGTTACTACTACTACTACTATCTGATATAATTAGCTAGTTGTTATTTATAGGCTTTCTGCCTTGCTGGTCCATAGATGTATGACTACTGGATCATGATGTTGTGGCTGTAACATTTCATTGACATTGCATTAAAACAACAACTAGCTAGCTTTATCAGATAGACATTTTCAGGAAAAGCAGTGCAAGATATCATTTGAGAAATTGTACCTTTTTATCTCTGACTGGAGCATTGCAACAGCCAGATGGAAGCAGCTGCATTTCTGATCTTCTTCCCCATCCCTTCTTGTCTAGATTCTACAGGGAGTTAGCCTGTTCTCCTCAAAACAGTATTAGCAAGCTAGCTAGCTAGCCAACTTAAGCAAATATATCTCAGCTTGCTAACTAACAAAGCCAACCAACTACACATCAAATACACACAGAGCAAACAACCAGCCATGTTGTTTCAATGAAAAATAATCAACTTTGTGGCTATGGGGAATGCTATGGGGAAACACTTGTTTTACATTTTTTGTACATTTTTCTCACCAAGGCCTTGCTGTAGCTTTCAAATTCTGTCAATGTCATTTAGTAATTGTAACAAATGTGTATCCCATATTTAGCGACATCTCCTTCATCCCTTAGTTATCAAAGCATTGCGACAGGCCAGAAGTCAAACGGAAATTAAACCCAATAAGAAGTGGAATGGAATGTGGGAGGTGCAAGAATGTATTGACACTATTTAATTGGAATTTCAAGTTCAATTGGAATGAACCCCTACCCTATATGTCAGCATGTTTGGTTGTGCTGTAAGTTTATACAGAATGCCCTATGTTCATACTCTATGTTCATATTCTATTCATAAACTTGACTGATGTGCTATATCATGAGCAGGTAGCTGTCACACCCTGATCTGTTTCACCTGTCTTGTGATTGTCTCCAACCCCCACCAGGTGTCTCCCATTACCTCATGTGTATTTATACCTGCATTTTCTATTTGTCTGTTGCCAGTTAGTCTTGTCCCGTCAAGTCCTACCAGTGTGTTCCCTGTGCTCTAGTTTTTGCTTTTCTTAGTCTTCCCAGTTCTGACCTTTCTGCCTGTCCTGATCCTGCCTGTCCTGATCCTGCCTGCTGTTCCGTACCTGCCTGACTCTGATTTGGATTGCGACTCTTTGCCAGCATTGACCTACCGATTGCCTGCTCCTTGTGTTGAAATAAACTCTGAGACTAGCACTATCTGCCTCCGGTGTCTGCATCTGGGTCTTTGCCTGTGTAACCGACGTGAAATGGCTGGCTAGTTAGCGGTGGTGCACGCTAATAGGGTTTCGATCGTTGACGTCACTCGCTCTGAGACCTTGAAGTAGTGGTTCCCCTTGCTCTGCAAGAGCTGAGGCTATTGTGGCGTGATGGGTAACGATGCTTCGTGAGTGACTGTGGTTGATGTGTGCAGAGGGTCCCTGGTTTGAGCCCAGGTTGGGGTGAGGAGAGGGACGGAAGCTATACTGTTACATTGATGCTGTTGACCCGGATCACTGGTTTCTGCGGAAAAGGAGGAGGTCAAAAGGGGTGTGAGTGTTACCAATGTGAAATGGCTAGCTAGTTAGCGGTGGTACGCGCTAATAGCATTTCAATCGGTGATGTCACTCGCTTTGAGACCTTGAAATAGTTGTTCCCCTTGCTCTGCAAGGGCCATGGCTTTTGTGGAGCGATAGGTAACGATGCTTCGAGGGTGACTGTTGATGTGTGCAGAGGGTCCCTGGTTCGAGCCCAGGTTGGGGCGAGGAGAGGGACGGAAGCTATACTGTTACATTGATGCTGTTGACCCGGATCACTGGTTTCTGCGGAAAAGGAGGAGGTCAAAAGGGGGGTGAGTGTAACCGATGTGAAATGGCTAGCTGGTGCGCACTAATAGCGTTTCGATCCATGACATAACTCGCTCTGAGACCTTGAAGTAGTTGTTCCTTGAAGTAGTGGTTCCCCCTGCTCTGCAACACCTGAGCTGTGATGTTAGCACTGTTTTCTCTCTGCTATGTCTGTCTGCTGTCCACCAGATTGACAAACAGGTGATGACTGCCTCCCAGGTCAGCCACACTTGACATATTTCAGACAGCTCATTCACCCACCTACGCATACTGTATGTCCAGTCTGGTCACCTTTAGTTATTTATTTATCCTTTATTCACGGGGTGTGCATATTGAATCAATATGTCTCGCAGGATCACTTAATGAATCATACTGTATGGCCAGTCTGGTCACCTTTAGTTATTTATTTATTTATCCTTTATTCACGGGGTGTGCATATTGCATCAATATGTCTCGCAGGATCACTTAATGAATCATACTGTATGTCCAGTCTGGTCACCTTGAGTTATTTATTTATTTATCCTTTATTCACGGGGTGTGCATATTGCATCAATATGTCTCGCAGGATCACTTAATGAATCATACTGTATGTCCAGTCTGGTCACCTTGAGTTATTTATTTATCCTTTATTCACGGGGTGTGCATATTGAATCAATATGTCTCGCAGGATCACTTAATGAATCATACTGTATGTCCAGTCGGGTCACCTTGAGTTATTTATTTATCCTTTATTCACGGGGTGTGCATATTGAATCAATATGTCTCGCAGGATCACTTAATGAATCATACTGTATGTCCAGTCTGGTCACCTTGAGTTATTTATTTATCCTTTATTCACGGGGTGTGCATATTGAATCAATATGTCTCGCAGGATCACTTAATGAATCATACTGTATGTCCAGTCTGGTCACCTTGAGTTATTTATTTATCCTTTATTCACGGGGTGTGCATATTGAATCAATATGTCTCGCAGGATCACTTAATGAATCATACTGTATGTCCAGTCTGGTCACCTTGAGTTATTTATTTATCCTTTATTCACGGGGTGTGCATATTGCATCAATATGTCTCGCAGGATCACTTAATGAATCATACTGTATGTCCATTCTGGTCACCTTGAGTTATTTATTTATCCTTTATTCACGGGGTGTGCATATTGAATCAATATGTCTCGCAGGATCACTTAATGAATCATACTGTATGTCCAGTCTGGTCACCTTGAGTTATTTATTTATCCTTTATTCACGGGGTGTGCATATTGAATCAATATGTCTCGCAGGATCACTTAATGAATCATACTGTATGTCCAGTCTGGTCACCTTGAGTTATTTATTTATCCTTTATTCACGGGGTGTGCATATTGAATCAATATGTCTCGCAGGATCACTTAATGAATCATACTGTATGTCCAGTCTGGTCACCTTGAGTTATTTATTTATCCTTTATTCACGGGGTGTGCATATTGCATCAATATGTCTCGCAGGATCACTTAATGAATCATACTGTATGTCCAGTCTGGTCACCTTGAGTTATTTATTTATCCTTTATTCACGGGGTGTGCATATTGCATCAATATGTCTCGCAGGATCACTTAATGAATCATACTGTATGTCCAGTCTGGTCACCTTGAGTTATTTATTTATCCTTTATTCACGGGGTGTGCATATTGAATCAATATGTCTCGCAGGATCACTTAATGAATCATACTGTATGTCCAGTCTGGTCACGTTGAGTTATTTATTTATCCTTTATTCACGGGGTGTGCATATTGAATCAATATGTCTCGCAGGATCACTTAATGAATCATACTGTATGTCCATTCTGGTCACCTTGAGTTATTTATTTATAATATATTCACGGGGTGTGCATATTGAATCAATATGTCTCGCAGGATCACTTAATGAATCATACTGTATGTCCAGTCTGGTCACCTTGAGTTATTTATTTATCCTTTATTCACGGGGTGTGCATATTGAATCAATATGTCTCGCAGGATCACTTAATGAATCATACTGTATGTCCAGTCTGGTCACCTTGAGTTATTTATTTATCCTTTATTCACGGGGTGTGCATATTGAATCAATATGTCTCGCAGGATCACTTAATGAATCATACTGTATGTCCAGTCTGGTCACCTTGAGTTATTTGTTTAGCCTTTATTCACGGGGTGTGCATATTGCATCAATATGTCTCGCAGGATCACTTAATGAATCATACTGTATGTCCAGTCTGGTCACCTTGAGTTATTTATTTATCCTTTATTCACGGGGTGTGCATATTGCATAAATATGTCTCGCAGGATCACTTAATGAATCATACTGTATGTCCAGTCGGGTCACCTTGAGTTATTTATTTATCCTTTATTCACGGGGTGTGCATATTGAATCAATATGTCTCGCAGGATCACTTAATGAATCATACTGTATGTCCAGTCTGGTCACCTTGAGTTATTTATTTATCCTTTATTCACGGGGTGTGCATATTGAATCAATATGTCTCGCAGGATCACTTAATGAATCATACTGTATGTCCAGTCTGGTCACCTTGAGTTATTTATTTATCCTTTATTCACGGGGTGTGCATATTGAATCAATATGTCTCGCAGGATCACTTAATGAATCATACTGTATGTCCAGTCTGGTCACCTTGAGTTATTTATTTATCCTTTATTCACGGGGTGTGCATATTGAATCAATATGTCTCGCAGGATCACTTAATGAATCATACTGTATGTCCAGTCTGGTCACCTTGAGTTATTTATTTATCCTTTATTCACGGGGTGTGCATATTGAATCAATATGTCTCGCAGGATCACTTAATGAATCATACTGTATGTCCAGTCTGGTCACCTTGAGTTATTTATTTATCCTTTATTCACGGGGTGTGCATATTGCATCAATATGTCTCGCAGGATCACTTAATGAATCATACTGTATGTCCAGTCTGGTCACCTTGAGTTATTTATTTATCCTTTATTCACGGGGTGTGCATATTGCATCAATATGTCTCGCAGGATCACTTAATGAATCATACTGTATGTCCAGTCTGGTCACCTTGAGTTATTTATTTATCCTTTATTCACGGGGTGTGCATATTGAATCAATATGTCTCGCAGGATCACTTAATGAATCATACTGTATGTCCAGTCTGGTCACGTTGAGTTATTTATTTATCCTTTATTCACGGGGTGTGCATATTGAATCAATATGTCTCGCAGGATCACTTAATGAATCATACTGTATGTCCAGTCTGGTCACCTTGAGTTATTTATTTATCCTTTATTCACGGGGTGTGCATATTGAATCAATATGTCTCGCAGGATCACTTAATGAATCATACTGTATGTCCAGTCTGGTCACCTTGAGTTATTTATTTATCCTTTATTCACGGGGTGTGCATATTGAATCAATATGTCTCGCAGGATCACTTAATGAATCATACTGTATGTCCAGTCGGGTCACCTTGAGTTATTTATTTATCCTTTATTCACGGGGTGTGCATATTGAATCAATATGTCTCGCAGGATCACTTAATAAATCATACTGTATGTCCAGTCTGGTCACCTTGAGTTATTTATTTATCCTTTATTCACGGGGTGTGCATATTGAATCAATATGTCTCGCAGGATCACTTAATGAATCATACTGTATGTCCAGTCTGGTCACCTTGAGTTATTTATTTATCCTTTATTCACGGGGTGTGCATATTGCATCAATATGTCTCGCAGGATCACTTAATGAATCATACTGTATGTCCAGTCTGGTCACCTTGAGTTATTTATTTATCCTTTATTCACGGGGTGTGCATATTGCATCAATATGTCTCGCAGGATCACTTAATGAATCATACTGTATGTCCAGTCTGCTCACCTTGAGTTATTTATTTATCCTTTATTCACGGGGTGTGCATATTGCATCAATATGTCTCGCAGGATCACTTAATGAATCATACTGTATGTCCAGTCTGGTCACCTTGAGTTATTTATTTATCCTTTATTCACGGGGTGTGCATATTGAATCAATATGTCTCGCAGGATCACTTAATGAATCATACTGTATGTCCAGTCTGGTCACCTTGAGATATTTATTTATCCTTTATTCACGGGGTGTGCATATTGCATCAATATGTCTCGCAGGATCACTTAATGAATCATACTGTATGTCCATTCTGGTCACCTTGAGTTATTTATTTATCCTTTATTCACGGGGTGTGCATATTGAATCAATATGTCTCGCAGGATCACTTAATGAATCATACTGTATGTCCAGTCTGGTCACCTTGAGTTATTTATTTATCCTTTATTCACGGGGTGTGCATATTGAATCAATATGTCTCGCAGGATCACTTAATGAATCATACTGTATGTCCAGTCTGGTCACCTTGAGTTATTTATTTATCCTTTATTCACGGGGTGTGCATATTGAATCAATATGTCTCGCAGGATCACTTAATGAATCATACTGTATGTCCAGTCTGGTCACCTTGAGTTATTTATTTATCCTTTATTCACGGGGTGTGCATATTGAATCAATATGTCTCGCAGGATCACTTAATGAATCATACTGTATGTCCAGTCTGGTCACCTTGAGTTATTTATTTATCCTTTATTCACGGGGTGTGCATATTGAATCAATATGTCTCGCAGGATCACTTAATGAATCATACTGTATGTCCAGTCGGGTCACCTTGAGTTATTTATTTATCCTTTATTCACGGGGTGTGCATATTGAATCAATATGTCTCGCAGGATCACTTAATGAATCATACTGTATGTCCAGTCTGGTCACCTTGAGTTATTTATTTATCCTTTATTCACGGGGTGTGCATATTGAATCAATATGTCTCGCAGGATCACTTAATGAATCATACTGTATGTCCAGTCTGGTCACCTTGAGTTATTTATTTATCCTTTATTCACGGGGTGTGCATATTGAATCAATATGTCTCGCAGGATCACTTAATGAATCATACTGTATGTCCAGTCTGGTCACCTTGAGTTATTTATTTATCCTTTATTCACGGGGTGTGCATATTGCATCAATATGTCTCGCAGGATCACTTAATGAATCATACTGTATGTCCATTCTGGTCACCTTGAGTTATTTATTTATCCTTTATTCACGGGGTGTGCATATTGAATCAATATGTCTCGCAGGATCACTTAATGAATCATACTGTATGTCCAGTCTGGTCACCTTGAGTTATTTATTTATCCTTTATTCACGGGGTGTGCATATTGAATCAATATGTCTCGCAGGATCACTTAATGAATCATACTGTATGTCCAGTCTGGTCACCTTGAGTTATTTATTTATCCTTTATTCACGGGGTGTGCATATTGAATCAATATGTCTCGCAGGATCACTTAATGGATCATACTGTATGTCCAGTCTGGTCACCTTGAGTTATTTATTTATCCTTTATTCACGGGGTGTGCATATTGAATCAATATGTCTCGCAGGATCACTTAATGAATCATACTGTATGTCCAGTCTGGTCACCTTGAGTTATTTATTTATCCTTTATTCACGGGGTGTGCATATTGAATCAATATGTCTCGCAGGATCACTTAATGAATCATACTGTATGTCCAGTCGGGTCACCTTGAGTTATTTATTTATCCTTTATTCACGGGGTGTGCATATTGAATCAATATGTCTCGCAGGATCACTTAATGAATCATACTGTATGTCCAGTCTGGTCACCTTGAGTTATTTATTTATCCTTTATTCACGGGGTGTGCATATTGAATCAATATGTCTCGCAGGATCACTTAATGAATCATACTGTATGTCCAGTCTGGTCACCTTGAGTTATTTATTTATCCTTTATTCACGGGGTGTGCATATTGAATCAATATGTCTCGCAGGATCACTTAATGAATCATACTGTATGTCCAGTCTGGTCACCTTGAGTTATTTATTTATCCTTTATTCACGGGGTGTGCATATTGAATCAATATGTCTCGCAGGATCACTTAATGAATCATACTGTATGTCCAGTCTGGTCACCTTGAGTTATTTATTTATCCTTTATTCACGGGGTGTGCATATTGAATCAATATGTCTCGCAGGATCACTTAATGAATCATACTGTATGTCCAGTCTGGTCACCTTGAGTTATTTATTTATCCTTTATTCACGGGGTGTGCATATTGCATCAATATGTCTCGCAGGATCACTTAATGAATCATACTGTATGTCCAGTCCTGTCACCTTGAGTTATTTATTTATCCTTTATTCACGGGGTGTGCATATTGCATCAATATGTCTCGCAGGATCACTTAATGAATCATACTGTATGTCCAGTCTGGTCACCTTTAGTTATTTATTTATCCTTTATTCACGGGGTGTGCATATTGAATCAATATGTCTCGCAGGATCACTTAATGAATCATACTGTATGTCCAGTCTGGTCACCTTGAGTTATTTATTTATCCTTTATTCACGGGGTGTGCATATTGCATCAATATGTCTCGCAGGATCACTTAATGAATCATACTGTATGTCCAGTCTGGTCACCTTGAGTTATTTATTTATCCTTTATTCACGGGGTGTGCATATTGAATCAATATGTCTCGCAGGATCACTTAATGAATCATACTGTATGTCCAGTCTGGTCACCTTGAGTTATTTATTTATCCTTTATTCACGGGGTGTGCATATTGCATCAATATGTCTCGCAGGATCACTTAATGAATCATACTGTATGTCCAGTCCTGTCACCTTGAGTTATTTATTTATCCTTTATTCACGGGGTGTGCATATTGCATCAATATGTCTCGCAGGATCACTTAATGAATCATACTGTATGTCCAGTCTGGTCACCTTGAGTTATTTATTTATCCTTTATTCACGGGGTGTGCATATTGAATCAATATGTCTCGCAGGATCACTTAATGAATCATACTGTATGTCCAGTCTGGTCACCTTGAGTTATTTATTTATCCTTTATTCACGGGGTGTGCATATTGCATCAATATGTCTCGCAGGATCACTTAATGAATCATACTGTATGTCCAGTCTGGTCACCTTGAGTTATTTATTTATCCTTTATTCACGGGGTGTGCATATTGCATCAATATGTCTCACAGGATCACTTAATGAATCATACTGTATGTCCAGTCTGGTCACCTTGAGTTATTTATTTATCCTTTATTCACGGGGTGTGCATATTGCATCAATATGTCTCGCAGGATCACTTAATGAATCATACTGTATGTCCAGTCTGGTCACCTTGAGTTATTTATTTATCCTTTATTCACGGGGTGTGCATATTGCATCAATATGTCTCGCAGGATCACTTAATGAATCATACTGTATGTCCAGTCTGGTCACCTTGAGTTATTTATTTATCCTTTATTCAGGGGGTGTGCATATTGCATCAATATGTCTCGCAGGATCACTTAATGAATCATACTGTATGTCCAGTCTGGTCACCTTGAGTTATTTATTTATCCTTTATTCACGGGGTGTGCATATTGAATCAATATGTCTCGCAGGATCACTTAATGAATCATACTGTATGTCCAGTCTGGTCACCTTGAGTTATTTATTTATCCTTTATTCACGGGGTGTGCATATTGCATCAATATGTCTCGCAGGATCACTTAATGAATCATACTGTATGTCCAGTCTGGTCACCTTGAGTTATTTATTTATCCTTTATTCACGGGGTGTGCATATTGAATCAATATGTCTCGCAGGATCACTTAATGAATCATACTGTATGTCCAGTCTGGTCACCTTGAGTTATTTATTTATCCTTTATTCACGGGGTGTGCATATTGCATCAATATGTCTCGCAGGATCACTTAATGAATCATACTGTATGTCCAGTCTGGTCACCTTTAGTTATTTATTTATCCTTTATTCACGGGGTGTGCATATTGAATCAATATGTCTCGCAGGATCACTTAATGAATCATACTGTATGTCCAGTCTGGTCACCTTGAGTTATTTATTTATCCTTTATTCACGGGGTGTGCATATTGCATCAATATGTCTCGCAGGATCACTTAATGAATCATACTGTATGTCCAGTCTGGTCACCTTGAGTTATTTATTTATCCTTTATTCACGGGGTGTGCATATTGAATCAATATGTCTCGCAGGATCACTTAATGAATCATACTGTATGTCCAGTCTGGTCACCTTGAGTTATTTATTTATCCTTTATTCACGGGGTGTGCATATTGCATCAATATGTCTCGCAGGATCACTTAATGAATCATACTGTATGTCCAGTCTGGTCACCTTGAGTTATTTATTTATCCTTTATTCACGGGGTGTGCATATTGAATCAATATGTCTCGCAGGATCACTTAATGAATCATACTGTATGTCCAGTCTGGTCACCTTGAGTTATTTATTTATCCTTTATTCACGGGGTGTGCATATTGCATCAATATGTCTCGCAGGATCACTTAATGAATCATACTGTATGTCCATTCTGGTCACCTTGAGTTATTTATTTATCCTTTATTCACGGGGTGTGCATATTGAATCAATATGTCTCGCAGGATCACTTAATGAATCATACTGTATGTCCAGTCTGGTCACCTTGAGTTATTTATTTATCCTTTATTCACGGGGTGTGCATATTGCATCAATATGTCTCGCAGGATCACTTAATGAATCATACTGTATGTCCAGTCTGGTCACCTTGAGTTATTTATTTATCCTTTATTCACGGGGTGTGCATATTGAATCAATATGTCTCGCAGGATCACTTAATGAATCATACTGTATGTCCAGTCTGGTCACCTTGAGTTATTTATTTATCCTTTATTCACGGGGTGTGCATATTGCATCAATATGTCTCGCAGGATCACTTAATGAATCATACTGTATGTCCAGTCTGGTCACCTTGAGTTATTTATTTATCCTTTATTCACGGGGTGTGCATATTGCATCAATAGTATTCTACATAGCAAACCGATTGTAATAGCATAGTATAACTTTAGACTCTATAACTTTAGGCTCACTACTGCTCTACCAAAAACACCACGAAATTACAGTAGGCTACATATGATGTTTTTCTCTTGCGACCAGAACTCAATAGTGCGGGACACTAGGCTAACATGTGCTTTGATTTAAACAAAATATAGGTGGAAGCGTCTTAACTCCTTTTCCTCTAAAATTCAACTAAACAGTATTTAGACTACTTACACAATTAAGATCGAAATGCATATTCCCACGAAACTGATTGGGATCAACTAAACAGTATTTAGACTACTTACACAATTAAGATCGAAATGCATATTCCCACGAAACTGATTGGGATCAACTAAACAGTATTTAGACTACTTACACAATTAAGATCGAAATGCATATTCCCACGAAACCGATTGGGATCAACTAAACAGTATTTAGACTACTTACACAATTAAGATCGAAATGCATATTCCCACGAAACTGATTGGGATCAATTGTTGGCATGCAGATGCAGCATGCTTATTTCAGCTGTAAAATGTGAAGAATACCATTCACGATTGAGAGTGATGATGGCCTAATGTATATACAGGTAGGCCTTATTTGGAGTTTTACATACATTTTCTTTGAGCCCCTATGTGTAGGCGTAGATGCTGATAATGATATGTAATGATAGGCCTAACCATCTTATGGTAGATGGAAAGGTTTTCCTAAAAATCTTCTCAATAAAATGCTAACTAGCTACAAAGTAACATATGCCTAGCTGGCAGAATGATATCATGATTATTTGCATCAATACAGTGGCCATTTGTTTCGCAAACGCCCTCTCATGTGCTACAGAAACACCACTAACCAAACAACAGTGCTAGATGCCTGAACACTTGAATTAAAAGGGAACTTAGATCATCCAGTTGGGTTATTTTCTATTAAAAAGGTGGTCTCCTGCTGTGATTTAAGCATTGCTGTGGACTTAGATCATCCAGTTGGGTTATTTTCTATTAAAAAAGGTGGTCTCCTGCTGTGATTTAAGCATTGCTGTGGACTTAGATCATCCAGTTGGGTTATTTTCTATTAAAAAAGGTGGTCTCCTGCTGTGATTTAAGCATTGCTGTGGACTTAGATCATCCAGTTGGGTTATTTTCTATTAAAAAAGGTGGTCTCCTGCTGTGATTTAAGCATTGCTGTGGACTTAGATCATCCAGTTGGGTTATTTTCTATTAAAAAAGGTGGTCTCCTGCTGTGATTTAAGCATTGCTGTGGACTTAGATCATCCAGTTGGGTTATTTTCTATTAAAAAAGGTGGTCTCCTGCTGTGATTTAAGCATTGCTGTGGACTTAGATCATCCAGTTGGGTTATTTTCTATTAAAAAAGGTGGTCTCCTGCTGTGATTTAAGCATTGCTGTGGACTTAGATCATCCAGTTGGGTTATTTTCTATTTAAAAAGTATGACTTTGAGAGCGAAAACCTGCAAAAAATGTCAGAATTCTGAAACCTGGGAATTTCTGAATTAGTTGACAACCTAATTGATCTGTTTCAATAGTAGGCCTACTTTTAGTCTATTTGCACAGTACAGCTTGGGTTGGCCTGACTGTGAAAGACCAAATACGATTTATAATTTTAGGTCATTCCGCGTGTGTCACTGTTTCTCATAGAATTTTTCTCGTAGGCCACCATTCCTTTACCGGGCATAGCGTTCAGATTTTTTTTGTTGCAAAACTAGAGTATACCCACTTCACAGGCACCGCTACACCACTAGAGATAGTCACAACACCTGATAAAGAGCTGGAACTCACACCTGCAAGCTGTGCTCATCAAAACAGTCTGCAAAGAAAACAAAACCGCAACCGCACTTGCCATTATACAATGTCCCTTCTCCAAACAGAACTCTGAACCAAACCTCTTAAGATATTGATCAAAATTACTGATCTATTTCCTATTTCCACCCTAAATAATACATGAATCGTAAACATTCTCACCCAGTGTATCTACATCTACATCATCACTAATGGCAAAGTAATTATGGCACCCTTTTCCCTATTTAGTGCACTACTTTTGATAGAGCTCTGGTCTAAAGGAGTGCATTAAACAGGGAATAGGGTGAAATTTGGGACACAAGCCTGATGAAGGGATTTGAATGTGTGACCAGGTAGAAATCGGAGGCATGTATACAACTCTAATCAATGATTGGTTACTGTGTACTCTAACAGAAAATTGACATCTCGGAATGTGGAATCTAGCAGTGTTATCTCGCTCCTGGTTCAAGGTCATAATATAGTCTGTGCTTAATTGCTGAGGAACTAGATTTTGCTTCAAATATTCGGACACCTAAGCAACCTGCAGTGAGGTGCATTTTAAGCAATATTGTGTTTATACATACAGATAGAGGCTGGTTCCTAAATAGCACTCTGCACTGCACAATGGACCCTGGTCAAAATGTGTGCACTACATAGGGAATAGGATGCCATACTGTCCTGCTCTGAGCATTCCAGGCTATCAATGCTACCAAAGCCGCTATACAATCAGTAGTGAAAGTCTACAAACCCCCGGCGCAGTCTTCACATTTTGCTGCCTTTTGCTGGCTCAAAATTTAATCTCAAAGGGAATAAATATATTTATTTTCCTACTGATCTACACAACCTTAAGTTAAAGAAAAATTATGTAACATTTTCCAAATTAATTAAATAAAAAATATATGAAGATGTCTTGATTGCATATTTCTTCACACCACAGAGTTAATATTTGGTGGAAGCACCTTTGCAGCCATGTGTGCTAGGTAGGTAGCCTAGTGGTTAGAGCATTGGACTTGTAACTGAAAGGTTGCAAGATTGAATCCATGATGTGACATGGTAAAAATCTCTTGTTCTGCCCCTGAACAAGGCAGTTAACCCACTGTTCCTAGGTTGTCACTGAAAATAATAATTTGTTCTTAACTGACTTGCCTAGTTAAATAAAGGTAAAATAATATTCTACTAATTTTTCACAACTCTTACATTTATACATTGTTTTTGTAAAAATTGCTCAGGCTCAGTAAATTTGGTTGGGACTCACTGATGGACAGCAATATTCAAACCTTGCCTCTGATTTTTCAAGCACTAAGTAACTCTCAACACCTATTGGAAAGCCATTCTGGTGTGTCTTAGGCATTACAATTTGTGTAATTGTCCCAATGAAAAATAAAACTCTATCCCAGGGTTTTCAGAAGACTGAGGCTGGTTTTCTTTGAACACTTTACTTGGACTTAGCTTTCATACTTTCATATTTATTTTGATCCTGATAAATTCCCCAGTCCCTGCTGGTGACAAGCATACCCATAACATGATGCTGCCATCACAATATTTGAAAATACAGAGGATTTCGAGGCTGAGGCTGAGTTTCTACTAAGCTTACATATGGAATTGTTGAGTTTCCAAGACAGATAGTCAAAAAATAAATAAAATGGAAGTATGTTTTGAAGTATCTGTATTATATCTGAGAGATATATTATATTATACTATTTATATTGTTTAACCCATATGTAACCCCTTTCTTTGGCACTAAAGTACTTCCATATATACAGTATTTCCATTCATTTTTTAAAACTTGTGCTGGGCTGCCTTCAGGCGAGTCTTGTGAGGCTTGTGGGTGTCCTAGAGCAATGGGCTCACACTAGTGTGTATCCCAAACTGTTTGGCCACTGCAGACAGAAGTTGGCAGATCCGTTGTGCCGACTTCAGAATCCCCTTACCCTCGTGGGGGTCGCAGAGCAAAACAGAGAACAGAACACCATCATGTTTGCGAGAGTCTCCTCTATCCATATTAGTTTGTAGGCCAAACCATTCTGACACTACAGATGTATCCTGATCTGAAAAACACTGCTGTAGCTCTGCGACTTTCCACCACAGATGTGAAAGGCCGACACTGGCGGATGTGGTGGATTGAGACTCAGCCCATGCAACATTTTTTTTATTTTATGCTAATTATATTTCTGCAGGGGCGCAGACATCAACTCTAGTGGTTTAATTAAACAATTAAAATACCATCATGCTTAGGATACCATGTATGAAAATGCCCAATTGCCTATTATTTTGTCTACCATGGCTTGAAGAAGAGATCTCAGTGACATTGAAAGAGGGGTTTCAAAGATGCATAGGTTTAAAGTGTGGGTGTGTGTGTGCGCACGCGCGTGATTGGGTGTGTCACCATATCTCAAGACAACCGAACACTTATGGGAGATTCTGGAGTGGCGCCTAAGACAACGTTATCCACCGCAATCAACAAAACAACACATTATGGAATTTATTGTGGAAGAATGGTGTTGCGTGCCTCCAGTAGAGTCCCAGACACTTGTAGAATCTATGCCAAGGTGTATTGAAGCTGTTCTGGCAGCTCATAGTGGCCCAATGCCCTTTATGTTGGTGTTTCCTTTTTTTTGGTAGTTACCTGTAACTAGTACTGAAAGGTCAATGGTATGGTTTCTTCATACATCAAAAGATTAAAAAGGGGCTTTATCGTTCTCCTTACAGCTACCCTATGCAAAGAGAAGACACTCTCCAACTCTCATTAACCACCTACATATCGTTCTCCTTACAGCTACCCTATGCAAAGAGAAGACACTCTCCAACTCCCATTAACCACCTACATATCGTTCTCCTTACAGCTACCCTATGCAAAGAGAAGACACTCTCCAACTCTCATTAACCACCTACATATCGTTCTCCTTACAGCTACCCTATGCAAAGAGAAGACACTCTCCAACTCTCATTAACCACCTACATATCGTTCTCCTTACAGCTACCCTATGCAAAGAGAAGACACTCTCCAACGCTCATTAACCACCTACATATCGTGCATTCGGCAGTACATTTCTTCAACGTTTTAATCAATTAGCTGCTTCCAATTAGCTTGCTTATCAATAAAAAAGCTGAGATGTCTGTGCTGGTATAGATCTTAGATGTACAGTACATGAGGAACATATGCCAGCGCCAGTCTTATCATAACTCAGTTATCGTCTGAACAGATCTCTCTGAGGTGTCCGTCAGTTTGTTTCTTGAGTCTGGCTCTCAGCGTGTGGACTTGGTGACAGTCAAGCATTTAGCCATCTGTTCTGGGTTACTAATATAAATAATAATATACTGTACATGTTAACAACTGCAACAGTGATGAATGTCATTGATAATATACTGTACATGTTAACTGGCTATAAATAATCATATACTGTACATGTTAACAACTGCAACAGAGTCATTGGGATGGGGGCAGAGTAAATGTCAGTTGAGGGGGTGGGGATAAAATGTCAATAAGAGGAGCAGCAGGTAAGGTAGGTGACCAATGAGGGGTGGGGGGGAATGTCCATAGGGGGAGTTGCAGGGGGAGGGGGGAGCAGGTAGCTGACTAGTGGTGGCTATAAAGCAGCATGATGGTCTGGGGGTAGAAACTATTAGTCAGTTGTTCAGTTTTCACCATGGTGCTCCTGTACTGCCCGTGCCTGAGTGATGGAAGCGGGGAGAACAGGGAACGGTTCAGGTGGATAATGATCTTCTTGGTCTTCCTGCTACACCTGGTGTTGTAGGTGGCCTGGAGGGCAAGCGGTGTGCATCCGATGGTGCATTCGGCAGTGTGTATCACCCTCTGAAGTGCCTTCCGGTCCGCGGTGGTGAAGTTGCCATACCAGGCTGTGATCTAGTCTCACAGTATGTTCTCATTGATGTTTCTGGCGAACACTGTGAGGACCCTCGGGGACAGGGTGAATTTGAAAAGTCGCTGTCATGCCTTTTTCCCCATGGTGTCCGTGTTGTTTGACCATTTCAGATTCTCCGAGATGTGTACGCCAAGGAATATTAAGTTATTGACCGACACTCCTCAGTTAAAGACACATAACAGCCTACTTGAAGTTTGCAAAAAGGCACCTAAAGGACTCCCACACCATGAGAAACAAGATTATCTGGTCTGATGAAACCAAGATTGAACTCTTTGGCCTGATCATTAAGTGTCAAATCTGGAGGAAACTTGGCATCATCCCTATGGTGAAGCTTGGTGATTGTAGCATCATGCTATGGGAATGTTTTTCAGTGGCAGGGACTGGATGACAAGTCAGGATCGAGAGAAAGATGAATGGAGCAAAGTACAGAGAGATCCTTGATGAAAACCTGCTCGGGACTGGGGTTAATGTTCAACTTCCAACAGGACAATGACCCTAAAGCATACAACCAAGACAACACAGGAGTGGCTTCTGGACAAGTCTCTGAATGTCCTTGAGTGGCCCAGCCAGAGCCCGGACTTAACCTGATCTAACATCTCTGGAGAGACCTGAAAATAGCTGTGCAGCGACACTCCCCATCCAAACTGACAGAGCTGGACAGGATCTGCAGAGAAGAATGGAGAAACTCCCCAAATACAGGTGTGCCAAGCTTGTAGTGTCATACCCGCTGACAAAGGTGTGTCAACAAAGTACTGAGTAAAGGGTCTGAATACTTATGTAAATGTAACCTGTAAAAAAAAAAATTTATTAGCAGAAAATTCTAGAAACCGGTTTTTACTTTATCATTATGGGGTATTGTGTGTAGATTGATGAGGGATATAATAAATAAATAAAAAATAGAATATGGCTGTAATATAACAAAATGTGGAAAAAGTCAAGGGGTCTCAATACTTTCCGAATGCTCTGTATGTAAAGGTGATGTAATTCCTAAACGGTTCACTCGATATGGATGGAAATACCCTCAAATAAAAACTGTCAGTCTGCACTTTAACCTCCTAGACATTTAATGCTGGAGTACAAAGCCAAAACAACAAAAAATGCTTCACTGTCCCAATAATTTTGGACCTGTATTATGGTGTATCAATACTTGATTTTGTCTATAGTGCATTGAAAACACCTCAAGTTCTGCTTTAAAAACGTTTTTTATTTCAAATCAATATTACATTTTATTGAACAGGATATACTGTACTTTTTAATCAAAACGAGTTGAATACAATTGACCCAAGAAATAGCATTGTTGGGAGATCTGGAGAGACCTGGTCAGTCAATTACTAATATACTAATACTCTTAGTAAAAGTATTTATCTTCAACTCCCAATCTGTGGATTCTGTTTGATTAGATATATTCAAATTGTATGTTAAAAGTCACAGCAGAGTTGAAAAATAAATGACGCGTAGAAATTGTGAAGAGGGTGGCCAGCAGAAATACGTGGGATGGGTAGAAGGAAACTGAGATGTGGAACTGGAGACTAGTGGGAGTGGAGTTGCTGGGAGGGGGATAGAATGACGGTCAAAGATAAACGTAACAAATAAAGTCAAAATAAACACTAAAAAACTGTTTGAATGACACTGAGGGGCAACGCTGTTACATCCAATGCCTGTTTGCCTGAGGCTGATGCCGCGCAGGTGCTATGTATGAGTGTACACATGCATATACACACACTCACATTCAAATGCCCATGTGCACACACACAGACAGACATACACATGCACTCACATTTTTGATTCCCTTGATCTCTTTTGTGTTATGTTCTTCTTTTCCTTTATTTATTTTCTCTCTTTTGTTCATTTTGTTGGTTGTTGGTGCATTGGGGGATGGTGGCTTGGAGGGGGGGGGGGGGGTTGGGGGCGGTGAATGGAGGGAGAGGTTTTTTATTTGGGGCTGGGTCTTGGATGGTTGAAGGGCAGCTCCCGGGGAACTGTGGGGGGTCTTGGATAGTTGGTGGCCTGGCGGTTGGGAGCTTGGACCGGTGGCCGATAGGTCGCTGGTTTGGTTCCCCCTTTTCGACTTGTTTTTTATTTTTTTATTTCACCTTTATTTAACCAGGTAGGCTAGTTGAGAACAAGTTCTCATTTGCAACTGCGACCTGGCCAAGATAAAGCATAGCAGTGTGAGCATACAACAAAGAGTTACACATGGAGTAAACAATTAACAAGTCAATAACACAGTAGAAAACGAAGGGGGGGGTCTATATACAATGTGTGCAAAAGGCATGAGGAGGTAGGCAAATAATTACAATTTTGCAGATTAACACTGGAGTGATAAAAGATCAGATGGTCATGTACAGGTAGAGATATTGGTGTGCAGAAGAGCAGAAAAGTAAATAAATAAAAACAGTACGGGGATGAGGTAGGTGAAAAGGGTGGGCTATTTACCAATAGACTATGTACAGCTGCAGCGATCGGTTAGCTGCTCAGATAGCTGATGTTTGAAGTTGGTGAGGGAGATGAAAGTCTCCAACTTCAGCGATTTTTGCAATTCGTTCCAGTCACAGGCAGCAGAGTACTGGAACGAAAGGCGGCCAAATGAGGTGTTGGCTTTAGGGATGATCAGTGAGATACACCTGCTGGAGCGCGTGCTACGGATGGGTGTTGCCATCGTGACCAGTGAGCTGAGATAAGGCGGAGCTTTACCTAGCATAGACTTGTAGATGACCTGGAGCCAGTGGGTCTGGCGACGAATATGTAGCGAGGGCCAGCCGACTAGAGCATACAAGTCGCAGTGGTGGGTAGTATAAGGTGCTTTAGTGACAAAACGGATGGCACTGTGATAGACTGCATCCAGTTTGCTGAGTAGAGTGTTGGAAGCCATTTTGTAGATGACATCGCCGAAGTCGAGGATCGGTAGGATAGTCAGTTTTACTAGGGTAAGCTTGGCGGCTTGAGTGAAGGAGGCTTTGTTGCGGAATAGAAAGCCGACTCTTGATTTGATTTTCGATTGGTGGGAGATCTGTCGATGTGCTCTTGGGAGGGGGGACTTGACCCCAGTTTCTCCTGTGGGTCACTCTGGATGGGAGTCTGTCAGATAACTGAATGTAATGTAAATGTTGAGCAGCTTCACTGCAGGTAGATTGTATGTTTTAATATTCAATAAAAAAAATTTTTATTTAAAATGAACCTGAATAGAATGACATCTCACTGACATTAAACTGTTAATCACCAATAAGCATAATTACATTATAGTTACTTTGAGCAGTGTTCAGTTCAATCCCAAACAGTGTAAAACAAGTCTTAAACTAAGTACAGAAAAAAGAGTAAACCTTTAATACCCCTCAAACTTCAGATAGTGTATATTTGTTTCTTGAACGGTATACACAGCTAGTCCAATGAATCAGAACAGATGCATTCACTCCTCTGCGTTAATCTATTCACAGGCATATTGCAGTAAGAAGTTCAAAGTGACACACTGTCTCTTTGCTTTTCTGCTAAAATACCACAAGGATGTAAAATATATATATATATATATGTATATATATATGTTTTACTGATTAGGCAGAGACTCAATATGCTGTTTCTGTACATAGATGTTTTAGGGCTCTTTTCAATCCACATGGCGGAAGTTAAACTTTACGGCTTGATTGAAATGTAAAGGTAATGTTCCCACGTTAGCAGAGATTGCATTCATATGTCGGCTCAATCAGAAATGACCTTTACATTTCTATCACAGAATCTTTAACCCTTTACAGATTGAATTAGAGCCCTTAGATTGCACGCTCTGTGGTCCTATAGTCATTGAAATGGGGTAACAATCTGCCCTAACATACCAATGGGAGTGTGAGTGTCTTTATACTGAATAAAGCGATACTAGGCAGAGAACAAAATATTAGCTGTCCATCTGTCCTGTTCACAGGTATTTTAGAATCCACTCTCTGTGGACATTTGTTTCCCAAATGGCACCATATTTCCTATATAGTGTATTACTTTTGACCATAGCCCTGTAGGCCCTGATCAAAAGTAATGCACTCCAAAGAGAATAGGGTGCCATTTGGGACACAAGGTGGTATTGTGTAACACTCTGCCCTAATACATAACGCAGTGGAGATCTTTTATAATTGGACTTGACCATTCGGCGATAGAGAGAAGTCTTCTGGCAGCAGCATGAGTGTGACTGTGAGTGCAGTAGAACAGCCGCCTAATGGACACCTCTCTTCAACCATTTCTTTTAGATATTAATGACCATTCATACAATGTTAAAAACTCTGGAAAATCTCACTTGACCGAAAGAAGCACTGTGGAGAAAAATAACATTGATGTTTTCACAAGTCTTCCAATTAAAAAACGATGTGCTCCAGGAGTAGCACTTTATTTTACAATGCTGAAATAACAAGGTAAAGTCCAGAAAGTAATAGGAAACAACTGGGAAATAAGACGCGGGATTAACCCGCGTTAAGTTAGCATGTAGCCACTAAGTGCTGAAATAACAAGGTAAAGTCCATAAAGTAATAGGAAACAACTGGGAAATAAGACGCGGGATTAACCCGCGTTAAGTTAGCATGTAGCCACTAAGTACTGAAATAACAAGGTAAAGTCCATAAAGTAATAGGAAACAACTGGGAAATAAGACGCGGGATTAACCCGCGTTAAGTTAGCATGTAGCCACTAAGTGCTGAAATAACAAGGTAAAGTCCATAAAGTAATAGGAAACAACTGGGAAATAAGAGTCCATAAAGTAATAGGAAACAACTGGGAAATAAGACGTGGGATTAACCCGCGTTAAGTTAGCATGTAGCCACTAAGTACTGAAATAACAAGGTAAAGTCCATAAAGTAATAGGAAACAACTGGGAAATAAGACGCGGGATTAACCCACGTTAAGTTAGCATGTAGCCACTAAGTACTGAAATAACAAGGTAAAGTCCAGAAAGTAATAGGAAACAACTGGGAAATAAGATGCGGGATTAACCCGCGTTAAGTTAGCATGTAGCCACTAAGTACTTGTATGAAGTGAATTGAATTTTCCTGGTTGCTATGTAGAAACAATTATTAATCACTGAAGAACTGAAGAATAATAGAGGCTAATAAGCAGAAGTTATGTAGTAAGCATTTAAGGCCATTTCACCTTTTCTAATAAGCAGAAGTTATGTAGTAAGCATTTAAGGCCATTTCACCTTTTCTAATAAGCAGAAGTTATGTAGTAAGCATTTAAGGCCATTTCACCTTTTCTCCGTACTTATTAAGAATGTACTTGGAACTTCCGTAGAAAGAAATGTTTACGAAACTACATCATACTACATCATACTGTATGTGGGTCAACCTCAAAATGTACCTTTTGGGTCTTTGCTTGTAGCTGGGTAGTTACCATGCCGTTGCTGTCTTGTTTCCATCTTGTTCCGCTGTTGTTTCCTGTTACTTTCCGGTCGGCACCCAGTTATTTCAACACTGTACTTAAGTAATTATTATGTAACTTACTGGTCATGTCTTTACAGATAATCATAGTTTTAGTTAGAGTGTGAATTACACCATGATGTTCGGGGGGGGGGGGGGGGGGGGGGGGGGTCAGTATTGAGTTCACACGCGCTTTATGGGCATAATAATAAAGACGGCATTTAAACTTTAAAAATGAATTCCCTTTAAATGTGGCATGAACACAACCAGTTGAGATATTTGCATTTGATTGTCAAACAAATCACTTAAAAAAGTAGGCTACTTGTGCATGTTTGTCCACTCAAAAATAATTCCAGCATTCCAACTGCATGTATACTCGCACCATTTGATGAATGGAAATAGACATCTGTTACAAAACACCAAAAAGTATGCCTACTGACATTCAGTGATTGCCATTGATTAGGCCTGCATTATATCTTGCTGACAAATGTACCTTTTTTGTAGCCTGAAAAGTCCGGACACCTGAAATGGGCCTGAAACTGAAAAAACAGACGGTCACCCCAACACACATGGTTAACTTACTAGACTAGGTTACAATGTGTATTACCAGGAACTTCAAATAGGCCTACCAGTAGCAAATGTGTAGTGGTACAAAAAAATTGGTGGGTAAACTCTGATTGTTGGTCATGTGTGAAAAAGTCCCGCTCTTTATACTTTCAGTGCTTTTTATGAAGAAGGTTGGTAAACAGCTTTTACTTCTGTTTACCCCCAAGTGGTGCAGCAGTTTAAGGCACTGCATCATAGTGCTAGAGGCGTCACTACAGACCCTGGTTCGATCCCAGGCTGTATCACAACTGGTCGTGATCGGGAGACAGATCAGAGTTATCCGGGTTAGGGTTTGGCCAGTGTAGGCCATCATTGTAAATATACATTTGTTCTTAACTGACTTGTCTAGTTAAATAAAGGTTAGAAGAAAAAAAATGATGCTGCCGATGGACTACTCTCTCAGCCAAGGCCATTTTAAACACATGAGCACACGCAGAATAGGTAGCATACATTCAATATAATGCATGAGTTGAATCACCCTAGATCAGGAGTTGAATCACCCTAGATCATGAGTTGAATCACCCTAGATCACGAGTTGAATCACCCTAGATCACGAGTTGAATCACCCTAGATCATGAGTTGAATCACCCTAGATCACGAGTTGAATCACCCTAGATCATGAGTTGAATCACCCTAGATCACGAGTTGAATCACCCTAGATCATGAGTTGAATCACCCTAGATCATGAGTTGAATCACCCTAGATCAGGAGTTGAATCACCCTAGATCATGAGTTGAATCACCCTAGATCACGAGTTGAATCACCCTAGATCATGAGTTGAATCACCCTAGATCACGAGTTGAATCACCCTAGATCATGAGTTGAATCACCCTAGATCATGAGTTGAATCACCCTAGATCACGAGTTGAATCACCCTAGATCATGAGTTGAATCACCCTAGATCACGAGTTGAATCACCCTAGATCATGAGTTGTCCATTATTCATGAGTTAATGCTTGGAGTCTTGTGACATAAAACACTCGTGTGACATAAAACACTTTCTTTCCTTACATTAATTACATTTATTACAGTGTTATTTGCCATTATTAAGTATTTAACAATTGGATTAGAACATTGAATTTAAACCCTGTACGAATTATGGATCTTGGAGACTATGGAAAATGCACTATATGTGTAACTATGCCTGTGTAACATTTTACTATGTTTTGCTGTGAAAACCGTTCTCATGTGCACAAAAATCCAAAATATTGCCTAATATTGCAGAATCGAATGCTTCTAACCGAAAGAGTCAACTATAGGCCTACTGTCATTAATGTGTATTTGTTGGATGGATTGGATGCGCATTGGTGTCTAGCTGTAGGCTACCTGTCTAGTGATTTTGTCAACCATCATCAGCTGATCCAGGAAAGAAAACAAATATTGATTGAAAATAACAAAGCTAAATAAATAGTCTACTACTTCTAGACACGGAGAACACCAGTACCAGCGCACACCTGGAAAACAAAGCAATGAGCACTCTAAACAGCTGACTGACAAAAGCAAACAATGAAAATGCAACATATAAATCTAATGCATTGGAATAAAGGCATTTTTTTGTATGGCTCATAAGCAAACAAATGGCTAAAATGAGGAAGCACAAAGGAAAATCTATGAGTGAAGGCGCTCAACTGAGGCTGAAATTCAGTACTACTGAATGGATAGCAAGGCAGCATAGAAATAAATGGTTTAAACCATGAGAGAGGTGGGGGTATTCTTTCATTGGAAGATTTTTCACATGTACCACTGTAAAACACACAGTTGAAGTCAGTAGTTCACATACACCTTAGCCAAATATATTTAAACTCAGTTTTAAACTATTCCTGACATTTAATCCTAGTACAAATGCCCTGTTTTAGGCCAGTTAGGATCACCACATTATTTGAAGAATGTGAAATGTCAGAATAATAGTAGAGAGAATTAATTATTTAAGCTTTTATTTCTTTCATCACATTCCCCGTGGGTCAGAAGTTTACATACACTCAATTAGTATTTGATAGCATTGCTTTTAAATTGTTTAACTTGGGTCAAACGTTTCGCGTAGCCTTCCACAAGCTTCCCACAATAGGTTGGGTGAATTTTGGCTCATTCCTCCTGACAGAGCTGGTGTAACTGAGTCAGGTTTGTAGGCCTCCCTGCTTGCAAACGCATTTTTAATTCTGCCCACAATCTTTCTACAGGATTGAGGTCTGGGCATTGTGATGGCCAGTCCAATACCTTGACTTTGTTGTCCTTAAGCCATTTTGTATTTCTACTTGCACATCATCATCTGCACATCTATCACTCCAGTGTTAATGTCACGACTTCCGCCGAAGTTGGGCCCTCTCCTTGATCGAGCGGCGCTCGTCGTCCACTTTTAATTTTCCATGTGTTTTGTCTTGTTTTTCCTCACACCTGGTTTCAATTCCCCCAATTACTTGTTGTATATTTAACCCTCTGTTCCCCCCATGTCTTTGTGTGGGAATGTTTATTGTAAGTGCTTGTGCACATGTTGACTGGTGCACGTCTGGTTTTGTACCCATGTCATGTTATTCTTGATGCCGTTGGTTTTGCAATTAAACTGCTCCGGCTATTACCTAGTTCTGCTCTCCTGCGTCTGACTTCCCTGCCACCAGTTACGCACCCCTTACAGAATCCCACACCAGAATATGGAGACAGCAGAAGCAGGTGCCACTGGAATAGGGGTGGAGGAGCGTGTCCGGGAGCATGCGGCGATGCTCCGTCATCTTGATTCCGCCATGGACCGTGTTGTCTAAACTATGGACCGCTGGGAGAGACAGGGAGTTCCTCCAGTGCCTCCACCAGCACAACCAGGGCCTCCACTACTTGTCCCCCCTTCACCTAGTCCCAGTGGGATTCGTCTCGCCCTGGTTTATGGTAATCGCCCGGGATTATGACGATCTCTACCTGGCAACCGTCCCCCCGGCTCCTTCAGGTCCTGAGAAGGTGTCCGCCCTCGTCTCGTGCCTCTCTGAGAAAGCCTTGGAGTGGGCCAACGCCGTTTGGGGAGAAGGAGTTGCGGTGCTGGACCATTTCGAGGATTTCTCTTCCATCTGAGGCAGGGGACGAGGAGCGACCATGAGTTCGCCATGTTTGTTTTTTACCCTGGCCGCCGGTGCGGGATGGGAATGATAGGGCCCTGATCGACCACTATCGCTGCAGTTTGCGCGAGGACGTCCGTCGGGAGTTGGCCTGCAGGGACACCACCCTCACCTCCAACCAGCTGGTGGACCTGTCCCTTCGGCTGGATAACCTGCTGGCCAGCCGCGGACGTCCAGGTCGGGTTCTGTCGGTTCCATCCCCCAGCACCACCGCTCCGGTGCCCTTGGAGCTGGGAGGTGCGTAGGGAGACTGGAGGAGGTTCCGGCTCGTGCACCATCTGTGGCCGCTATCGCGGGGGGTTACACTGCCGGTCGGTGTCGGGTTGGTTCCTCTGGGGTTCGAGGCAGCAGGCAGGACACTCTGGCGTCATCCCAGGTGAGCCGTCACCCTTCTCACCCAGAGCCCTCTGTTGCAGACATGTTTTTGTATGTTTCTTTTCCTGAGTTTCCCCCGGATTCCCAGCATAAGGCGCTCGTCGATTCAGGCGCGGCTGGGAATTTTATAGACAGATCGTTCGCTCTTAGTTTAGGGATCCCCATTGTTCCCGTGGCTGTGCCCTTCCCCACTCACGCCTTAGACAGTCGACCATTAGGGTCAGGGTTAATTAGGGAGGCCACCGCTCCTCTGGGTATCAGTCTCTTCCTCAATGACTCTCCTGCGTTTCCCGTGGTGCTAGGCCTACCCTGGTTAGCTTGTCATGACCCCTCTGTTTCTTGGCAACGGAGGGCTCCCACGGGGTGGTTGCGAGAGTGCTCGGGGAGGTGTTTCGAGGTTTGTGTTGGTGCTACTACGGTGGAAAGTCCAGACCAGGTCTCCATCGTGCGCATTTCCCCTGAATATGCCGATTTGGCTCTCGCCTTCTTCAAAAAGAATGTGACTCAATTACCACCCCATCGATGGGGCGATTGTGCGATAAATCTCCTGGTCGACGCTGCACTTCCCAGAAGTCACGTGTATCCCCTCTCACAGGCGTAGATGGTGGCTATGGAAACATATGTCTCCGAATCTCTGCATCAGGGGTACATTCGGTCCTCCACTTCACCCGCCACCTCGAGTTTCTTTTTGCGAAGAAGAAGGAGGGAGGTCTGCGCCCGTGTATTGACTACCGAGGCCTAAATCAGATCACGGTGAGGTGCAGTTACCCGCTACCTTGAGTCAATGCATGGGGCGTGCTTCTTCCCCAAACGAGATCTCAGGAGTGCTTACACCCTGGTGCGTTTCCGGGAGGGAGACGAGTGGAAGTCGGTGTTCAGTACGACCTCAGAGCATTATGAGTACCTCGTCATGCCGTACGGGTTGATGAAAGCTCCATCAGTCTTCTAAGCCTTTGTAGACAAGATTTTCCAGGACCTGCACCGGCAGGGTGTAGTGGTGTATATTGATGACATTCTTATATACTCTGCTACACGAGCTGAGCATGTGTCTCTGGTGTGCAGGGTTCTTGGTCGACTGCTGGAGCATGACCTGTACGTCAAGACTGAAAAATGCCTGTTCTTCCAACAGTCCGTCTCCTTCCTAGGGTACCGCATTTCCACCTCAGGGGTGGAGATGTAGAGTGACCGTATTTCAGCCGTGCGTAATTGGCCAACTCCCACCATGGTAAAGGAAGTGCAGCGGGGTCCTCGGGTTTGCCAATTACTACCGGAGGTTTATCCGGGGTTTTGTTCAGGTAGTAGCTCCCATTACCTCACACTGCTGAAGGGGGGGCCGGTTCGTTTGCAGTGGTCGGCCGAGGCGGACAGGGCTTTTGGTCACCTGAGGGCTCTGTTTACCTCGGCTCCCGTGCTGGCCCATCTGGATCCCTCTTTGGCGTTCATAATGGAGGTGGACGCGTCCAAGGCTGGGATAGGAGCCGTGCTCTCTCAGCGCTCGGGTACTCCACCGAAGCTCCGCCCCTGTGCCTTCTTCTCAAAGAAGCTCAGCTCGGCAGAGTGAAACTATGACGTGGGGGACCAGGAGCTGTTGGCTGTGGTCAAGGCTCTGAAGGAGTGGAAACATTGGCTTGAGGGGGCTAAACTTTTGTAATAGTTTCACCATAGTTTCTGTGGCCCTTACTGTTACTTTCTTTTTATACAATGGGTGGGTTTACTCCTGTATGCTGATTGATTAAAACCACATTCCAGCTGGTGTCTATTCCACAAGTTACCACCGATAATAGATAAATCTATGATGTTAAAATGCCTATTTACTCTGTTCCAGCTGACTGCGCAATCTCTCACCAGCCCACTATAAGAAGCATCTAGACATTCTCACATTTCTTTTAGACTAACCTTTAGTTTTTAACAGAGGACTGCCATCTGTCTCTCCGACATTTACAACAATCTCTCACCAGCCCACTATAAGAAGCATCTAGACATTCTCACATTTCTTTTAGACTAACCTTTAGTTTTTAACAGAGGACTGCCATCTGTCTCTCCGACATTTACAACAATCTCTCACCAGCCCACTATAAGAAGCATCTAGACATTCTCACATTTCTTTTAGACTAACCTTTAGTTTTTAACAGAGGACTGCCATCTGTCTCTCCGACATTTACAACAATCTCTCACCAGCCCACTATAAGAAGCATCTAGACATTCTCACATTTCTTTTAGACTAACCTTTAGTTTTTAACAGAGGACTGCCATCTGTCTCTCCGACATTTACAACAATCTCTCACCAGCCCACTATAAGAAGCATCTAGACATTCTCACATTTCTTTTAGACTAACCTTTAGTTTTTAACAGAGGACTGCCATCTGTCTCTCCGACATTTACAACAATCTCTCACCAGCCCACTATAAGAAGCATCTAGACATTCTCACATTTCTTTTAGACTAACCTTTAGTTTTTAACAGAGGACTGCCATCTGTCTCTCCGACATTTACAACATATTCAAAATAGTTCTCCAGCTGTCCCATATTAATGAACAGGATGAGACAGACAGTTAGGCAGCTTTTCTCAGCCAGTCGAAATCATGAATCAGCAAAATAGTTCTCCAGCTGTCCCATATTAATGAACAGGATGAGACAGACAGTTAGGCAGCTTTTCTCAGCCAGTCGAAATCATGAATCAGCATCATTTGTATGGATTTATACAAATAAATGTCGATAGAAAACAAAACAAACAAAACGAAGTGCAGCTAGTTTACAGTCTTTCCAGCTTTAGTGATTGTGTTAGCCGTGTTGTTGGCTAGCTCTCGAACAACAGTGTTGTGACGAGAGAGCGCATTTTAATGCCAGGTGCAATCGCACCTCATTATCACATTGTTATGGATGTGGCCAAATAAATTTCACTCGAAAACAACTTAAACAAATGCAAATGCAGCTACTTCATTGTTATTCTGGATGCACTGTTTGACGTGACTGTAAGTTTAGTCGTAGATAGCTAGCTAGCAAGCAAGGGATAGCCAGTATAACAACTTTTTAAGGGTTCTACCTAGAACATTTAACATCTTAAAAAAAGGGTTTTGGGAGAAAGGGTTCTTTGATGATTCTTTGGGAGGCAATTAGGCTTCTTTGAAAGGCAAGAAGGTGTTACGGTTTTCTTCCGTCGAAGGAGAGTCGGACCAAAATGCAGCGTGGTTGAAAATATACATCTTTAATGAAGATGAATACGGACAATACAAAAACAAGAAACGGAACGTGAAAACCTATACAGCCTATCTGGTGAAATACAAAACACTGAGACAGGAACAATTACCCACGAAACACTCAAAGAATATGGCTGCCTAAATATGGTTCCCAATCAGAGACAACGAGAATCACCTGCCTCTGATTGAGAACCGCCTCAGGCAACCATAGACTTTGCTAGAACACCCCACTAAGCCACAATCCGAAAACCTACGAAAAACCCCCATACATAAACACAACACAAAATAAACCCATGTCACACCCTGGCCTGACCAAATAAATAAAGAAAACACAAAATACTAAGACCAGGGCGTGGCAGAAGGGTTCTACATAGAACCATACTGTATATAATATTTCCCAGCATGCTCTATTGCAGTGCGATTTTCTGAAATGTTCGTTTTACTGTTTTATTTGTGTTTAAATTGATTGGTTAATACATTTTATGCTACACAAAGATAAATAACATACCGTTTTCTGAACTAATCCAATCTGTTGGTTTTATGGCACCCATTACTTAGATGGTTGTTCCAGTTTAAATGATTGAGGTAGTCTCAGTGTTCAGACTTCCCTAACCTGGCAGTCATTCTGAATGCAGGTTGTGGGGGATTAACAATTACACTTGTTGGATATGCTAACTATGGCTGGATTCGAATAGGAATGACTCATCACGTGGCCAGCCAGCATAATGTGACTTGAAGGCCTGATTTGCAGGCCTGATTTGACTGGTTGAAATAATATTTAGGGTTAGAATTTCACAGATTCCTTTCTTTGCAAATTGAACGAGTGGAAATACAAAATCGATCGTGCATGCTATATGGACATTTTTAGGATATGAAAAATGATTTTATCTAACAAAATGACACTTCATGTTATCTCTGGGACCTTTTGGATGATAAATCAGAGCAAGATTTCAGAATGTAAGTACACATGTCACCTTCAGAGGTGAATATATCAAACCTATCATAGTGAAAAGTGTTTTGTTGTTAGGAGCTCTCCTCAAACAATAGCATGGCATTTTTTTCAGTAGGAAGAACCGTCCAAAGATAAAAGGGTTCTTAGTAGATCCCTTCATAGAGTTTTTTATGCAGAACCCTTCATAGAGGGATCTAGTTAGGACCATATACAGGGGGTTCTTTGAAGAGCCCTACATAGAGGTTTCTCTGCAAAGGGTTCTACAATGCACCAATAAGGGTTCCCCTATGGGGACAAACCAAAGAACCCTCTACAGTTTTACTTAGCACCTTTTTTCCAAGAGTGTAGTCGTAAAGATTTGTCATTCAGCTTTTAAAATGTATGACCTTTTATTGTGGCGTAAACACAACCAGCCATTATGTTTGCATCTGATTGTCAATCACTTAAAAGGGCTCCTTTACTAGGCTAACCCGTGCAGGTTCATCCACTCACAACAGCCTCCAAACAGTGGTGAATGGAAAGAGACATCTGCTACACAAAACACCACAAAGTGTAATGACATTTGGCGATTGTCATTAGGCCAGAATTTATGCATCCATTGCTGTCCGTGCGCATCTCGGTGTGGGCCATTCATCTCTGCCTTGGCAAAATGTCAGTGTTCTCGTTTAGCCACATGGCATTTTGGAGGGTGGGCTATACCACCCGCTTTCAAATCCATTCGCTCATTTTTCAAGCCTCTGACATGCCTAATGATAAATAATAGTGTAATAGCCTACAGTTTTCATAATAGTTTTACCATAGTTTCTGTGGACCTCACTGTCTTTCTTTATAACTTTACTTTTAGGTATATCAGACTTAATTTCATGCAATTTCTGCCCAACAGTATGTTTGAATGCACTGCTTACTGCGCTCTCTGGCTTTGAACCTGCGTTGTGTTGTGGTGCATGTAGATTGACTGGAACCAGGACACACTGCTAGTGGTTCTGGTCTTTTATTACTGGCTGAGATGAAATACCTACAGTGAATAAATTGCAGTGCAAAGCCAATTACATTAAATGGCAAGCTTTTCCACGCTGCACACACCTCTCCTCAGCAAGCATCGAAGCAGACTCATATAATACATTTGTTAGAAAACATGAAAAGTATTTAATTATCTTAAGTACTATTATTCAAAAGTAATCAACAGTAATATTTTTTATAGCTACTAGCGTAGCTACTAGCTAGTTACTAACCAGCTAGCTAGCTATCTACTAGCTAAGTAGCTAGCTACGTCTGGACTAGTGAGGATCAGCGCTAGTTCGGACCAGAGCTAGGTAGCTACTAGCTACGTCCTGGACCAGGGCTAATTAGTGCACACCAGAGCTAGACCAGAGCTAATTAGTGCAGCCCGGAGCTAGCTAACTACAAGCTACATTTTGGATGAGAGCTGGACCAAAGCTAGCTAGCTAGCTATTAGATACACCCTGGATCAGAGCTAGTGCCGGCGAGCTCTCTTAATCTACTAGCAACACTCTGGACCAGAGCTAGTTAGTGCAGATCAGAGCTATCTAGCTAGCTACTGGCTACACCCTGGGTCAGGGCAATAATGCTAGTTATTGTGGACCAGAGCTAGCTAGCTACAAGCTATGCCCTAGACCAGAGCTAGAGTTGACCAGAGTTACTAGCTATGCCCTGGACCAGAGCTAGAGTTGACCAGAGTTACTAGCTATGCCCTGGACCAGAGCTAGTTACTAGTAACAGTAATATTCTTAGATAGTCTGAATAAAACAGTTCTGAAATTACAAAAAAATACAGGTAAAGACGTTTTTATTGTCAGATACATTGGATAGGTGCAGCGAAATGTGATGTTTTTCAGGGTCAGCCATAGAAGTACAATACCCCTGGAGCAATTTAGGGTTCAGTGCCTTGCTCAAGGGCACATAAACAGATTTTTCACCTTGTCATGGCCTTAAATACTTGGCCTTAAATACTTACTACATAACTTCAGTAATTAATAATTGTTTCATAACAAAAAGGAAAATTCATATCACTTTACATCAGTACTTAGCAGCTACATACAAACTACTAACAGATTATTAACGTGTTCTTACCTGTTCATTGCAGTCTTATTCCCTTGTTGTCCAGACGTTACCGTTATTTCAGCACTGTAAACTGAAGTGCTACCATTTCATCAGATGTCTTCTCTTCTTCTCTGTCAGCGTCTCACAGATGACTTTCCTCTGATTATCCCCTTGTTACCTGTGAATCACTATGCCACCCGAACTGTCTGTCTGTCAGGCAAACCAAACCATGTATTTTCCTAGAGATTAGCATTTAAAAAATATGAAATTCTTCTCCTGCGTCGGCATTAAAAGGAAGGTAACAATCAGACAGAATATTTTAGAGCCTTGTGTTTTGACTTCTGGATTTTCTGAGAACTTGATCTGTTAAAGGGGTCTACCTGCGGGAGGTAAGGAAGCGGTGTTTAAATGGTAATGCTTTATTTTTGTCCAGGATAATGCAGAGAAAGCACATAAAATTACAGGTAATGCTTGCAAAGGAACTGTCTGAAGTACAGAAAAGCCCCCCCCCCCCCCAAATGAACATACTGTATGGAACATAATACTGTATTAACATACAAGTTTTGTCAGTGGAATTTTCATTATTTTCATTTGTTCAATTATCATTGATATGCAGGGTGCAAATTGTAGGGGGGGTGGGGGGGATTTCCCCCCTCCACCCCCCACCCCTCTGCTTGAGTCATACCCATTTCTAAAGGGTTATATGTATTTTGGTAGATTGGTTTGATCTGATGCTTTTACTGCGGTACCAGAGAAAGTTGGTGTGCCATATTGGAAATATGTAAATACACAGTACTATATGTGGAGTGTACTTTAGAGGGATTCTGCATGGCTCAGACATGGTAACACTACATGAAGCCAACATTCATCAATATAATAGCAAAATATTTTCAACTCAATAATCCAAACATTTATTTTCATCTTCATAACCATACTGCAGTTACATATAAATCCCTCTAGTGTATGTTATTATCATCTTTTAGGTGTTGTATCACCGGAGAAGAATATTAGACAGCGATTGTTATAAAGACATTAATTAATTCAACATTTACATTTTTAAGAATATTTACAGTCCCATGACAGTATCAACACCTTTCAATGTCTCTATCATTAACACTTCTGTGTCATATCACCAGTACCTGTACTGAACAAAAATATAAACACAACATGCAACAATTTCATTGATTTGACTGAGTTACAGTTCATATGAGAAAATCAGTCCATTTAAATAAATTCATTCGGCTCTAATCTATGGATTTCACATGACTGGGAATACAGATATGCATCTTTTGCCACTTGATAAAATACAATTGTGTTCGTTTTCTGTAGTTTATGCCAGCCTATACCATAATCCCACCACAATGGAGCACTCTGTTCACAACGTTGACATCAGCAAACTGCTTGCACACACGATGACATACACATGGTCTGCGGTTGTGAGGCTGGTTGAACGTACTGTAAATTCTTCAAAAGTGATGTTGGAGGCAACTTATTGTTGAGAAATGAACATTAAATGCCAATTGCACACTCCCTCAAAACTTGAGACATCTGTGGCATTGTGTTGTGTGACAAAACTGCACATCTTAGTGGCCTTTTATTGTCCCAAAGTGCACCTGTGTAATAATCATGCGGTTTAATCAGCTTCTTGATATGCCACACCTGTCAGGTGGATGGTTTATCTTGACAAAGGAGAAATGCTCATTAACAAGGAAGTAAACAAATTTGTGCACACCATTTCAGAGAAACAAGCTTTTTGTGCATATGGAACATTTATGGTCTCTTATTTCAGCTCATGAAACATGGGACCAACACTTGACATGTTGTGTTTATATTTTAGTTCAGTGTAGTATATAAAAAAACAACACCCAGTAAAACAAGAAAAAACAATACATGGACGAATTGATAGGATATTTTTTAAATCTTCTCCACATTTTGGTCAGCCATCTTGTTTTGACTGTTGCTGAGGATCTTTTACTGTGTGTGTGTGTAATGCACTGTGAATGTAATTAATGTCTCTAGGGCATTTCTGTACTTCCTTAATCAGATTCACTGGATAAGTCAAACATTTAGAAAGTCCGGGGGTGGACAGATGGAGCTATATGAAATACTCCTTTTGGTTTTCACTTAGTACGTTCTGTGAGGTGGGCTCGCTGTGGAAAGGGTACTCAGGACTGTCTGCCTCAGGTTTGATGCTTTTGGGTTCTTGGCTGTGGAACGTCACTTTCCGTCGATACAGGAACCTTACCATTACTGCCAACGCAGACAGAATCACAAATATCACTACAGCAATCACACCTGCAGAGGAGTACAAAATATTGAGTTACGAAACAAGAAAAGGGCACTTATTTCGAATCAAAATGAATTCACATTCACTATTCCTTATGTTGTTACAGAAAAAAAATGCACTTCGACAAGAGAATAGTTTTTTTTTTGGAGAACAACTAAAGAATTCTAACTAGCAACCAATTATGATCCATTGTGTAACTGTGACATCTGCATGGGTTTCAGAAGCAAAGACAGAGAAAGCACAGTGGCTTTGAGACCACATGAATGCCTTTCTCAACTCCACGTTTTGCTCTGTGAAATCTGTCTATGGCATCGGAGCCTTAACAGAAATAATATGGCAATGTAGCCTGTGGGTATTTCATTGCTATTACCCAGCCTGTCTGATTTCTGTTGCTAATCTAAACTCTAAAAAGGCATTACGCAAGCGTCTGAAAGCCGTGGTTCCTCTTTGTGCAAGGCGCGGCACAAAGAAATCCAGTTCAATTCTCGCAAATGTCGCAGGCATTCATTTCATAAACCTTAGCTACAGTCCTTGTACACTGCTATGCTATGCATGGTGCATTTCATTATCAAGAGAAAATGATATATCTTATTAGGAAGCCAGAGTACGGCCAGACCCAATTCAATGGTATATTACAGTGGTTTAAAATGACAAAGTATTTGAAGATAGCTGTAAAAAGTTCCTTAATCAGCAAATAATTTATTTAAACGTTTAATTAGTTTTGGTGTCCTTTGTGCATTTGGCACTGAATCAGCCTGTATAAGGACGACTTTGAACTACTTTCTACATTCCAGCAATTGTAACGGATGGGAATTAATCAACCTTGACTTTGAATCTGTGGCGATGGTCGCTTAAAAGTTTTTGTGATGTGATGCTGCAAATATGCCATATCAATTGCTGAAATATTTCATTTATTTAATTCAAATTGGAATTATACAGTGTTGTCTCTGAGAAAAACGAATACAGTGCCCTCTGTAATTATTGGGACAGTGAAGCATTTTTTCTTATTTTGGCTCTATACTCCAAAAGTTTGGATTTGAACTCAAAACATGATTGGTGGTTAAAGTACAGACTGTCAGCTTTAATTTGAGGGTATTGTCATCTATTTCGGGTATAGAAATTACAGCACTTTTTGTGCATAGTGCACCCATTTTAGGGGAGCAAAAGTATTGGGACAAATCCACTTATTTGTGTATTCAAGTAGTAAAAAAGGATATTTGTTCCAATATTCATAGCACCCAATGATTACATCAAGCTGTTCACTCTACACATCTGTTGGATGCATTTGCTCTTTGTTTTGGTTGTGTTTAAGATTATTTTGTGCCCAATAGAAATGATGTATTGTGTCATTTTGGAGAAACTTTTATTGTAACTAACAATAGAATGTGTTTATAAACACTACTACATTAAATGTGGATGCTATCGTGATCACAGATCATCCTGAATGAATCGTGAATAATGATGAGTTAGAAAGTTACAGTCGCACAAATATCGTACCCCCAAGAACCTCGCACCATTACAATAACAGAGTAGGTTAGCATTTTTTGAGGGGTATGATATTATGTCCATCAGCAACTTTCTCACTCATTATGTAATTTGTAAACGGTTCACCAAATTTGGATGAAAATACCCTCAAATTAAAGCTGACAGTACTTTAACCTCATAGTCATTGTTTGAAATACAGTATATAGTCAAAAGAAGAAAAAAATGCTTCAGTGTCCCAACAATTACAGAGTGCCCTGTATTATCAACGTTCTCTATTTTTATCCAATTGGTAGTAGTTACAGTCTTGTCGCATCGCTGCAACGCCCGTACGGACACGGGAGAGGCAAGCCGCACTGCTTCTTGACACAATGCCCATCCAACCCGGAAGCCAGCCGCACTAATGTGTCGGAAGAAACACCATACACCTGACGACCTGGTCAGCGTGCACTGCAGCCCGGCCCGCCACAGGAGTTGCTAGTGCGCGATGAGACAAGGATATCCCTGCCGGCCAAACCCTCCCTAACCCGGACGACTCTGTTCCAATTGTGTGCCGCCCCATGGGCCTCCCGGTCGCGGCCGGCTGCAACAGAGCCTGGACTCGAACCCAGAATCTCTGGTGGCACAGCTAGCACTGCCTTAGACCACTGCGCCACCCGGGAGGCCCAACGTTCTCTATTTTGACCAGGATAATCTAATACCTGCCATTATGTTGTTTCACTAAATACAACTATGGTTTATTGTGACATGAGAAACATGTTCCTGTTACCTCCAATCAATGCAGAGTCACTCTTGATTGCGTTAACTATAGGCTCACCAGTACCTACTGTACCTGAATGGTCTACAGCAGAGAGATGCACAGAAAGACACAGAGAGATAGAGAGCGAGAGACAGCAGAAAAAGAAATAGAGATAGATGAGAAAATGAAGGATAAGAAAGACAAAAGAGACAGAGAGAGGGAATCAGTAGCAGAAGTCATCATCAGTCTATGCAGGGTTCATTTAATACTACGCCCTCAGTCATAAACTGCATGAGGATGCCCACGAAAGAAAGATGATGCAAATGAGAAATCTCTCTCATAGAAATTAATTAACTAATCTGCCACAGTGTAATCAGTTCCATTCTCAGTTAATGATCAAGGAAGATGGTGTACTCATTAAATGAGCCATTGATAAAGTTTGAAAAGCAGTTCAGAAAAAAGTGGAGATTCTCAAGTGGAGTTAAAGCAAAATAAAAAGCACTCAAACAGAAAGAGAGCCCTTCACCAAAGACTCCTCCCCTCTTACCTGATAGGGGGTGTGTGGTTTCAGCTGGGTAGGTATTGGCTGGAGATGAGGAACCACAGGTGGACTCAGCTAGGGGTCCTGTCACTATGACTGGGCTGGTGTTTGGGTAGAGTAGCGCTGCCTTCAGTGGAGTGATGGAGTTAAACTGGACCACCGACAGACAGCCACTGAAACCCAGGGAGTTCAGCCTGGCAATCTCTGGATCCAGCTCACCAGACTCTTAACACACAAACGCATACGCACGCACACACAAAAATGCAGAAACAGTCAGTGAGATCTGGTATAGTTATCGTCTAGGGTAAAAGGAGTAGGATCCACTGATTTGGCAGATGATCTAATTCATTGACAGCTAACAATAGCTGCTACTCCCCCTATTGACATTTCCCCCCCAAAATGCTGCTCCTCCTAGGGACATCCTACTCCTCTCTACCCCATTCCCCCTCCCCTATTGACATTTCCCCCCCAACATGCTGCTCCTCCTAGGGACATCCTACTCCTCTCTCTCCCTCTCTACCCCCTCCTCTATTGACATTTCCCCCCCAACGGTCACTTACCTTACATGCTGCTCCTCCTAGGGACATCCTCCCCCCACATCAACGATATTCAACTGTCACGCCTTGGTCTTAGTATTTTGTGTTTTCTTTAATTATTTGTTCAGGCCAGGGTGTGACATGGGTTATTGTGTTGTCGTATTGGGGGTTTTTGTAGGCATTGGGATTGTGGTTGATTAGGGGTGTGTCGAGTGTAGGCTTGGCTGCCTGAGGCGGTTCTCGATCAGAGTCAGGTGATTCTCGTTGTCTCGGATTGGGAACCGTATTTAGGTAGCCTGAGTTTCACTTTGTATTTCGTGGGTGATTGTTCCTGTCTCTGTGTAGTGTTCACCAGATAGGCTGTAATAAGTTTCACGTTCCGTTTGTTGTTTTTGTATTTATAAGTTATTTCATGTATCGTCGTTTATTTCATTAAAGACATGAGTAACCACCACGCTGCATTTCGGTCCTCTCTTTCGACAAACGAAGAACGCCGTTACATCAACACTATTGTAGTTGTTAATATGTATATTATAGATATTTTTCTTTCAGTTGGTCCCCACACATCCTCAATGGTCATGCTGCTCCCTTTATGGTCACCCCCCCCCCCCCCCCCTCAACAGTCTAATCTGCTTCCACCCCAATGGACGTTTATTTATGAATCACTGCCACAGTTGTTATGATGTATTATTTTATTTCATTTAGTCCTGCATGTTCGAGCTCAGAGCCTAAGATTTTCACTGGACACTGCAATCACACCTACAACCCTGTACTATTAAACTCTCTTAATCTGAATCTAGACATGAAGAAGATAATGAGAGACCCCAGAAACACTGCCCCCATTTGACTGGCTTGGATCCAGTGAAACCCTATGTTTGCCAGGGAAACTGGGTTACTGTCTCTTCCAAATGACAATGACTATGAATTTTTATGATGGGAATTTGCATGGTTATAAGTGCTCTTAAAGGCAGTGAGCTGATGGCATTGTACAGCATCACGTTGTATCACACTGCTACTGTATCCTGAAGGTATCCTTCCTTCTTACAACAGCCAGATAGCTATTTCTCCTGTCAGACCTCATCAATATACTCTCATCTTTCTCTCTCCTTCTTTCTCTGACTCTCTCCTACTCACTCTCCCTCTCTCTGCCTTTATCCCCTCTCTCGCTCACTCACTCTCTGAGTGGCTCTCTCTTTATCGCTCCCTCTCTACCTATCTCTCTCTCTCCCTTTCCCCTCCGCTCTCTCTCTGTCTCTCTGTGACTCTCCCTGTCTCTCTCCTACTCCTCTCTCTCTCTCTCTACCCCATTCCCCCTCTCCTACTCCTCTCACCCTCCCCTCTGCATTCATTACAGGTCAATTTGTTAGTGTGATTGATGACAGGTGTTGCTGGGAAGGACACTGAAACCACTTCCATGCCAGCTCTTTGATCCTGATATGACACACAGACTGTGGCAGGGTGGAGGGGTTAGAGAAGAGTGAGGACCTGGTCACGTGTTAACATGGTTCAGGTCATCTGAGATACACTACACTCCCATAGAGCTTCGTCTCTCTCTCTCTCTGTGTGTGTGTGTGTGTGTGTGTGTGTGTGCGTCAAATCAAATTGTATTTGCCACATGCGCTGAAGACAACAGTTGTCGACCTTACCGTGAAATTCCTACTTACAATCCCTTAACCAACAATGCAGTTTTAAGAAAAACAAGAGTTCAGAAAATATTAAAGGACTGTCTGCCTCAGGTTTAAAAAAAAAACTAGCACAATAAAATAACAATAACAAGGCTATATACAGGGGGTACCAGTACCGAGTCAATGTGCAGGGGTACAGGTAAGACAAGTTAACTGAGGTAATATGTACATGTACAGTAACAGTCAAAGGTTTGGACACACCTACTCATTCAAGGGTTTTTCTTTATTTTTACAATTTTCTACATTGTAAAATAATAGTGAAGACATCAAAACTATGAAATAACACACATGGAATCATGTAGTAACCAAAAAAGTGTAAACAAATATTTTATTTTTGAGATTCTTAAAAGTAGCCACCCTTTGCCTTGATGACAGCTTTGCACACTTGGCATTCACTCAACCAGCTTCATGAATGCATTTCAATTAACAGGTGTGCTTGTTAAAGTTAAATAGTGGAATTTATTTCCTTCTTTATGCGTTTGTGCCAAACAACTGTGTTGTGACAAGGTCGGGGTGGTATACAGAAGATAGCTCTATTTTTGTAAAAGACCAACTCCATATTACAGAACAAGATCAGCTCAAATAAGCAAAGAGAAACAACAGTCCATCATTAGACATGAAGGTCAGTCAATCTGGAAACGTTTAAAGTTTCTTCAAGTGCAGGCGCAAAAACCATCAAGCGATATGATGAAACTGGCTCTCATGAGGACCGCCACAGGACAGGAAGACCCAGAGTTACCTCTGCTGCAGAGGATACGGATGGTCCTTAGAGTTACAAGCCTCAGAAATTGCAACCCAAATAAATGCGTCACCGAGTTCAAGTAACAGACACATCTCAACATCAACTGTTCAGAGGGGACTGCTTGAATCAGGCCTTCATGGTCGAATTTCTGCAACGAAACCACTACTAAAGGATACTAATAACAAGAAGAGACTTGCTTGGGCCAAGAAACACAAGCAATGGATGTGTCTTTGTGAGATGCAGAGTGAGTGAATGGATGATCTCCGCATGTGTGGTTCCCACCGTGAAGCATGGAGGAGGAGAGGTGATGGTGTGGGGGTACTTTGCTGCTGACAATGCTAGTGATTAATTTAGTAGGCGCACTTAACCAGCATGGCTACCACAGCATTCTACAGTAGTACACCATCCCATCTGGTTTGCGCTTAGTGGGACTATCATTTGTTTTTCAACAGGACAATGACCCAAATCACACCTCCAGGCTGTGTAAGGGCTATTTGACCAAGAGGGAGAGTGATGGAGTGCTGCATCAGATGACCTAGCCTCCACAATCACCTGACCTCAACCCAATTGAGATGGCTTGGGATGAGTTGGACCTCAAAGTGAAGGATAAGCAGCCAACAAGTGCTCAGCATATACAGTGCCTTGCGAAAGTATTCGGCCCCCTTGAACTTTGCGACCTTTTGCCACATTTCAGGCTTCAAACATAAAGATATAAAACTGTATTTTTTTGTGAAGAATCAACAACAAGTGGGACACAATCATGAAGTGGAACGACATTTATTGGATATTTCAAACCTTTTTAACAAATCAAAAACGGAAAAATTGGCAGTGCAAAATAATACGAATACTTTCGCAAGGTATCTCCTTCAAGACTGTTGGAAAAAGCATTACAGGTGAAGCCGGTTGAGAGAACGCCAATAGTGTGCAAAGCTGTCATCAAGGCAAAGGGTGGCTACTTTGAAGAATATAAAATATATTTTGATTTGTTTAACACTTTTTTTGGTTACTACATGATTCCATGTGTGTTATTTCATAGTTTTGATGTCTTCACTAATATGCTACAATGTAGAAAATAGTCAAATAAAGAAAAACCCTTGAATGAGTAGGTGTGTCCAAACTTTTGACTGGTACTGTAGGTAGGGGTGACTATTCATAGATAATAAACAGCAAGTAGCAGCAGCTAATGCAGGCGTTAATGCAAATAGTCCGAGTAGCCATTTGATGAATTGTTCAACAGTCGTATGGCTTGGGTGTACAGTAGAAGCTGTAGGGAGCATTTTGGACCTAGACTTGGCGCTCCGGTACAGCTTACCGCGAGGTAGCAGGGAATACAGTCTGTGACTTGGGTGACTGGAGGCTTTGACGATTTTGGAGCCTTCCTCTGTCACCGCCTGGTATAGAGGTCCTGGATAGCAGGAAGCTTGGCCGTACGCACTACCCTCTGTAGTGCCTTGTGGTCGGATGTCGTGCAGTTGCCATACCAGGCAGTGATGCAACCAGTCAGGATGCTCTCGATGGTGCAGCTGTATAACTTTTTGAGGATCTGAGGACCCATGCCAAATATTCTGGTCTCCTGAGTGGGAATAGGCATTGTTGTGCCCTCTTCACGACTGTCTTGGTGTCCTTGGGCCATGATAGCTTGTTGTTGATTTGGACACCAAGGAACTTGAAGCTCTCGACCTGCTCCACTACAGCCGCGTCGATGTGAATGGGGGAGTGCTCGGCCCTCCTTTTCCTGTAGTCTATAATCATCTCCTTTGTCTTGACCACGTTAAGGGAGAGGTTGTTGTCCTGGAACCACACTGTCAGGTCTCTGACCTCCTCCCTATAGGCTGTCTCATTGTTGTCGGTGATCAGGCCTACCACCGTTGTGTTGTCGGCAAACTTAATGATGCTGTTGGAGTCGTGCTTGGCCACGCAGTCGTGGGTGAACGGGGAGTACAGGAGGGGATTAAGCACACACCCCTGAGAGGTCCCGTGTTCAGGATCAGCGTGGCAGATGTGGTATAGGCTACCCTTACCACATGGCGGCAGCCTGTCAGGAAGTCCAGGATCCAGTTGTGGAGGGAGGTGTTAAGTTCCAGGGTCCTTAATTTAGTGATGAGCTTTGTGGGCACTATGGTGTTAAAACACTGAGCTGTGTCTGTGTGCGCGTGTGTGGTGTGTGTGTCCCACATGACCAGAGAGCAGACCCCTTAGCCCCACATGTCATTATAGCCCAGAGCTATACTGGATTATTTCCCGATTTTAGACTAATGGAGCTTCTTGAAAGGTCATAAAGAAGTCAATAACAATGTCACAGTAGCTACTGTATGACTTTGTCACTGTGACATTCTTGACATTGTCACAGATGAATTGAAATGGTTTGCATCTGAAATACACTGTAGGTTGGCCTAGTATGAGAGCACTATTTTACTTGTTTTGTTTGTTAAAATGTTTCAGAATGCACTAGACTGCAACTGCTGTATTTGCATCTGTTCCTTTCAATCATTTCTCATTACTATTGAAAACAGACGTCCTATTTTGAAGCAAATACATTGGTATTAGACATGCATAAAGTGCCCTATTTCTGAAGCAGGGGATAGGCAATAACAATGCATAAAGCCGATATTATTCAGACTTTAAGTAAACAGACATGCACCAATCATAACATGTCATGTCGAATTTTGATTGCCTGACTGAACAAACAATACTGTAATACATGTGCATTTGCCCCATCAGTTTATCATCCTCCTACATAGCACTAAAATTCACGTAATAATACATAATGATTCCACTCATACTTCTATTTTATATAAAAGCTTCTGGTGAGTGGGATTGTAACCAGCTCTTTAGTCCTGTGTTCGAGAGACACGGCCAAACACCTTTCAGCATTCTTTATTCAATAGCTTTCTCCTTCATCATTTTAATAATCCTGTCGTACAGATGTAGGGTCTTAATTTAGGCCAGTTTTCTACAGCATAAAAGTAATCATGCAGCAACAGGAAATGTGAATTATTATATGGATTATAATTAATGGCCATTTTTTTGTAAGGGTCTCAGCAAACAAAAGAGTGATCAAATTAAGATCCTACATCGGTATATTTCTCACCTTGCACTTTCCCAAGGACAACTGACTTGATAGCATTGAATTCTGTATCAGATGTGAGATTGAAGTCTTCCCTTCTTTGCTGGTCAATCTAAAACAAAACAAAAAATAGAACCTGTAAACACTTTGTTGAATAGTCAAATTGGAGATGAAAAAAAAGACAATTTACACTTTCATGTTTCAGATGATGGAGAATGTACTCTTCCATTTAGAGTGTTTTAATTAAACCCTGCTCTTCAAAGTACTTTAAACACATCATCGCTTGGCTGTTCAGTCTCTGCCATTCAATTAAAAAGGAAAGTAGTACTAGAGCTTGGACAGATTTTCGAGTTGAACTTACATTATTGAAAATGTGATCACTACTCGAAGTGTACACTAATTGATGCAGTTTAGCTGAGAATGCCAAACAGTAGCTTAACAAAATTGATTTTTTTGTTGACGTAGTCAGACTCGAACATGTCCAAATGTGTCTTTCGAAGAATGGCTGAGAAGAATGACAACCAACTTTGGTGTTACAACTCATGAAATGTAAAAACATATTCTGCCAGTCTCCTCACAGATTTCAACCCCTTCGGAAGACGACTGTACATTTTCGACTGTACATTTTCTATTGATTTCTCTATACTCTTCTCTATCCTATTCCTTTTCTCCACCCTTTCTTCTTCAGAGTCATTCATGTTGCCCGAAATGTCTTTAAATTGTGAATGAGTGTGCCCGCTTAATGGCTGAGAGTTGGAATGTGTCTGTGCATTCTGAATATGTACAGCTCTGCAACACAAGCCTAGGGTTGTCGCTTACTGTGATGTTGACAAAGGACTTTGACTTCATGATAGTTGCAGTCTTAAAAAGCAGAACTACGGTATGCAAAACCTGCATCACTCTTCATCCCACTACACTCAAGTTGTATCACATCTCACTGTATATCTAAATCGTCTGGGAGTGATGTTCTTTCATTTCTTAATTACTTTCACTGACCACGACACAGATCCCACACTGCTAACATGTACACACTTGCATTTACAGCTCAGCAGTGTAGATATAGTGCATATAGACCTACTTGTCTATACTTGCCTCTTGCTGACTTTCAAAAAGAAAGTGGTTCTGAATCTTTTTAGGTTATGCTACACTCAATTACATTTTGCTCTGCTTGCATTACCTCTTCATGTACAACCAATCATCAGGACTATGTTCTTGTGAATCTTCCCAAGTACACCTTGTGGATAGGTCAGGTACCCCAAGGAGTACTAGCACCCCACGAGAGAACCACTGCGCTAAGTTACAGTGCATTCGGAAAGTATTTAGACCCTATCCCTTTATCCACATTTTGTTACGTTTCAGACTTATTCTAAAATGAATCAAATATATTTTATCCCTCACCAATATACACACAATCTCCCATAATGACGAAGTGAAAACAGGTTATTGGACATTTTTTACAGACACTACCGCTCAAAAGTTTGGTGTCACTTAGAAATGTCCTTGTTTTTGAAAGAAAAGCTATTTTATTCTCCATTAAAATAACATCAAATTGATCAGCAATACATTGTAGCTGAAAACTGTTGTCCTGATTAAAGAAGCAATTACAACTGGCCTTCTTTAGACTAGTTGAGTGTCTGGAGCATCAGCATTTGTGGGTTAGATTACAGGCTCAAAATGCCCGGAAACAAATATCTTTCCTCATCAAGTCTATTCTTGTTCTGAGAAATTAAGGCTATTCCATGCGAGAAATTGCCAAGAAACTGAAGATCTCGTACAATGCTGTGCACTACTTCCTTCACAGAACACTGCAAACTGGCCCTAGCAGAATAGAAAGAGGAGTGGGATGCCCCGGTGCACAACTGAGCAAGAGGACAAGTACATTACAGTGTCTAGTTTGAGAAACAGATCACTCACAAGTCCTCAACTGGCAGCTTAATTAAATAGTACCTGCAAAACACCAGTCTCAACATCAACAGTGAAGAGGCGACTCCGGGATGCTAGCCTTCTAGGCAGAGTTGCAAACAAAAAGCCATATCTCAGACTGGCCAATAAAAAGAAAAGATTAAAATGGGCAAAATAACACAGACACTAGACAGAGGAACTCGGCCGAGATGGCCAGCATCCCGTAGTCGCCTCTTCACTGTTGACAGTTTTAAGCTGTGCTGACATAATTGCAAAAGGGTTTTCTAATGATCAACTAGTCTTTTAAAATGCTAAACTTGGAATAGCTAACACAACGTGCTATTGGAACACAGGAGTGATGGTTGCTGATAATGGGTATCTATTCCATAAAAAGTCAGCCGTTTCCAGTTACAATAGTCATTTACAACATTAACAATGTCCACACTGTATTCTGATCAATTTGATGTTATTTTAATGGACAATTATTTACATTTTCTTTCAAAAACAAGGGAATTTCTAAGTGACCCCAAACTTTTGAACGGTTGGTATTTTAGACCCTTATCTATGAGACTCGAAATTGAGCTCAGGTGCATCCTGTTTCCATTGATCATCCTTGAGATGTTTCTACAACTTGATTGGAGTCCACTTGTGGTAAATTCAAATGATTGGACATGATTTGGAAAGGTACACACTTGTCTATATAAGGTCAGATCAAAAACCAAGCCATGAGGTCTAAAGAATTGTCCGTAGAGATCTGAGACAGGATTGTGTTGAGGCACAGACCTGGGGAACTGTACCAAAACATTTCTGCAGCATTGAATGTCCCCAAGAACACAGTGGCCTCCATCATTCTCAAATGGAAGACGTTTGGAACCACCAAGACTCTTCCTAGAGCTGGCCGCCCGGCCAAACTGATCAATCGGGGGAGGCGTGGCTTTGGTGCCCGCTGTGCACCCGTCACAGCAGAGCCTGGACTTGAACCCGATCGAACATCTCTGGAGAGACCTGAAAATAGCTGTGCAGCAACGCTCCCCATCCAACCCAACAGAGCATGAGAGGATCTGCAGAGAAGAATGATAGAAACTCCCCAAATACAGGTGTGCCAATATCGTAGCGTCATACCCAAGAAGACTCGAGGCTGTAATCACTGCCAAAGGTGCTTCAACAAAGCACCTTTGTAAAGGGTCTTATGTAAATGTGATATTATATGTAGATAGATTTTAGAATAAGGCTGTAATATAACAAAATGTCGAAAAAGTCAAGGGGTCTGAATACTTTCCAAATGCACTGTATATACTGCACTGTAACTTCTGAGTATGTCTTTGTTTTGAATGAGAATAAGTTACATTAATAGTGACAAAATAAATTACCTGAACACGGACAGTCTCTGATATCCTCCTGATGGAGACTCTGTGAAGTTGTCCATTGGCCAAGTTCCTAATGCTGGTCCTGAATACCTCAGCATCTCTACTGTTCTGCAGCTTGTATTTAACATCCAGGTAACCTTCAGGAGATATAGAGACAAAACTTGAATATACAGTATCTTATATTTAACATCCAGGTAGCCATCGAGAGATATATGAAGACATAACTTTAATATCACGTCTACTTAATATCCAGGTACCTTTCAAGTGATAAATATAAACTCAGCAAAAAAATAAACATCCTCTCACTGTCAACTGCATTCATTTTCAACAAACTTAACATGTGTAAATATTTGTATGAACATAACAAGATTCACCAACTGAGACATAAACTGAACAAGTTCCACAGACATGTGACTGACAGAAATGGAATAATGTGTCCCTGAACAAAGCAGGGTCAAAATCAAAAGTAAAAGTCAGTAACTGGTGTGGCCACCAGCTGCATTAAGTAGTGCAGTGCATCTCCTCATGGATTGCACCAGATTTGCCAGTTCTTGCTGTGAGATGTTACTCTTCCACCAAGTAACCTGCAAGTTCCTGGACATTTCTGGGGGGAATGGCCCTAGCCCTCACCCTCCGATCCAACAGGTCCCAGACATCCTCAATGGGATTGAGATCCGAGCTCTTCGCTGGCCATGGCAGAACACTGACATTCCTGTCTTGCAGGAAATCACGCACATAACGAGCAGTATGGTTGGTGGCATTGTCATGTTGGAAGGTCATGTCAGGATGAGCCTGCAGGAAGGGTACCACATGAGGGAGGAGGATGTCTTTGCTGTAACGCACTGCATTGAGATTGCCTGCAATGACAACAAGCTCAGTCCGATGATGCTGTGACACACCACCCCAGACCATGACGGACCCTCCACCTCAAAATCGATCCGGCTCCAGAGTACAGGCCTCGGTGTAACGCTCATTCCTTCGACGATAAATGCGAATCTGACCACCCCTGGTGAGACAAAACCACGACTCGTCAGTGAAGAGCACTTTTTGCCAGTCCTGTCTGGTCCAGCGACGGTGGGTTTGTGCCCATAGGCGACATTGTTGCCGGTGATGTCTGGTGAGGACCTGCCTTACAACAGGCCTACAAGCCCTCAGTCCAGCCCCTCTCAGCCTATTGTGGACAGTCTGAGCACTGATAGAGGGATTGTGCGTTCCTGGTGTAACTCGGGCAGTTGTTGTTCCTATCCTGTACCTGTCCCACAGGTGTGATGTTCGGATGTACAGATCATGTGCAGGTGGTGTTACATGTGGTCTGCCACTGCGAGGATGATCAGCTGTCCGTCTTGTCTCCCTGTAGCGCTGTCTTATGAGTCTCACAGTACGGACATTGCAATTTATTGCCCTGGCCACATCTGCAGTCCTCATGCCTCCTTGCAGTATGCAGGGACCCTGGGCATCTTTCTTTTGGTGTTTTCAGAGTCAGTAGAAAGGCCTCTTTAGTGTCCTAAGTTTTCATAAATGTGACTTTAATTGTCCACCGTTGTGAAGCTGTTACTGTCTTGTCGACCGTTCCACAGGTGCATGTTCATTAATTGTTTATGGTTCATTGACCAAGCGTGGGAAACAGTGTTTAAACTCTTTACAATGAAGATCTGTGAAGTTATTTAGATTTTTACAAATGATCTTTGAAAGAAAGGGTACTGAAAAAGGGGCATTTCTTTTTTTGCTGAGTTTATAACTTTAACGTCACCTCTATACTCTATATAACATCCAGATAACCTTAGAGAGATATCAAAATCCATAACTTTAATATCACTTCTATAAAACAGCTAGGTAGCGAACCTTCGAGTGATACAGTCGCTAGTGAAAGTCTACACACCCCTAAACGTCTTCACATTTTTCTGCCTTCTTAGCAACAATGTGAATGTTCCTGATTGGTTTAGTCTTAACATTTCCTTAAAACATTTGAATATTGCTGTCCATCAATGATTCCCCACCAAATGTACAGCTTGAACAATTTTGAGCATATGTATGGTACTAGGTACCAGGCACACCGGTTTGAGTGTGTCAAGAACTGCAATGTTGCTGGGTTTTTTTTTATGCTCAAGAGTTTCCCGTGTGTATCAAGAATGGTCCACCACACAAAGGACATCCAGCCAACTTGACACAACTGTGGGAAGCATTGGAGTCAACCTGGGCCAGCATCCCGGTGGAACACTTGACACCTTGTAGAGTCCATGCCCCAACAAATTAAAGCCGTTCTGGGGGCAAAAGGGAGTGCAACTCAATATTAGGTAGGTGTTCCTAATGTTTGGTACACTCAGTGTAGAGACATACCTTGAATATCACTTCAATATAACATCCAGGTAACCTTCAGAATTATATTGTCACACCCTGGTCTTAGTATTTTGTGTTTTCTTTATTATTTTGGTCAGGCCAGGGTGTGACATGGGTTTATTATGTGGTGTGTTTAGTCTTGTTTTTTTTGTAGGTATTGGGATTGTGGTATAGTGGGGTTTTCTAGAAAAGTCTATGGTTGCCTGAAGTGGTTCTCAATCAGAGGCAGGTGTTTATCGTGGTCTCTGATTGGGAACCATATTTAGGCAGCCATATTCTTTGAGTGTTTCGTGGGTGATTGTTCCTGTCTCTGTGTTAGTTTGCACCAGATTAGGCTGTTTAGGTTTTCGTGTTACATTTATTGTTTTTGTACTGTTCTTATTCATTAAACATGAATCTAAGTAACCACGCTGCATTTTGGTCCGATCCTTGCTACACCTCCTCGTCAGAGGAGGAGATAGAAGAAAACCGTAACAGAATCACTCACCACAACAGGACCAAGCGGCGTGGTGACAGGCAGCGCAGGAGGAGCAGCGATCACAGGACTTCTGGACTTGGGAGGAGATATTGGACGGAAAAGGACCCTGGGCACAGCCTGGAGAATATCGCCGCCCCAAAGAGGAACTGGAGGCGACGAAAGCAGGGAGGCGCTGGTATGAGGAGGCAGTACGGCGACGCGGATGGAAGCCCGAGAGTCAGCCCCAAAAATGTATGGGGGGCTCACAGGGAGTATGGCTACGCCAGGTAGGAGACCTGCGCAAACTTCCTGTGCTTACCGGGGGGCTAGAGAGACCGGGCAGGCACCGTGTTATGCTGTGGAGCGTACGGTGTCTCCAGTGCGGGTGCATAGCCCGGTGCGGTACATACCAGCTCCTCGTATCAGCCGGGCCTAGAGTGGGCATCGAGCCAGGTAAGGTTGGGCAGGCTCGGTGCTCAAGAGCTCCAGTGCGCCTGCACGGTCCTATCTATCCAGTACCACCTCCACGCACCAGCCCTCCGGTGGCAGCTCCCCGCAACAGGCTTCCTGTGCGTGTCCTCGCCCCTGTACCACCAGTGCCAGCACCACGCATCAGGCCTACAGTGCGCCTCGCCTGTCCAGCGCTGCCAGAGCCTCCCTCCTCTACAGCGCTGTCGGAGTCTCCTGCCTGTCCAGCGCTGCCGGAGCCTTCCTCCTTTACAGCGCTGCCGGAGTCTCCTGCCTGTTCTGCGCTGCCAGAGCCTTCCTCCTCTACTGCGCTGCTGGAGTCTCCCGCCTGTTCAGCGCTGCCAGAGCCGCCAGTCTGCATGGAGCAGCCAGAGCCGCCAGTCTGCATGGAGCAGCCAGAGCCGCCAGTCTGCATGGAGCAGCCAGAGCCGCCAGTCTGCATGGAGCAGCCAGAGCCGCCAGTCTGCATGGAGCAGCCAGAGCCGCCAGTCTGCATGGAGCAGCCAGAGCCGCCAGTCTGCATGGAGCAGCCAGAGCCGCCAGTCTGCATGGAGCAGCCAGAGCCGCCAGTCTGCATGGAGCAGCCAGAGCAGCCAGAGCTGCCAGTCAGCCAGGATCCGCCAGTCAGCCAAGATCCACCAGTCAGCCAGGATCTACCCGAACCGCCAGTCAGCCAGGATCTGCCAGTCAGCCAGGATATGCCGGAACCGCCAGTCAGCCAGGATCTGCCAGAACCACCAGCCAGCCAGGATCTGCCAGAGCCAACTACCTGCCTGAGCTTCCTCTCAGTACTGAGCTTCCTCTCAGTGCCGAGCTTCCCCTCAGTGCCGAGCTTCCCCTCAGTGCCGAGCTTCCCCTCAGTGCCGAGCTTCCCCTCAGTGCCGAGCTTCCCCTCAGTCCCGAGCTTCCCCTCAGTCCCGAGCTTCCCCTCAGTCCCGAGCTGCCCCTCAGTCCCGAGCTGCCCCTCAGTCCCGAGCTGCCCCTCAGTCCAGTGGCGTCCTTGGTGAGGGTTACTAGGCCTAGGTCGGCGGCGAGGGTCGCCAATCAAATGACGCGATGCATGCGGACTAAGACTTTGTTGGAGTGGGGTCCACGTCCCGCGCCGGAGCCGCCACCGTGGACAGACGCCCACCCGGAGGTAGGGTTAGTAGGGTTATCTAGAAAAGTCTATGGTTGCCTGAAGTGGTTCTCAATCAGAGGCAGGTGTATATCGTGGTCTCTGATTGGGAACCATATTTAGGCAGCCATATTCTTTGAGTGTTTCGTGGGTGATTGTTCCTGTCTCTGTGTTAGTTTGCACCAGATTAGGCTGTTTAGGTTTTCGTGTTACATTTATTGTTTTTGTACTGTTCTTATTCATTAAACATGAATCTAAGTAACCACGCTGCATTTTGGTCCGATCCTTGCTACACTTCCTCGTCAGAGGAGGAGATAGAAGAAAACCGTAACATGTATAGAGATATAACTTGTATACCGTAAGAATAAAAAACATGTAGCCCTTTCCTGCTGTCAAATTACCTAGTCATAATTAATTAATAAACATTTTCTCCAAAACCTGCTGAAAATCTAGTGTTTCTATGTCGAGCGGTTTTTGTATATTTCAGTCTTCTGTGATGTATATAAAGTGTAATATTGGGATGCAAACTCAAAATTTAATACATTTCAACTCTATATCTGACATGGTACAGGTGTCTTCTTTTTTAAGTCCATTGCCATGTGTGTGAGGTGTATAATTTTGTTTCAAAGGAGATTTGTGACCCTGATTTAGCCCACTGCAGTAAAAGGTTAAATGTAGACAGTGACAGACATGTAACAATATCACTGTCATTAAAATGCAGACAACCACTGAACAATATTGCTACCATGTGGGGAACGTTCACGATGTACCCCGGCAAATTGTTGTTTATACTGTAGCATTTCAAGGAAAGTTCCTCAATGTTCAAGGCTACAGTGACTGATTTCATAACATAAGCCTACAAAGCATTCAGCTACTAAGAGGATTAATCTCTAATTCCCTATCAATAACAGAGATATTAAATCAAATTTATTTTTGTAATTTGGAAGGAATTAAGTATCCGAGGGGCTCTGAGTAATGAACGGTCGTGTTGGTGTCGTCAGTCATCTCAGAAAAAACAACAACATTCACATTCAAATGAATGGGGAGATTGGAAATGTATTGTATTGTATTGAAATGTATTGCACCTCTTAAGACAACACACCCTTATTGATGCTGCTGCACACAAATGATCACTTCATACGAAGGTGGAATTGTACACTTTGAGCAGACAATGTATTTGTTATTTGAATATATATATATATTTTACACACATTAGGTAAAAAATAAACATTTATAAGGGCTAGAATAGACAAACGATTTGCGCAATAGGACAAATGAAACAATTCTATTAAATGTGGAGGACACATTTTTTGGATTTAAGCAGAGGGCAATCGTATCAGATAGTTCACAATTACTGAGGCACTGCAAGGATAGGAGTATTTGAGCCATGACATGATTTGTACCATAGGACTAAGAAACAATTATATTATATAACTGGAGAGGGACCATTCAGATTTTTTATTTTATTTAACTAGGTAAGTTAAGAACAAATTCTTATTTACAATGACGGCTTACCAAAAGGCCCCCTGCGTGGACAGGGGCTGGGATTAAAAATGTCATTAAAATTCAAATCTAGGACAAAACACACATCACGACAAGAGCGACACCACAACACTACATAAAGAGAGACCTATGACGACAACATAGAATGACAGTAACACATGTATGTGCTTTGGTTGAGAGTTTCAAATTCCTTGCTGTCCACATCAACAACAAACAAGATTGGTCCAAACACACCAAGACAGTCGTGAAGAGGGCACAAAAAAGCTTATTCCCTCTCAGGAAACTAAAAAGATTTGGCATGGGTCCTGAGATCCTCAAAAGGTTCTACAGCTGCAACATCGAGAGCATGCCTGGTACGGCAATTGCTCGGCCTCCGACCGCAAGGCACTTCAGAGGGTAGTGCGTAAGGCCCAGTACATCACTGGGGCAAAGCTGCCTGCCATCCAGGACCTCTGCACCAGGCGGTGTCAGAGGAAGGCCCTAAAAATTGTCAAAGACCCCAGCCACCCCAGTCATAGACTGTTCTCTCTACTACCGCATGGCAAGCGGTACCGGAGTGCCAAGTCCAGGACCAAAAGGCTTCTCAACAGTTTTTACCCCCAAGCCGTAAGACTCCTGAACAGATAACCAAATGGTTACCCGGACTATTTGCATTGTGTGCCTCCCCCCCAACCCCTCTTTTACACTGCTGCTACTCTCTGTTTATCTTATATGCATAGTCACTTTATCTATACATTAATGTACATCCTACCTAAATTGGCCCAACCAACCAGTGCTCCCGCACATTGGCTAACCGGGCTCTCTGCATTGTGTCCCACCACCCACCAACCCCTCTTTTAACGCTTCTGCTACTCTCTGTTCATCATATATGCATAGTCACTTTAACGATACCTACATGTACATACTACCTCAATAAGCCTGACTAACAGGTGTCTGTATAGAGCCTTGCTACTCTTTTTTCAAATGTCTTTTTACTGTTGTTTTATTTCTTTACTTACCTACACACACACCTTTTTTCCCCGCACCATTGGTTAGAGCCTGTAAGTAAGCATTTCACCGTATTCGGCGCACATGACAAATAAACTTTGATTTGATTTGGGGACGTTTAACAAAATGCGAATGGGTGCTGTTTGTGGAGGATGAGGGCTGCAGTAGGTATCTCAGATAGGGGGGAGTGAGGCCTAAGAGGGTTTTATAAATAAGCATCAACCAGTGGGTATTGGGACGGATACAAATGAATCCAAATGAATTGTGTTAAAGGTGCTAGTGGAAGGAAAGGAGCAGCCAGATTAGGACCTGCTTTCTAACAATGATCTCTCTCTCACAGTTGCCGTTAATAACCTTTCTAGACGTAGTAATATTTCATTCCTAAATGACTATAGATGTACACCTTGACGTTACTTGATTTGTCCGTTATTTTTCAATCTTTATAGACCCTACAAGATGACACATAGATTTGGATTCACTCTGTAAATGTAAAAGTAAATGCTAAATAAAGGTGTGTTACTTCGAATCATTGAAATGTTTAAAAACGCCAGAAAAGACTTTTTTTTTGTATTTTCTTTATCTCTCTGCTTCTTACCATTCCTGTTGAGCAGCACAGCCAGGTACTCTCTGTAGTAGGAGCAGATGTAGAGAAGTAACGCAGGGCTCTGTGTGGTTCTGAAGCTAAACGAGACATTCTCTCCTCGTAGCGTCAGGTCAGAGTAGATGGAGGAGGACTGGGACTGAGTGCTGGTGTTTCTAGTCAGCTCGTACGGCTCCTTGAACGTGTATTGGACTGATGTCCCAGGTTTGAAGTAAGCAGAGACCTCTGGAGGTTGGGAAAGCAGAATAGAGGAGTTGGTGGTTATTTTGGGGGGTTTGAATTGAACAGGCCAATCATTCCACATTGTGATAGAACAGTTTTTCACTTTGTTCGAGATCTGTTATCATTCTGTCCATGAGTAAACTCTATTAACAACTTAAAAACTTTAATTTATTTAACAATCTATGCCTTTGTTCATATTTTCAATTTATTTTTAACAGACATACTGTAAATAAAACCATACAATCAGCATGTTACATACAGAACAATACTCTATTTAATGCTCAACAGTCTACCACTGTGGCATTGTGGCATGGCGACTACCCGCTGATGTTCTAAACAGGAAATGGTCCACGTCATTCTTATGAATTTTTGAAAATGTACAAATCGGCCTGCCTGCATCACCATCGCCGATGGCGATGACTCAGAGACATCCAAGGATGTACAGAAACACTCCTGTATCAAGCTCTTGATGGAGCTAATGCACACAGCTGGTAAGAACTTGTAAAGTAATGTTTGACCTCGAGCTCAATATGAGGGTCCTCTAAAATAATATCATTTTGATGGTTCTCATTTAGTACTGTATGCACCACTTTCTAAATGGCTGTTCTGGAAGGTATTTCCACTCCTTGGTAGGAAGTGACGAAGAGGTAACCGTATCTATTAGCCTTATAATAAAGGAATGAAATAAACTCTCAGACAGTAGCAGAACCATCAACAAAAAACATATAGCTTTACAATCTACCAACAGTTCTAACATTAGTCTTGTACTGTAATACAGTATGTCCTCTGTGTTTTTGTTGAGTGCACAAATATAAGCTCCACCAGCTGGTCCCAAATCGTTCCTATCCTCCCTCTAATCCTTGTTAGATGTATGCAGCTAGATCTAAAGGGTCAGAGACAGGTACTGTATACGCAGTAAAGTGGTGAAGCTTCCTCCACATTGCTTCCACCTTATCTGCAAAAATTGAAAGGGTTGGGGCCAAAGAGGAGGATTAAGGAGTGAATTGGGACTGACATACATCCTCTCACATGGCTGATCGCCCAGAGGCAAGTGAGTTGATCAGAAGAACCTCAGAGCTCAGAGGCTGAGGTCGAGGTGATGCTCCTAGTCTATTTACCTCTCTGGCAGAAGGGGCCTGCGTAGGCGGAGAGGCCACAGTCGCAGGAGAAGCCATTGTACCTCTCCACACACCTCGCCTGGTTCTGGCACAGATGCCCGTAGCTGCTGCAGTGTCCCGGGCAGCCCGGACTCACCCCAGGCGTAATCTTAGCCCTCTCCTCCAGGTCCAGAGTCCTCCCGTTCAGTTGCAGCGAGCGGATACAACCCAGGAAACCTTTCATCCTGGAAGCAGTGCCACCTGCCAAGAAACAACACAAAATGCATTGTTCCTGTTTTTTTATCTGTTCTGTTATCTTCTTCAGTGTGATGGGGCACGCAGGGCTACAGTACCAGAGTTATTGGACATGTCACCCGCCCATCGCTCGCGGGAGGGTACATTTGTCAACACTTTTTTTTAAAGAACAGAAGTCATTTAAACGATGACAGGGCGATGAAAACAAAGTTGAGAGTGGAAAACGCATTCAGGGAGTTGAATTTGATCAGCTGTCTGTCTGCTGCCACTGCTCTGGCTGCTAACCTCCATCTCCTTTTCTTCTCTCGCTCTTCTTTCTGGCAACCCCCCATCCTTCAGAGCTGGCAGCTCAAATTGTTCTTGGAGTTCATGCAAGGCTTTTCGCAACAAAGAATCAATGAGCCTTTCCCCCTGCAAGGCAAGGCATTCTGGCTCTCTACGAGTACAATTGGCATTCTGATTCAAACTGAAAACCTGATTCTAATGTTTCTTTTAAGCAGCACTCCAATGTTAAAACATTTTTTAGGTGGGTTGTGTTTGACCCTTTGGTCAAATATGATTGAAAGCTTTTTTGAAGCAAATCAGCACGACAATCCATTTCTTAGCTATTGTCAAATTCTTGGTCAAATGGAATGTAAAAAAATATTTCCTTCTATAAACTGTTGAATAAAATGTCACTTGGTCATTGTAGACGGAACATTAACTGATGCTGACAACGTGGATTTTTAAAAACAAACTTACACTACAATGTAAAAGCGTAAAAGCGTTTCTAAGGTAGTTGTCAAATCAAATGTTATTGAATACTCTTAAGCTAGTTGAGTTGGAATAAACTGTAATTTGGTCATCGCAGAGCAGACTTTGGGTAACTGTCCGGTGGGATTTAATCATGTTTGGGTAATTGTGCATCAGAATGAGCTCATGATTCCGAGAAAGTGGAACAGTGAGCCGAGACAAATCCCTGAGGAGAGGAGAAGCCAGTGCGTTTGGGCCACTGGAGCAGGAAAAGGAGAGAAATGCTGTCACAGAGAGAGAAAGAGAGAGAGATTTGATTTGAGAGAGAGAGAGAGTACGAGTGAGAGAAAGAGAGAGAGAGTGAGGGGGGATGAGTGAGAGAGAAAGAAAGAGAGAGCGAGAGAGATAGACAGAAACTGGCGGAGAGTGAGAGAGAAAGAGAGAGTGAGGGGGGATGAGTGAGAGAGAAAGAAAGAGAGAGCGAGAGAGATAGACAGAAACTGGCGGAGAGTGAGAGAGAAAGAGAGAGTATACGTGTGGAGATAAAAACTGTCAGAGAATTAAAACACTTAAAAGGAAAACATGACATTAGGAACCTCAGGTGAAAGTCAGTGTGTTTAAAAGATAGGCTAATAGATTTTCACAGTTAAATTAGGCTACATGTCATTACTACAAAACCTACAATAGAACCACTAAAGCAGTCATTTGGACTGCTCATGAATTTAAAAAAAATGTATTACTATGCCATTTTTAAAGACAATCTTTGACTTTTCCTAAACAAATCTATAATATGCAGTACCGGTCAAAAATTTGGACACCTACTTTTCTTTATTTTTACAATTTTCTACATCGTAGAATAATAGTGAAGACATAAAAACTATTAAATAACACATATGTAGTAACCAAAAAGGTGTTAAACAAATGAGATTATTCAAAGTAGCCACACTTTTCCTTGATGACAGCTTTGCACGCTCTTGTCATTCTCTCAACCAGCTTCACTTGGAATGCTTGTCCAACCGTCTTCAAGGAGTTCCCACATATGCTGAGCACTTGTTGACTGCTTTTCACTCTGCGGTCCAACTCATCCCAGTTGGGTTGAGGTCGGTTGATTGTGGAGGCTAGATCATCTGATGCAGCACTCCATAACCCTTACACAGCCTGTAGGTGTGTGGGGTAATTGTCATTTTGAAACACAAACAATAGTCCCACTAAGCGCAAACCAGATGGGATGGCGTATCGTTACAGAATGTTGTGGTAGCCATGCTGGTTAAGTGTGCCTTGAATTCTAAATAAATCACTGACAGCGTCACCAGCAAATCACCCCCGCATGCTTCACGGTGGGAACCATGCATGTGGAGATGATCCGTTCACCTACCCTGCTTCGCAAAGACATGGTGGTTGGAACCAAAAATCTCAAATTTGGACTAATCAGACCAAAGGGCAGATTTCCACCGGTCTAATGTCCATTGCTCGTGTTTCTTGGCAAAAGCAAGTCTCTTCTTTCTTATTGGTGTCCTTTAGTAATGGTTTATTTTCAGCAATTCAAACAATTCATGCATTCTCCTCTGAACAATTGATGTTGAGATGTGTCTGTTACTTGAACTCTGTGAAACATTTATTTGGGCAGCAATTTCTGAGGTGCAGTTATTCTAATGAACTTATCCTCTGCAGCAGAGGTAACTCTGGGTCTTCCTTTCCCAGTTTCATCATAGCACTTGATGATTTTTGCGAATGCACTTGAAGAAACTTTCAAAGTTCTTGAAATTTCCCAGACTGACTGACCTTAATGTCTTAAAGTAAGGATGGACTGTAATTTCACTTTGCTTATTTGAGATGTTCTTGTCATAATACGGACTTTAGCAAATAGGGTTATCTTCTGTATACCACCCCTACCTTGTCACAACACAACTTGGCTGAAACACATTAAGAAGGAAATAAAATTCCACAAATCAACAAGTCACACCTTTTAATTGAAATGCATTCCAGATGATTACCTCATGAAGCTGGTTGAGAGAATGCCAAGAGTGTGCAAAGCTGTCATCAAGGCAAAGGGTGGCTACTTTGAAGAATCTCAAATATAAAATATATTTTGATTTGTTTAACACGTTTTTGGTTACTACATGATTCCATATGTGTAATTTCATAGTTTTGATGTCTTCACTATTATTCTACAATGTAGAAAATAGAAAAAATAAAGAAAAACCCTGGAGTAGGTGTCCAAACTTTTGACTGGTTATGTAAATTCTGTTATTGTTAGAATCTTAATATCACAAACAGAACTGGTGTTATCCACAGTTTTAGGAGGGCATGTCATTTTTTACATGGTTTTTCCCCATTGCACCTCTGTCTCATGAAAGTAGGGCCTGCTCTCCTCCTTCTCCGGAGAGTTAAAGATGTCTGTCCAGTTGAAAATCACTCCGATAATTGCCTCCAAGTTGAACCGAAAGTGACTAATTTCAGACATAGGCCTATAAAAAGAGATAAAATAAATGAAGTAGGCTAAAGTATGATGGGGAGAATGGGATGAGTTGATGAGCGAGGGAAAGCGAACGATTCATAATTATGTAATCACCAATTGTGAATGAAGAACAGGGCGGGCCATTCTACTCTATTCATCTATTCTAATCAGTCTACTCAGGCCTACTTGGAATATACAGTGAGGGTGTGCGTAATTTACAATGGTAAGAAGACCAAGACAAATGGATGCACTCGTTAGCGTTGCTACAAAATCTGAATGAAAACAACTCTGACAGTGGGGAATAAATAAATCAAGATGACATCTCTGATGAGTATTCTTCTGATTCTGAGCCGAAACCGAAACCGACACCTCCGGGGCCTAACTGCAAAAAAAAAGACAGAACTGTGCACGCTGAGTTGGTGCCCAGGTCACCACCAAATGAAATCGTCGAGACAGGAGCTAGGAAGGCACTGGTTGGGAATAGAACAAGCCGTTGAGAATTCTATGAACAGCACCAAATGTCATCACTGATAAGCAGTCCCTACATCTCAAGCAAGAAATAAAATGAGCTACGCACTCAGCGGCTTTCGTTCTTCAGGCTATGTGAAATGTACATGTAATTAACTTTTTGACTAACATATTAACACATATTCATAATGCTATTATTTATATTGTCAAGCACACGTGGTGATGATGATGATAAATGATAAATAATGATATTTAGGCTACTGATGTTTTCGTCATTTGACTATGCATCTTGCTGACCGTGCATCTTAGTGGTTGGGGTATTTAATTTAATTTGTTTATTTTGTATTTTATTTATAAAAATAAGCGTATAGCCTACCAGGTTCCAACACCGATGCTTTCTGTTTCATATTTGTAACATAGGCACTCCACGAATACAATTTATTAAACAGTTAATAATATTATTTGTGTTTTTATATTGCCTATAGGAGGTACCTTAAGGGGCAGCAGGTAGCCTAGTGGTTGCTGGATCGAATCCTCAAGAAGACAAGGTAAAAATCTGTCATTCTGCCCCTGAACAAGGCAGTTCCCCAGTAGGCCGTCATGTAAATAGGAATTTGTTCTTATCTGACTTGCCTAGTCAAATAAAGGTAAAAAAAATAAGTGCCTCCTATGGAAATCAAATGTCTGCCCAAGGGATTTGTACCAGGGCCGGCACTGAAATGGAACAAATCCTTTTACAATACACAGACTGTTATCTCTAAGCAAATGTATGATTTCATTTCATTATGCCTTCTGACAGGCTCTGATAAACCTTTACGCAACCTCATATTGAGCCTATCAGTGTCACTGTGCTGGTCTTCAGTCTGTTTTCGCCTGAGACCATCTTCTAATGATTAAAGAAAGGAAACACAAGGAAGGCTGCAGTAGAATAGTTTATCACCAAGCAAATATGTTTTCTTTTTCTTGTCATATCTGCAAACACCCACTTTGGAGGAAGAACAAACAGTGGCTTCTAGGGAAGAAACAGAGACCGGGTATTTGAATGAATATTGATGTGAGGAATGTCTTTAGCCAGTAATCCTAGAGAATGGTTACCAGTGGGGGACCATATCAAGATGCCCTATGGGGAAGAAAACCTCCTGGGGTTCCTAGGAAGTAAAAAATATCTTAAATGTAAATTCCCCATATTTAGGGACTCTGTTAGATTATATATTTATTTTTAATTCAGTATAGTATGAGAACGGTAGCCCCTATCTGTAAAAGCATGGCGTTTCCGAAACGCTGAGTATGTTGACTATTGATCGGTGCCTTCAAATCTTTGGTGACTTATTACCATATATGGGCATACGGATTTATAAGGGCAGCCCGAGCCCTTGACCTCATTTCAAGATGTCTGCTACCTACATTCCGTTTAACGTTGTGAAGCATAAACAAAATAAACACGGAATACATTGATACACATCGGAAGCTGGGACTAATCTTATCTAAATGGCTGTGACCTACTGTTATTTTTCACCAGCCCGAGAGTCAAAATGTTTATTTTACACAACGTTTTCACCAAACATCTTAGAAGGTAAACTTCGATTTGGTCTGTGTTTGAGCTATAGCTACATGGGGGGTATCAAATGAATCCTTAGGTTGGTAGGAACACATCTTGCATATTGCCATGTTATTTGATGATGTATGACTTAATGGAAACATCGAATGCCCACTGAGTGACTTTATCTTTGCGCATAACAGATAGTGTTGACTTAATTATTATTCTACAATGTAGAAAATAGTAAAAGGAAAAACCCTTGAATGAGTAGGTGTGTCCAAATGTTTGACTGGTACTATAGTCTCATGCTTTTCATAGTGCTTGTGGCACCATTTGTCCAAACAAAATCGGTTTCCCCAAGACCAAGGTAGACGACATGACAAAGACAGGGGAGAGGGGGACGTTGGATCAGGACTAACAATCTGCTTTTTTGTTAAATGGAACTAGGGAAGTATCCATGCTCAACACATGCCAAACGACAGATGGAGGAACTGTAAGCACAAAACACAGGGGGAAAAAGGGAAAAATGACAGATTTTCTGTCCGAAATGCCAGTTCGCTTTTTCTTTCCTGGCACAGAGGGACTTTTATTTTATTTATTTATTTCACCTTTATTTAACCAGGTAGGCTAGTTGAGAACAAGTTCTCACTTACAACTGCGACCTGGCCAAGATAAAGCAAAGCAGTGCGACACAAACAACAACACAGAGTTACACATGGAATAAACAAACATACAGTCAATAACACAATAGAGTAAAAAAGTATATATACAGTGTGTGCAAATGAGGTAAGATTAGGGAGGTAAGGCAATAAATAGGCCATAGTGGTGAAATAATTTAAATGTAGCAATTAAACACTGGAGTGATAGATGTGCAGAAGATGAATGTGCAAGTAGAGAAACACTTGAGTGCAAAGGAGCAAATACATAAATAACAGTATGGGGATGAGGTAGTTGGATGAGCTATTTACAGATGGGCAATGTACAGGTGCAGTGACCTGTGAGCTGCTCTGACAGCTGGAACTTAAAGTTAGTGAGGGAGATATGGGTCTCCAGCTTCAGTGATTTTTGTAACTCGTTCCAGTCAATGGCAGCAGAGAACTGTAAGGAAAGGTGGCCGAAGGAGGAATTGGCTTTGGTGGTGACCAGTGAAATATACCTGCTGCAGTGCGTGCTACGGGTGGGTGCTGCTATGGTGACCAGTGAGCTGAGATAAGGTGGGGCTTTACTTAGCAAAAACGTATAGATGACCTGAAGCCAGTGGGTTTGGCAACGAATGTGAAGCAAGGGCCAGCCAACGAGAGCATACAGGTTGCAGTGGCGGGTAGTGTATGGGGCTTTGGTGACAAAATGGATGGCACTGTGATAGACTGCATCCCGTTTCCTGAGTAGAGTGTTGGAAGCTATTTTGCAAATGACATCGCCGAAGTCAAGGATCGGCAGGATAGTCAGTTTTACGAGGGTATGTTTGGCACCATGAGTGAAGGATGCTTTGTTGCGAAATAGGAAACCGAATCTAGATTTAATTTTGGATTGGAAATGTTTGATGGGGTCTGGAAGGAGTGTTTACAGTCTAACCAGACACCTAGGTATTTGTAGATGTCCACAGTCAGAACCGTCCAGAGTGGTGATGCTGGACGGGCGGGCAGGTGCGGGCAGCGATTGGTTGAAGAGCATGCATTTAGTTTTACTTGCATTTAAGAGCAGTTGGAGTCCACGGAAGGAGAGTTGTATGGCATTGAAGCTCGTCTGGAGGTTAGTTAACCTTTTGTAACTAGGGGGCAGTATTTTCATTTTTGGATAAAAAACGTTCCTGTTTTAAACGGGATATTTTGTCACGACAAGATGCTCGACTATGCATATAATTGACAGCTTTCGATAGAAAACACTCTGATGTTTCCAAAACTGCAAAGATATTGTCTGTGAGTGCAACAGAACTGATGTTACAGGCGAAACCCAGAAGTGATCATATTTTGAAAGCCCTGCATGCCAATGACTCCTTATATGGCTGTGAATGGGCTACGAATGAGCTTACGCTTTCTACGCATTCCCCAAGGTGTCTACAGCATTGTGACGTCTTTTTACGCATTTATGTTGAAGAATAGCCGTAAGGGACCACATTGAGCAAGTGGTCACATGATGGCTCCCGCAGAAAATCTTGCGTAAAGTACTGAGGTAGCCATTATTCCAATCGCTTCTAATAAGAAACCAATTGTCCCGACGGATATATTATCGAATAGATATGTGAAAAACACCTTGAGGATTGATTCTAAACAACGTTTGCCATGTTTCTGTCGATATTATGGAGCTAATTTGGAAAAAAGTTCAGCATTGTAGTGACCGCATTTTCCGGTCGATTTCTCAGCCAAACGTGAAGAACAAATGGGAGCTAAAAAGGTACATTTGCTATCTAACTGGGAGTCTCCTGAGTGAATACATCCGAAGTTCTTCAAAGGTAAATGATTTAATTTGGTTGCTTTTCTTATTTTCGTGAAAATGTTGCCTGCTGCCAGCAGAGCCTAGCATAGCATTATGCCATGATAAACTTACACAAATGCATGTCTAGCGTTGGCTGTAAAGCATATTTTGAAAATCTGAGATGACAGTGTGATTAACAAAAGGCTAAGCTGTGTCTCAATATATTTCATTTGTGATTTTCATGAATAGGAAGATTTTCTAGGAAGATTTATGTCCGCTGTGTTATGCTAATTAGTTTGAGGCGATGGTTATGCTCCCGGATCTTTTTGGTTTGAGAGTCGCAAGAAGTTAACACAGTGTCGAAAGAGGGGCCAGATGTATACAGAATGGTGTCGTCTGCGTAGAGGTGGATCAGAGAATCACCAGCAGCAAGAGCGACATCATTGACATTTACAGAGAAAAGAGTCGACCCGAGAATTTAACCCTGTGGCACCCCCATAGAGACTGCCAGAGGTCCGGACAACAGGCCCTGCGATTTGACACACTAAACTCTGTCTGAGAAGTAGTTGGTGAACCAAGCGAGGCAGTCATTTGAGAAACCAAGGCTGTTGAGCCTGCAAATAAGAATGTGGTGATTGACAGAGTCGAAAGCCATGGCCAGGTCGATGAATACAGCTGCACAGTATTGTCTCTTATCGATGGCGGTTATGATATCGTTTAGGACCTTGAGCATGGCTGAGATGCACCCATGACCAGCTCCCTAAATTATATCAGCATATCGATTGAGTGACCTGGGCTGGCAAAACCCTAGATCATTGTTATTCTAACTTCCGCGACGCAAAAAAGGCTCTCCCCCACCCTCCTTTTAAAAAAGCTGACCACGGCTCTATTTTGTTGCTCCCAGTTTATAGACAGAAACTAAAACAGGAAGCACCCACGCTCAGGTCTGTTCAATGCTGTTCCAACCAATCGGATTCCACGCTTCAAGATTGCAACGATCACGTGGACTGGGATATGTTCCGCATAGTGTCGAACAACAACATTGATGAATACGATGATTCGGTGAGTGGGTTTATTAGCAAGTGCATCGGTGATGTTGTACCCACAGCGTCTATTAAAACATTCCTCAACCAGAAACCGTGGATTGAGAAACCGCTGAGATCCTGGTTGAAGACAGCAGAGGTGTATTTGGAGTGCAGGTTGGTTAGGATGATATCTATGAGGGTGCCTTGTGTTTACGGATTTGGGGTTGTACCTGGTAGGTTCATTGATAATTTGTGTGAGATTGAGGGCATCAAGTTTAGGATTGTAGGATGGCTGTTAACTTCTTAAGGTATAGTGGGCAGCATTTTCACTTTTGGATAAATAGCGTGTCCAATTTCAACTTCCTGATACTCATGCCAGGAATATAAGATATGCATATTATTAGTAGACTTGGATAGAAAACACTCTGAAGTTTCTAAAACTGTTTGAATCACGTCTGTGAGTATAACAGAACTTATGTAGCAGACAAAACCAGCTAGCTAGCTAGCTGCGATGATCCAGGTGAAGAGGTTCAGAGCTTGCTTTAGGAATCAGTTCATATGGAGAAAAAAATTGTCCGATAAGCTCTGGGTTGAAACATGCTGTACAGACTGGCAGGAGTTGTCCTGGCTAAATGTTAGCTGATGACCGCTAGCAGTGGCTAGCTGACTACTAGCTAGTAGCTAGTTAGCTGGCTAGCTGCTTTTGGGGGTTCTGGTTCTAAAGTAAAGAAAATAGCAGATCCATACCACACTGGGTGAGGTGGGTTGCAGGAGAGTATGTTGAAGTTGGGGTTAAGAAAAATATAAAAAATATGTAAAAAGATATATACACGGGATACAAGATGAAGGCACTATAACTATGAACACACCATATACATGTAATTGCCAAAATAAAGGAAACACTTCAGTAAATGAGAGATGCAAAATATATTGAATGCAGGTGCTTCCACACTGGTGTGGTTCCTGAACAATTCCTAAGCAATTAATATCACATCATGCTTAGGGTCATGTATACAAATTATGGGCAGAACCAGTTGCACATGATTTTGGCTACCATGGCCATGCCCACATCCATAGTGCATGAGGGGTCACTAAATGTGTTTATAAACGTTAAAACGATGTAAACCATATGCCATGGCCATTTCAGTAACTCGATCTCAACCCAATTGAATGCTTTGGGAGATTCTGGAGTGTTGCCTGTGACAGCGTTTTCCACCACCATCAAAAAAACACCAAATGATGCAATTTCTTGTGGAAGCATCCCTCCAATACAGTTTTATTCACTTTGTGTTTCCTTTATTTTGGCAGTTACCTGTATGTTTGATGATGCCGCAGATTTGAAGTGTTCTTTACAAAATATTCAACCACATTTTCATAGGCTTACTGTCATGTGTAATTAAGACATATTCAATTCAAATGTTTTAGGTTGAAGTGTCATATGTACTTTACAAAATATTCAAATCACATATGTTATACTTTCGTATACAGTGACTTTTGAAAATATTGATACCCCTTGACTTATTCTACATTTAGTTGTTACAGACGGATTTCAAAATTGATACAAAAAATCATTCTCACCCATCTACACACAATACCCCATAATGACAAAGTGAAAATATGTTTTTAGAATTAATAAAATATATATATATTGAAAATGAAATACAAAAACATCTAATTAAAAAAAGTATTCCCAAGTCAATACTTTGTAGAAGCACCTTTGGTGGCAATTACAGCATTGAGTTGTCTTCTTGGGTATGTCTGCAGCATATTTGCACATCTGGATTTGAGGATTTCTGCCCATTTTTCCTTGCATATCTTCTCAAGCTCTGAACAGCAATCTTCAAGTCTTTCCACATATTTCCAATGGGATTCAAATCTGGGCCACTCAAGGACGTTCACATTCTTGCTATGAAGCCATTCCAGCATTGCTTTGGCTATAGGCTTGGGGTCATTGTCCTGTTGGAACGTAAATCCTTGCCCCAGTCTAAGGTCCTTTGCACTCTGAAGCAGGTTCTCCTCAAGGATTTAACTGTATTTGGCTCCATTCATTGTTCTCTCTATCCTTACCAGTCACCCAGTCTCTGCCACTGAAAAGCATCCCCATAGCATGATGCTGCCACCACCATGGTTCACGGTAGGGATGGTGTTAGATGGATTATGAGCTGTGCCTGGACTTCTCCAGACATCACGATTTGTATTCAGGCCAAATAGTTCAATTTTTGTCTCATCAGAACACAGAACACTCATCTCACAGCCTCCCCTAATCTTTGTTGGCTGGGTAGTAGGATAGTATGTGTGTAGGATACCTAATGTTTGTGTGTGAAAGTATGTGCGTAAGGAGTCTGTTTGTCTGTGAAAGTATGTGCGTAAGAAGCCAGTATAAAATGAATGGTTTTGTACAACTAACCAGCGCTCTCGTAAATAAACTTTCTGACTATCGTAGCTGGGCCTCCGTCTGTTTCATTTCAACCAGTATCTTAAAAATTCTGGGTTGCAGACTAAGTAGTTTAATTGAATTGGGTTATGAACATTCAGAACATAATTCTCATAACAATTTGGTCCTTCGAGCCGGATTCCAATACCTGTCCCTGTTGTCCGAAAGTACCATGCCGAAAACCGTGCATGGGCATTGCCAACTACAGGAAGCATTTGTTTGTAGTCATAACAGCAAAAGATGGCACAACCAGTTATCGAGTGTAAGGGGGACCTTTTTACAAATGGACATTGCATAACTTTGTTCATTAAATAAGTACCACATTTGTGTTATTTGTTCACTCAGGTTCCCTTTATTTAATATTAGGTTTTGGTTGAAGATCTGATAACGAAAATATGCAAAAATAATTGGAGGGCTTACACACATGTACACACATGTTCACACACACACACACACACACACACACACACACACACACACACACACACACACACACACACACACACACACACACTCTCCTACTGTAGAACCGCATGATCCAAAGCCCATCAGCAGCGTGATTCATGGTTATTTATTGAATGTGATTATTGTTCAGGAAACAGTCAGCTCAGCACCTGCACATTGAATAGGAAACCACAGAGGAATGGCATTTAGCCAATAATGTGATGGAGGCTGCTCGATAGGTGGCAGGTAGCTAAGTGGTTAGAGCATTGGGCCAGTAACTGAAAGGGTTCTAGTTCGAATCCCTGAGCTGACAAGGTAAAAATCTGTCGTTCTGCCCTGGAAAAAGCAGTTAACCCACTGTTCCTAGGCCATCATTGTAAATAAGAATTTGTTCTTAACTGACTTGCCTAGTTAAATAAAGGTAAAATAAATGTAAAAAATCCACTGCATCTTACTATTAGAAGCTTGGCCTTCTTCTCCTAAGTACTTACTTCACATATGAACTATGCTGTACAGTACTTAAAAACTTCAGAAATTGCACAATATTTCACACACCAATTTAATCTGGAATTACCGTTACTTGTATTTGGAAGCCATGGATTCAGAGTCTCTGTTCACCACTGACAGAGCAAACAGAATCACATTGTGCCCCAACTCAAAGATTGTGTCCCAAATTACACCCTATGTAGTGCACTTATTTTGACCAAGGCCAGTGGATACACTAGGGAATTGGGTGCCATTTGGGAGAACGCTAAAGTAGACGTTAATCCATCGGCTTACAAATGACAGACGTCCCCTCCCTTTGATTCTAAGTGTGGGTAAGGCTGGTGGATGTGGAAAGGCTAGTAGCTCTGACTGAGTCATTAACACAGAGTGTAGAAAACATTGTGAACACCTGCTCTCTCCATTGCATAGACTTTCCAGATGAATCCAGGTGAAAGCAATGATCTCTTATTGATGTCTCTTGTTAAATACACTTCAATCAGTGTAGATGAAGGGGAGGAGAGGAGACATGTTAGAGAAGGATTTTTAAACCTTGAGACAATTGAGACACGTATTGTGTATGTGTGCCATTCAGAGGGTGAATGGGCAAGACCAAAGATTTAAGTGCCTTTGAATAGGGTATGGTAGAAGGTGCCAGTCGAATCGGTTTGTGTTAAGAACTGCAACGCTGCTGGGTTTCTCATGCTCAACAGTTTCCCGTGTGTATCAAGAACATCCAGTCAACTGTGGGAAGCATTGGAGTAAACATGGGCCAGCATCTCTGTGGAACGCTTTCGACACCTTGTAGAGTCCATGGCCCGACAAACTCAATATTAGGAAGGTGTTATTTTTCTCTGGTAGAACCAGGATTCAAATTATATTTGAAATAATTCCAAATAGTTTCATACAGTGCATTCAGAAAGTATTCAGACCCTTTGACTTTTTTCCACATTTTGATATGTTACATTTTGATACGTTACAGCCTTACTCAACAATTGATTCTTGATTCTTCTACAGTCTACACACAATACCCCATAATGGCAAAGCAAAAACAAGTTTAGAAAATGTAGCTAATTTATTACAAATAAAACAGAAATTCCTTGTTTACATAAATATTCAGACCCTTTGCTATGAGACTCAAAATATAGTTTCCATTGATCATCCTTGAAATGTTTCTACAAGTTGATTGGAGTCCACCTGTGGTAAATTCAATTGATTGGACAATCTTTTGGAAAGACACACACATGTCTATATAAGGTCCCACTGTTGACAGTGCAAGTCAGAGCAAAAACCATGAGGTGGAAGGAATTGTCCGTACAGCTCCGAGAGGATTGTGTTGAGGCACAGATCTGGGGAAGGGTACCAACAAATATATGAAGCATTGAAGGTGCCCAAGAACTCAGTGGCTTCTATCATTCTTAAATGGAAGAAGTTTGGAACCACCAAGACAGGGAGGTGACCAAGAACCGATGGTCTCTCTGACACAATTCCAGAGTTCCTCTGTGGAGATGGGAGAGCCTACCAGCACTCCATAAATCAGGCCTTTATGGTAGAGTGGCCAGACAGAAGGCACTCCTCAGTAAAAAGCACATGATAGCCCACTTGGAGTTTGCCAAAAGGTACCTAAAGGACTCTCAGACCATGAGAAACAAGATTCTCTGGTATGATGAAAACAAGACTGAACACCGTGGCCTGAATGCCAAGTGTCACGTCTGGAGTAAACCTGGCACCATCACTACGGTGAAGCATGATGGTGGCAGCATTATGCTGTGGGGATGTTTTTCAGCTGCAGGGACTGGGAGAGCAAAGTACAGAGAGATCCTTGATGAAAACGTGCTCCAGAGCGCTCAGGACCTCAGACTCACCTCAACTTCCAAAAGGACAACGACCCTAAGCACACAGCCAAGACAACACAGGAGTGGCTTCGGGACATGTCTCTGAATGTCCTTGAGTGGCCCAGCCAGAGCCTGGACTTGAACCTGATCGAACGTCTCTGGAAAGACCTGACAATAGCTGTGCAGCGACACTCCCCATCCAACCTGAGAGAGCTTGAGAGGATCTGCAGAGACGAATGGGAGAAACTCCACAAATACAGGTGTGCCAAGCTTGTTAGCGTCATACTCAAGAAGACTCAAGGCTGTAATCGCAAAGGTGCTTCAACAAAATACTGGGTCTGAATTATTTTTATACATTTGTAAAAATAAAAAATAAACAGTTTTTGCTTTGTCATTATGGGGTATTGTGTGTAGACTGATGAGGGGAAAAAACAATTTCATTTTGAATAAAGCTGTAACAAAATTTGGAAAAAGTGAGGGGGTCTGAATACTTTCCGAACTGTATGTGCTTGATTTAGCTTGCCTGGTTTAATGGACCAATAGAATAGCCTCAAAACTGTAAACCCCACCTATCTGGCACTCCCAGGGCAGGCTAAAGATAATCTCGGTTAAGTTCTGGATCCATACATGTTAAGAGAAGAGAGAGAACGCGGGACGAAGAGCTCCACCCTCACTATTTTTTTCAAGTTACGGGTAAGTCTATGGGCCAAATGTCCCTTCCTCTTCCGGAATTCAAAGATACTAACATCTGCGAAATCGTGATTTGTCCAAAGCACTGGAACTAATGCTGCTCGTTATCTCACGCATTCCATTGTATCATGACAAATACACAGTACCATTTATGTTTACATAGTCTGTCCACGAGAGATTAGGCGAGAGCAAACACGAGTATTTGAAACATTTTGAATAGCATTTGAACCCAGGTCTGGTGTTTTTCCATTCCTCTAATGAGGGAGATGTAGCAGCCTGAAGCAGCTGGATTTTCCTACCTACAAATAATTGGCTGTTGAGTTGCAGATGGATGTGACCGTCGGCGGGGGCCTTCTGTGTGGTGCCCGGGAAAGAGTCCACACACAGTGAAGCCTCTTTCACGTTCCGCTCCGCTCGAACGCGGTGCCACCTGTCGTCGTTTAGCGCCATGCCGCCCGTCTCCACACGCACCTCAAAGGGGCCATTGCCCACGTCAAACGAGAAGACGACCTCCATCGGAGCTGTGGGAGGGATGGAGAGAGGAGGATGGGGGAGAGAAGGAGAGATGGTCAGACACACCAGATGAGTAGCATTTGGATGGGTGGTTAAATATCCCACTAGCAGAGAGTAGTAGCAGAGCTTTTTACAGCCAAATAACTATCAAATGACACCAGAATTAAACCCCCTGGACATCTCAATATTTTCCGGACATTTTATTTCCGATGTCTATAAAAATCCTCATCCGGCCCCTGCGAGCGAAACCTGACAACATAATAACTTTCACTGCTCAGACAAGATCATATGACTTTCTTTTATTTCACTTTTCTGTGAAGCATTGTTGATTGAATGTGGTGGTTGCTTTGACCTCGAGTATCAACAGAATAAAGATATATGAGGTGTTGTCATGCCAATACCAGTACAAAGTGGCCTTACGACATTGTGTTCCAGTTCTACTCTCCCCGAGATCTATCATCGCATGTATACACTGAGTGTACAAAATATTAGGGACATGTCCTCAGAACATCCTCAATTTATCGGAGCATGGACTACAAGGTGTCGAAAGCATTCCACAGGGATGATGACCCATGTTGACTCTGATAATTCCCACAGTTTTCTCAAGATGGTTGGATGTTCTTTGGGTAGTGGACCATTCTTGATACACACCGAAAACTATTGAGCGTAAAATACCCAGCAGCGCTACAGTTCTTGACACACTTAAACCGGTGCGTCTGGCACCTACTATCATACCCCGTTCAAAGCCACTCAAATCTTTTGTCTTGCCCATTCACCCTCTGAATGGCACACATACACAATCCATGTGTCAATTGTCTCAAGTTTTAAAAATCATTATTTAACCTGTCTCCTTCCCCTTCATCTACACTGATTGGAGTGGATTTAACCCGTCTCCTCCCCTTCATCTACACTGATTGGAGTGGATTTAACCCGTCTCCTCCCCTTCATCTACACTGATTGAAGTGGATTTAACCCGTCTCCTCCCCTTCATCTACACTGATTGGAGTGGATTTAACCCGTCTCCTCCCCTTCATCTACACTGATTGGAGTGGATTTAACCCGTCTCCTCCCCTTCATCTACACTGATTGGAGTGGATTTAACCCGTCTCCTCCCCTTCATCTACACTGATTGGAGTGGATTTAACCCGTCTCCTCCCCTTCATCTACACTGACTGGAGTGGCTTTAACCCGTCTCCTTCCCTTCATCTACACTGATTGGAGTGGATTTAACCCGTCTCCTCCCCTTCATCTACACTGATTGGAGTGGCTTTAACCCGTCTCCTCCCCTTCATCTACACTGATTGGAGTGGCTTTAACCCGTCTCCTTCCCCTTCATCTACACTGATTGGAGTGGCTTTAACCCGTCTCCTTCCCCTTCATCTACACTGATTGAAGTGGATTTCACGTGACAACAATAAGGGATCATAGATTTCACCTGGATTCACCTGGTCATTCACCTGGAAAGAGCAGGTGTTCCTGATGTCGTGTACAACACGCCCATCCAAATCATAATTTACAACAAAAACATCCATTGCTGACCTGGCAGTTGGCTGCACTATGCAGTAGCTATCTGTCTTTTCCCCCCCTTGAAAACATTTGTCAGGCATTTTTCATTCATTCAGCGCATATGTTCATACAGGGCTGTGTAATTGATGCTCCTCCTGCCTGCCCATCTGTAGGATGATGGGATCTCACACACACACACACACACACACACACACACACACACACACACACACACACACACACACACACACACACACACACACACACACACACACACACACACCACTGTGCATAGGAAGCTGAGGCCAGGGCCAGAGTTTGTCATCAAACACTTCTCTGGTCTGCATGGCGGCGACAAAAACTCTGTGAAAAAGCTAATAATCTATTCTGATCTCTTTAGTATTCACTGCACAGCTAGCTTCCCCTTCTGCCTCTTAAGAAGACACACACACATACACACCAATGCCAACGCACCCACAAGCACACACCTTGTCTGAGGGAATGTGACGGCAATGGTAAGGTAAAAAAATAGCATCGACATTCACAATTGAATAAATTAGGGGGTGAATGTAAATTGTTCTATTTCCATAGGATATACTTTGATTAAGCCTGAAGAGTCAGCTGTGCAACTGTTACTAGTCTACACGGATGCTCAATCGATAACATGGTATGGCTGTGACCTCACAACAATAGACACGTCTCTCTGTACAATAGGTACATGTCATGCTGTGTCCCCAGTAATTCAGTCTGGTGGGATTCAGGGGCTTTAATCAAGCTCTGTGATTTCAGTGATGTGTACAGATATAGGATCGTAATTTGATCACCCTGTCACAGGAAAACAATCATGCAATGCAGGAAATGTAAAACTTGTAGTGTATTAGATGGTTAAAAAGGCTTCTGAAGTTTAAGTGCCATATTGAAATTTCAGGCTTGATGTTCACTTACGAAGAATGTATCAATAATCCGCATTAATTATAATCCACATAATAATTCACATTTTCTGCGGGATAATTATTCTGCTGTAGAAAACTGGCTCAAATTAAGATCCTACATCTGTAGAATGGGTCATTACAGCAGGAACATACCCCTGCACCCTGGAAGGTCTCTCTATGCAGGACTCCCATCCATCACCCCTGGCTATTGTCTCTATAGACAATAACATCTAGCACCGCGACAACAGTGTTAACATTCCGCTACAGATGTCCAAAAAAATCAGTCCTGACAATACAGAAGAGAAAAGGCTTCTTCCCTCCTAAGTCGGCATCCTCCAATTGCAAAGGCTCATGGGGATTCTACCAGAGTGCGGATTAGTTGTCATGGGACCAGGAGAAGGCATATGAAACAATAACAGTCACAGCGCCAGACCATCATTTAGAGACAAAACTTCTTATTCCGGACCCATAATAATGCAGTTCTATCTAAACAAGAGTCAACATAAATTAAGTATATCAGCTCCAAAGTCTGTGCTTCGCTTTAACAATGGCAGTCCCATAATTTCCCCAAGGAGAGTATGCTCATGATGTCTGTGTAGCGCCGCAGACTCTCTCTATCATATGTCGTCTCAGAAAGGAGTTTCACGCTTTACTGCTGCTTCACAAATAGACCAATAGAAAGCACCGTTCAGAGTTATTAGAGCTTTACAATCTCTGCAACTGCAAATATCTCTGACAATGAGCTGACCTAATAAGCCAAATCATGTTCAATGCCACGAAGAAAGATGATGTGATCCATTCAAGCCAAATAATGTTATAAGACTATTCGGAGATGTGTATTGCATTCGAGCTGAATCATTTTCTATCATCATGGTCGAAGAGGATGTGCATTGCATTCAAACTAAATCAAGCTAACACCATTCAAAGATGTTAAGGCCTTATTGCATTCAAGCTAACTTGTGCCTAACACCTTTGGAAGATGTGTATTGCACTCAAGCAATTGTAAGCCAAATTCAGGACCTATTACATTCAAGATGAATGCCATGGTCTCTCCGCAGAAGTTCAGTGAATTTTAGTGAGTGCAGCTTCTCCTTTCCGAGTCTATATGCCTTCTTGAACCCTGCACCGAAACACTTGATCATGAACCATAGTCAAGCATTCTCTCCACGGTGGTATCATTCACTTTACTTACAGCTGAGTTCAACCCGTATGAAGTCTTTAATGCCCAGGTTTTCCAGGAAGACCCCTGAAGAGGCGGTGGTTTTGAACAGGAAGGAGATGTCTGCACTGAGCTCTCCGTGGAACGTGGGGAAGTGCAGGTACGATGTCTCTTTGTTGAAGAACGCTGCATTCCAGAAGTTCTCTAAAAATAAAAAAATTTGGCAAAAAATATATATTAATTCAAATGTATACTGTTTATACTTTTATACAGTTATGTTTTTTTTGTTGTCTTCTATGCTGTTGTACATATTGTATGCACCAATCCTTGAGCAAAAGGTTGCTAATTGCAAAAAGGGTCTAAATAGACTGAGAATTAAATAAGAGTCTACTGTCCCCAACCCAGTCCATTACAATGAGCCATTGAGACTGTCAGGTACATAAACAAGCCAACCGTTTCTACTAATTAGTCTTAATAATATTCCACCATCGTTTCCCCCATTTACGTCTAATTTACTAAGAGTAATATTTGTAGGTAACCAAGGCTGCAATTAGGAATAACAAAGAGATGGGGATTATTTCATTATTGCGTGATTAACAACAACGACTACCTACTGCCATCAGCATAACAACATAGAAGAGAGAACATTATTGTTTTTGTTACAATTCTGCTAATGTGGTATTTCCCTACACATAATTAGACGACGTGCATAACCAGAGTGCGAGAGGAAGAGAATGTTGCACTACCATCAAACAGGTGTGGAACGAATGACTGAGCTGAGAACTCAGAGTAAAACAGCTGGTAGTCTATTACTATGCGCAGGTCGTTTCTCTGCATTTGTTTGAATCACAGCCTGTGTGTACTGCACATACTCCATTTCCATATAGGACATAATGGACGGATAGATTAACTGATAGACTGACATATCAAAAGCAAGCATACAGTATTCAGTATGACCCAGTCAATGTATCTGGGGAGGGCCAGTAATGGAGTAAATAATAGACTGATACAGTAAAATGACTGATTGACATTATACTTACTATCTAAGCCACACACAGGAAGGCATTGTGTGCCAAAATGTTAGTGCTGTCCAATAAATCTTTGGGAGTATAGATAGTCACACACTCTATCTTTATTATTTTATCACTTGGTACTTACTGTCGCCATGACATCTAAGTGGGCTGACTCTATAGGCTGCCTCTGATTCAGGCCTCTGTATATCCCCCACCACCACCCATCTGACTGGTAGATTCTCCTTATGGATGAGCAGGCCAGAGTCAGCAGCCCTGTTGGAAATCAGGGCAGGTTAGCGTTTTTCATCATGAATCTTGTTCTGCAGGTAGAGTGGTCACTAACTGACACAACCACAAAGTCATAAAATCTGATTTTAAACCTAACCATAACCACACTGCTAACCCTAATACCTAACACTAACCACATTTTTGTTTTCCTTCATTTTTACAATACAGGCAATTTTGACTTTGCAGCTGGCCTATCTAAGGGGAAATCGCTTAGTTCACCCTCCAGCACAATAAACGTAAACTTGCGAAATAAGAGAGGTGGTATGCATTACAACAACATAGTAACAACGTACAACGTAAAAAAAAATGGTTTAGTCCATCAGACCTGTAGTACCAAATAGTACTTGTATCTCATATCTTTTAAATGAACAAAAATATAAACACAAAATGCAACAATTTCAAAGATTTTACAGTTCGTAGAAAGAAATCAGTCAATTTAAATAAATAAATTAATCTAATCTATGGATTTCACATGACTGGGAATACAGATATGCATCTGTTGGTCACAGATACCTTTAAAAAAAAAGTAGGGGCGTGGATCAGAATACCAGTCAATATCTGGTGTGACCACGATTTGCCTCATGCAGTGCGAAACATCTCCTTTGCATAGAGTTGATCAGGCTGTTGACTGTTGCCTGTGCCTCCTCTTCAATAGCTGTGCGAAGGTGCTGGATATTGGCTGGAACTGGAACACGCTGTCGTACATGTCGATTCAGAGCATCCCAAACATGCTCAATGGGTGACGTCTGGTGAGCATGCTGAAATGTTCAGCTTCCAGGAATTGTGTGCAGATCCTTGTGACATAGGGCTGTGCATTATCATTCTGAAACATGAGGTGATGGCACAACAATGGTCCTCAGGATCTTGTCACGGTATCTCTGTGCATTATCATTCTGAAACATGAGGTGATGGCACAACAATGGGCCTCAGGATCTTGTCACGGTATCTCTGTGCATTCAAATTGCCATCGATAAAATGCAATTTATGTTCGTTGTCTGTAGTTTATGCCTGCCCTTACCATAATCCCACCACCACCATGGGGCACTCTGTTCACAACGTTGACATCAGCAAACCGCTCACCCACATGACGCCATACACGCTGTCTACCATCTACATGGTACAGTTGAAACCGGGATTCATTCATGAAGAGCACACTTCTCCAGTGTGCCAGTGGCCATCAAAGTTGAGCATTTGTCTTCTGAAATCGGTTATGACGCCAAACTGCAGTCAGGTCAAGACCCTGGTGAGGATGACGAGAATGCAGATGAGCTTCCCTGAGACGGTTTCTGACAGTTTGTGCAGAAATATTTTGGTTGTGCAAACCTACAGTGTAATCAGCTGTCCGAGTGCCTTGCCTCAGACCATCCCGCCGGTGAAGAAGGCAGATAGGGAGGTCCTGGGCTGGCGTGGTTACACTGACAAATTCTCTAAAACGACATTAGAAGCGGCTTATGGCAGAGAAATGAACATTCAATTCTTGGGCAACAGCTCTGATAAACATTCCTGTAGTCAGCATGCCAATTGCATGCTCACTCAAAACTGCAGACACTGTGGCATTGTGTTGTGTGACAAAACTGCACATTTTAGAGTGGCCTTTTATTGTCCCCAACACAAGGCGCACCTTTGTAATGAGCATGCTGTTTAATCAGCTTCTTGATATGCCTAGCAAATATGCACAATATTTGAGAGAAATAAGCTTTTTGTGTGTATGGAACATTTATGGAATCGTTTATTTCACATCATGAAACACGAGACCAATACTTTACATGTTGCGGTAATATTTTTGTTAGTATACATTAGATGCAACTGATTGACCTGGTTCATTGGAACCAATGAAATAGTCCCAAAAGTGCAAACCTAGCACATCTAGTACCACCAGGCAGGCTCAATCAAGCACTCAAAGAATTAGAGGTTGGTGGCACCTGAATTGGGGAGGGCTTGTGGTTATGGCTGGAGCGGAAAGAGTCAAATGGTATCAAATACTAAGCTACACATGGAAACCATGGAAACCATGTGTTTGATGCCATTTCATTTGCATCGTTCCAGCCATTATTATGAGCCGTCCTCCCCTCACCAGCATCCACTGATTTTAACCCATGTCTGCAGTCCATAACAACTTTAGAATAGGAAATAGAAAAGGAGATTGTGCAAATACTAACAAACATCATCCAGATTATGTTCATTTTTACTTTCAGATGCTGTTTGAGTTCTTGCAGGCTTATAACACTATTGCCGGGGCTATAAAATTATATCTAAAAATATAAATGCCGGCGAGAGAACAAGGCCCTTTCTGAATAAGATTAAATATTGAATGGAGAATCTCAGTCAGTAGAGTTCATATAGAGTACCAAACATATATAAGGAACCAAACAGTATATAGGAAAGAGGGTAAGGGAGGAAAATACATAGGACAGGATGAGGTAAAGGAGCTGAAGAGTAGTGGAGAAATAAACAAAGTGTGCGAGAGAGAAGAAGATAGGGAAAGAATGAGGAAAAAAGAGAGAGCGAAGGAACAATGGAAAAATATACAGAATGAGAGTCGTAATTGGTGATGGTATTGTACCATTCTTTGCGGTCAGCGTCACAATTGCAGTAGTGGTCTGAGTCGATGCAGTTACCCTGAAGACCACAGCCACACTGCTGGCTCCCTGGTACTGCCCCGCCCCAGTACGTCTGGGGCTCGTCTGTACGTCCCACCCACCAAGTGAACGGAGATCCATCTGAGGCACACACACACACACACACACACTTATTCAAAAACCCTACAGACTCCAAAACTCGTTGGGCTCTAATGTAAAAACATTAAGCTCAAGGTATTGCAAATGTCTTCTAAACAGATCGGACAAGGTGTGTTTTACCTAGAGACCAATAAGTGCTATTTGCAATGACAACACTGATGATATATAACAGATGCACTTTCCACAAAAAGACTGGAACAAGAGGAGAGCGAGAATGTTTGATAGAGAATGGTTAAATCACCAGTTTCGGACCTCCACAAAAAAAGCAGTAGAGACTCCAAAGGGCTCCCAACACTTGTCTGATCACGCTCCCCTCATTATTCTTCATTTGACATTTTCCAGCATGATTTATTTAGCTTTGACATCGTTTTCCTCTTCTCTCAGTCAGCCTCTACAGTAACGAGACAGCTAATGGACAGCAATTACTCTGTGAAGCTGTGCGTTGCCTCGTTTCATGTTCATTTGCAGGTCTAAAATAGTAATTACAAGGTTGACAAAACTACAAATGAATACCACATGGCAAACACCAATGACACACCAACAAAAAAACTTTAAAAATCGGCTAAAAGCTAACTCACTCAGTGCATAAACATGTAGCATTTCCAGAAATGGTGAATATTCTATCACAACACAATGGTGTTAGGCCTACATACATTACTCAAAGAAAGTACATCTCCCCTCCAAACCTAAATTAGTTTGCAACAAAGAGCATAATAATCCAATTGTGACGTCTGCTTAAGCTCTGCGTGTGGCGTGCAGCACTCCCAGAGTGTCTCCCAAATGGCACCCCGTTTCCTATATAGTGCAGTACTTTTGGCCAGAGACCTATGGGCCCTGATAGGGAAATAAGGAATATGGAGCCATTTGGGACGCATGCACCGACTCACAGCCGACCGAGTGAACAGCTTCTTAATCATCCTGACCTTTATGGCTGGCTGGGATCAATACTGTTAATGAAAGGGCTTACCTGGTGTGTTTAAGAGGCGTGACTTTCTACAGTGGTAGAAGACTTCCTGCTCGCAGTGCTCCGCCTGGGTAATTATGGCTCCGAGCTGTTCCGCATCGGCCGAATAGTTAAAATAGGCTAAATGCTGATTTATCCCAGAGGAGGCCTTTAATTTGGTTAGCTCCGTGTTATTGTGTTGGATCACCATCCACGTTTTATCTGCAGGAGAAGAGAGAGAGAGAGAAATGGAGGGGAACCCCTAAGATCATTTTACATCATTATGCAAATATTAATGATAACAAAGACACTCTGAAAAATAGGGATGGGGTGGGTGGGAAGATGAGATGATTCCGATAGCTGCTGGTGCCAGCCCTGAAGGATTGGAATTCTGTCAGATGATCTGTGATCCCACCCAGAGATTCAGATTCAGTTTCAGAGTGTTTAATAGTCACATGGAAGTGGTTGTAGGTGTGATTGCAGGGTACAACATGCAGGACTAAGTTAAATAAAATTATGAAAATAGTCATAAAAAAACAACAATAGAAATAGCCCTATATACGTACATCATAACAACTGTAGCAGGGATGAATGAATAAATGTCCATTGGGGTGGAAGCAGATTAAAGACTGTTGAGGGGTGTGGGGGGAATTACCATAGGGGTAGCAACATGACCAGTGAGGGGGTGTGGGGACCAAGTGAAATAAAATCAATAACAATTTGTAAAAATAAATCAAACTATGCATATTTACACCTTCATCAGTGATTAATGTGATTGGGGTGGGGGAAGAGTAAAAGTCTGTTGGGGGGGGGGGGGTGAAGGATGTCCCTAGGAGGAGCAGCAGGTAAGGTAAGTCAGGGGTTCCCAAACGTTTTCACTCGGGGTAGTAGGTTGGGATTCAGCAAGCTGATCTGGTCTGAGGGTAGAAACTATTGGCCAGTCTTCAAGTTTTTGCCATGCTGCTCCTGTACTGCCCGCGTATCAGTGATTGAAACGAGGAGAACAGAGCATGACTTGTAGGTGTCCTGTAGGGAAGGCAGGCACGCACCCTCTGAACCTACAGCTCACAGCTCAGTTACTTACTGAGAACCATCAACTGCACCCTAAACGGGTCGATCTCTTTCCGTCAGTGAGAGAGATAGCTTAAGCGCCACTGGGGGGCAATAAGCCAGTACCATACGCCAGTGTAGGTGGCCATTTAGTTGTACCTAACCTAACTTTGCTGCTATAACAGCCTACACTCTTCTGGGAAGGCGTTCTACTAGATGTTGGAACATTGCTGCGGGGACTTGCTTCCATTCAGCCACTAGCAGTACTGTGGTCGGGAACTGATGTTGGCCGATTAGGCCAGTCTAGCAGTCGGCGTTCCAATTCACCCCAAAGGTGTTCGATGGGGTTGAGGTTTGGGCACTGTGAAGTCAAGTTCTTCTCTTCAGTAAGGTTATTCTACTGCCAATGTTTCTCTATGGAGATTGTGTGGCTGTGTGCTCCAATGTATACACCTGTCAGCAATGGGTGTGGCTGAAATAGCCAAATCCACTAATTTGAAGGGGTGTCCACATAGTTTTGTACACTGCTCAAAAAAATAAAGGGAACACTTAAACAACACAATGTAACTCCAAGGCAATCACACTTCTGTGAAATCAAACTGTCCACTTAGGAAGCAACACTGATTGACAATAAATTTCACCTGCTGTTGTGCAAATGGAATAGACAACAGGTGGAAATTATAGGCAATTAGCAAGACACCCCCAATAAAGGAGTGGTTCTGCAGGTGGTGACCACAGACCACTCAGTTCCTATGCTTCCTGGCTGATGTTTTGGTCAATTTTGAATGCTGGCGGTGCTTTCACTCTAGTGGTAGCATGAGACAGAGTCTACAACCCACACAAGTGGCTCAGGTAGTGCAGCTCATCCAGGATGGCACAACAATGCGAGCTGTGGCAAGAAGGTTTGCTGTGTCTGTCAACGTAGTGTCCAGAGCATGGAGGCGCTACCAGGAGACAGGCGAGTACATCAGGAGACATGGAGGAGGCCGTAGGAGGGCAACAACCCAGCAGCAGGACCGCTACCTCCGCCTTTGTGCAAGGAGGAGCAGGAAGAGCACTGCCAGAGCCCTGCAAAATTACCTCCAGCAGGCCACAAATGTGCATGTGTCTGCTCAAATGGTCAGAAACAGACTCCATGAGGGTGGTATGAGGGCTTGACGTCCACAGGTGGGGGTTGTGCTTACAGCCCAACACCGTGCAGGACGTTTGGCATTTGCCAGAGAACACCAAGATTGGCAAATTCGCCACTGACGCCCTGTGCTCTTCACAGATGAAAGCAGGTTCACACTGAGCACATGTGACAGACATGACAGAGTCTGGAGATGCCGTGGAGAACGTTCTGCTGCCTGCAACATCCTCCAGCATGACCGGTTTGGCGGTGGGTCAGTCATGGTGTGGGGTGGCATTTCTTTGGGGGGCCGCACAGCCCTCCATGTGCTCGCCAGAGGTAGCCTGACTGCCATTAGGTACCGAGATGAGATCCTCAGACACCTTGTGAGACCATATGCTGGTGCGGTTGGCCCTGGGTTCCTCCTAATGCAAGACAATGCTAGGCCTCATGTGGCTGGAGTGTGTCAGCAGTTCCTGCAAGAGGAAGGCATTGATGCTATGGACTGGCCCGCCCGTTCCCCAGACCTGAATCCAATTGAGCACATCTGGGACATCATGTCTCGCTCCATCCACCAACGCCATGTTGCACCACAGACTGTCCAGGAGTTGGCGGATGCTTTAGTTCAGGTCTGGGAGGAGATCCCTCAGGAGACCATCCGCCACCTCATCAGGAGCATGCCCAGGTGTTGCAGGGAGGTCATACAGGCACGTGGAGGCCACACACACTACTGAGCCTCATTTTGACATGTTTTAAGGACATTACATCAAAGTTGGATCAGCCTGTAGTGTGTTTTTCCACTTTAATTTTGAGTGTGACTCCAAATCCAGACCTCCATGTGTTGATAAATTTGATTTCCATTGATAATCTTTGTGTGATTTTGTTGTCAGCACATTCAACTATGTAAAGAAAAAAGTATTTAATAAGAATATTTAATTCATTCAGATCTAGGATGTGAAATTTTTGTATTCCCTTTATTTTTTTGAGCAGTGTATATATAGTGTATTTGAGGTTTAAAAAGGGTTTCAGAATTTTGTAATTTCCACTTTGAAATTTCAGACTTGATTTGTATGTATCAACCCATACAAAAATGTCATTAATTATAATCCACAGAATAATTCTAATTTCCTGTTGCTACAGGATTATTTACCTGCTAGCAAACTGTCTCAAATTAAGATCCAACATCTGTATACATTAGGCAATGGTAGAAACTAAAAGAACAGTCACGGTGCTGCCAGTGGTTATGTATGCAATGCACTAATGTATGGAGAAAGGTAATGTATGCAGGGAAACCCTACTGTAGCTCGTCATCCAGTGGTTTAATTAGCTCTGAAGTTTGTATGAAAATCCTTTGTTAGACTGCCACCAAAACTCCAACATCCAAAAGTTGATAATGAAACAATATTTCTAACATAAAGGATGTTGGAAATGGTCAGTGAGGATAAAGAACAATCCTGTCAAAGTGTTTATTATTTTGTGATATCATTAAGGATGGTATAAATAAATAACTGTATCTCTGAGGGTGTACATATTCTAGTTGTTAGGATTGCATCTAAATGTTGTATAAAATATATGATTAAGTATGACAATACTTTTGTGAAGATAACAATGTGATTTTAGCCTTCTAAATGAGATAATGGCTTTTCATATAAATCAGTCATTAACCACCCCCACGTGAGCACAGACATTGTGTCGGCGTGATGGAACGCTCCTAAGACCAGAGTGCTTAAAAGGACTCGCTAATGAAATTAACATTAGACCAATACATGCCGGATTGCTGCCGGCGTGTAAAGTGGTCCTAGCTGTACCCTGAATAATCAACCATTGAGACCAGAGAAGTTGAAATGGGTAAAAAGACTACACCAAACATTCACAGTCTGCAGCTGTGCATGTAAAGTAGTCTCGGCCATTTGACCAAAGACGAGAGGGAAGACAGATCCCTCTCACCAACGTGTGGTACATCTGAAGTATCTATTCTAATGAACACTCAAGAACAAAAGAGCCTACAACTAAGAAGGAAATTGTGACTTCTGGTGGACAACCAGAGACTTACATCAAACCACTTCCAATAGAACCATCGAGATCAACAGAGAGATGATGAAGACATCTATGAGCAAATATATACATTGCATTTATTTTCCGAAAGAGCGGTCGTTCATGTGCAAAGAATTCATATTCCCATGAGCGTAGCTTCTAAGAGGATGTATGATAAGTTGAGACTCTGTCTCCCCGTCTCCGTACATACCCCTCCCTTTCCATTGTGTAACCAAACAGTCATGCTTTGTTTAGTCCACTAGGGAAATGTTTTCATTGTATTATGTATGTAATCAATAACCTATGCTGTGTGTGTTTACGTATTCTGTGTGAAGATTTAGTTAGTAAATAAATAATTAAGCCAATTTGTGTATCGCTGATTCATCACTTAGGTTAGGGTTCGTGCAGATATCCAAGAATTGTGCGATGTTCAGAATGAGACTGATGAGGTAATAATAAAAAATGTACTGTTATTGACATAAGAGATATTTTTGTATTTTCAGAGTTTAAGTCGGGAGATAGTAACTCGTTAAAGAACTTTTCCCATGATGCTTCAAATTCCTAATGAGTTCATTGTTACATGATTCATTTAATTGTAGGTAATTATTTGATAAATAGCAGTCATCACATTAATTAATGATAGTCACATAACTACAACATGTTTTATGCTATTTGGAGCAGGGGGGCCTCGAGGGGGACCCCAAATCTCCGAAACCAAAATAATATACTTTTTTTGCCCCACTGTATATATATATATATAGTATATGAACTCAGCAAAGAAAGAAACGTCCCTTTTTCAGGACGCTGTCTTTCAAAGATAATTTGTAAAAATCCAAATAACTTCACAGATCTTCATTCTAAAGGGTTTAAACACTGTTTCCCATGCTTGTTCAATGAATCATAAACAATTAAAGAACATGCAGTTGTGGAACGGTCGTTAAGACACTAACAGCTTACAGACGGTAGGCAAGGCTTTTCAGAGGCTTTTCTACTAACTCAGGAAAACCACAAAAGAAAGACGACCAGGGTCCCTGCTCATCTACGTGAATGTGCCTTAGGAATGCTGCAAGGAGACATGAGGACTGCAGATGTTGCCAGGGCAATAAATTACAATGTTCGTACTGTGAGACGCCTAAGACAGCGCTACAGGGAGACAGGATGGACAGCTGATCGTCCTCGCAGTGACAGACCACGTGTAACAACACCTGCACAGGATCGGTACATCCGAACATCACACCTGTGAGACAGGATGGCAACAAAGGATGGCAACAACAACTGACCGAGTTACACCAGGAACGCACAATTCCTCCATCAGTGCTCAGACTGTCCGCAATAGGCTGAGATAGGCTGGACTGAGGACGTGTAGGCCTGTTGCAAGGCAGGTCCTCACCAGACATCACCGGCAACACCGTCGCCTATGGGCACAAACCCACCGTCGCTGGACCAGACAGTACTGAAAAAAGTGCTCTTCACTGACGAGTTGCAGTTTTGTCTCACCAGGGGTGATGGTTGGATTCGCGTTTATTGTCAAAGGAATGTCAGATACACCGAGGCCTGTACTCTACAGCCGGATCGATTTGGAGGTGGAGGGTCCGTCATGATCTAGGGCGGTGTGTCACAGCATCATCGGACTGAGCTTGTTGTAATTGCAGGCAATCTCAACGCTGTGCATTACAGGGAAGACATCCTCCTCCCTCATGTGATACCCTTCCTGCAGGCTCATCCTGGCATGACCCTCCAGCATGACAATGCCACCAGCCATACTGCTCATTCTGTGCATGATTTTCTGCAAGACAGGAATATCAGTGCTGCCATGGCCAGCGAAGAGTCCGGATCTCAATCCCATTGAGCACGTCTGGAACCTGTTGGATCGGAGGGTGAGGGCTAGGGCTATTCCCCCCCAGAAATGTCCGGGAACTTGCAGGTGCCTTGGTGGAAGAGTGGGGTAACATCTCACAGCAAGAACTGGCAAATCTGGTGCAGTCCATGAGGAGGAGATGCACTGCAGTACTTAATGCAGCTGGTGGCCACACCAGATACCGACTGTTACTTTTGATTTGGACCCCCCTTTGTTCAGGGACACATTATTCCATTTCTGTTAGTCACATGTCTGGAACTTGTTCAGTTTATGTCTCAGTTGTTGAATCTTATGTTCATACAAATACTTACACATGTTAAGTTCGCTGAAAATAAGCACAGTTTATTTACACAGACGTTTAACAGAGTTGATATAGCCCATGGGCCCGTGTGTCTGTGAGTGTGCGTGTGGCTTACCTGTCATGTTGCAGTAAATCAGCTGTGGCTTGATCAGGCCGCTTCCATCCACGTCTATGTAATACAGCCCTGTTGTATTGCCCTTGTGTTTGTACACTTCACATGACTGCTCATAGACGGCTGAGGAGGAGAAAACAAATACTCAGGTTACTTACTGCTAAACCCTGAAATGAGTACTGACTGAAATGATTAACAAAAATGTGTACACACACACACACACACACACACACACACACACACACACACACACACACACACACACACACACACACACACACACACACACACAAACACACTCTCTACCCACAGCAAGCATACAAGGCCCTCCCTTGTCCGCTATTCAGCAAATCAGATCATGACTTGGTACTCCTGCCTACTGTATACAAGGAGAAGCTCAAATAGGAAATACCTGTGACTCGCCCCGTTGAGAAATGACCATCCGAATCGTAGAGATTATGTTACAGGAATGCTTTGCATGGCTTTGCATTGTCCCCACAGTGAAAGTTTGCTGCTTCCCCAATCAAAATCCCCGGGTTAACACAGATGTTGGCGCTAAACTAAAGGACAGGGCTACCGCGCACAGGGTTATCGCAGACAAACCTGAGGCTCCAATAGAGGACAGCAACAATAAGTCCGACAACAACAATAAGTCCACACGCACTCATCCACCGAACAAAAGGACAATAAAGGAGTAAGGCGGAATCATACTACATAGGCCCTGACGCCCGCCATGTGTGACAGGGGCTACAGTCCATTACGGAATACAAAGGAAGACCCAGCCACAATCAGCCCAACGATGCCTTTTTATTTTATGTATTTCACCTTTATTTAACCAGGTAGGCTAGTTGAGAACACCTTTATTTAACCAGGTAGGCTAGTTGAGAACACCTTTATTTAACCAGGTAGGCTAGTTGAGAACACCTTTATTTAACCAGCTAGGCTAGTTGAGAACACCTTTTTAACCAGGTAGGCAAGTTGAGAACACCTTTATTTAACCAGGTAGGCTAGTTGAGAACACCTTTATTTAACCAGGTAGGCTAGTTGAGAACACCTTTATTTAACCAGGTAGGCTAGTTGAGAACACCTTTATTTAACCAGGTAGGCTAGTTGAGAACAAGTTCTCATTTGCAACTGCGACCTGGCCAAGATAAAGCATAGCAGTGTGAGCAGACAACAAAGAGTTACACATGGAGTAAACAATTAACAAGTCAATAACACAGTAGAAACCAAAGGGGGAGTCTATATACAATGTGTGCAAAAGGCATGAGGAGGTAGGCAGATAATTACAATTTTGCAGATTAACACTGGAGTGATGAATGATCAGATGGTCATGTACAGGTAGAGATATTGGTGTGCAAAAGAGCAGAAAAGTAAATAAATAAAAACAGTATGGGGATGAGGTAGGTGAGAAAGGGTGGGCTATTTACCAATAGACTATGTACAGCTGCAGCGATCGGTTAGCCGCTCAGATAGCTGATGTTTGAAGTTGGTGAGGGAGATAAAAGTCTCCAACTTCAGCGATTTTTGCAATTCGTTCCAGTCACAGGCAGCAGAGTACTGGAACGAAAGGCGGCCAAATGAGGTGTTGGCTTTAGGGATGATCAGTGAGATACACCTGCTGGAGCGCGTGCTACGGATGGGTGTTGCCATCGTGACCAGTGAGCTGAGATAAGGCGGAGCTTTACCTAGCATGGACTTGTAGATGACCTGGAGCCAGTGGGTCTGGCGACGAATATGTAGCGAGGGCCAGCCGACTAGAGCATACAAGTCGCAGTGGTGGGTGGTATAAGGTGCTTTAGTGACGAAACGGATGGCACTGTGATAGACTGCATCCAGTTTGCTGAGTAGAGTTTTGGAAGCCATTTTGTAGATGACATCGCCGAAGTCGAGGATCGGTAGGATAGTCAGTTTTACTAGGGTAAGCTTGGCGGCGTGAGTGAAGGAGGCTTTGTTGCGGAATAGAAAGCCGACTCTTGATTTGATTTTCGATTGGAGATGTTTGATATGAGTCTGGAAGGAGAGTTTGCAGTCTAGCCAGACACCTAGGTACTTATAGACGTCCACATATTCTAGGTCGGAACCATCCAGGGTGGTGATGCTAGTCGGGCATGCGGGTGCAGGCAGCGACCGGTTGAAAAGCATGCATTTGGTTTTACTAGCGTTTAAGAGCAGTTGGAGGCCACGGAAGGAGTGTTGTATGGCATTGAAGCTTGTTTGGAGGTTAGATAGCACAGTGTCCAAAGACGGGCCGAAGGTATATAGAATGGTGTCGTCTGCGTAGAGGTGGATCAGGGAATCGCCCGCAGCAAGAGCAACATCATTGATATACACAGAGAAAAGAGTCGGCCCGAGAATTGAACCCTGTGGCACCCCCATAGAGACTGCCAGAGGACCAGACAGCATGCCCTCCGATTTGACGCACTGAACTCTGTCTGCAAAGTAATTGGTGAACCAGGCAAGGCAGTCATCCGAAAAACCGAGGCTCCTGAGTCTGCCGATAAGAATATGGTGATTGACAGAGTCGAAAGCCTTGGCAAGGTCGATGAAGACGGCTGCACAGTACTGTCTTTTATCGATGGCGGTTATGATATCGTTGAGTACCTTGAGTGTGGCTGAGGTGCACCCATGACCGGCTCGGAAACCAGATTGCACAGCGGAGAAGGTGCGGTGGGATTCGAGATGGTCAGTGACCTGTTTGTTGACTTGGCTTTCGAAGACCTTAGATAGGCAGGGCAGGATGGATATAGGTCTGTAACAGTTTGGGTCCAGGGTGTCTCCCCCTTTGAAGAGGGGGATGACTGCGGCAGCTTTCCAATCCTTGGGGATCTCAGACGATATGAAAGAGAGGTTGAACAGGCTGGTAATAGGGGTTGCGACAATGGTGGCAGATAGTTTCAGAAATAGAGGGTCCAGATTGTCAAGCCCAGCTGATTTGTACGGGTCCAGGTTTTGCAGCTCTTTCAGAACATCTGCTATCTGGATTTGGTTAAAGGAGAACCTGGAGAGGCTTGGGCGAGGAGCTGCGGGGGGGGCGGAGCTGTTGGCCGAGGTTGAAGTAGCCAGGCGGAAGGCATGGCCAGCCGTTGAGAAATGCTTATTGAAGTTTTCGATAATCATGGATTTATCAGTGGTGACCGTGTTACCTAGCCTCAGTGCAGTGGGCAGCTGGGAGGAGGTGCTCTTGTTCTCCATGGACTTCACGGTGTCCCAGAACTTTTTGGAGTTGGAGCTACAGGATGCAAACTTCTGCCTGAAGAAGCTGGCCTTAGCTTTCCTGACTGACTGCGTGTATTGGTTCCGGACTTCCCTGAACAGTTGCATATCACGGGGACTATTCGATGCTATTGCAGTCCGCCACAGGATGTTTTTGTGCTGGTCGAGGGCAGTCAGGTCTGGGGTGAACCAAGGGCTGTATCTGTTCTTAGTTCTGCATTTTTTGAACGGAGCATGCTTATCTAAAATGGTGAGGAAGTTACTTTTAAAGAATGACCAGGCATCCTCAACTGACGGGATGAGGTCGATGTCCTTCCAGGATACCCGGGCCAGGTCGATTAGAAAGGCCTGCTCACAGAAGTGTTTTAGGGAGCGTTTGACAGTGATGAGGGGTGGTCGTTTGACTGCGGCTCCGTAGCGGATACAGGCAATGAGGCAGTGATCGCTGAGATCCTGGTTGAAGACAGCGGAGGTGTATTTGGAGGGCCAGTTGGTCAGGATGACGTCTATGAGGGTGCCCTTGTTTACAGAGTTAGGGTTGTACCTGGTGGGTTCCTTGATGATTTGTGTGAGATTGAGGGCATCTAGCTTAGATTGTAGGACTGGCGAGGTGTTAAGCATATCCCAGTTTAGGTCACCTAACAGAACAAACTCTGAAGCTAGATGGGGGGCGATCAATTCACAAATGGTGTCCAGGGCACAGCTGGGAGCTGAGGGGGGTCGGTAGCAGGCGGCAACCGTGAGAGACTTATTTCTGGAGAGAGTAATTTTCAAAATTAGTAGTTCGAACTGTTTGGGTATGGACCTGGAAAGTATGACATTACTTTGCAGGCTATCTCTGCAGTAAACTGCAACTCCGCCCCCTTTGGCAGTTCTATCTTGACGGAAGATGTTATAGTTGGGTATGGAAATCTCTGAATTTTTGGTGGCCTTCCTGAGCCAGGATTCAGACACAGCAGGGACATCAGGGTTAGCAGAGTGTGCTAAAGCAGTGAGTAAAACAAACTTAGGGAGGAGGCTTCTGATGTTGACATGCATGAAACCAAGGCTTTTTCGATCACAGAAGTCAACAAATGAGGGTGCCTGGGGACATGCAGGGCCTGGGTTTACCTCCACATCACCCGCGGAACAGAGAAGGAGTAGTATGAGGGTGCGGCTAAAGGCTATCAAAACTGGTCGCCTAGAGCGTTGGGGACAGAGAATAAGAGGAGCAGGTTTCTGGGCATGGTAGAATATATTCAGGGCATAATGCGCAGATAGGGGTATGGTGGGGTGCGGGTACAGCGGAGGTAAGCCCAGGCACTGGGTGATGATGAGGGAGGTTGTATCTCTGGACATGCTGGTAGTAATGGGTGAGGTCACCGCATGTGTGGGAGGTGGGACAAAGGAGTTATCAGGGGCGTGAAGAGTGGAACTAGGGGCTCCATTGTGAACTAAAACAATGATAACTAACCTGAACAACTGTATACAAGGCATATTGACACTTGAGAGAGACATACAGCGAGGCATACAGTAATCACAGGTGTTGAATTGGGAAAGCTAGCTAAAACAGTAGGTGAGACAACAGCTAATCAGCTAGCACAACAACAGCAGGTAAAATGGCGTAGACTAGGCAACGGGGCCAACAGATAGAACAAACAAGCAGAATGGAGTACCGTGATTAATGGACACTCCAGCGTGCATCAGCTATGTAGACAAGAGGTCAGTGTCCAGGGGGCAGCGGTGGATGGGGCAGGGAAGCTGGCCTGGCGAGTGTTATCCAGGTTAAAAAAAACTAACAATGACTAAATAGCTTGTAGCTAGTTAGCTGGTTAGCTTCTGGAGGTTCTTGAGTGTGTTCTAAAAATAAATAAAAAATAATAGCGATTCCGTATCACATTGGGTGAGGCAGGTGTCCGGAAGGTATAAACAAATTAAAAGTCAAAAGAGATAGAAAGTAAATATGGGTCCGGTGAGCGTTTGAGACGCGGCGATTCAGGCGGTTAGCAGGCCTGTGCTAACAAGCTAACAGTTTGTAGGCCCGGGCTAGACAAGGTAGCAGTTAGCGGGCCGGAGCTGGACAAGCTAGCAGTTAACAGGCCGAATTAGCAAGCAGGGAGATAGCGAGGGCTAGATAGTTAGCCTTTGGGGGACGTCGCGATGGGGTGAGTATGTTTATTCCTCTTCATGCGATGACATCGGTAGACCGGTCGTGGGCCCGGGTATTGTAGCTCAGGAGTAGCACAGGTGCTACGGCCGGGCTAGCTTCAAGCTAAGTGGGTGGAAATGCTAGCCAGGAGTAATCCGAGGTTGCGGTTTAGCTAGATAGCTAGTTGCTGAAAAATCCAGCTGAAAGATGTTCCGTTTGCGGTGGGAATCCGGGGATGAAAAATAAATAGGTCCGTTGTGCTCTGGTTAAAGTCGCGTTGTACGAACAGGCGAGAGCTTTCCGAACTACAGGTTAGCTGATGACCGGTTAGCTGGAGACCGCTAGCATACCCGCTGGTTAGCTGGCTAGCTTCAGTTGAGGGGTCCCGAAGTAAATATAAATACTTTAGGAAAAATAGCTACATTGGGTGAGTCGGGTTGCAGGAGAGTATTTGGAAGCTTAGGGTTTAGCAAAATGTTTTCAAAGAGATATGTGGAGAAAATATGTAAGAAAACGAAAAATAAACGATATATACAGGGACACGACAGGACAGGACGACCTACTGCTACGCCATCCACACTTCGACAATACAACACCGTAACGTGTGTGAGAGCTGATCTACCGACTGGTGCTACTTGCACAGCAGCAGGGCTGGACGGTATTCCAGGGTGCATTCTCAGAGCATGTGCAGATCAGCAGGAAGGCACATTCACGGTTATTTTCACCCTCTCCTTGTCCCAGTCTTTAATCCCCACGTCTTAAGATGAATACCATTATTCCTGTTCCCAAGATCTCCATCATGCCACAATGTCTACTGCCCTGTAGCACTCACATCTGTAATCATTAAGTGCTTTGAAAGGCTGGTTATGGCACACAACTCTATCCTCCCAGACACTCTAGACCCACTTCAATTTGCATACCGCCCCAACAGATCCTTAGACAACGCAATCGCAATTGCACTTCACACTGCCCTCACCCACCTAGATAAGAGGAATACCTACAGTTGAAGTCAGAAGTTTACATAGTATACATTTCAGCTCAGTTTTTCACAATTCCTGACATTTAATCCGAGTACAAATTTCCTGTCTTAGTTCAGTTAGGATCACCACTTTATTTTAACAATGTGAAATGTCAGAATAATAGTAGAGAGAATGAATGATTTCAGTTTTTATTTATTTCATCACATTCCCAGTGGGTCAGAAGTTTACATACACTCAATTAGTATTTGGTAGCATCGCCTTTAAATTGTTTAACTTGGGTCAAACATTTAGGGTAACCTTGCACAAGCTTTCCACAATAAGTTGGGTGAATTTTGGCCCATTCCTCCTTGCTCACACATGCTTTTTCAGTTATGCCCACAAATCGTCTACAGGATTGAGGTCAGGGCTTTGTGATGGCCACTCCAATAGCTTGACTTTGTTGTCCTTAAGCCATTTTGCCACAACTTTGGAAGTATGTTTGGGGTCATTGTCCATTTGGAAGTCCCATTTGCGACCAAGCTTTAACTTCCAGACCAAAGCATCCCCACAACATGATCCTGCCACACCCTTGCTTCACGGTTGGGATGGTGTTCTTCGGCTTGCAGGCCTCCCCCTTTTTCCTCCAAACATAACGAGGGTCATTATAGCCAAACAATTCTATTTTTGTTTCATCAGACCAGAAGACATTTCTCCAAAACGTAGGATCTTTGTTCCCATGTGCAGTTGCAAACCGTAGTCTGGCTTTTTTATGGCAGTTTTAGAGCAGTGGCTTCTTCCTTGCTGAGCAGCCTTTCAGGTTATGTCGTTATAGGACTAGTTTTACTGTGTATATAGATAGTTTTGTACCGGTTTCCTCCAGCATCTTCACAAGGTCCTTTGCCATTGTTCTGGGATTGATTTTCACTTTTCGCACCAACGTACATTCATCTCTATGAGACAGAATGCATCTCCTTCCTGAGCAGTATGACGACTGTGTGATCCCATGATGTTTATACTTGCGTACTATTGTTTGTACAGATGAACGTGGTACCTTCAGGCGTTTGGAAATTGCTCCCAATGATGAACCAGACTTGTGGAGGTCTACAATTTGTTTTCTGAGGTCTAGGCTGATTTATTTTTATTTTCCCATGATGTCAAGCAAAGATGCACTGAGTTTGAAGGTAGGCCTTGAAATACATCCACAGGTACAACTCCAATTGACTCAAATTATGTCAATTACCTTATCAGAAGCTTCTAAAGCCATGACATAATTTTCTGGAATTTTTCCGAGCTGTTTAAAGGCACAGTCAACTTAGTGTATGCAAACTTCTGACCCACTGAATTATAAGTGAAATAACCTTTCTGTAAACAATTGTTGGAAAAAATTACTTGTGTAATGCACAAAGTAGATGTCCTAACCGACTTGCCAAAACTATAGTTTGGAAATCTGTGGAGTGGTTGAAAAACAAGTTTTAATGACTCCAACCTAAGTGTATGTGAACTTCCGACTTCAACTGTATATGAAAATGCTGTACAAATCATTTTCAAGTAACTTAATTGAGTTAGTAATTTTTTTTATACTTCAGTGTGATTTGGACATGATTTGGCATGAAAAGGAAAATAGGGACCATACTGTATATCAAAACCTCGACACAGTTTTCAGCTGAGGCTTTCGGGTGGCAAGGACTGTCCAGTGATAGTCCATAACGCATTCACATTTGTGAATGAATAACTAACTCACAGAATACATAACATGCACATATAGTAGACAAATCATTATTATATATATTTTTCTTCACATTCTAATCTAAGGCACCTAGGCATGTTGGGCGTGCCAACACAACACACTTATACACAAAGACAAACTTTTATATTCCAAGACACTACTGTACTGAGGCATGTTGGTGTTTGCCAAACAGCAATGCTGCCAAAGACACAGAACCGCAAAAGGCTCTCTTTATCTTGGGCCATCTCTCTTTCCACTCTGCTTTACCCTCTACAGTAGCTTTGTGTGCCAGCTGTCTGTTCTGTTGTTGCGGAGGTTGTTACATTATTGATGTGCTCACCGTCATTATTTGAAAGGAAACACACAGAAAACCATTGCATGCCAGAATAAAGGGTGCTAGCTGGTGTCCCAAAGGAACGCAGGCCCCATCACTGCAGATGTTGCTGTTTCTCTTGACTGCGTCCATAATGGTACCCTTTTTCCTGTATAGTGCACTCTTTTTGTACAGAGTCCTATGGATCCTGCTCAAAAGAAGTGCACTATATAGGGAAAAGGATGCCATTTCAGACACACACACTGTGTATCCCAGTCCATACAATTCTGAATAGCTCCTGGATAATGGCTAGTGGGCCTGACTGACTGATAAATAATGAATACAAGGCTATAATAATAACAATGTTAACCGGAGGATGCATCCAGGTGAGTGTTCCTCTTCACTAAAGAATTTCCCCCCTCTTTCCTTTGTTCTTGCCCAGCACACACACTTGCAGCTAATCAAGGGCTTGATAATCAAGGTGATTCGTTGGATAAGACTTGTTAGTTCTGGACAGGAACAAAATGTGCACCCTGTGGTGGGTCGCCATGAACAGCACTATGAAACCCTTCTGTTCTGTAACTAGAACACATTGACCTGGCATAGTACAGACCCCTCATGAAATAAAGCACAGATACCCATACAGCACAGGAGGCTGCTGAGGGGAGGGCGGCTCATAATAATGTCCGGAATGGAGCGGTGGAATGGTATCAAACACATGGAAACGATGTCCTTGATGTATTTGATCCCATTCTACCTATTCCACTCCAACCATTATCACGAGCCACATCCTCCCCAATGAGTGCCACCACCAAACTCCTGTGCCGCACACTGATGAATGCTGCTGTTGTTTTGTTGTGCAACCTTTTGACTCGAAGGTCTCCGTCAGACATTTCTTTGTACCCTGCAAGTCATTAGATGTGTGTGTACACATTTGAAACAATACAAACCCTCCCCTCCAGACAGAACAGAATAAGTAACATCCTTTAACAATTTAGTCACACATGACACCTCCAATCTCGTAAATGTCTTACTTCCTCCTCACCTGAAACACTTCCTGTGATTGATCTGGGTCTCTGCTCAAATCTAATTATACATACAGAGGCAATCGTTGCTAGTCCTTTCTTTGTCTCCACCACCTCACTTTCAGCGCAACTCTAGTGTGAACGTGTTAAATGGTGAGGTGATTATGTTTGACTGACAAATGGCTTAATTTCAAGTTTTAATCTTCTTCCACACAATTTATGATGACCCGGGTTGCAGCGAGAGAGAGAGAGAAGCATCATTAAAGGCTTTGTCCAATTCCTTATCTATGGTGTGGCTTTGCCACGAGGTTCTGGTGTTGCTGCATGCTATTGCTGCATCACAGATAAGGCATTTGACCTTGAATTCAACGGACGGTTTCACTGTGCATGTATGCTGAACAAACACATTATTCTCTTGACAGTGTTTCTGCTTAGTCCAGTCCAGTCATACAGACACATACAGGCATGTACTGCATATATTCTTCAGATACAACAAACAAACACAGACGATACAGAAAAGGCCTCTTACAGCTGTGACATGTTGCTCCACTGTAGCCTGTGTTAGAGCAATTGCAATGGAAGGTACTCCAAGACTGAGTGCATCTCCCCCCGTGTTCACAATGGCTTGGAGAGCATCTGGAAAGAGAAGAGAGATATTTATTCATCACAGATTTCCAAAAGGTCAAAAATCTGCATGTATATTTTGAAGGATTCAAGTACACTTTCAAGAGTTAAAGACAATTTATGCTTGCTATGGAGGGTGTGGATGCAATTGTGGAGCCTCTGGAGGCTTGCAGAGGCCAAATGGAGCTCCGTACCGCATCGCCATGTGTTGTAACAATGCGGATGGCTCCGTGTAGCTCCGTATTGACATGATTGGTTGACGGTAGGTGGGGGCTGGAGGTCCTGTAATAAACACAAACTCACTTCCTCGGCATCTTCCTTCATGACAGCTCTGCTCTGCTCCGCAAAGTGCAAGAAGTATGAATGCCCTGACTTCTGCAGAGGCCGTATCACAGGAAATGCTGTACGGTCACCGCAAACTACTTTCTCAGAAAGGCATATCTGATTAAATACAACCGTTGTTTGACGTGCTGTGAATGTCCTGTGAATGTCCCGGAATAAATATGTCTTTATGTCCTTTATGATACCGTGCTTTAAGATAAGCGCAACAGCTTTTGGTTCAGTGTCCTTTTACTTGAGCTGATCTACACCTCTCTATCCTCAAGTATCCTCAAGAACTGTTCAGCACAGGTGGACATTATAATGTCCATTCCTGACATGAAGGGAATGTTCTCCTTTCAAATGGTCAGTTCTGAAAATGAATAATGGGCACCATTATAATTGCATTCCCATTCTCTGAAAACAGTATGAAAAAGTCACGTGTGCGGAGATGTACGTGTTTCATGATGCATACCTTTTCGTAGCCTACGTTACCACATACGCTACCGTTCAAAAGTATGGGGTCACTTAGAAATGTCCTTGTTTTTGAAAGAAAAACACTTTCTTTTTTGTCCATTCAAATAACATCAAATTGATCAGAAATGCAGTGTAGACATTGTTAATGTTGTAAATGACAATTGTAGCTGGAAACGGCAGATTTTTAAAATGGAATATTAACATAGGCATACAGAGGCCCATTGTCAGCAACCATCTCTCCTGTGTTCCAATGGCACATTGTGTTAGCTAATCCGATTTAATCATTTTAAAAGCCTAATTGATAATAAATAAATAAACTTTTGCAATTATGTTAGCACAGCTGAAAACTGCTGTGCTAATTAAAGAAGCAATAAAACTGGCATTCTTTAGATTAGTTGAATATCTGGAGCATCAGCATTTATGGGTTCAATTACAGGCTCAAAATGTCGGAAACAAAGTAATTTCTTCTGAAACTCATCAGTCTATTCTTGTTCTGAGAAAGGAAGGCTATTCCATGCAAGAAATTGCCAAGAAACTGCAGATCTCATACAACGCTGTGTACTACTCCCTTCACAAAACAGCACAAACTGGCTCTAACCAGTTTGCGCTAACCAGTTGTGCACCAGTACACAACTGAACAAGAAGACAAGTACTTTAGAGTTTAAGAGTTCTAGAGTTCTAGTTAAAGAAACAGTTCTAGAGTTCTAGTTTAAGAAACAGACACCTCACAAGTCCTCAACTGGCAGCTTCATTAAATAGTACCCGCAAAACACCAGTCTCAACGTCAACAGTGAAGGCGTGACTCCGGGATGCTGGCCTTCTAGGCAGAGTTGCAAAGAAAAAGCCATATCTCAGACTGGCCAAGAGAAATAAAAGATTAAGATGGGCAAAAGAACACAGACACTGGACAGACGGAGATTGGAAAAAAGTGTTATGGACAGACGAATCTAAGTTTGAGGTGTTGGGATCACAAAGAAGAACATTTGTGAGACGCAGAAAAAAATGAAAAGATGCTAGAGGAGTGCTTGATGCCACCTGTCAAGCATGGTGGAGGCAATGTGATGGTCTGGGGGTGCTTTGATGGTGGTAAAGTGGGAGATTTCTAAAGGGTAAAAGGGATCTTGAAGAAGGAAGGCTATCACTTCATTTTGCAATGCCATACCCTGTGGATGACACTTAATTGGAGCCAAATTCATCCTACAACAGGACAATGACCCAAAGCACAGCTCCAAACTATGCAACAACTATTTAGGGAAGAAGCAGTCAGCTGGTATTCTGTCTATAATGGAGTGGCCAGCACAGTCACCGGATCTCAACCCTATTGAGCTGTTGTGGGAGCTGCTTGACCGTATGGTAAATAAGAACTGCCCATCAAGCCAAAACAACTTGTGGAAGATGCTTCAAGAGGCAGGGGGGGAAATATCTTCAGATTACCTCAACAAATTGACAACTAGAATGCTAAAGGTCTGCAAGGCTGTAATTGCTGCAAATGGAGGATTCTTTGACGAAAGCAAAGCTTGAAGGACACAATTATTATTTGAATTAAAAATCATTATTTATTGTCAACATCTTGACTATATTTCCTATACATTTTGCAAATTATGTTTTCATGGAAAACAAGGGCATTTCTAAGTGACCCCAAACTTTTGAACAGTAGCGTGTGTGTGTGCATTTTGTAGCTGTAGGTTCTAAATGCCACATGGGTACGGATTTTGACCCCTTCCCGACAAAAACGGAATGAGAGAACATATTTCAGGCTGAGAATGAAACCGTTGCCTTCTAACACTGTTCTCTCTCAGATAAAGATTTAAAATGGCATGTGAAGGAGGGAGGACATCCTGCCAGCCGTCCCCATCATCCTCAACCCAGCAGCACAGCCTGAGACACATTCGTCTGCCTGGCCTGACTGGAATTGATTCCAGGACAGCCACTGAGCTGAATCACAGGATTTCACAGGCTGCCTCACGCTCTCACTGCTGCCTGCTGCCTCATGCACACATTATCTTTCTCTCTCTCAAACGCGCGGGCGTGCACACACACACACTATCTCTCACTGCAGCCTGCTGTTCACATGGCAAGCTTTCTTCTCAGGCACACATGTAAATGCCTGCAGGCAGGTAACATTCTCTTGTTAATAACAGTCCCTTTAATGACATTGTGGGTTCAGGTGGTCAACTGCCCGGAGCTCTGAGACTTGGAGACAGTCAGACACACAGACACACACACACACCTGTCTGTCCCAACCATCACTGACTGAATGATGGCTGTCAAGTCAGAATCACATGAAGGAATGGTGTCACAACACAGGGCTGACAATGCCCGGTTCACAAACAAATCAAACTCAAATCAAAGTTTACATAGACTAACACATACACCAATGTGCAGATGCTTATGCTCCAGCAGTGCAGTAATACCTAAACACATATAGTATAATAATAAAAACAAGAAATGAAGCAATATCAGTGAGCCGTAATAGAACGAGTCCGGAATATATATACTGTATATAGTAGTAGTAGTAGGATGAGCCATGGTTAGAATACACTATATATTATACATATGAAGAGGGTAGAACAGTATGTAAACATTATTAAAATGACCAGTGTTCAATGACTCTATGAACTTAGGGGAACAATCTCTAAGGTGCAGGGTAGAGTACCGGGTGGTGACCGGCTAGGGACAGTGTGTAAGGATCAGGGTAGAGTACCGGGTGGTGACCGGCTAGGGACAGTGTGTAAGGATCAGGGTAGAGTACCGGGTGGTGACCGGCTAGGGACAGTGTGTAAGGATCAGGGTAGAGTACCGGGTGGTGACCGGCTAGGGACAGTGTGTAAGGATCAGGGTAGAGTACCGGGTGGTGACCGGCTAGGGACAGTGTGTAAGGATCAGGGTAGATTACCGGGTGGTGACCGGCTAGGGACAGTGTGTAAGGATCAGGGTAGAGTACCGGGTGGTGACCGGCTAGGGACAGTGTGTAAGGATCAGGGTAGAGTACCGGGTGGTGACCGGCTAGGGACAGTGTGTAAGGATCAGGGCAGAGTACCGGGCGGAGGCCAGCTGTTTAACAGCCGGTTGCCTGGGGATACAACCTGTTTATCAGTCTCTCGGTCCAAGGTTATGATGCACCTGTACTGTCTCCGCCTTCTAGATGGTTAGCGGGGTGAAGAGGCCGTTACTCAGGGGGCCAAGCCAAATTTCTTCAGCCTCCTGAGGTTGAAGAGGCGCTGTTGTGTTGTTAAATGTTGCAATTAAACGTGTATGGAAAGTGAAGAGTGATGGGTGATGGGTACAGCAGATAAAACCCCTTATGATAGAACGGTGCCAGGGGTTGAGGAGATTGTTGAAATGTATTTGGAAAGTGGGAATGGAGTTAGGGATGTCTGTCTTCATCTGCAAGACAAGAGCGGGGTCTGATGCTGAAAGAACGGGGTCTGGCTAGTTTATCCAATACAAAGAGACACTTGGCTGGTGTATATCATTGCAATGTCTATCATCACGCGCTGTGTCCATCCAACTGTACTCAACGTGACTCCAAGTCACTACAGTTCACAGCCATGTCACTGAACCCCCCCCTGGTAAAGAACCTTAAAGAGAAATGTCCTACACTGAACCCCCCCCCTGGTAAAGAACCTTAAAGAGAAATGTCCTACAAAGGACTTCAATGATCTACAAAGTAAATAAACTCATTCCCCTAAACAGTGTGATGTGTATATATTTGTATCCCCTTCTGGGCAGTGGGAGAGAGAGAGAATCTGCTCCAGGACAGTACGCCACAGTAGCTCACAGACAGGGTGACAGGAGGTTGGCACAGCTAGGCACCCTCTGCTACTTATAACCCCCTCTCTCCCTGGCCCTGATGCCACCTCCAGCCCAGCCCTCGGCAGGCTAAGCCTCTTTCATCGTGACCCCAATCACAGAGAGGTCACAAATATAGCCGTGTCACAGGGTGGAAAAGTCACCGGCTGAGAGACAGGCACAGCAGGCCGGGAGAAACAACAGTGTAGGCTACCGTGTTGTTTTCTTAGTCGTCATTCACTGGTGTCTGAACTGTAGTTTGTCTTCAAGAGGCAGCTGAGCCTGACAAGGGCCCTGAAGGAGACAGGTAGAGTGACCCCATGTCAAGGATTATGCGGGACAGTCCCGCAATTGGCCCTTTGTCCCAGTCAAACAATCATGTCCATCACTTTATCAACACATTCAAACACCACTAAATAAGAAACAAAAGGTTGATTTCATTTGCCCAGTATTAAAGTCAGACATTCCGACCTGTATTTAATGACTGTGATAGCCTGCTGGTGATGTTAAACACTTCTCCAATCGTTGTTCCGACCTGTATTCTGCACTAATGACTGTGATAGCCTGGCCTGCTGGTCAAATCAAATCAAATCAAATTTATTTATATAGCCCTTCGTACATCAGCTGATATCGCAAAGTGCTGTACAGAAACCCAGCCTAAAACCCCAAACAGCAAGCAATGCAGGTGTAGAAGCACAGTGGCTAGGAAAAACTCCCTAGAAAGGCCAAAACCTAGGAAGAAACCTAGAGAGGAACCAGGCTATGTGGGGTGGCCAGTCCTCTTCTGGCTGTGCAGGGTGGAGATTATAACAGAACATGGCCAAGATGTTAAAATGTTCATAAATGACCAGCATGGTCGTATAATAATAAGGCAGAACAGTTGAAACTGGAGCAGCAACACAGTCAGATGGACTGGGGACAGCAAGGAGTCATCATGTCAGGTAGTCCTGGGGCATGGTCCTAGGGCTCAGGTCCTCCAAGAGAGCGAAAAAAAAGAGAGAATTAGAGAGAGCATATGTGGGGTGGCCAGTCCTCTTCTGGCTGTGCCGGGTGGAGATTAAAACAGAACATGGCCAAGATATTCAAATGTTCATAAATGATCAGCATGTTCGAATAATAAGAAGGCAGAACAGTTGAAACTGGAGCAGCAGCACGGCCAGGTGGACTGGGGACAGCAAGGAGTCATCATGTCAGGTAATCCTGGGGCATGGTCCTACGGCTCAGGTCCTCCGAGAGAGAGAAGGAGAGAATTAGAGAACGCACACTTAGATTCACATAGGACACCGAATAGGACAGGAGAAGTACTCCAGATATAACAAACTGACCCTAGCCCCCCGACACATAAACTACTGCAGCATAAATACTGGAGGCTGAGACTGGTGATGTTAAACACTTCTCCAATCGTTGTTCCGACCTGTATTCTGCACTAATGACTGTGATAGCCTGCTGGTGATGTTAAACACTTCTCCAATCGTTGTTCCGACCTGTATTCTGCACTAATGACTGTGATAGCCTAGCCTGCTGGTGATGTTAAACACTTCTCCAATCGTTGTTCCGACTTGTATTCTGCACTAATGACTGTGATAGCCTGCTGGTGATGTTAAACACTTCTCCAATCGTTGTTCCGACCTGTATTATGCACTAATGACTGTGATAGCCTAGTCTGTTGGTGATGTTAAACACTTCTCCAATCGTTGTTCCGACCTGTATTCTGCACTAATGACTGTGATAGCCTGCTGGTGATGTTAAACACTTCTCCAATCGTTGTTGCGACCTGTATTCTGCACTAATGACTGTGATAGCCTGCTGGTGATGTTAAACACTTCTCCAATCGTTGCTCCGACCTGTATTCTGCACTAATGACTGTGATAGCCTGCTGGTGATGTTAAACACTTCTCCAATCGTTGTTCCGACCTGTATTCTGCACTAATGACTGTGATAGCCTGCTGGTGATGTTAAACACTTCTCCAATCGTTGTTCCGACCTGTATTCTGCACTAATGACTGTAATAGCCTGCTGGTGATGTTAAACACTTCTCCAATCGTTGTTCCGACCTGTATTCTGCACTAATGACTGTGATAGCCTAGCCTGCTGGTGATGTTAAACACTTCTCCAATCGTTGTTCCGACCTGTATTCTGCACTAATGACTGTGATAGCCTAGCCTGCTGGTGATGTTAAACACTTCTCCAATCGTTGTTCCGACCTGTATTCTGCACTAATGACTGTGATAGCCTAGCCTGCTGGTGATGTTAAACACTTCTCCAATCGTTGTTCCAACTTGTATTCTGCACTAATGACTGTGATAGCCTGCTGGTGATGTTAAACACTTCTCCAATCGTTGTTCCGACCTGTATTATGCACTAATGACTGTGATAGCCTAGCCTGTTGGTGATGTTAAACACTTCTCCAATCGTTGTTCCGACCTGTATTCTGCACTAATGACTGTGATAGCCTGCTGGTGATGTTAAACACTTCTCCAATCGTTGTTGCGACCTGTATTCTGCACTAATGACTGTGATTGCCTGCTGGTGATGTTAAACACTTCTCCAATCGTTGTTGCGACCTGTATTCTGCACTAATGACTGTGATAGCCTGCTGGTGATGTTAAACACTTCTCCAATCGTTGCTCCGACCTGTATTCTGCACTAATGACTGTGATAGCCTGCTGGTGATGTTAAACACTTCTCCAATCGTTGTTCCGACCTGTATTCTGCACTAATGACTGTGATAGCCTGCTGGTGATGTTAAACACTTCTCCAATCGTTGTTCCGACCTGTATTCTGCACTAATGACTGTGATAGCCTGCTGGTGATGTTAAACACTTCTCCAATCGTTGTTCCGACCTGTATTCTGCACTAATGACTGTGATAGCCTGCTGGTGATGTTAAACACTTCTCCAATCATTGTTCCGACCTGTATTCTGCACTAATGACTGTGATAGCCTAGCCTGCTGGTGATGTTAAACACTTCTCCAATCGTTGTTCCGACCTGTATTCTGCACTAATGACTGTGATAGCCTGCTGGTGATGTTAAACACTTCTCCAATCGTTGTTCCGACCTGTATTCTGCACTAATGACTGTGATAGCCTAGCCTGCTGGTGATGTTAAACACTTCTCCAATCGTTGTTCCGACTTGTATTCTGCACTAATGACTGTGATAGCCTGCTGGTGATGTTAAACACTTCTCCAATCGTTGTTCCGACCTGTATTATGCACTAATGACTGTGATAGCCTAGCCTGCTGGTGATGTTAAACACTTCTCCAATCGTTGTTCCGACCTGTATTCTGCACTAATGACTGTGATAGCCTGCTGGTGATGTTAAACACTTCTCCAATCGTTGTTGCGACCTGTATTATGCACTAATGACTGTGATAGCCTTCTGGTGATGTTAAACACTTCTCCAATCGTTGTTCCGACCTGTATTCTGCACTAATGACTGTGATAGCCTGCTGGTGATGTTAAACACTTCTCCAATCGTTGTTGCGACCTGTATTATGCACTAATGACTGTGAAAGCCTGCTGGTGATGTTAAACACTTCTCCAATCGTTGTTCCGACCTGTATTATGCACTAATGACTGTGATAGCCTGCTGGTGATGTTAAACACGTCTCCAATCGTTGTTCCGACCTGTATTCTGCACTAATGACTGTGATAGCCTGCTGGTGATGTTAAACACTTCTCCAATCGTTGTTCCGACCTGTATTCTGCACTAAAGACTGTGATAGCCTGCTGGTGATGTTAAACACTTCTCCAATCGTTGTTCCGACCTGTATTCTGCACTAATGACTGTGATAGCCTAGCCTGCTGGTGATGTTAAACACTTCTCCAATCGTTGTTCCGACCTGTATTCTGCACTAATGACTGTGATAGCCTGCTGGTGATGTTAAACACTTCTCCAATCGTTGTTCCGACCTGTATTCTGCACTAATGACTGTGATAGCCTAGCCTGCTGGTGATGTTAAACACTTCTCCAATCGTTGTTCCGACTTGTATTCTGCACTAATGACTGTGATAGCCTGCTGGTGATGTTAAACACTTCTCCAATCGTTGTTCCGACCTGTATTATGCACTAATGACTGTGATAGCCTGCTGGTGATGTTAAACACTTCTCCAATCGTTGTTGCGACCTGTATTCTGCACTAATGACTGTGATTGCCTGCTGGTGATGTTAAACACTTCTCCAATCCTTGGTTCGACCTGTATTCTGCACTAATGACTGTGATAGCCTAGCCTGCTGGTGATGTTAAACACTTCTCCAATCGTTGTTCCGACCTGTATTCTGCACTAATGACTGTGATAGCCTGCTGGTGATGTTAAACACTTCTCCAATCGTTGTTCCGACCTGTATTCTGCACTAATGACTGTGATAGCCTAGCCTGCTGGTGATGTTAAACACTTCTCCAATCGTTGTTCCGACCTGTATTCTGCACTAATGACTGTGATAGCCTGCTGGTGATGTTAAACACTTCTCCAATCGTTGTTGCGACCTGTATTCTGCACTAATGACTGTGATAGCCTGCTGGTGATGTTAAACACTTCTCCAATCGTTGTTCCGACCTGTATTCTGCACTAATGACTGTGATAGCCTAGCCTGCTGGTGATGTTAAACACTTCTCCAATCGTTGTTCCGACCTGTATTCTGCACTAATGACTGTGATAGCCTGCTGGTGATGTTAAACACTTCTCCAATCGTTGTTCCGACCTGTATTCTGCACTAATGACTGTGATAGCCTGCTGGTGATGTTAAACACTTCTCCAATCGTTGTTGCGACCTGTATTCTGCACTAATGACTGTGATAGCCTGCTGGTGATGTTATACACTTCTCCAATCGTTGTTCCGACCTGTATTCTGCACTAATGACTGTGATAGCCTAGCCTGCTGGTGATGTTAAACACTTCTCCAATCGTTGTTCCGACCTGTATTCTGCACTAATGACTGTGATAGCCTAGCCTGCTGGTGATGTTAAACACTTCTCCAATCGTTGTTCCGACCTGTATTCTGCACTAATGACTGTGATAGCCTGCTGGTGATGTTAAACACTTCTCCAATCGTTGTTCCGACCTGTATTCTGCACTAATGACTGTGATAGCCTGCTGGTGATGTTAAACACTTCTCCAATCGTTGTTCCGACCTGTATTCTGCACTAATGACTGTGATAGCCTAGCCTGCTGGTGATGTTAAACACTTCTCCAATCGTTGTTCCGACCTGTATTCTGCACTAATGACTGTGATAGCCTGCTGGTGATGTTAAACACTTCTCCAATCGTTGTTGCGACCTGTATTATGCACTAATGACTGTGATAGCCTTCTGGTGATGTTAAACACTTCTCCAATCGTTGTTCCGACCTGTATTCTGCACTAATGACTGTGATAGCCTGCTGGTGATGTTAAACACTTCTCCAATCGTTGTTGCGACCTGTATTATGCACTAATGACTGTGATAGCCTGCTGGTGATGTCAAACACTTCTCCAATCGTTGTTCCGACCTGTATTATGCACTAATGACTGTGATAGCCTGCTGGTGATGTTAAACACGTCTCCAATCGTTGTTCCGACCTGTATTCTGCACTAATGACTGTGATAGCCTGCTGGTGATGTTAAACACTTCTCCAATCGTTGTTGCGACCTGTATTCTGCACTAATGACTGTGATAGCCTGCTGGTGATGTTAAACACTTCTCCAATCGTTGTTCCGACCTGTATTCTGCACTAATGACTGTGATAGCCTGCTGGTGATGTTAAACACTTCTCCAATCGTTGTTCCGACCTGTATTCTGCACTAATGACTGTGATAGACTGCTGGTGATGTTAAACACTTCTCCAATCGTTGTTCCGACCTGTATTCTGCACTAATGACTGTGATAGCCTGCTGGTGATGTTAAACACTTCTCCAATCGTTGTTGCGACCTGTATTCTGCACTAATGACTGTGATAGCCTGCTGGTGATGTTAAACACTTCTCCAATCGTTGTTCCGACCTGTATTCTGCACTAATGACTGTGATAGCCTAGCCTGCTGGTGATGTTAAACACTTCTCCAATCGTTGTTCCGACCTGTATTCTGCACTAATGACTGTGATAGCCTAGCCTGCTGGTGATGTTAAACACTTCTCCAATCGTTGTTCCGACCTGTATTCTGCACTAATGACTGTGATAGCCTGCTGGTGATGTTAAACACTTCTCCAATCGTTGTTCCGACCTGTATTCTGCACTAATGACTGTGATAGCCTGCTGGTGATGTTAAACACTTCTCCAATCGTTGTTCCGACCTGTATTCTGCACTAATGACTGTGATAGCCTAGCCTGCTGGTGATGTTAAACACTTCTCCAATCGTTGTTCCGACCTGTATTCTGCACTAATGACTGTGATAGCCTGCTGGTGATGTTAAACACTTCTCCAATCGTTGTTGCGACCTGTATTATGCACTAATGACTGTGATAGCCTTCTGGTGATGTTAAACACTTCTCCAATCGTTGTTCCGACCTGTATTCTGCACTAATGACTGTGATAGCCTGCTGGTGATGTTAAACACTTCTCCAATCGTTGTTGCGACCTGTATTATGCACTAATGACTGTGATAGCCTGCTGGTGATGTCAAACACTTCTCCAATCGTTGTTCCGACCTGTATTATGCACTAATGACTGTGATAGCCTGCTGGTGATGTTAAACACGTCTCCAATCGTTGTTCCGACCTGTATTCTGCACTAATGACTGTGATAGCCTGCTGGTGATGTTAAACACTTCTCCAATCGTTGTTGCGATCCAATGTGATAGGCCAGGGATGGGTAACTTTGATAGAAAATGTAAAAAAAATTAAATCATAACTCATTATGAGGGACAGCAGTTGCTTCCGGGTCTGCATATAACCACCCCAAAACTCCAAGATTTTCATAAAGATCCACAGATGTATGTGGTCTCTCATTTCTGCATCACCAAATTTTGCATGAGGCAAAAAAGAGTAGGCTAGATGTGTTTCAATTGCTCCTAAAGGGCAGCAGACTGCAGGCATGTAGAGCTGCCTGAGCGCACCGGAGCTTCGCTCTGCCACTTCTCACAATGGTGCTTGTTTACTAAAGTTAGCTGAATCAATGTCTTGGAAGATCACATAATGATGAATTAGCATTCTACATCACATAACCAAATATACAGTGCTTTCGGAAAGTATTCAGACCCCTTGACTTTTATCCACATTTTGTACCGTTACAACCTTATTCTAAAATGGATTAAACCATTTTATCCCCATGTATCAATCTACACACAATACTCCATAATGACTGGTGCAAAAACAGGTTTTCGTCAGCGATTACAGCCTCAAGTCTTTTTGGGTATGACACTACAATCTTGGCACACCTGTATTTGGGGAGTTTCTCCCATTCTTCTCTGCAGATCCTCTCAAGCTCTGTCAGGTTGGATGGGGAGCGTCGTTGCACAGCTATTTTCAGGTCTCTCCAGAGATGTTTGATCGGGTTCAAGTCCGGGCTTTGGCTGGGCAACTCAAGGACATTCAGAGACTTATCCCGAAGCCAATCCTGCATTGTCTTGGCTGTGTGCTTAGTGTGCTTAGTGTCATTGTCCTGACCCCAGTCTGAGGTCCTGAGCACTATGGAGTAGGTTTTCATCAAGGATCTCTCTGTACTTTGCTCCATTCATCTTTCTATAGATCCTGAGTAGTCTCCCAGTCCCTGCCGCTGAAAAACATCCCCACAGCATGATGCTGCCACCACCATGCTTCACCGTCGGGATGGTGCCAGGTTTCCTCCAGACGTGACGCTTGGCAAACCTGTTTTTGCTTTGTCATTATGGGGTATTGTGTGCAGATTCATGAGGGGGAAAAACTATTTAATCAATTTTTGAATCATTTAACAAAATGTGGAAGAAGTCCAGGGGTTTGAATACTTTCCGTATGCATTGGAATAGGATAGTATAACGTTACTCTTACATCAAAAAATGTATTTAATGAGATTTAAGGATGGTTAGCTGAAAAGTAAACAATTTTTTTTATATAATGCATCCAAAACTAAACAGTGTCACAAGGCAGAATGTGCTTTGATTGAAACAAAATATATATAGTTTGTTAGTGCCATCTGCTCTAATTTGCTAATTCAAGAAAATGTAAATGCATATTAGGGGTGAGATCTTGGTGCATCCTGGGAAGTGATCTCTGGAAGCTGACAGGCCAAACTCACTGGTCCAACACTCCGCGATGCGACAAAATACAGCCAGACCTGAGTTCAAATTGGGGTGGCGGTAATTTGCCAGCCAAATGACTGCGGTCTCCGTAATAAAAGATATCTATGTTTTGACAAATATTTTTTCCTTTCTTTCATTCCTGACTGCATGTGCTGCCATAGAAATAGGATGAATAGAACAGGTGTCCCTATTCAAGTCAATGATGGCGTAATGGGTGGACTTGCGGCCATTGTTCTCATAGGACCAAAACAGGAAGTGTACCCATCAATCTGTGCTGTGTTCGAAAATCATGTGTTTTTTTTCATGTGATTCTTTCATGTCTTTTTGTTGTAAGGGCAGTGGTGTAAAGTACCTAAGTAAAAATACTTAAGTCATTTTTTGGGGTATCTGTTCTTTACATCTATGACAACTTTTACTTCACTACATTCCTAAAGAAAATGATGTACTTTTTACTCCATACATTTTCCCTGACACCCAAAAGTACTCGTTACATTTCGAATGCTTAGCAGGACAGGAAAATTGTCAAATTCACACACTTCTGAAGAGAATATCCCTAGTCATCCCCAATGCCTCTGATCTGACGGACTGACTAAACACTAATGCTTTGCTTGTAAATTATGTCTGAGTGTATGAGTGTGCCCCTGGCTATCCTTAAATATTTTTTTATTTTTTATTATCCCGTCTGGTTTGCTTAATATAAGGAATGTGGAGTGATTTATACTTTTACTTTTGATATTAAATTTGAGCAATTACGTTTACTTTTGATACTTAAGTATATTTAAAACCAAATACTTTTAGACTTTTACTCAAGAAATATTTCACTGGGTGACTTTCACTTTTACTTTAGTCATTTTCTATTTAGTTATCTTTACTTTTACTCAAGCATGAACATTGGGAACTTTTTCCACCACTGTGTAAGGGCATGTCTGGATACAGCAAATTTCATCCAAAACCCACAGCAGCCATAGATAACCTGGCTATACAATTCAGTAGCCTCTGCTGCGGACCCAATGGGAAAACAAAACAAAACCCACAGCAGCCATAGATAACCTGGCTATACAATTCAGTAGCCTCTGCTGCGGACCCAATGGGAAAACAAAACAAAACCCACAGCAGCCATAGATAACCTGGCTATACAATTCAGTAGCCTCTGCTGCGGACCCAATGGGAAAACAAAACAAAACCCACAGCAGCCATAGATAACCTGGCTATACAATTCAGTAGCCTCTGCTGCGGACCCAATGGGAAAACAAAACAAAACCCACAGCAGCCATAGATAACCTGGCTATACAATTCAGTAGCCTCTGCTGCGGACCCAATGGGAAAACAAAACAAAACCCACAGCAGCCATAGATAACCTGGCTATACAATTCAGTAGCCTCTGCTGCGGACCCAATGGGAAAACAAAACAAAACCCACAGCAGCCATAGATAACCTGGCTATACAATTCAGTAGCCTCTGCTGCGGACCCAATGGGAAAACAAAACAAAACCCACAGCAGCCATAGATAACCTGGCTATACAATTCAGTAGCCTCTGCTGCGGACCCAATGGGAAAACAAAACAAAACCCACAGCAGCCATAGATAACCTGGCTATACAATTCAGTAGCCTCTGCTGCGGACCCAATGGGAAAACAAAACAAAACCCACAGCAGCCATAGATAACCTGGCTATACAATTCAGTAGCCTCTGCTGCGGACCCAATGGGAAAACAAAACAAAACCCACAGCAGCCATAGATAACCTGGCTATACAATTCAGTAGCCTCTGCTGCGGACCCAATGGGAAAACAAAACAAAAGCAGCTCTGCAGGAGGTGAAGTAATATACATGAATGGCAATACGAGCGAATGCTATGAATAACTATACAATAGAGTGGAAGTCATTTTTCACTACATAATAAATACAATTAAGTGAGACAATTATGGGGTGGAAATCTGGAAAATTTACCAGAATGGTGATTAAGATCTTAAGATAAATACATGTTTGCAGTGTATATTAGTGACATCAACACATCTCCAATTCTTACTGCATAAGGCGAGGTGGCTATGGACCCGATCGTGCCTGTTCTCTGTTCCTGAGAAACTGGATCTTTTTATAGATTTAGGTAGCTTGCAAACCTAGAGAGAGCGCAGACTAAAATCACTGTGCATTATAAATTATTCAATTCCCCTATCCACTCATCAGGCTTAGCTACCAGCTTTGTGCTCCTGCCTTATTCCCTTTGTCATGCACACACACACACACACGCACGCACACACTCACACACGCACGCTCTGTGTCTTAAAGTAATGGTGTGTGCCGCATGCCTGCCTGACATGTCAACATTGGCTCCATTATTTCAGTATATACTCTATGCACTGTTTATGCCTGTTAATTTATCGAAGGACCACTTTCCACACGCAAAGGTGTCACACAGACCAAAGGGACATTGAGTCAGCTAAAAACAGCGCTCCCCTCTAGCTTCCACATGCAGGCACAAATTGCAGCGCACTCACACACACACACACACACACACACACACACACACACACACACACACACACACACACACACACACACACACACACACACACACACGCAAAGGTGTCACACAGACCAAAGGGACATTGAGTCAGCTAAAAACAGCGCTCCCCCTCTAGCTTCCACATGCAGGCACAAATTGCAGCGCACTCACACACACACACACACACACACACACACACACACACACACACACACACACACACACACACACACACACACACACACACACACACACACACACACACACACAAAGGTGTCATAAAGACCAAAGGGACACACACACACACACACACACACACACACAAAGGTGTCATAAAGACCAAAGGGACATTGAGTCACACAAAGGTGTCACACAGACCAAAGGGACATTGAGTCAGCTAAAAACAGCGCTCCCCCTCTAGCTTCCACATGCAGGCACAAATTGCAGCGTACTCACACACACACACACACACACACACACACACACACACACACACACACACACACACACACACACACACACACACACACACACACACACACACACACACACACACACACACAAAGGTGTCACACAGACCAAAGGGACATTGAGTCAGCTAAAAACAGTGCTCCCCCTCTAGCTTCCACATGCAGGCACAAATTGCAGAGCACTCACACACACACACACACACAAATTAACTCCCTTCCCCCTTCCCCTCTCTCACACAAACACACACACTATCGCTACTCCCCTTTTCTCATATTCATTTCTTCATCCTTCCTGACAAGCAGCAGAGCAAAAGCATCACACAGGCATTCATATTTACAATGTGGAGAGACTGTAACAGCGGTAGGGGCTAGAGCAGGAGTGTCATACTCATTTTGCCCTGGGAGCAGCATTCGGTCTTCAATAAGGTCCCGGGAGGGCCGAACTGACAATTGCTTATATTTCCTTGCAGTCACAGTTTGCAAAGAATTGTCCTCTATTCCTCGTTTTTGGAATTTTCTATGCTCCCTGACTGTCCAGTGATTATTAGCTAACTGGACAGTCAAGAAACGGTATAAATATAGGTCCATTACAGTGGCGGTCGGGGCTGTTTAAGATGAGCATGGCCTTATGTCCATTACAGCATATTGGATGGCTGTCATTCAAATCTCAATTACCAAGGTCAATATAACATCGATAGGTTTAGGCTACTACATGATACTCAAATTGTCCCTATATCCCTTGATGAGGTTGCTTCAACGTAGCCTACAAATGAAAGTTAACAACGTAGGGGCACAGGTCGATAAGAAAATTTGAGTAATCAAGGTGACAGACAGTGACACATTCAATACCGTAATGCACACTCTTGCCTGCATCTAGCTGATCTAGAGTGTAATCATTAGTCCAAAAGTTGCAAACGAGTGTTTCTATTGGACAAATTCGAGAATGTTTATCGTTCCGTTTAAGAAACGTTTTTTCAACAGAATCAGCAGAATGAATACACCACTGATCACACACAAACACAGTTCACTTTCAAAGCAACCACATACAAACAGCATGATCAATTTGATCATTGTATAATTCCTTCCTTAAGAGTCCATTTGTGGAATTTCTTTCCTTCTTAATGCGTTTGAGCCAATCAGTTGTGCTGTGACAAGCTAGCGGTGATATATATTTGGTAAAAGACCAAGTCCATATTATGGCAAGAACAGCTCAAATAAGCAAAGAGAAATTACAGTCAATCCGGGAAATTTCAAGAACTTTGAAAGTTTCTTCAAGTGCAGTCGCAAAAAGTCTTTGTGAGACGCAGAGTAGGTGAACGGATGATCTCTGCATGTGTGGTTCCCACTGTGAAGCATGGAGGAGGTGTGATGGTGCTTTTTTGGTGACACTGTCAGTTATTTATTGAGAATTCAAGGCACACTTAACCAGCATGGCTACCACAGCTTTCTGAAACGATACGCCATCCCATCTGGTTTGCACTTAGTGGGAGTATCATTTGTTTTTCAACAGGAAAAGGACTCAAAACACACCTCCAGGCTGTGTAAGGACTATTTGACCAAGGAGAGTGATGCCCTCCATAATCACCCAAACTCAACTCAATTGAGATCGTTTGAGATGAGTTGGACCGCAGAGTGAAGGAAAAGCAGCCAACAAGTGCTCACCATATGTGGGAACTCCTATAAGTTCATGAAGTTAAGAGATGACAAGAGTGTGCAAAGCTGTCATCAAGGCAAAGGGGCAACTTTGAAAAATGTCAAATATATTTTGATTTGTTTAACACTTTTTTGGTTACTACATGATTCCATATGTGTTATTTCATAGTTTTGATGTCTTCACAATTAATCTACAATGTAGAAAATAATCGAAATAAAAACCCTTGAATGTGTAGGTATGTCCAAACTTTTGACTGGTACTGTATAAAAATGTTCTTTACACATATTTAACGCCTTTAATGGCTAGGCACAAAACTACCTTCATACATCCATTCATTTTTTTAAACTGGTACTGGTTTCATTCAGATCAGTCCTAGGATGAGGTAGGTAGAGTTGGGTGGGCTATTTACAGATGGACTATGTACAGCTGCAGTGATCGGGTAGCTGCTCAGATAGTTGGTGAGGGAAATAAAAGTCTCCAACTTCATTCAAATTCGTTCCAGTCACTGGCAGCAGAGAACTGGAAGGAAAGGTGGCCAAATGAGGTGTTGGCTTTGGGGATGATCAATGAGATATACCTGCTGTAACGTGTGCTACGGGTGGGTGTTGTTATCGTGACCAGTGAACTGAGATAAGGCGGAGCTTTACCTAGCATAGGATTATAGATGACCTGGAGTCAGTGGGTCTGGCAATGAATATGTAGCAAGGGCCAGCCGACTAGAGCATACAGGTCGCAGTGGTGAGTGGTATAAGGTGATTTGGTAACAACACGGATGGCACTGTGATAGACTGCATCCAGTTTGCTGAGTAGAGTGTTGGAAGTCATTTTGTAGATGACATCGCCGAAGTCGAGGATCGGTAGGATAGTCAGTTTTACAGGGTAAGTTTGGTGGCGTGAGTGAAGGAGGCTTTGTTGCAAAATAGAAAGCCCATTCTAGATTTGATTTTGGATTGGAGGTTAGTTAGCACAGTGTCCAAGGAAGGGCCAGAAGTATACAAAATGGTGTCGTTTGCGTAGAGGTGGATCAGGGAATCTCATGTTCTGACAAACACTGCTCTAGCTCTGTCACCTTTCACCGCAGATGTGGAAGTGCGACATTGGCGGATGCGATGGATGTAGACACATCCAATGCAGATATCTCTATCTTAAAAGTATGGATTTTGATGGGGATTATCAATCAATTATTTGGTGAGTAATTTTAAAGCATATTGAGTTTGTCCTCCCCCCAACAATACTCAAACCACCTGCGGGCCAAATTGGAACCCCTCGCAGGACATATTTTTGACACCACTGGGGTCGAGCGATCCAAGAACACATGTATCAAGATTTAAAGAAAAAAAGTGTGGACTATGCAGAATTTGCCCCTTCCACCACCCTGAAATTCACTTCTAGAATATAACCTAGTCAGCAGGCTTGTCAAACATTCTATTTTTATTTTAGCACACAATTTTTCAGGTTTTCAGGCCAGGTTTCTGAACCCAGATTAAGTGCATAGCGCTGTTTTGGCAGTATCAGAGGTAGAACTGCATTAGTGCTGCCAAATCCACAATCGGCTCCTTGTGTTGCCTTACCACAGACACTGCTAATGGATGCAGCGAAACCACACCCGAGTATATGACAAATCCCATGCAGCCAAATTAGACGTTCAAACACTCGAATTAGACTAATATGCATAAATCCCCCGATCCAAATTCAAATGAATTATGTTTCGACATTTGAGTCATTAGGCTATTTCCAACATCGATAGTGCTGTTTTGAACTTTTAACGCAGCAGGGATAATAAGTAAAGGGAGTGGTTTGTGACACACGAGAGCAGCCGCTCACCGATATGTTAGTTCATACAGCAGTTGCACCTCCAACACCGCCACATCTGCTATGTGGATGTCGGCCAACGCTGGTTAATGCTCGATCTGATTAAGTCCAGGCCTAAGCTTTCTCCCTGGACTGATAGGCATGCTCAGCTGAGAAGGTCCATTGAAAATGCTTTTAAGGCAACACAGTCAGTGTAGTCTGTGTCTGGGAAAGCGGTCCTTGGTGTTTGAATCTAACAATTTTCCTATTGTTTAATATATAGTACTGAAATGTGTGGCACTCATTAGATATGGTTGAATATAATTTGATGGATATGTACGGTACCATTACATTTTGTCATTTTTTCTGCCTATCTGTTAGACTCTTGTCGGTTTCTCTCTACAGCTGACACACAAACATGCGCACATTCGCACGTGCCAACACGCACACATACGCGCCTGCAGATGTAATAAGTTCCACTGAAATGAGAAGAAAGTTGGGGATATCAATAAATTATTTCACCCCCCCCCCCTAACATTACACCACAGTAATGTCTGTTAAATGGAGTTAGAAGATGACAACTTTATTTCTGCTGGCTGTAAATGTTTTTACTATGTGATTCTGTCCAGTGAAAAAAGAAAATCCCAAACCCCTGTCTGACTGCCTGTTTACTAACACATAAGGGACGGTTTGAAGTTTACAGAACGTGGTTCTAATTAGAGAAGGTGTAATTAATTTGAAGAGTGTTCATTTTAATTAGGCTCTGCTAACAACAAGAGGACTTTGTGTTAGAGCCGATTTCTTCCTATTTAAGAAATAAGAGCTAGGCCTACCCGTTTGACAGACAAAAGTATAGGCTGCTATCCATAGATTTGTCAGCCAATTACTCCACCCCCCCCATGGACTCTTTAAATATCTATGTGTCAGTGAAGGGTTTGGTGTGTCAAGTTAAAGCCAGTGGTATACCTACCCCTTGTAACACCATTTAAGAGAATAAAAAAGGAGCAGACTATAACAGCGCTGTAGTCCGCAATGCTTTTTGCTGTAAACAAAGTACCCGAGAAAGACGTGACTCTGATGCATATGGGGATATATTTGGGCTCTATGACATTCAGAGATTGAGTTACAACCTTTTATAGTCAAGGAGATATATAATGTATTTATAAAAGGCTACTTTCTTCTCAGACCCACAAATGCAATGATAGATTCATACAATGTTTTTTTGAAAGGAGATATTTTTTACCCCTACCCTTGTCCATGGTGGTCTGCAAACCCACAACCTTCTGACCAGCAGCACTATATAAATTACCCCTACCCTTGTCCATGGTGGTCTGCAAACCCACAACCTTCTGGCCAGCAGCACTATATAAATTACCCCTACCCTTGTCCATGGTGGTCTGCAAACCCACAACCTTCTGGCCAGCAGCACTATATAAATTATCCCTACCCTTGTCCATGGTGGTCTGCAAACCCACAACCTTCTGTCCAGCAGCACTATATAAATTACCCCTACCCTTGTCCATGGTGGTCTGCAAACCCACAACCTTCTGGCCAGCAGCTCTATATAAATTTCCCCTACCCTTGTCCATGGTGGTCTGCAAACCCACAACCTTCTGGCCAGCAGCACTATATAAATTACCCCTACCCTTGTCCATGGTGGTCTGCAAACCCACAACCTTCTGGCCAGCAGCACTATATAAATTACCCCTACCCTTGTCCATGGTGGTCTGCAAACCCACAACCTTCTGGCCAGCAGCACTATATAAATTACCCCTACCCTTGTCCATGGTGGTCTGCAAACCCACAACCTTCTGGCCAGCAGCTCTATATAAATTACCCCTACCCTTGTCCATGGTGGTCTGCAAACCCACAACCTTCTGGCCAGCAGCACTATATAAATTACCCCTACCCTTGTCCATGGTGGTCTGCAAACCCACAACCTTCTGGCCAGCAGCACTATATAAATTGTCACTTTGCCATGTAATGTTTGCACATTGTCATGTAATGTTTAAAACAGCATATCTATTGCTCTGGTCTGTCCTATAAGTGAGGGTTAATGGTAGGCATGTTCTCTGGAATCCACTTCATGTTTTAATTATTACTTTGGGTAGAGGGGAGGGTCACTTGTTCTTTTTTCAAGTGTTCAGGGACGGTCGGATAAAATATATTTTACTGAAAGGAGGGCCATCCATTTTCATTTTAGTGAGTTCTGATTTTCTCCAAGTACAACCTACTATAAATATCGTACGGGTATTTCACTGAGTGGTATATGAAAAGACACAGTCATACAAGTATGTTGTGCATGGTTGCCATTGTATGTGAACACCTGCTCGTCAAACATCTCATTCCAAAATCATGGGCATTAATATGGAGTTGGTACCCCCTTTGCTGCTATAACAGCCTCCACTCCTCTGGGAAGGCTTTCCACTAGATGTTGGAACATTGCTGCGGGGACTTGCTTGCATTCAGTCACAAGAGCATACGTTAGGCCGGGCACTGATGTTGGGCGATTAGGCCTGACTTGCAGTCGGCGTTCCAATTCATCCCAAAGGTGTTCGATGGGGTTGAGGTCAGGGCTCTGTGCAGGCCAGTCAAGTACACCAATCTCGACAAACCATTTCTATATGGACCTCGCTTTGTAAACAGGGGCATTGTCATGCTGAAACAGGAAAGGGCCTTTCCCAAACTATTGCCACAAAGTTGGAATCACAGAATCATTTAAAATGTAATTTTATGCTGTAGCGTTAAGATTTCCATTCACTGAAATTAAGGGGCCTAGCCCGAATCATGAAAAACAGCCCCAGAATAGTAATCTTCCTCCACCAAACTGTACAGTTGGCACTATGCATTGGGGCAGGTAGTGCTCTCCTAATATCCTCAAACCCAGATTCGTCTATCAGATTGCCAGATGGTGAAGCGTGATTCATCACTCCAGAGAAGGCTTTTCCACTGCTCCAGATTCCAATGGTGGTGAGCTTTACACCACTCGGTGGTAGCATTCTGTGAGCTTGTGTGGTCTACCACTTCGCAGCTGAGCTGTTGTTGCTCCTAGACATTTCCCCTTCACAATAACAGCACTTACAGTTGACCGGAGCAACTCTTGCAGGGCAGAAATTTAACGAACTGACTTGTTGGAAAGGTGGCATCCTATGACGGTGCCACATTGAAAGTCACTGAGCTCTTCAGTACTGGCCATTCTACTGCCATTGTTTGTCTGTGGAGATTGCAAGGCTGTGTGCTCGATTTTATACACCTGTCAGGAACAGGTGTGGCTGAAATAGCCGAATCCAATCATTTGAAGGGCTGTCAGTGCATTCAGAAAGTATTTAAACCCGTTACTTTACAGAGTTAAATGATTTTCCACATCAATCTACACACAATACCTCATAATGACAAAGCAAAAGTAGGTTTTTAGAATTTTTTTACAAATGTATTTAAAGAACCCACTGATATATTAAATTTACATAAGTATTCAGACCCTTTGCTATGTGACTCGAAATTGAGCTCAGGTGCATCCTGTTTCCATTGATCGTCCTTGAGATGTTTCTACAACTTGATTGGAGTCCACCTGTGGTAAATTCAACTGATTGGATATGATTTGGAAAGGCTCACACCTGCCTATATAAGGTCCCACAGTTTACAGTGCACGTCAGAGGAAAAACCAAGCCATGAGGACAAAGGAATTGTCTGTAGAGCTCCGAGACAGGATTGTGTTGAGGCACAGATCTGGGGAAGGGTACCAAAATATTTCTGCAGCATTGAAGGTCTCCAAGAACACACTGACCCCCATCATTCTTAAATGGAAGAAGTTTGGAACCACCAAGACTCTTCCTAGAGCTGGCCGCCCGGCCACACTGAGCAATTGGGGGAGAAGGGCCTTAGTCAGGGACATGACCAAGAACCCGACGGTCACTCTGACAGAGCTCAAAAGTTTGTCTGTGGAGATGGGAGAACCTTCCAGAAGGACAACCATCTCTGCAGCACTCCAACAATCAGGCCTTTATGGTAGAGTGTCCAGACGGAAGCCTCTTGGAGTTTACCAAAAGGTACCTAAAGGATTCTCAGACATGGGAAATAAGATTATCTGGTCGGATGAAACCAAGATTGGGCTCTTTGGCCTGGATGTCAAGCATGAGGTCTGGAGGAAAACTGGCACACAGGCAAGACAACGCAGGAGTGGCTTCGGGATAAGTCTCTGAATGTCCTTGAGTGGCCCAGACAGAGCCCGGACTTGAACCCGATCTAACATCTCTGGAGAGACCTGAAAATAGCTGTGCAGTGATGCTCCCCATCCAACCTGAGAGAGCTTGAGAGGATCTGCAGAGAAGAATGGGAGAAACTCCCCAAATACAGGTGTGCCAAGCTGTATCCAAGAAGACTCGAGGCTGTAATCGCTGACAAAGCTGCTTCAACAAAGTACTGAGTAAAGGGTCTGATTACCTATGTAAATGCAATATTTTTTAAACATTTGCTGACATTTCTAAAAACCTGTTTTTGCTCCTATCATTATGGGGTATTTATTGTGTGTAGATTGATGAGGGGATAAAATGGTTGAATCAATTTTAGAATAAGGTTGTAACGGTACAAAATGTGGATAAAAGTCAAGGGTAGGGAAAATACTTTCCGAAAACACTGTATATTTGGTTACGTGATCTTCCACGACATTGATTCAGCTAACTTTAGTAAACAAGCACCATTGTGAGAAGTGGCAGAGCGAAGCTCCGGTGCGCTCAGGTAGCTCTATATGCCTGCAGTCAGCTGCCCTGAATGAGTAATTGAAGCACACCTAACCTTCTCTTTTGCCTGGTGCAGAAACGAGAGATCACATATGTGAGGCTGTTTTATGAAAATCTGAGAATATTTGGTTGGGTATGCAGTACGTAAGCAACTGCTGCCCCTCGTGTTGAGTTGTGATTTGTTGTGGCCCCTACCCCCATCAAAGTTGCCCATCCCTGGCCTATGACATTGGCCTACGTCTCGTCTTGCGTTACACAGCATATCAGATCTCAACTGTTTAACATCACCAGTAGGCTAGGCTACCACATCCCTATAATATACTGTATATCGTTTTATAAGTGAGTATTGTGTCTAGGCAACTGAAATAATCGTAATTTACAAAATTTTAAATTCAGGCTGTAACACCAAAATGTGGAAAAATTCAAGGGGTGTGAATACTTTCTGAATGCACCGTAAATTCCTTAAAAAGGGCAGCCCCCCCCCCCCCCCCCCCCCCCCCCACACACACACCTTGGGCCAATCAGAGTAATTTTGTAAATGCCAGATCTCCATGGCAAGATACATAATTCACCCTAGTTTACAGTCCCTTTCCTGATTTCATTGTGGGGGACAATGAAATAATAGGATACATTTACAAACGTGCAGATATTCAATTAAAATCAGTGAAGCAGGAGATATTTCTCTCTCTCTTTGATGACTATGTAGAAGCAGTACAGAGACATAGCTAAAACTGTGTGTGTGTGTGTTTGTGTGTGAGAGTATGTATGGCCACAAGGAGAGTAGATAATTGTCCCATTAATTGTTTTCCTATTTGGGCGTGGAGGAAGCCGACAGTAATCCATTAGCTCTGCTCTTTGGTGGCTTTGACTCGCTGTCTCTTTCATATCAAATGCGATCTGGAATAGATGGTGGATAACGGGAAGAACTATGGCGAAGATTAAGATAACAATGTCTGCATCCCAAATGGCACCCACCCTATTCCCTATTATGCGGCCAGGCCAGGGCCTATGGTCAGAAGTAGTGCACTATATAGTGAAAAGGGTGCCATTTGGGATGCACGCAATAACAATACTGATAGATGGTGATAGTGGAGGGGTGATTGCAGTGATGGTGACGACTAGTATGAGGGTGGTGATGATAAGAATGATAATGGGGGATAAAAATGATGATGACTTTGATGATGATGACTTTGATGATAATGGCCGTAACGGCAATGACAATATAAGAGGAAGGCGATGGGAGATACTGACCAAACGGATGGCAACGTAAAGCCAAAGAAAGACAAGCGAAGAGACGGGAATAAGAAACAAACCAATCGCTCTAAAATAAACTACAGCTTAAAGTTGACAGGGCAGCCGAAGCAATGACATAATTGTAACAAATCGTATTCTGCAGGGAACGTAACGGTGCTTATTTCCAAACTATGGCCTCCACTGAACAATAAGTCTATATTTCCATATTTCCATATTTCATATGGGACCCATCTTGTACCTTCTGCTGATTCCTCATCTGTGTGACACAACATGGTGGTGTAATCTCTCCCTTTCACCTTCCACTGTTGTATTGTAAATGAATTGTATTGTCAAAATAGCACATCTCATCTCAAAAAAGGTTCCACTTCTTATAAAGTTAGGTGAGAAAACAATCAAAAGAAGCAGAGCAGAAGATCTTAGGATTTAATAGGTAAGCGTTCGAGTGACAAGCACACAATGCACACAGAGTTCTCTGTCTAGCAAAATCAAACCTGTAACCTAAACATTTAATTGAAGAAAAAAAAAATCTTCAAATCAACACAGAACTACATCTAGCAAATACATTATCTACAAAATGTACACGAAGTTGAATCAGGAGCTTTCATAATACGATAAATTCATCCAATAGTCCACACACTCAGTTTGTCAGTGTACCTTGTTTGGGTGTGTGTGAAGCCAGGAAGATAAAGCATTGGTAAAAGTATTTTTAAGGTTACAAAATGCCGATACTTTTCCCAAAATGCCTAGGTTTTCCAGAATCCAGGTTAGAAGATTGCTGCAATCAGCAGGGAATAAACAGGAAATATGTGAATCCTTCCACCAGACTTTCAGGAAAGTTTTGAAACCCTAGTAATAATCCAATCAGGGAGTGGTTTATTGTACTGACCTGTCGATGATTCCACACATGTCAATCTGCAGGTCGCTGTAGTTTCCTATCAGCATCTGTTGCACCTTGATCAGATCCACAGCATTGTTATCCACATGGATGTGTCTCATACAACCTTGGAACACGTTGAAAGGGTTTCTGCATTCCTGGTTATTCTTGCTATCCGGGCAACCTGTGTTAGACCAAACGCCATCAATCAATAGCCATTCCCTAGTAGGACTTACAGAAGACAGGTGGCCATTACCCCATGATAAAGAATTGTATAGATATGTGGTATCATATATGAATGTACATTGTTCATACAGTAGCGAAGCAGAGTATCTTCATGATCGTCTAGAAAAAATACCATACAGCGCAAGTCAAGCTCAAGGCCAAGTGTTGAACACAGGAGATTTTCTAAGCATTAGTGTTATTCTGCCTGGTTTCGAGTGTGTTTAGACCGTGGACATTGAGCTGGTGCTGCCTGCCTGCTTGGCTCTCTGGTTACACTGCTGGCTAAAGGTAATTAAATGGCATGACAAGCCTGCTGAAGAGCCTTTGCTGAGAGGAGGCGAGGAGGGGGACAGAAAGACCAGCTCAGAAGCAGAACTGATGGAGAAATGAAGGGCGCTAAAGATGAGAAGGATGATGAGGAGGAGCAAGAGGAGGAGGGGAGGAGAGGCGAGAAGAGAGGAGGACAGAGAGAACAGCTCAGAAGCAGAACAGAGAGAACTGAGAAGAGCTAAAGAGATGGAAGAGGAGGATTAGGAGGAGGAGAGGTGAGAGGGACAGAGAGAGCAGCTCAGAAGCCAAACAGAGAAACACTGCTCTAAAGGAAGCTAAATTGGAGGAGGACAGATCCTGCAGTCTGGTTAAGAAGTTATATGCTTCTTTGCACTAAGCCCTGAGATCAAACACTACTGGTCCAATTCAAATCTTGATACATTTATGCACCAACAGTAGTCAAAGTTACACTTGCCTATCTAACTACAATTAGGGTTAGTCCTTGGAAATCCAAGCAGTATTTACACTTAGGGCCCAGAGTTTTTCCTGGTCATGTGACACAGTCAGGAAAAACTTGGGGTCTAATGTCTGATGTAAGTGTGTTGCTCTCTCTTACCTCCAAAGAAGAGGTTGTTTCCTGACACCACAGGGAAAGATGGGCTGGCATGAGCTGTGGAGCTTTCCTCTTTATCCACAGTGATGGTCAGACGACCTCTTCTTGCAGTCAGGTCTACTGAATGCCACTGGCCGTCGTTCAGACCAAACCCTATAGACAGAACATACACAACAACAATGTGCAAGAGTCAGCGTTTCAAAACAGTAAGCTGCTCTCAGATAACTCGATATTCCCGTATAACAAAGTCTTAGGGCGCAACAAGGACGTTTTACTTTTACAGTGATTAGCTATCTAGGGTAATAAGACTATTTCCTGAAATAAAAACAGCACATGGAACACAAAAAATAAAACGTCAACCAGATGTTACTATTGATCTGACCTGTGACAACGTCCAGTAGGATCCTGCCAGCCTTGTGTATCTGCAGCCTGACTCTGGTCTCGCTCAGGTAGAGCCACAGGCTCCCCACCTGCTGCTGGAGGTCAAAGGTTAACAGAAGGCCCGCTCTGTTCCAGGTCCGGAACTGCAGGCTGATCGCCACACCAACCGCCACCAAGGCAACCCCACCGCCACCGGCGTCTCTCTGCTGTAGAGCTGCACCCGGCAACTGGAGGAAACTCTGGGCGCCAGCGAACGTCACTGGGACGGAGACCGGCTCAGCACAAGTAAAGGTCACATTGCCCTAAAGAAGCAAAAAAAATCGATAATAATATTGAAATATGAAAAACATAAATATGAATTAGACCTCAGCAAGAAGATGAAATAAAGCTAAGGGACATCTGACCTGAGTAAATCGGGAATAGCAATAGAAGAGATCGAGCTAATCAGCTACATTTCCTGAAGGAGGGCATAATACATATTATCATAATGAGAGTCCTCAAACTTATAGTGACATGGTCTCAGGACATTAGCAGAGCAAACAAAGAGGACTGGTGTCAAAAGCTAAACTGGCTAAACCATACTGAGCGCTGCGCTCAACCATTGTTTTGCTTCAGCTAAAACAACGGTGAGCACAGCATTCAGTTAGGATTTAAACAGGTTAGTTAAATGCAGATTTCTGAAGTAATGACTGCAGGCTGTCTGTGAGTCTGAGAGTACGGTTTGGACATCTAGTATGTTGGCCATTGTTGTTGGATACTGGTAGAAATGAAGGTTTCATGGTCCCTTGCTGAGGCAGCAAAAGTGATGTATTACAGTACTGTCTAGCCCAAAGGGATATCAGGGAGGTATCTTTATAGCGGTTTGGCTTTGCTGTTCAGTAACTGCAAGAGGGAAACAGTAGCAGTCAAAGTGATATGCAGCAACACATGTAGTGTAAAGTGCTTACAGTGTGTTACAGTACTGAACAGAAACTTCAGGCCCAGAAAAATGACAAAGAAAATGTTATGTCCTTAAAGTATAATCCTTTGGCTGGCTGTCTTTCTTTATTTTAAAAAAAATGAAATCATTACCCTCATTAACATCCTTATTACATTTAAACAAACAAATGTCTCATCTCTGGCTACTGATAATCCCTTTTTTAGATTGAGGGTGTGTACTCTTTTCAGTGCAAAACCTAAAAATCTTTTCCACACGGATGATTTCTCATTTCTCCCTACTTCATGTTGGAGTGGTTAATGTAATCATTTACAAGATGGAAATGTGTTCAGGAGAGAGCTAAATACCACCTAGAGGGATTTAGCTCCACAAAAGAAGACTCTGCTCCCTATCTCATCATGGATTTGTTGAATTAATTAATGGACCAATCAACATGAAAATAACCCATTTTTGTATTGAGTAGGGCTGTGACGGTCATAGCATTTTAGATGACGGTATTTGGCCAGCAAATTAACAATGTCACCGTAATAACTTTTTGAATAGCATTCTTTCATTTTTATTTACTTAATTTTTACTCCGCTCTTGACTGCGGGGGCTGGCAATCTTTCAGACAATTGAGAAACAGATGTACGATCTCGTTTAAGAAAACCTTTGGACACTGTTGTGGAATGATCAGAATTAGTTGGGTAACATAGATAAGATGTGTTATTTTCATGATATGCTTATGAGTTATTTCTCATAAGAATGTATTTTGTTGTACTATAGTGGTGGCCATTGGCAGTTATCTGTTCTATGTCAGGACTAAGTTGCATGGGCCACAGAGAGGGGAGAGGTCAAGGGGTCATCATGTGTAAACATATCTTTTCTGTGTGCCAGTGACTCCCTAATTTTCTCATGGGGGGAAAGGAGGGTGACAGTGTCTGGAATCATTCTATGCTCCCTCTTTGTTGACCTATAGGGTCACTCTCCTCTCCGTGAGTTTGTCCTCTGATTGGTTGTATTTAGAATTGGTTCTATCTAAATGACAATTTGATATATATCATAGGGTGGGGGTAATGTCTTGGTACCATTTTGTACCAAGGACGAGATAAAAGCTTTGTTTAGGAGACCAAACTGAATGATAATTTATAGCCCACTCTGTCTGACTAGGGGATATTCTCTCTGAAGTAAGGTTTTTTCTTTGTAAGTTCCTAAGACATGTGTTTTGTCATGTCGTCTAGAAGGGGTGGATCTTTGCTACAAAGGATCCCATTTGCCATTGTGTGAGGCACTATCAACTTTTCATTAGAGATACTGAAATGTTGAAAGTCAAAATGCTATTGCAAAAGCTTAATTATTATTAAAGGTAAAGATTAAGCATAACTCTGACTCGTGTGATTTGCTCTCTCATCAGTTGGTAATTAAGGAAGTTTCCACGACAACACACCAACTCATTCAAGGGTTTTTCTTTATTTTTACTGTTTTGAAAACTATTAAATAACATATGGAATCATGTAGTAACCAAAAAAGTGTTAAACAAATCTAAATATATTTTATATATGAGATTCTTCAAAGTGAGGCTATTAATCATCATTTTTATCTCGGCAGGCTTTTTAAACGGTGGTTTAATTGACCCTGGTCAGTCAATCAGCCTCTAGCTGACTCAACGGTTAACCTGTCAACTTCATAGTTCATCTTTATTTTAATTTCAACAATTTACTACAGTGATGTGTTCGATGCCTTGCTTAAGATTGAGGTAATAAAAAAAACCCGCTGGGGCTGATATGCTTGATCCATTTTTGCTGCAGCCCCTCCCCCCCTTGATTGCTGAATCATTAACCCATATTTTGTATCTGACGAATATATCTGGTACTAAATAATTATTGGCCTATTTCTAAACATTAATTGCCTCGCTAAATTATTAGAATCCTTGATTAATTCTCAGCTGAGAACTTTCATATCTTTGAAATCTATTCTAAAATGAATATCAGTCGGGTTTTAGACCAGGTCATAGCACTATCACTGCTGCATCCCTAGTTACAAATGATGTGGTTAACTGTATGGATAAAAGGCAACATTTTGCCCTCTTCATTGACCTGTCAAAGGCATTCGAAACTGTTGATCACTCACTGCTAATACAGAGGCTTTTCTCAATTGGCCTAGATCAGCCTGCACATAAATGGTTTAAAAATGACTTGACAGAAGGATCTCAGTGTATATCTACAGAAGGTGTTAAATCAGGGTTCCTCGATATTATGAAAGGTGTCCCGTAGGGATCGATTCTGAGTCCTGTAGTTTTTAATATTTACATTAACAATATTGACTTGTCTCTAAAAAATTGTAACCTGCATTGTATGCCGATGATACTGTTTTGAACGCTATTGCCCTCAGTCTGCCTTTATAGTATTCCAGAAAAACTTTATTGACCTGAAATTAGTACTGGATGCCGGTAAAACAAAGTATATGTTATTCTCTAGAGCACATAAAAAAATAAGTCAGATGATTTAAGCATATGTAGTTTGGATGGTGTACATATTGATCGTGTGTCCCTGCTTACAAATATCTAAGCGTCTGGATAGATGAAAAGCTGTCTTTTAAAAAAGCATATTGACGACTTAGTTAAGAAGCTGAGAATAAAAACGGGCTTCTATAGAAATCTTGTTAAATAGCAGAAAGCAGATTATTCAATCGATGGTCCTAGACTGTGGCCACATCTATATGAACGCAGCTGCCACGTCGTTAAAGCCGTTAGCATTTATCATATTGCTTTATTACCGGCAACATTTTTAGTACTCATCACTGCATTCTATATCAGAAAAGCCCTCTTTGATGTCCAATAGTCCCATAATATCATTACTAAACTTTAGACATACAAGTTACCACATGGACGGCTAACTCTGGAAATGACTTTTGTCTCTACTGAGTTAGGTAAATCAGCTTTTTGATTTGATTATTATTATTATTTATAAACTTGATGTTCTGGTGCCTCTAGGGCGATTCAGAACGCTGACTAAGGACCTTATTATTGTTTTTTTATGACCGTGTTTTTCCTTTCTGCTTTCATTTTTGATGTGTTTAATTTCAGTCATTTATGTCATTCAGGGCTCACCTGTTAAATCAACATTGGTCTCAGCATGAGATCAAATAAAGGTGAAATAAAATGTAAGTATTCTAAATCCTAATTCAATGCATCAGTTAACATCATTTGGAAAAAAACATTCTACACGATCATGGACATGTTTTCATCACAATACCAGGCAGCCATTGTGAGTGTACCCATGAGTTTACCAGTCACATTGTCAGGGTTAGAGGTTCCAAGACAGTTTTAATAATTCTATTTCTGTGCGCTACTGCATTGTGGGAGAAACCAAAGACTTGTTTGCTTGTTTCAGAAAGTAAGTAACAAAGTTTCTTCATGTTGTGGCAGAAATAGACTCAACTGCAAAAATGCCTGACCGTCCCGTCATCAGTCAGCTGTTAGCTTTCTTGGGGGGGGGGGGGGGGGGGCAGCCCTAGTGTTGACTACAACAGCTGTCCCGTATATACACACACAACTCTTTGTCAGGTTAAAGCAGGGTGCAAACACCTTCCAAACCTCAAACAGTAGAGGATGTTTCTTATTTTCCAATGCAACTCCAAAGAATACAGCTCAATATATACATCACCTGACCTGGGCTCAAATATCTGTTCTTTTTTAAATACATTATTCCACTTGTTCTATTGTCACAGCCAGTCAAACTCAATCAAGGTCAACTACTGTATTTGAAAGAAAACAAATACTACTTGAAACCAGGTAGGAGGATACGCACAGTACAAACCATCCAAAGTTCCCCAGGGTCGTATTCTCTAAACACCAAACAGATGAAAACGGATTTTAAACGGGAAGGGACAACCTGAACTAGTGCACACCTGAAAACTTTTTCCGATGTGTACTATACCAGAACCTCCAACAGCACACATTATTGTTGTAGACAAACTCAATGAGAGCTTGATGATTAGTTGACAAATTGAATCAGGTGTGCTTCTCCGGAGCTATAACAAAAATGTGTGCTGTTGGGGGTACTGGAGGACTGGAGTTGGGAAACACTGCACTATACGACCAAGGCTGAGGTAACATACCGTGATGGAGACCTTCTGGCGCTGCTTGGCCAGATCATTGACGTTCACCTCATTCCAGAGAAGGTTCTCAAGACACCCATGGAAGTTCCTCCTGGACAGAACCATCTGTGTTCCATGGCACTGGACGCCACCAAAGCTTATCTTGTGAAAGAACATCCAGCCAATGTTAACATGCTAAAATGTTCTTACCTACATTATCATGACAAGCGACTATGACATAGGAACATGCTTGAACTAGTGGTGATAGAATAGGATTGGAAGTGGTTCATCAATGACCGATATTTAGGAAGTAATAAAAGGCCAAGTAAAGTAAGTCACTATCACATTAAAGTAAAGTGAAGTAATGATCAGATGTTGTGTATTTAGGTAGGGTCAACAATGGCACTGTACACATAACTGTCTCAGTAGGTCTTACATAGACTATGACCAGAAGTGAATTGTGTTTCAATTTCAATAGAAAAAGATTTTCAACTCCCATTTATTGAAAACAGTCTAGAAATATTACATGGAGGTCGGGTAAACCTTTAACTGAAATGGGCTAAATCAGGTGCACGCAGAGTGTTTCTTGGTAGTCTTAAACAAATCTACTTTGAAACAAAAATCTACACCTCACACACATGGTTATGGGCTTAAAGAAGGAAGATACCATGTCAGATAGAGCTGAAATGTACACAACTTTGAGTTTGAATCCCAATATTACACTTTATATACATCACAGAAGACAAATATAACAAAACTGTTTGACATAGAAATAGAGGATTTTGGCATAAAGATAAAATACAAATGTATTAATGAAATTATGAAAAATGTTAACATTTCTCCCATGAGGCCACTTGAGGGCAATTTGGTAATTTGACTGTTATTGATTAGAATATTATTTTGGATGGCCTTGGATGAATCACTCTTGTAGGGAATTCAGTGGCTATTAGACATCCGTTATAGAAAGCTATAACTCTATTACATATACGTTTTATTGTTTGTGTGTGTGTCTCCTGTGTGTGTCTCCCCTGTGTGTGTACGTTGTACAGTATCTGTGAGCACATCTGTTGGAGACAAATGGAGCATGCTATTTGGGAAAGCATGAGAGAACGCAGGAATGGCTTTGTGTGTGTGTGTGTGTGTGTGTGTGTGTGTGTGTGTGTGTGTGTGTGTGTATCTGTGGAATGATTTGAGGAACAGATCACATACAACACACCTCGTTTATCTCAAAAGGACTGAGTTCTGCAGGGACCTGGATCTGCTGAGTGCTTTTATCCACAGTGAAGTTGACATGGCCGCTAACACGCTCGATGGCTACATGGTGCCAGTGCAGGTCATCTAGAAGACTACCCAGTGACACGACCGTGTGGCTCTCAGGACCAGTAGAGGCACCTTTACCTAGAATACAACACAGAGTCTGGTAGAAGTGAAAGTGTTCTCCTTTCTAGGCCAAGCAATGCTAGAATAAGGAATGTTTCCAGCAGTGGAGACTGGTGAGGGGAGGATGGTTCATAGTTATGACTGGAATGGAACAAACAGAATGGTATCGTATACATGGAACCCATGTTTTTGATGTGTTTGATACCATTCCAGCTATTAATATGAGCTCGCCCTCCCAGGTAAAGTGCCACAAGCAACAACTGGTTTTCAGTGTTTAGGTCACCACATACTGAAATATTCAAGAGATACAAATAGCAGTAAGAGAGGCGCCAGTCAACTACTCAATCTATCAAGCAACATGACTTCCAAGCAGTTAACCGAAGTGACTCAGGGAAAAACAGTTGAATAGTGCCAAGATCTTGACTGCTCATTGTTTCAATGTTTTAAACTACAATAGACAGTTAATTGAACCTCAGACAGGAGATTTATGTGCGCCCTAGTCCCTACACAGTGCACTAATTTTGACCAGAGCCCATAAAACACGTGCTCTGCATAAGGAATAGGGTTCATTTGAGAATCAAACAGAGGCAACAACATCATTAACAGAGATTGCATGCTGCACGGACCTCTGGAAATTACGAATGTGTGTCACTTTAACACATTAATTATGTAGATGTTATTTGTATGATGTCAGATTAGTTTAGAAGAGATGGGGATGGGGCACGATGAAGAGGTTTTGAGGGCGAGCCTCACAAACAAATAAATATCAGTTTATTGGTATTGATTAACTGAGCTGCAAACTTATTCCGTCACCAAGGCAGTGTGGCCTATACCTAGGGTGCCTCCCAAATAGCCCTATTGACTATTTAGAGCATTACTTTTGACCAGGTCCAATAGAGCTCTGGTCAAAAGTAGTGCACTACTGTACAAAGGGAGTAGGGTGCTCTAAGGCCCACAATAATCCCCATGAGCAGATGTGAGGGAGGAGTCTCGTGGCAGAGTTAGAGTCTTAAAAACACATTATTTTGCTCTGGTGTCAAACTTTAACAACTCTCCTCGTGATCAATCTTTCAGAGGGTAAGATTGGACGAGGTTGTCGCTATCTCACAGTGTCAAGATCTAAGCACGGATAACTTTGTAATTAAGAGCAGTGCTGTTATAAACAGGACTTCCAAAACCCAGGATACATCCCAAATGGTACCCTTTTGACCAAGACCCATTTGAGACACAACATTTAAATAAACCATGCTGGTGAACATCTGCTCGGGTACAGTGATGTTAAAGAAGACATTTTGGGGATAGAAATAGAAAAATAGATGACAACGAGCAAACAGCAAGGTACAGCATCTTTCTACAAATTATATATTCTACACAAAGTCATTTGTTGAGACGGCCATCTGAAAACAGCCTTTTTTATGTTCAGGTAGGTGCCAAAAGAAAAGAAAAGAAAAGCTTAAATGCACCTTGGCATAGATTCTACAAGTGTCTGGAACTCTATTGGGGGGATGAGAAACCATTTTTCGAAGAGAAATTCCAGAATTAATTTTGTTGATGGGAAAACGCTTTCTCGGGCAATGCTCCAGAATGTCCCGTAAGGGTTAAATTGTTTTATTGGTTAACATCGTTTTCCTGCTCATCAAATCATTCAGGTACCACTCGTGTCCTGTGGATGGGGGCATTGTCATCCTATGGGGGCATAGCCATGGTAGCCAAAATAATGGCCAAAATAATAACCCTAAGCATAATGGGATGTTAATTGCTTAATCAACTCAGGAACCACACCTGTGTGGAAGCACATGCATTCAACATACTTTCAATATACATTTACTCAATTGTTTCCATTATTTTATCAGTTACCTGTATATGTCTGCTGTTGACCAAGGAAATGCAGAGCTCTTATATAAAGAGGCAACCATAAAAGCCATAACTCTCCGTTGATGGGGTAGCGAATGCTTTGTGTCTGAAAGATCTGGTTATTTAATGTCATTATATTTGCTGGAGAATAAACTGGAATACTCAGGGGGACAGCCTGAAAAGAGCATAATTTAATTGTATTTATGCAATTACGTCGTTTGCTGCAACTTTAAATCAGATTAAATAATCATATCTGGAGATGTAGGATCTTAATTAGATATTTTGTTGCTGAGAATGGTCCTGCAAAGCAGGAAATGCAAACTAGCGTGTTTGTGTTTCAAAAAGGCTTCTAAAGTTTGTAATTTCCACTTAGAAATGTCAGACTTGATTTTCCCCAACTAAAAATGTATAAACACCTACACAAATGTCCATTAATTATAATCCACATAATAATTCAAATTTCCTGTTGCTGCATGATTATGTTCCTGCTGTAGCAAATTGGCTCAAATTCAGAAGTAGGATCTTAATTAGATACAGTTTGCTACAGCAGGAAAATAATCCTGCAGGTCTACATCAGATGCTGGTGGAAGGAGCTATAGGAGGATGGGCTCCTCCCACCAGCCTCCTCTGGTCTACATGTATCATTGACAGAAAGGTTAAAGTCATTAAGAATGATGAAGGCAAGGCTTGTTGCCATATAATTGCTCTGACTAGGTTTATAGACTGCGGGTCTCAAAAAAAAGACTGCCGGTCTCAAAATTACAAATACAAATGTATTAAATACAAAAATTGGCTATCGAAAATTGTGAAAAATAAAAAAGCATACCAGTTTTATTTAAGATCCAAAAAATTGACAGCTGCACCATACAGGTTGCAAAATAGTTTGGGAATAGATTTTCGTTGTACCACAAAGGCACGCCAGATTCAAAACTTAGAATCTTTCACTTTAATTATACAAAAGTCTTGCAACCAATAGAATACATGAAGGATACAACCATCGCAGCTCTGCAGAATCAATAGATCACTTCTTTTGGTACTTCCCATATGAAACTTGGTTTTGGTCGCATGTTCAGGAATGGCTGAAAAACTGCAACATTTACTTGGTGCTAACTTTGCAAATGGCACTGCTGGGTGACTTGAAAAGTAAAAGTCAATTGATCAATAATATAATACTCTTAGTAAAATGTTGTCTCTTTAATTTACAATCAGTAGAAACTATGAGAATAGAAAGGGGCAGAATTTTTGTGACACGTCACAACACAGTGGAGAAATATATGGCAGATAGAAATCAAAACTGGATGGTCTTGAGATAGATGGGAGGGGTTGAGGGTATTTCTTAATTTCACCTTTATTTAACCAGGTAGGCTAGTTGAGAACAAGTTCTCATTTGCAACTGCGACCTGGCCAAGATAAAGCGTAGCAATTCGACACATACAACAACACAGAGTTACACATGGAATAAACAAAACATACAGTCAATAATACAGTAGAACAAAAGAAAACAAAAAGTCTATATACAGTGAGTGCAAATGAGGTAAGTTAAGGAAATAAATAGGCCATGGTGGCGAAGTAATTACAATATAGCAATTAAACACTGGAATGGTAGATCGGCAGAAGATGTGCAAGTAGAGATACTGGTGTACAAAGGAGAAAAATAAATAAATAAATACCAGTATGGGGATGAGGTAGGTAGATAGATGGGCTGTTTACAGATGGGCTATGTACAGGTGCAGTGATCTGTAAGCTGCTCTGACAGCTGGTGCTTAAAACTAGTGAGGGAGATGTGAGTCTCCAGCTTCAGAGATTTTTGCAATTCGTTCCAGTCATGGGCAGCAGAGAACTGGGAGGAAAGACGACCAAAGGAGGAATTGGATTTTGGGGTGACCAGTGAGATATACCAGATGCAGCGCGTGCTACGAGTGGGTGCTGCTATGGTGACCAGTGAGCTGAGATAAGGCGGGGCTTTACCTAGCAGAGACTTGTAGATAACCTGTAGCCAGTGGGTTTGGCGACGAGTATGAAGCGAGGACCAACAAACGAGAGCGTACAGGTCGCAATGGTGGGTAGTGTATGGGGCTTTGGTAACATAACGGATGGCACTGTGATAGACTGCATCCAATTTGTTGAGTAGAGTGGTGGAGGCTATTTTATAGATGACATCACCAGAGTCGAGGATCGCTGGGATGGTCAGTTTTATGAGGGTATGTTTGGCAGCATGAGTGAAGGATGCTTTGTTGCGATATAGGAAGCCAATTCTAGATTTAATTTTGGATTGGAGAGTCTGGAAGGAGAGTTTACAGTCTAACCAGACACCCAGGTATTTGTAGTTGTCCACGTATTCTAAATCAGAGCCGTCCAGAGTAGTGATGCTGGACGGGTGAGCAGGTGCGGGCAGTGAACGATTGAATAGCATGCATTTAGTTTTACTTGTGTTTAAGAGCAGATGGATGCCATGGAAGGAGAGTTGTATGGCATTGAAGCTCGTCTGGCGGTTAGTTAACACAGTGTCCAAGGAGGGGCCAGAAGGATACAGAATGGTGTCGTTTGCGTAGAGGTGGATCAGAGAATCACCAGCAGCAAAACCAACATCATTGATGTATACAGGAAAGAGAGTCGGCCCGAGAATTGAACCCTGTGGCACACCCAGAGACACTGTCAGAGGTCCAGACAACAGGCCCTCCGACACTGAACTCTATCAGAGAAGTAGTTGGTGAACCAAGCGTGGCAATCATTTGAGAAACCAAGGCTGTTGAGTATTGAGTCTGCCAATAAGAATGTTGTGATATACAGAGTCGAAAGCCTTGGCCAGGTCAATGAATACTGTTGCACAGTAATGTCTCTTATCGATGGCGGTTATGATGTCGTTTAGAACCTTGAGCGTGGCTGAGGTGCACCCATGACCAGCTCTGAAACCAGATTGCATAGCGGAGAAGGTATGGTGGGATTCGAAATGGTCAGTAATCTGTTTGTTAACTTGGCTTTCAAGGACCTTAGAAAGACAGGGTAGGATGGATAGAGGTCTGTAGCAGTTTGGGTCTAGAGTGTCACCCCCTTTGAAGAGGGGGATTACCGCAGCAGCTTTGCAGTTTTTGGGAATCTCAGACGATACGAAAGAGAGTAGAACAGGCTAGTAATAGGGGTTGCAACAATTTCGGCAGATAAGTTTAGAAAGAGAGGGTCCAGATTGTCTAGCCCGGCTGATTTGTAGGGGTCCAGATTTTGCAGCTCTTTCAGAACATCAGCTATCTGGATTTGGGTAAAGGAGAAATGGTGGGGGCTTTGGCGAGTTGCTGTGGAGGGTGCCGGGCAGTTGACCGGGGTAGGGGTAGCCATGTGGAAAGCATGGCCAGCCGTAGAGAAATGCTTATTGAAATTCTCAATTATAGATTTATCGGTGGTGACAGTGTTTCCTAGCCTTAGAGCAGTGGGCAGCTGGGAGGAGGTGCTCTTATTCTCCATGGACTTTACAGTGTCCCAGAACATTTTGAGTTAGTACTACAGGATGCAAATTTCTGTTTGAAAAAGTTTGCCATAGCTTTTCTAACTGCCTGTGTATATTTGTTCCTAACTTCCCTGAAAATGTGCACATAACGGGGGCTATTCGATGAGGGCAGACAGGTCTGGAGTGAGAGGGGCATGCTTATTGAGAGGGGCATGCTTATTTAAGATCATGAGGAAGGCACTTTTAAAGAATAGCCAGGCATCATCTACTGACGGGATGAGGTCAATGTCATTCCAGGATACCCCGGCCAGGTCGATTAGAAAGGCCTGCTCGCAGAAGTGTTTCAGGGAGCGTTTGACAGTGATGAGGGGTGGTCGTTTGGTTGCAGACCCATTACGGATGCAGGCAATGAGGCAGTGATCACTGAGATCTTGATTGAAAACAGCAGAGGTGTATTTGGAGGGCGAGTTAGTTAGGATGACATCTATGAGGGTGCCCGTGTTTACTGATTTGAGGTTGTACCTGGTAGGTTCATTGATCATTTGTGTGAGATTGAGGGCATCAAGCTTAGATTGTAGGATGGCCGGGGTGTTAAGCATGTCCAAGTTTAGGTCACCTAATAGCACGAGCTCAGAAGATAGATGGGGGCAATCAATTCACATATGGTATCGAGGGCACAGCTGGGGGCAGAGGGAGGTCTATAGCAAGCGACAACAGTGAGAGACTTGTTTCTGGAAAGGTGCATTTTTAGAAGTAGAAGCTCAAATTGTTTGGATACAGACTTAGCCTGCAGAGTTCTGTATTACTATCTTTGCAGTAGATTGCAACACCGCCCCCTTTGGCAGTTCTATCTTGGCGGAAAACGTTATAGTTAGCGATGGAGATTTCAGGGTTTTTGGTGGTTTTCCTAAGCCAGGATTCAGACACGGCGAAGACATCTGGGTTGGCAGAGTGTGCTAAAGCAGTAAGTAAAACAAACTTAGGGAGTAGGCTTCTAATGTTAACATGCATGAAACCAAGGCTTTTACAGTTACAGAAGTCAACAAATGAGAGCGCCTGGGGGGTGGGAGTGGAGCTAGGCACTGCAGGACCTGGATTAACCTCCACATCACCAGAGGATCAGAGAAGAAGTAGGATAAGGGTACGGCTAAAGGCTATACGAACTGGCCATCTAACACGTTCGGAACAGAGAGTAAAAAGAGCAGGTTTCTGGGCACGATAGCATAGATTCAAGGCATAATGTACAGACAAAGGTAAGGTAGGATGTGAGTATATTGGAGGTAAACCTAGGCATTGAGTAATGATGAGAGAGATATAGTCTCTAGACATGTTTAAAACAGATGATGAAGGCTGGGACTAAAAACAAAATATAACTAATGTAAAATATCCTGTCTGTAAAATGTATAGAGTATGTATAAGCTGGATGTAGAAGCCTAAGAATTGTTTATCCATTCATTTACTCCAATTAGGGGAGGGGTAGTAGGGTTAGGGGAGGGGTAGTAGGGTTAGGGGAGGGGTGGTAGGGTAGGGTTAGGGGAGGGGTGGTAGGGTAGGGTTAGGGGAGGGGTGGTAGGGTTAGGGGAGGGGTGGTAGGGTAGGGTAGGGTTAGGGGAGGGGTGGTAGGGTTAGGGGAAATAATAAACTAAAACATATTTACATTATATGGGGGATACAGCAGACACTGAGCTAGGATTAGGGGAAGATAACTAAGGAAAATACATTTTAAATAATATATAGATTTACAAAAGGATCCAAATGCAGGAACAGAAGGCAGATAGTTGGAGTCTTACAATGTTTATTAATCCAAAGGCGTAGGCAGGAGAATGGTCGTAGACAGACAAAAAGGTCAAAACCAGATCGGATTCCAGGAGGTACAGAGTGGCAGACAGGCTCGTGGTCAAGGCAGGCAGAATGGCCAGGCAGGTGGGTACAAAGTCCAGAAACAGGCAAGGGTCAAAACCGGGAGGACTAGAAAAAGGAGAATGCAAAAACGCTGGTTGACTTGGAAACATACCAGACGAACTGGCACAGAGAGACAGGAAACACAGGGATAAATACACTGGGGAAAATAAGCAACACCTGGAGAGGGTGGAGACAATCACAAGGACAGGTGAAACAGATCAGGGCGTGACATATATGTGGGATTGGAAATTATGCAGACAATTACATTGATATAACAATAAAAATAAATTAAAGGATAAACACTCCAGACAGCCTACCCGACCACTCGGAGGCATCCGCATGGTCCTAAAGCACACAGTTCCAATGATAAAACTGGGGGGGACAAAAATGCAATTTCAGAATGTGGGGGGGACATGTCCCCCCATCCCCAGTGAAAGTTGCGCCCCTGTTCAGATGAACAAAATATGAGTTGGCCTACTGTATGTTATCTGGATATGTTCCATGCCATAGGATGTAAGCTTGTTCATTTAGCTGACAAGATATGCTTATAAGTCTCATGCCATTATTTTATATTATATGATTTTATAGTAAGAAGAATAGAATTTAACATAGCTGAATAAAATAAAAAGGATATTTTTCCCCATTCCAGAGCGAGTTTGTATAGTGGCTATGTTGAACATAAAAGTGATCATTTGAAACAGGTCATATATAGTAGATTTAGAGATATTTAGCAGCTTTAGTTGATACAAACCTTAGAATTCCAAACATATACGGGCTGCATCATCCGACTATAGGCTATTGATCATTTGAGAAAATCAACAACAACAAAAAAACTTGCACTGTGTCCCTCAGGCCTCAGGCTGCACAGCTGTTCTCTCATCAACATATTTTTATCCTTCAGACTATTCTCAATGTAATATTGTCTTCAGTAATATGTCAAATTAGTTTAAATTTAGAAAGTCTCACTATCAAATGAGCAAGAACAGAGGCAGGGGGGGGACAAAATGACATGTCAACTGTATGCACTCGAATAGGGAATGGATGGAGCACACTTTCCCGGTCCGTTTTTCAATGATGCCGGGTCGGCTACTTCGGTTTTATGTGCTTGATGTATGAGCAGCTGAGAAATGAATATAAAAACACTTATTTCACTCCATGCATCAACCACTGTTTGAGGAGCATGCTCTCGATAAGCGACAGGTGATATTCCGCTCAAACTCCATGTGCCATGGGCTCTCCAACCCTGTTCCTGCCGCTACCCAGTGCTTCATTTGGGATACCTGAAATCTCAAACTCATTCCACAGAGGGCTGAGTTTCTGCAGGTATTTGGTTTTTCCTTTCAATTAAGACCTAGACAACTTGGCGAGGGGAGTTCCTCACTAATTAGTGACCTTAACTAATCAATCAAGTACAAGTGTAGAGCAGAAAACCTGCCGGCCCTCGGTGGAAAGAGTTTGACACGTGACCTAGAGCTGTACATTCTGTCCCAGACTGGTGGATAGCCATTTTTTTTTAGCTAACATAAGGTAACCAATCTATCCAGTATGCATAATGAGGCAGTCCACACTCAAAGGGGATTACTCAAATGTGTTTCATTTTGGAGTATAGGCTAGTCCAAAAATGTACCAAAGACTCCTTAAATTGGCCAGAGCAAAACACTTTTAGATTTTAGTTCACAAAACAACCCTTAATATACCTCTACGCATTTACAGTACCCTTACAATATTTACGGCTGACATATTTGTAACTCTGTTGGATACAATCACCACCCCACATCCAGAATGCACTGGAGCAGGTCACAATGACCCTCGTATATTTGCATCCAATAAATATTACAGATGACAGTTAAGATTTGGGATGAAATATGAGCCAGTGGGGCACAATATAAACCGACATTTTGATGAATGTAAACTACAAAGGAAATGGAATGGTTTTGGATACTGGACATAAATCTTGGCAAGCCCATTCGTTTCATTCATTTTCACGCACGGGCTGCGAAGTGGCTGCAAACAGCCTGTGACTGTCTGTCTGTGCCTTGGTCGTGGAACTGCCTATGTTTTTCAATGTGAGCACTGCAGCCTTGGTTCATGTTGGCTGCACAGTGTTGACTGAGGAAAAGCCTTTTCCAGAGCTTCGTTGACACTGTGTGTATGTGTGCACTCATACATGGATACTGTATTTGAGTGTTTTGATGTCTGTATGGGCATGATGTAAGGCGCGAGAGTGGTTTGGTTGTTTTCCTCAACAACTGGTATGTAGGGGTTTATGGAATTTCACAATGAAGCTGTAGAGTATGAACATGTGTTTGTTTGAACGTGCGTTTGAATGTAACTCACAGAGCAGATGAAGTTGGTGCTATAGCAGTAGCACATGTTTTCTACAAGTTCTCCATGCGGGTTTCTGCCAGAGCCAGTTTAGTAACAGCTTTAAAGTGCAGTGTGCCCCTACAGCACTGTAAATCTCTCCTTTCCCAATCCACTGAGGAGTGGATGGAGAAAGAATGGCCTGCCATCCCTCCTCACACTACCTCACACAGCCATGACAAGGCCCTTTGTGGTGAAAACTACTCTGACAAACGGCACTCACTGATTACCTCAAAGAGAAAGAACACGGCTCAAATGGCACCCTATCCCCTATACAGTGCACTACTTTTGACCAGCGCCCATTGGGCAGTGTGCACTATAGGGAATAGGATGCCATTTGGGGGACACCACAAGGCGACTAGCGTTTCACTTCAAGCTAGCCATCACGATAACAGAAACTGTGCAGAGAAAGCGTCTTGACAGGGGAATGACACCCGTTATAGTAGTAGAGAGAGGAGAGGACAATCCCCCAGATAACCATCTCCGTCTCCTCTACATTGTTATTGTAATATTGTGACATACATCAGCGTTGTGGGTACGAGAGGTACAGTATGCTCCAGTTACTAATGGCATATTGGATGTCTGATGCTTTCAAGGCACTTTTACCATCCTGTATAGAGGACTCAATCTCAATGCTTTCCTGTATTGGGACTGTTTCATTTCAGGATTTAACGTGTGTAAAATGGCTGTTTGCACCATAGCTTCAGGGCTAACACACAGTCAGAGGTACTGACCTAAATTACACAGTCTACAAACTGCAAGAACCAGAGAGAGACAGGCAGACAGACAGAGATACAGACAGAGAACAGAAGAGAGCACCTGTGTCAAATGAAATCATGCTGTATTTCAAGAGATCGTGCCAATTTGACCCAGCATTGATATTAAGCAGAGGAAGCAGCACACGGACGAAATAGACACAACGTTACATTCATGTCAGGGGTGGGGTGGCACGGAGAGGAAGAGTAGCAGAGACAGACAGAGCAGACAGAGAGGATACAACTGCAAATGGCAAATTACTGCATGAGAAGCAAATTGGAAAGAGAGAGAGGGGGAGGGAGAGAGGGGTGAGGATTGGGATAAAAATGTGAAAAAGCCTGATGAATGACAAGAGGGAAAGAGGAAAACAGTGAAGTGACGTCAAATACGGAGATGGAGTGCGTTTCAGACAAGCACTTTGATTGAGTTGGAGACGCATTGCTTTTGTCAGCGCCGGTCCATGTCAGGATAAGCAGAATAACATCTCTCGTCAGCGCCGGTCCATGTCAGGATAAGCAGAATAACATCTCTTGTCAGCGCCGGTCCATGTCAGGATAAGCAGAATAACATCTCTCTTGTCAGCGCCGGTCCATGTCAGGATAAGCAGAATAACATCTCTCGTCAGCGCCGGTCCATGTCAGGGTAAGCAGAATAACATCTCTCGTCAGCGCCGGTCCATGTCAGGATAGGCAGAATAACATCTCTCGTCAGCGCCGGTCCATGTCAGGATAAGCAGAATAACATCTCTCTTGTCAGCGCCGGTCCATGTCAGGATAAGCAGAATAACATCTCTCTTGTCAGCGCCGGTCCATGTCAGGATAAGCAGAATAACATCTCTCTTGTCAGCGCCGGTCCATGTCAGGATAAGCAGAATAACATGTCTCTTGTCAGCGCCGGTCCATGTCAGGATAAGCAGAATAACATCTCTCTTGTCAGCGCCGGTCCATGTCAGGATAATCAGAATAACATCTCTTGTCAGCGCCGGTCCATGTCAAGATAAGCAGAATAACATCTCTTGTCAGCGCCGGTCCATGTCAGGATAAGCAGAATAACATCTCTCTTGTCAGCGCCGGTCCATGTCAGGATAAGCAGAATAACATCTCTCGTCAGCGCCGGTCCATGTCAGGATAAGCAGAATAACATCTCTTGTCAGCGCCGGTCCATGTCAGGATAAGCAGAATAACATCTCTCTTGTCAGCGCCGGTCCATGTCAGGATAAGCAGAATAACATCTCTTGTCAGCGCCGGTCCATGTCAGGATAAGCAGAATAACATCTCTTGTCAGCGCCGGTCCATGTCAGGATAAGCAGAATAACATGTAGTAAACGACGGATGATTTTAATTTTCTCCTTTCAAATGACAGAGCTGAACTGCGGTTTACTGTCAGCACGTTGACAATCAGCTCGATTCAATCACAAGGTGGAGAGGAAAACAGCGATTGCAGGGGAAATGAAACTGCTGTTGAGGGAATTCAGTTTGAATTCCGTTTGTTGGAGAGGTGTCGAGGGGCGAGCAGGTGGCAGGGCTCTAAGATAGAACAGAAAAGGCAATACGTAGACTCTAGGCTCTAGAGCAGGCCTGGGCAATTATTTTCCATGGAGGACCACATTAGAATATATTTTTTGCCATCGCGGGCCAGAATCATATTACAGAAGTATACATCATGTGTATGACTGTGTTGACAGATATATCTACTGGAAATCCTGTCCAGATAGGCTACTTATTTTACTTTTTTAACAAGCACAGAAATAAACCACATCGTTGTTCTCCTTTTGGTAGATATTTTCATTATTAAACATGCAATGAACTACACAGAGGGAAAAGCATTCAGCACCACGGACAGAACTCTTGTTAACGGGTATGCACAAAAACACAAGAGAGAGAGAGACCTCAACATTACATTTAAACTTCTCAATCAGTGTGAGGAGTGAAGTCTCTGATGGGCATTGACTAGAGCAGTGAAGTCAGGTATAGTTTCTGACGTCGCTATATGCAGGATGGCTGAGAGGTGAGAGTCAGTAAGAGATGATCTGTGCCTTGACTTCTTATATTTCATCACTGAACATGTCTGTTCACATACGTAGGTTGACCCAAACAGTACAAACATCTTCTGAGCATGACTCCTAATCTTTGGAAAGTCATTGAGAGATGCATAGAACCTCGTCAGAGACACTGTTTTGAATAGTTCTCCAATACCGGTATGAGATTGAAGATCGATAAGCTCAAGTTGAAGGTACATTTCCCTTGAAGGCTTTGACAAGGCTGTATATCTGATGTGCAAAAAGTCCCTTGTAGTTTGGAATTCAGCTCATTCATGATGACCATGATGTCCACAGTGAAAATCAGCCAACTATTCTTTATCTTGCAGTTGAGGGAAATCCACATATTTTCCTTTCATTTGCAAAAACTCAGCAATCTCCGACTTCAGGTCCCACACCCTTTTAAGCAGCCATCTCGTGTTTGTGTGGTAGGGGAGATCTGCATCACCCGACTCTGTCTCTTCAAACTGTGAGACAAACTGCCTGTGGTTTAAAGATTTTGCTCTTATGAAGTGTATCACTTTAGTGACTGTATCCACAACATGGCTTATTTTCAGAACACATTTACAGAGCACCTCCTGATGAATAATGCATTGCAGGAAAATAATTATCTGATCTGGGTTCAACTCAGTTACTTGATCTTGTATCCTTTTCAAAAAGCCAATGTTTTTTCCTGTCAAGGTTAGGCACCTATCAGTGGTCACACTGGATAACTTTTCAAAACTCAGTTCCAGCTTTGCCACACACTTATTAACCTCCTCCAACAAATATTTCCCCATTTCATTGACTGCACTGAGGCAAGCTCCTCTGTAATTTCAAAGTCTGGGATTATGCCTCGTAAGAATATCAACAACTGCACCGTGTCACGTGCATCACTGCTCTCATCCAGGGCCCAGGAGAAATAGGTGAAATCCTTTATCTTGTCTTTCAACTGTTGTTCCATATTCTCTGCGATGTCCTCAACACGCCGTGCCAATATTAGTCCTAACAGGGAAACATTTTCAAACAGCACTTTCTTGTCAGGGCAAAGTATTGCTCCAGAGTCAATTAAACATTCTTTAATAAATTCACCCTCAGCGAATGGCTTGCTATGTTTAGCAATTTTGTGGTACATAGCGAGCTCTCGCAATTCCGTTGTTTGCTGAACGCAGTTTTGTGAAAAGTCCTTGCTGCTTTTGCAACTGAGAAAGCAACTCTTTCGATCCACTTGCCCCCAGCTCAGAAGACCTATTCCTATATCTCTCTGCACACTTCATCTGGATGTGTCTTGACAAGTTGTAGTCTTTTAAGACAGCGATGCTCTCTTTGCACACTAGGCACACAGCTTTCCCTGATACCTCAATAAATAAATATTTTTGATGTCCACTCTTTCTGGGACACCCTACATTCATTGTCTACTTTCCTTTTCTTTGAAATCCTTTGCACAAATTCTAGCTAGCCGCCATTTGTAACTTTGACGTGTGCGTCAGCCTGTCGGTCACTGTCTGTCCTCGTGCAGTTGTTATTTATACGGGCCTTCAAAATAAATGTCCCACAAGCGGTGGGAGTTCAATCATTACACAAAGGCCAGTATTCATTGGGCTTTTAATTTGAATGACAAATACGTTTTTCAAAACTTGACTAATCGCAAATTATTTTTGAATCAGGTCGCCGCATACGGCCTCTGGGCCGGCCTTTGCCCTGCTCTAGAGAGTGAACCTAACTTAGAACTGCTTAGAGGGAGTGCCTATTAGCTATTGTTGGAAGAGATATATGGAGGAGGTATTTAGACCTCGAATGGAAAAACCTGGTCAAATAAATGTTAAATCACAAATGGGTATAAACTCCTACAAACAGACTTTTGAAATGTCCACACTATGCTCAGACATGCTCAGACAGGAGTGCCTGCCCATCCAGGTGTGTAAGTATCTACTTCCACCAGAAATGAAATGCTCAAACATCTTTGTCACTCAAATAGATTGTGGTCTCACAACCGTCTTCAGTTAGGCCTCAGTCATCAATGCACTGTAACATGAAAAAAATAAATCACGATGATAGATACTGTAGCCTATGGCCATTTTGATTGATTTAGTCCAGCAGGCAATTTGATCCTCTCAAGTAGTTTGATATACGATTATTGTTTTTTACCTTTTATTCTGTTTTTGGCACAGATCCACTTGCTTTCTCTTTTCCCCATCCTTCTATTTTGAAAATCATGTCTTTCCAGAGAAAGATTGTCCAGTTAAATTTTTAGGTCTACCACTACTAATGAATAACAGAGCATCATTGAAAATACCCTTTATTGGGTTTTGGGATTAGATATCCTAACCAACTACAGTATACAGCAAACTACCATATCCAGCAACTAGGTATCCTGACCTAAATAATTCAGTAAGTATATTGTTGTGACCCTAAATTATCTTAACTGTCTCAACAATCCTATGTAGGCCAACAGAGTATTAGACATGCTTAATGTGCTGACAGTACATCTGCACTACAGTGCTCCATGTGTGCTCCATGTGCTCTGTGTGTGTGTGTCTTGTACGCTCCGTAAAATTTTAGTAAAGTAGATCTGCACTAAGCACTAACCTCCCTGTAGAGACAGAGAGAGAGGTGTCTCTCCTGCCCTCCTTCTATCCTAGTGGAGCGCTAGGCTGAGCAAGGCTGGGAGGAGGGCCAGGAGGAGGGCAAGCTGGGAGGTGTAGTATGCAATAGACAGATGGTCCTGCTAAGAGGTGTAGCATATGTCGATGCCTTCGACAAGCTGGCTCCCAGACAACACAGTACCCACTTGAAGTTCAGCCCCACTTCAAACGTTATTTTCCGGCTCTGCTGTGCTGTACGTACTAAGTAGTCAATGTATCGTTTTTACTACAGTACGCTAATCTCCTGAAACCACTGAGTCGGCACTAAACACGTGCCTAACTGTGAAAACCATACATCGCATAAAAAGTAGAGTAGACGCTGTAGGATATTATGGGATGGTACTGTGATTAGTACTGTACCTTTTCTGAGGTGGAGTAAAAGTGTTCCTTTGTGCAACTCCAGCGTGAGGCTGCGATCTTGTTGTCCCTCTGTGTGTATCAGTGTCCCAGAGTTTTGCAGGGTTTTGAACTTCAGAGAGATACTGTCTTTGGCTGTTCGAATTGGTGTTGGGTTGGGGCTGAACCTGTAGAGCAAGCAGCCACTGCCTTCAAAACTTGCCACATCAGACTCTGCAAAAAAACATATTCATAAGTAAAGATTCTACAGTAGGATGTAGTACAATCAGACTCTGCAAACAAGAGATTACATTACAACAAGATTCTGCACTAGGAGAGTAGAAATGCATATCACAACCCGCATATTCAGCAGAAAGACAAACGCATACATTATCTTCAGTTCTAGTTGTAAACCAACTGGAATAACTGAATTTAAACCACTTAAAGAGAATAGTAGAGGCATGAGGAGGTGATTCAGTCTCAAAGTGGTGGTCATTCAGAGTGTTCAGTATTTTCATGAGCTATTAGCTATACATTATAGACTCCAGTGTGTGCTGGTTGAGTGAGATTCAGATAAGAAGCTAATTTCTCCATACTTAACTGCTTCTAATGAAGCAGGGTAGCCTTTGTCCCTCACACATCAAACCACTTCAATGATTGAAGACCTGTGATTAAGAACACTTTAATATGAGGGTACTGACACATTTGATCATTTATCTTATATTTGATCTTATTTATATTGTTGGTAATGTACAGTGGGGGATATACCATGAGGCAAAAGAGGCCTCACATCATCAATGGGCCTCATAAGCTGGGCATATTTATTATTATATATATTTTTGTATAAAAAATGATTTCTCCGTTTGTGGCCCCCCATGCACCGATCGAGGCATAATAACATAAAATGACATCCGTCTGTTTAAGCCAGAGATATCTGTTTTTGTATAGGCTGTGTCTAAATCCAACGCATACGCCAATATTGGTTTTCCATATCTGTGATAGAAGGTGGCTGAGCTACAGTGGTGTTTGTCAGACAAGAACACATACAGAAAATCGTTCTTCTCACAAAAAAATGTCTGTAGCATAAGAGCGGTTTGGGCTACACACTAATATGACTGCAGCGGGTGCGTAATTGGCGATAGAGAAGGTGCAGGAGAGCAAGAGAGCAGAACTGGGTGATAACCGGAGATTTATTATGCAAAACCAACGGCATCCAGAACAAGAAGATAAATAGGCACAAAAATAACCCGTTGTGAGCTCACGGGGAAAAGTGGATCGAAGATGGCTAGAAGGCCGACCGCCGAGCGCCGCCCGAACAAGGAGAGGACCCGACTCGGCGGAAGTCGTGACAGTACCCCCCCTTGACACGCGGTTCCAGCAGCGCACCGACGCTGGCCTTGGGGACGACCCGGAGGGCGAGGTGCAGGGCGATCCAGGCAGAGACGGTGGAACTCCCGCAGCATTGAAGGGTCCAACACTTCCTCCACCGGAACCCAGCACCTCTCCTAAGGACCGTACCCCTCCCACCCCACGAGGTACTGAAGGCCCCTCGCCCGACGCCTCGAATCCAGTATAGAGCGAACAGAGTACGCCAGGGCCCCATCCAGGGGGCAGAGGAACCTCCTGCACCTCAGACTGCTGGAGCGAGCCAACCACCACCGGCCTGAGGAGAGACACATGGAACGAGGGGTTAATACGGTAATCAGGGGGAGCTGTAACCTATAACAAACCTCGTTCACTCTCCTCAGTACTTTAAATGGCCCCACAAACCGCGGACCCAGCTTCCGGCAGGGCAGGTGGAGGGGCAGGTTTCGGGACGAGAGCCAGACCCGGTCCCCCGGTGCGAACACCGGGGCCTCACCGGGGTCTGCGCTGGTTTTCTGGTGCAGCATGGCCAGCTGGAGGTGAACATGGGCTGCGTCCCATGTCTCCTCCACACGCCTGAACCAGACGTCCACCGCAGGAGCCTCGGTCTGACTCTGATGCCACTGCACCAGAACCGGCTGGTATCCCAGTACGCACTGGAAGGGGGAGAGGTTAGTGGATGAGTGACGGAGCGAGTTCTGAGCCATCTTGTCCCAGGGCACGAACGCTGACCACTCCCCCGGCCGATCCTGGCAATACGACCGCAGAAATCTGCCCACATCCTGGTTCACTCTCCCCACCCGCCCATTACTCAGAGGGAGGAGACAGCAGGACTTAGAGAACCAATCCACAACGACCAGGATCGTGGTGTTTCCCTGTGGGGGGGGGAGGAATCCTCCGACAGGTAGTTTCCCTCTGGGCAGGTGCCTAGGAGCCTTACACTGGGCGTACACCGAGCAGGAGGAAACATAAACCCACGTCCTTGGCCAAGGTAGGCCACTAGTGCTTCCCAACCAAACACCGTCCGACCGATCGCAGGATGACCAGAGGAGGTTGACGTGTGGGCCCAATAGATCAACCGGTCACGGACAGTAGACGGAACGTACAGACGACCAGCAGGATACTGGAGGGGATCGGGCTCTGCAGGTAACGCCCGCTCAATGTCCAGCTCCCACACTACCGCCACCATCAGGCAGGAGGCCGGGAATATGGGAGTGGGATTCATGGGCTGCTCCTCTGTGTCATACATTTGGGACAGTGGAACGTTGTGTTAGAAAATCATTTTAGAAAATCATTTTGCCTTCATGTTTTGGGAACCTGGTCTGTAGGAAAGTGAAAAAACAAAACGGTTGAAAAACATGGCCCACCTTGCCTGGCGAGGGTTCAGTCTCCTCGCTGCCCTGATGTACTCCAGATTGCGGTGGTCAGTCCAGATGAGGAAAGGGTGTTTAGCCCCCTCCAGCCAATGTCTCCATGCCTTCAAAGCCTTGACAACAGCCAACAGCTCCCGGTCCCCCACGTAATAGTTTCGCTCCGCCGGGCTGAGCTTCTTCGAGAAGAAGGCACAGGGGCGGAGCTTCGGTGGCGTACCGGAACCCTGAGAGAGCACAGCTCCTATCCCAGCCTTGGACGCGTCCACCTCCCAAATAGGGATCCGGATGGGCCAGCACGGGAGCCGAGGTAAACAGAGCCCTCAGGTGAACAAAAGCCTTGTCCGCCTCAGCCGACCACTGCAAACGAACCGATGATGAGTAGGGCGTTTCCACATCAAGAGGTATACGGGTAATTCCTCGATAAATTACTTTTCAATTTTTTTATTATCAAAACATACTTCCTTTTAAGTAGTCCTTTGACAATTTGTTCATGTTTGAATCTGTTATTCAATGTGTTTCTATGGGCTAATACGATTAAGGACAAATTCAATGTTTAATCAGATGTACACTACCATTCAAAAGTTTGAGATCACTAAGAAATGTCCTTGTTTGTGAAAGAAAAGCGATTTTTTTTTGTCCATAGCATCAAATTGATCAGAAATACAGTGTAGACATTGTTAATGTTGTAAATGCCTATTGTAGCTGGAAACTGAAGATTTTTGATGGAATAGTTATATAGGCGTAGAGAGACCCATTATCAGCAACCAATGTGTTCCAATGGAACGTTGTGTTAGAAAATAATTTTGCAATTATGTGAGCACAGCTGAAAACTGTTGTCCTGATTAAAGAAGCAATAAATTGGCCTTATTTAGACTAGTTGAGTATCTGGAGCATCATCATTTGTGGGTTCGATTACAGGCTCAACAAATAACTTTCTTCTGAAACCCGTCAGTCTATTCTTGTTCTGAGAAATGAAGGCTATTCCATGCGAGAAATTTCCAAGAAACTGAAGATCTCATACAATGCTGTGTACTACTCCCTTCACAGAACAGCGCAAACTGACTCTAACCACAATAGAAAGAGGAGTGGGGTGCCCCGGTGCACAACTGAAAAGAGGACAAGTACATTAGTGTCTAGTTTGAGAAACAGATGTCTCACAAGTCCTCAACTGGCAGCTTCTTTAAATAGTACCCACAAAACACCAGTCTCAACGTCAACAGAGAAGAGGCGACTCCGGGATCCTGGCCTTCTAGGCAGAGTTCCTCTGTCCAGTGTCTGTGTTATTTTGCCCATTTTGCCCATCTGGCCAGTCTGAGATATGGCTTTTTCTCTGCAACTCTCCCTAGAAGGCTAGCATCCCAGAGTCGCCTCGTCACCATGCTTTTCTTTCAAAAACAAGGACATTTCTAAGTGACCCCAAACTTTTGAACGGTAGTGTGTAAATACATGTATGTATGTATGTATGTATGTATGTATGTATGTATGTATGTATGTATGTATGTATGTATGTATGTATGTATGTATGTATGTATGTATGTATGTATGTATGTATGTATGTATGTATGTATGTATGTATGTATGTATGTATGTATGTGTGTGTGTGTGTATGTATATATATATATATATATATATATATGGCATTCTCTCAACCAGCTTCATGAGGAATACTCTTCCAACAGTCTTGAAGGAGTTCCCATATATGCTGAGCACTTGTTGGCTACATTTCCTTCACTCTGCGGTTCAACTCATCCCAAACCATCTAAATTGGGTTGAGATCGGGTGATTGTGGAGGTCATGTCAACTGATGCAGCATCCATCACTCTCCCTGGTCAAATAGCCCTTACACAGCAAAGCACCCCCACAACATCAAACCTCCTTGTCCATGCTTCACGGTGGGAACCACACATGTGGAGATCATCCGTTCACCTACTCTGCATCTCACAACGACAGCGGTTGGAACCAAAAATCTAAAAAATCTCAAATTTGGACTCATCAGACGAAGGACAGATTTCCACTAGTCTAATGTCCATTGCTCGTGTTTCTTGGTCCATGCAAGTCTCTTCTTCTTTATTGGTGTCCTTTAGTAGTGGTTTCTTTGCAGCAATTCAACCATGAAGGCCTGATTCACACAGTTTCCTCTGAACAGTTGATGTTGAGATGTGTCTGCTGCTTGAACTCTGTGAAGCATTGATTTGGGCTGCAATTTATGAGGCTGGTAACTCTAAGGATCTTATCCTCTGTAGCAGAGGTAACTCCGGGTCTTCCTTTCCTGTGGCAATCCTCATGTGAGCCAGTTTCATCATAGCGATCCATGGTTTTTGCGACTGCACTTGAAGAAACTTTCAAAGTTCTTAAAATGTTCTGGATTGACTGACCTTCATGTCTTAAAGTAATGATGGACTGTCGTTTCTCTATGCTTATTTGAGCTGTGTCATAACATGGATGTTGTCTTTTACCAGATAGGGATTTCTTCTGTAACCACTCGTACCATGTCAAAACATAACTGATTTGCTCAAACGCATTAAGACGAGATTAACATTTAACAATGCATTCCAGATCACTACCTCATGAACCTGGTTGAGAGAATGCCAAGAGTGTGCAAAGCTACCATCAAGGCAAAGGGTGGCTACTTTGAAGAATCTCAAATATAGTTTGATGTTTTCACTAGAGAGAGAGACAGAGAGAGAATGAGAGAAGTCATGCAGAAGAACAGCTCCTGACTTGTTATAACATTCTGGTTGTTAAGAGTGAGATTTACAAGACTAAATTAGCAAAAAATGTAAAGGCAATCAAATTGTACAACTGAAGATCATAACAGGAGGAAAAGATTGACACGAGAGTGAGTTAAAAGACCAATCTTAATCGCGCTAGCTAGCCAAATATAGCTAGCTTACCGTCTAGCTCCAACTGTTTGCTGGTGGTAACCATATCAACATGGCCAATGAGGCAGCGCTAGCAGCACCAGCAGCAGCAGTGACTGAGTGACTTTCCCCCAATTTTTTTATCATTTCCAGCAGAAATCAAATCAGAGAAGGAAAGAATCCATTTTAAACACAGAATTCTGAGGGAGAACCTGGAAACTTTGTTTTCCGACTGCTCATGCAACAGGACTGTTACAAACCTGTTATTTTACACAGACCACTCTACTGCCTGGCTTACAGCTGTAACCAGGCATTTCAGCTGCAAGACAAAGAAAGGCATCTGCAAGAGAAGACAAATCCACATTTTTGAGGACAGCAAGAAGGACAAGGAAAACAGGTGTCTGACGGTAAACATGTACCAGAACGGAACTGTCCTGGTCCAGGGCAGTGAGGCTGCACTTAGCTATTTTGTGCAGGTCTTCTCCACTCTAAGGAAGATAGCGGAAACCAAAAATGACCCCCGACCTCTCCCCTCACCTCAAGCTCTCCAGCAGCAGGAGCCCAGACCCACTCAACAGGTCTATCCTGCCCCTGCCGGCCTACGACCACCAGAGCCAAGATCACACCACCATCAGCCTGCTGAGAGACAGGTTGGCTCTGTTAGAGGTGTGGGTTACTGTGCAGAAGGAGCAGCCCCCCAGCTACACCACCTCCAGCCCAGACACAGAGCTTCTTCAGGGCCAGATCAATCAGTGCAGGACCCACCTGAAGAACTCTGTCCAGGAGCTGAGAGAGAGCCTTACCATAGCGCTTGAGGAGGTAAAGGCCAACATGAGGAGAGAACCAGTGCAGGTAAAAGAGGAGATGACAAAGGAGGCCACAGTGTCTCCTGACCCCTCCTGTCTCAGCCTCCAGTGTTTATGCTGCAGTAGTTTATGTGTCGGGTGGCTAGGGTCAGTTTGTTATATCTGGAGTACTTTTCCTGTCTTATCCAGTGTCCTGTGTGAATTTAAGTATGCTCTCTCTAATTCTCTCTTTCTCTCGGAGGACCTGAGCCCTAGGACCATGCCTCGGGACTACCTGGCATAATGACTCCTTGCTGTCCCCAGTCCACCTGGCCGTGCTGCTGCTCCAGTTTCAACTGTTCTGCCTGCGGCTATGGAATCCTGACCTGTTCACCGGAAGTACTACCTGTCCCAGACCTGCTGTTTTCAACTCTCTAGAGACAGCAGGAGT